>NC_081826.1:154843111-155443111 GCF_030867095.1 Alligator mississippiensis | reverse complement strand
CCCCAGAGTTTGCATTGATCCTTGCATTTGGCAATAGGCAATCAACGAAAATAAAAACACAAATGATTGAGTCAAATATAAATATTCCAGTAATATGCACCCATCGACATATTATTCCCAATATAGCATCTGGATTCACTAGATTAAAACATAATCCTTACGGTACATCCTGTACAAATCTTTTTCAGTCAGATAACTTCCACTGGGTAAGCCTCACTAGTCAAGATTGAAACACACAGAGAATATAAAACAGACAGCCACAATAATGAAAGGATTATTCAGTAGGTATTTTTCATTTATGAAGTATTAATGGAAAAAAATGACTCTGTCAGCCCTTACAGAGTGAAGTATCTTATTTTTCATTTGTATATGCTGTTTACTTGTGATTTTACCAAGGACATTTTGCAATATTGACTTTGCTACAGCTCTTTGTTTGTTAAAACGGCTCTAGGAAACTCTTGTTTCTCTATCCACCAATACTCGTCATTACCAAGAGCTTGAATTTTCTCCTCATGGTTTATAAAGCAGAAGTAACATTATAAAGTCTGTGCAGTTATACTGTACTGACCCAAAGTGGTGCAACTCGGAGAAGAATCAGGCTCTGCAGTTCCATAAATGCTGAAAATCAGTAACTAATGACCGTGAAAAGCAGTTATTAACATTCAAATGCAAATAAATAATGAATAGGACTGCCAGACCAGTGCAATCATTAAAATTAAACTCCAAACTCTTTCTCATGAAGCTGGCTTATTATGACCAATTTTGAACTCTGAAAAAAATCAACTGACTGCTTCATCAGCAGGGCAACTGCTTATGAAGTGTTAATTGAGTCATGAGTTATTATTTCAGCCAACTTCTGAGTGTCAGGCATTATATGTCAGTCCTCTGTAAGCCAATTAAACGCTTCACAGTTTAGTATGATAGCACTCAGAAGTTAGGGCATGCCAGAATTAAGACTGCCTGTGTAATCCTAATGTATTCCCTCCCCCACACCTATGTATCTTCATTACAATACAATCTTTAATTACCCAATAATTTACAGTTTTGTTCCTCAGAACCTCTACTTCCAGGGAGCAGGATGGCTGGTGCTCACTTTATAAGCAGCTGTTCAGCAGCTTGTGTTTCCTTGTTGTTCAGTCTGTAGCCTCCTCTCTTATTCACTGTGCTCTTCAAACCCTGCTCTGAAGACAGATTTTCCTTTTGGGCTTTTCTGTGTTGCTCATCCCTAGATTAGCTGAATGCGTCACAAGCATTAATTCATTTGTCTCCGCAAAGCCTGTGGGGTGAGGGGAGTTGCATAATCCCCATTTACACTTGTGGAAACTGAGGACCAGAAAAACTTGGTTTGAAAGAAACTATTAGTCTTGTACACCTATCTTCCACATCCAGAATCTAAAATTTTGGAACACTTAGTATTATAGACCACTTTGTATATTCCAAACACAGTTTCAACCTACTTCACTTACAGCTACAAGCGTGCTGCACTTCTGCAAATCAAACCCCAAGCTTTCAAGTCAGGAACCTAGAAAATAAGAAATGCACTATTAGCGCCCACTGTGAAGAGTCTGGTCTGACTTGCCCAGCATCCCGAGAAATACAGTGGCAGAGGCAGGCAAGGAATCTTGCTTTCCAGGATGGCATTCACTTGTCTGAACCATGAGACTATCTTTTCCTTCCTCGCAGTGCCTTACCTCAGTGGGTACCCATTGATGAGGATGGAGGCTGCTCCAACATGCTGTAATTACAGTGCATCAGAGCATATTACAGCAAGTTGGAGCAGACTTGATTACTTGAGTATGCTGGAGTGTGGTGATTATCGCGGTCCACCCCACCTCCACATCTCGTGTATCAGTGTCCCTGCTCTTCAAAATGGCAATGGGGGTGCTTTATCTAAAGCTTGCCAAATGAGCTTTAGATAAAGCACCCTCACTGACATTTTGAAGTGTGGGGATGCTGATGCATGAGATGCTCCAGGTGCTTTAATTACAGCAGCTCTTGGAGCCACTCTAATTAAAGCGCCCCCTCCCCACCCCGGGAGCATGTGTATAGATTCCCATTCACAGCAACACTTTCCAGTCCTTGAAGCAAGCAATAGCCCCCTTTGCTCTACAACCCTCAGTTACTCCCAGCATGGTGCCATGTCTTCCCCCCCACCCCAAGCATATAGGGAAGCTGCGGTGAAGGTTGATGTGATCATGTTGTGAAGGTCTGTGTGATGATGCACACACATGACTGCATGCACCACTTTTAATTCTGGCATTTCCTCACTTTGGATTTTGCAACTGAAATAAAGTTATTCTAATAAAGAGAGAGAGAGAGTTTTCCCTTCTGCCCCTTCCTTTCCAATTTGCTCTGTCCCTGTGCAGTGACTTCTTTTCCCCTGGCATTTTATCCCAATCCCATTCTTTTCACCTGCACAATCCCAGCCTATTCCTGGAGCTCCTCATCCTGGTCCCAGTCTCCCTGTCCAGCCATTCTCAGATTCTTCTCCACCTAGCCCCACAGAGACACTTAGTAGCCTGGGCTGTGACAGAGCATGGGGCAGTGTCTCTGGGTGCACTGCTGATGGCTTTTGGGCTTGCAGCACAGTGGCTGCTGTTTTTGTGATCCCCCTCAAATCAGCACCCAGGTCTGGTGCCCTAGTCACCTTTCCTTAGTTGTGCTACTAGAGACACTCACTACATGACCACATTGCAGCTCCCAGTAAACCAACCTCACGCAGAAGTTTCCTCTGTACAATGCAGCCAGTGGGTGAAACAGCAACAGCTACATGAATAAAAATGTGGCAGTTGTGACTAGAGATGACCCAGGAGGGAGTCAGAATGACGATCAAAACTGCTGAACATCTTCCTGCAGCTGCAAAGTTTGAATGGCCAACATGGAGAAGCTTGATCCATCTCTGAGCAGGGGTTAGTAAGGCTAAAGTGAAAATCAACTGTGGGGATGCTCTAACAATACAAACATCATGTGTGAATGAGAAGGAAGCTTTCAGAGTATAGAACACCTACTGGCAGGACACAAGAAGAAGCAGAAGCAGCTGTGCCACTGCCTCCCTCCCATCTGTTTCATTGTTGATCTATGTCTCTCCCATGTTTTAGTCCCCTATCATCCCCACATTTCCCATTCCCACTGTCCTTCCCAGTGTCCCTCCCTGGGCTCCTCCTCCAATCTGTGGTCCCCACATTCAGATTTTTGTTCTGTGGTCCTGTTTTACCAGACATTTCCAGTTCTCTCCCTGCACCCTGCCTTCTCAACACATCTATCTTCTCCCCTTCAACCCCACTTACTCCTTGTCTCAGTTTGCTTGCCCAAACAGTCCAAGTCTTCTCCCAGCTCTTTAGATGATCTCACCTTCCCCCTAACTCATTGACTCTCAGTCCTCCTCCTAGTTTCCTTCCATGGATCCCAGTCTCAGATCCAGCCCCTCCTACCCTCTACCTTCTAGTCCGTTTCCCCCAAAACGAGCCTTTTGGCCCAGTTTTTCACACTCCCTGGCTTCATATCTATAGCTTTTTCTCTTCCCATCTTGCCTTTTTCTTGCCTTCTCTGCCTTTGAATGAGAGGGCTTCCTCCTCCACATGAGCTGGGCCCACAATTAAGGATTGTGACAACCGGTGGGACAGGTGCTCTCAGCTCAAATACTGGGGCCTAGACTGTGGATTGTCTGGGGACTAGACTTAGATGGAAATGCTTTCTCATACCTGGGCTGGGACATGCCAGTGTAGACAGGCTCCCCAGAGAATTAAGCTGAGAGGCTCTTCCCTGTCTCTACTGAATGTCTGCAAGGAGCTGTTCTTCACAGGCTTAAAACTTGGCCAAATTGATGTGGGATTTTCATTGGAAAAGGAAAAGGCAGATCTCTGACACAAGGCGACCACATTAAATTTCAAGTCCTATTCCAAACCATCAGGGCACTAGAACTTCCCAAAGAAAAGATCATTAGAAAGTTTTAGCCTTGGTTAAAGCTATATTCCCCAACCTCTTTCTCAGAAACAGAAGGAAAGATTTAGCTGAAATTAAAAAAATAAAAAATCAAAGCTGTAGCCTAAGGCAGACACCTGGCTTGGAAAATTTCAACCCAAAGCATTGAAGTTTGGCAAAGCTATACACAAACTGGATTAAAAGGCTAATTAAATCAACGAGACTTAAGCAGATATTTATGTGCTTGGCTTACCTGGTGCTGCAATGGTCAGGGAGAGGAAGAAAAAGTTACAATATCCCTTTCCAAGAGGGCATCAAATTAATCTTTGATATATACTCAAGTTACTAATGTATGGTGCATTTTTTCTTCCAGCTGCCTGTGGGGTACAATGCTGAGAAAAGTGATGAATAATGAATGGGCTAGAATAATGATTCATGTCTAGATCTGTTTATTGCAGCACCTGCCAACTATATGCAAAACATACAAAAGGCTATTAAGGGTTGACACTCTCACCCCAGAGATTATAAACAACCATACGCTGTACACAGATAGGGATGGGATTTTAGTCACGGACTGGGTGATGCTGGATGGTGGCATAATAGCATTCCCCAGGAATTGCAGATACATTAAAATGCATCTTTGTGGAATTGGTTGTAGGATGGCATTGTGCTGAAAAGCTGTGTACTTCTCAGCCTTAGCATGTGGGAAGGAGCTATGAGTACTAGAAAATGGGGAAGTGGGATGGCTGGCTGCACAGGAATTTCCTGCTAATACTCAGAAGAGGATTCTGTGGACCTTGGGTGGTTAGTGAGATGAACAATGTATCCCCTACAGGTGATCACTGGGACTGGGGAAGGGCTTGAGGCCAAGCCTTTCTAAAATGGATTAGGAATTGGGAGTGAGACACATGAGAGGAGCCTGGTTTTCAGTAGTTGCTCAGTGGCTGCCTGATGAAAATTAGGGTGCTGGCAGATGTACAGCTCCTCATTCTAACTCATGGCACTTCACAGAAAACATCATGAGTTAGAGTGACCTCCCCTAACCCAACAGGCATTTGCCATTGGGCTGGGGGCATGGGGGATGGAGTTCCACTTTGGAGCAGATCCAGGAGTGTCCTGCCGCCTCTTTCTCCTAGCCCTGCCCCCCACCCCCCAGCTCTAATGCTGTCTGCAGAATGGGAGGTGGGAGAAGGAAGGGGTGGGAGCTGAGGGTTGGGGTTTTCCCAGTGTGGGGACAGGTGGATTGGAGCCCACCTGAGGCAGGGGCCCCAATCCACTTGCCCCCGTTCAAGCTCAGGCTGGACAAACTCTAGCCCGCAGCTCCCTCCCCCTCCCATCTCCCCCTTCCTTTCTGCAAACAGCATTGGGGACAGGGCTGGGCTTCATCAGGGCAGCCCCAGTTGCTTGCAGAGACAGAGAGAAGTTAACGAAGGTGCTTCACTTTGGAACATCTTCATCTGAACTCTCATTATATGAGGGTTAATTTGTTGCACGATTGGACATTCTTAAAGTGCTCTGCAGCTATGCACTTCTGTCAGGGCATGGCTGTAGAGCACTTTCAAGGGCTGATTATGTGACAAATGTCACTGCTATCAGTGCCCTTAGGTCCTGTTTTGGTGTCTCAGGCTGGGCACCCACAGTCCTAAGCTACTGCTCTATACCTTTGTATAGATTGAAAGCAATGGTAAGTGATGTCACTTGTGTTGCTTTTTGCAGTGATGCAGATGCAGATAAAGAGGAGGAGGGGGAGGAAGGATTCTTTGCATGTAGGACATGAGTCTCCTGCTGTAACTCCATTGACTTAGCAGTGTTGCACTCAGTTCCATAGGTATCAGTCTATACAGAAATAGGCCCATCCCAACAGGCATTTTCCATTGTCCCTATATATTCTGTACATATCTCATCTGGTATATGAAAATAAATGGCATCCTGCTCTCAGGTCCAATTTTACCCCTTTCTGGTTCATTGATTATGCTCAGGTATAAGTCTGTCTTTTTAATTCCTCTCGTTCTATGTATGACTATTCCTAGCAGCGGGCATTAAAACAAAGGGAAGGACTGGCACACAACGATTACAATTCTGCAATGAGAGGAAGTGGGCACCCGAAGATTGTTCCTCTGCACTTGGTAGCTAGAACCAGTTTGTTTTATTAACCATGGGGCTTTTTTGTGGAAGGGACAGGCAGGGGGCATGGATGCATTACTGCCTTGCACCCTCTGTGCAGAAGTGCAGTTGTAGTTTCTATACACTGAAAAATGCTGGAATGTCTTTCCCAATGTGTCTTTGAGGGAGCAAAGACACTTCAGTATGGGTGAGGTGCCTACAGAAGTGTGATACTTCACTATACACTGGCCAGAAGAAGAGTACCAGGGTGCTTCATAAATGGGTACTGACACACATACTCTCTGCAGGGTGAGGAGCTCAAACAGGAATAGAGCAGGGCTGTGCTTTTGAGGTAAAACTGAACCCTAAATGAGGAGTTAAAGGCAGTTGTAATGAATATGAGTCACCCTCCAGTGACAATCCACTGGTTGCAGCTGGTGTCAGCTAGAAGGGACTGTGGGACAGTCACACGAGATAGAACCCAGAATTAATTAGATGCGCAGCACAAGACTAAGCCTGACGTTAAGGTTGTGAGATTGGACATTGAAATGTCAGGAAATTCCAAAAGCTAAGGTTGTTATGGCAATACTCAGCCTTTCTCAGTGAGCTCTTTTCAAATGGAGCACCTTAGCCTATTACTCTGTATTTTTAATGAACCTCCTAAAAGGTACTGGCTGTTCAGCTGTGCTGGCTGAAATGTTGCCAGGGTAACCACGCTTTTTGGCATTTCCTGGTTTTACAGTTCCCGAACTCATAGCTTTGACACTCTACTAATGCTGGATTTTCTCCCATTATTTAGCTTCCTAACTGTGCTTAAGCTGCATGGGAGACCATAAAATAACCAGTTTCTACCTCAGGGATGAGTGTTGTAGAAATGAAAAGAGAAAGGGATTTCTGAAAGTAAGCAAAAGCAGAAAAAAAACCCGAAGCAGCTCATTTGAGAAGTTCAATGGGCGGTGATGATTTTTTCTGTGTTGCAATGGCACCTAAGAAGAGTGGCCCAAAAGCAGCAAATATAATGCCCTCTGTTGGATTATCATTGAATCAGGAACATCCAGGTCAAAAAAGCAAACCTTGACTCACTGGCATCTAAAGTAGAAGCTCCATCAGTAGGTTGAAGTAACACACCTCTTCTTCCAGTAAAGCACTTTTTAAAAAAAAAATATCTGCATTGGACATAGCACAGTGTCTTCCAACTGCTCCCCCCCCAAACTGCCCCAGCAACAGTCCTTCTCTCCCACCCCGACATCGCAAAGGAACCCTTCTCCCACCAACATTATTTCATAGTAGGAGAGGCATTGGCTTGTGGACCCTGTATACCTGCAGACCTGGAATATGGGAACCCAGTGGAGCCAGTCTGTCCTTTCTGCTTTGCTAAAGGACCTCATGGCATCTTAGAAGTCTTACGAGGCTAAGTTCAACATTATTGGTACCATGATACGAGATTTTCATTCCCCTCAAAATGTCTTAGTTTACTGATTCTAAAGTCTGACCTGTTCACTGGGGACACTTTTAATCAGACTGACCAAATAAGCCAGTATCATATCATATCATAGTAAGGCTGGAAGGGACCTCAAGAGACCATGCTCTAACCAGCTGACCTACATGGTCCATGTTCACTGTCTAAAATATTCACAAATCTAGACATCTTCTCAGACATAGCCCTCTGCAAAACACTGAAGTGGGTCAGATCATTTGCATTGTGCTAGCGAAAGAGATGATCCTACCCAGTTCATACCAACTGAAAAACTAGTGTTCTCTCCTTAGCAGAGGCAGGGCCAAGTGACAGTGCCAATTAGCCCGTCCCCAAACTAAAGGTCCACGCACAGTACCACTTGGATGTAGTGACACTCATTCCAGTTTAGCAAGCATGCATCAGGAGCCATGCGGCCTGCCTGAAGACAGTTCTGGAGTACATCTGGAGTACGGATAGAAGTAGATAACAAGCGGCAGGACTCCTGGTCTCCTTATTTGGAGACAGGAGAAGATAAAATGTGAATCCAGGGCATACACAGGGGGATTGGGATTGCAGGTGTGCATGAGGAAGGCTCTACCCTTTGCAGAAACACGTAATCAAGTTACTTTGTCTCCAGGAAGCCTTTAAGAAATAAAGTTTGATCTAGAAGGGAGACCTTTCAGAAGTGAGGAGTAATTGTAGGTCCTACAGACTGCAGAAGGCATCATGGGTTCCAGCATCTCTGTGAACGTGAGATATACTGGACGTACTGCACTGTGCTCGGATGACAGACCTTCCACAGGCAATCATGAAAGAGCACCTATGTACCCAGTCCCAAAGAGATTTTTAAATTGGTACTGGTTTACTTACCAAATCTATTTCTGCGAACCTGAAAACTGCTAAAGAAGATTTCCTAATCTCAGGTCCTTGGAATGTAAACTGGATTTACAGCCAGTTATCAGGGTGTCTTTTCTCACATGCAAATGCTTGTGTAATCTCATTACTCTGTATATTGCACTTAAGCCTCTTTTTTGCTCTGTGTTTGCCAGGCTGTGGGCTGCATCTGCAATGAGCTTCTCATTGCTGTTTGGCAAGCTATACAAGATCACAGCGCTTACTCCAATGGAGCAGTCAGCAGTCCCTAGATGAGGAGGAGTGGGCAGATAACAAGCACTTGCTCAGTTATTCTTCAGTATTCCTATGAGCATCCCAGTTGTTACCAGGATATAAATATTCCGTCAGTTGGGACTCTGACCAGCTGAGACAACAAGACATCAGTCCACCATTGTATTTTACAGCCACCAGGAAAACCAGCACTGGTATTGCCAGAGTAGTACAGATGGTAGCTTAGTTCTGGCTTGAGTGAATGGGACCAAATTGCAAGGTTTGGACCCTCAGATTCTGATTCTGCATTGGGCTCTTTTCAAATGAATTCTTTGAACATCAGTTCAGTATCCTAAGCCAGATCCTCCACTGGTGAAAATCAGCGCTGTTCCACTGAAATAAATAGAGCCATATTGATCTACTCCAGCCGGGAATCTGAAACCTGGGACACATGAATGTTTTTGTTTCCTTTACTGTCAACCCAAAGGTCTGCAATCTATTTTGTTCTGCTTCCATATTGTGCTAGTACACTTCTGTTAGTAGGATGCAGTCCAGATAACACATGACTACTTTTAGCTCCAGGAATATCTACGTTATAATACATCAGAAAAACCTGCTGTTTGTTGCTCATCTACTGAATAATGGGCAGCAGGCCCACATCCTTAAATCCTCTTCATGGGTCCCTCCATGAGAACAGAGGGAGAAGGACAAATGACCCTTTTTTTACCAATGAAGGTGCTGAATTCTTCTCTTTGAAGCACTCTTGTGTCTACCCCCTCCAGCAATGCCACAGTTTTGCTGCTGAACAGTAGATGCCTTAAGCACCAGAGGCTTCCAAGATTTGGCTTCTTCCCCAGAGACTTTCTTCAGAAGGTAGTTTCATAGTTTCATAGTAGGTAGGGTCAGAAGGGACCTGAGCATATCATCAAGTCTGACCCCTTGCCATGGGCAGGAAAGAGTGCTGGGGTCAAACGACCCCGGCTAGGTGATTATCTAGCTTCCTTTTGAAGACCCCCAGGGTAGGAGCCAGCACCACTTCTCTTGGAAGTTGGTTCCAGATCCTAGCTGCCCTGACTGTGAAGTAGTGCCTCCTGATATCTAGCCTGAATCTACTCTCAGTCAACTTGTGGTCATTATTCCTAGTTACTCCTGGTAGTGCTTGGGGGAACAGGGACTCTCCCGTTCCCTGCTGGTCCCACCTGGTAAGTTTATAGACGGCCACCAGATCCCCTCTCAGCCTTCTCTTGTGGAGGCTGAACAGGTTCAGGTCCCTTAGTCTCTCCTCATAGGGCCTGCCCTGCGAGTGGCCCTCCTTTGGACCCTCTCAATGCTGTCCACATCCCTCCTGAAGTGCCGCACCCAGAACTGAATGCAGTACTCCAACTGCGGCCTGACCAATGTCGCATAGAGGGGGAGGATCACCTCCTTGGCCCTGCTTGTGATGCATCTATGGATGCATGACAAGGTGCAGTTAGACTTCCTGACTGCATCCTCACATTGGTGGCCCATGTTCATCTTGGAATCAATAATGACTCCAAGATCCTTTTCTGCCTCCATGCTGACGAGAAGGGAGTTCCCCAGCCTATAGATATGCTGCTGGTTCTTTCTCCCTAGGTGCAGTACCTTGCACTTGTCAGTATTGAATCCCATCCTATTCTCATTTGCTAACCCCTGTAACCTGTCCAGATCTAGTTGTAGCCTGTCCCACCCTTCTAGCATGTTCACCTCTCCCCACATCTTAGTGTCAAAGCCTGGCACCGCCCTGGCCAGGGCCGGGGGGTCGGAGACTTAGAAAGGTACTTAGTAAGGAAACTGGATCTACGCAAGTGTGGGCTTGAGCTTCAATAAGTGCATGCATGACACTGAAGCCCTACAGCCCAGTTGCAGTTATTCCATTTATTGATGCAAAATGGAAAATTTGAACATACCAATTAAGGTCCCAAAGACTTTTGAAAATCAATTCCCTTCAATCTTGGGAAAATCTTTTGTAACTTTTTAGTATGAACAGGCTATTGGATGTGTTCTGAGCCATAATTCCCAGCACCAGGATGTTACAAAACCCCCAAATAGTGCTTTTTCTGTCTGGCTGCCCATAAAGTAGGATATATTCTAAAAGAGCAAGCTGGCCCTGAAGCAAAGTTGAGAATAGATCCTGGACAGTCACCCATGTGGCCCATAGGGAAATGTTTTTGTCAACCTGCCTGAAACACAAGCAATCTGAGGCACAATTTATACACAGTAAATGAGAGAAAAAGAATACTTGTGGTATATAACTACTGTCAGTGGAGATATAGATGTATGTACATTTGGAGCCCTTTGAAAAAGGGAACATTTCAGAATGGTAGCAGCTGTTCCAACTGTTGTGTGTGGACAAGCTGAGAACGATACGAATGCAGGACAGTTGCTCCAACTTGAACATTGGGTGAAGCATGTTAAGGTGTTCTTTGTGTTTTATGGCAATGTACCTGGTAATTGTACAATAGGGTTGTTGTGTAGTTTTAAGAATATGTTAGACAAACATTCATTTAGGATGGTTTGGATAGGGAAGACCCTGGCCTGAGCAGGGGGTTGGACTAGATGACCTACAGAGGTCCCTTCCAGCTCTAGTTTTCTATGATTCCATGGTTTTAACTTGGGTACTGCTGGTAGCAAAGAGCTCAGCATAGGCTAAGAAATCCATTTGAGAAGTTTAGCAAATTCTCAGGCAGTTAACCCTTGCTGAGTGCCACGCTACTGCAGCTATATGTTTAGTGGAGCTCACGCTATCAAGCTTAAAGCAACGTTGCTGTTGTTTACACGAGTTGGAGTCAATGCCATGGCTGTAGTATAGTCATATCCTTAGTTAATGGGCTCCTATTCCGGGACCTAGAACTCAGACCCAAACCAGAGTTGCTTAACATTTAACTTCTAAGGTGATTCACTTCTGGATTTGTAGTACAGCCCTGGACAGTCAGCTCTGATGAGCTTCCTTATCATTACCCATCACTTGACTGCCAGGGAATCGATGATTTTGTTAGATGAAAATGTCAGTCTTAAGCCCTTTTCCTTTCAGCACTGATGCCCAAAATGTAAACTTTTCCCTTGGGGGACTCACCAATGGAAAACAAGAGATTTTCTCATTAAAAGGGTTCCTTAACTGCCTGGTGCATGGAGAACACGAGTCTCCCGGGCTTGCAGTAGGTACTGATTGATGAGTGACCCATATCTTTTTGGAATTCCCAGGAAGTCCAGAGGAAGGGGCAGAAGCCCTCCCAATCTCCTCCCTGCCAAACTTCCTGCTCCTGCCATGCCCTATTTCAACAGCTCTGGGGAGAGGGAAGGAAGAGAGTCTGCCTTCCTGCACACTTAAAGCCATCCACAAGAAGGGGGAAGAGGCCCACACCCTGTCTCAAATTCCATGGACTATCATGTCATAAAAAATGTGCAGTGTACCCCAGCTGCAGGAAATCAGGGATGGGGGATGGATCCCCAGGTCTATACAAGGAAGCTTCTTCAAACATGGCAAGCCTCACAGCTAGGTGGGGGGACCACCTCAAACACACACCTTGGAAGTAGAACGTACTAGGTTGATCTCACGACATGGGTTCATCAGACCTACTCTGACCTGATAGCACACTTTGGGCTGGGCAGCAAGGCGTTGGTAACTAAATTACTTCTACTCCCAGCTCTGTCCTCCAGAATTGCCTTTGACTTGGCTGTTTCTCTTTATTTCCTTTATAACAGGCTGTCCTTTCAAAAACACAAGCGGTGAGGTTGCTGGGATGCACTCAGCTTAAGCTGCTCATATTTTTGCTGATGCTTTCTGGGTAGCAGATTTGCATATCTAGTGTGAAGGTGACTTCTACAGAGAGACTGCAGTGCAGGGTGGCATAAATTGGTCATTTTCCAGAGCTAATATTTGCATTGCAGGAATGTCACTACAGCTGGGGCTCATTCTCAGAAAACAGTGGGACTCCTCCTCCCTCCCCATTCTGGGCTCAGGTTTTCTTGTGCTACCAGTGCCAGGTATTGTTGGACATAGAAAGGCAAGGAAAGGCAGGAAGGATTCAGGGGCAGCTGGAGAGTTGGGGCTGTGATGAGTACCTTTGCATGAGGTACTGCCAGCAGTTACTCATCCATTTTATTCCTACGTCCTGCTGGGCTTCTGTGATTCAGACGTTCTTGCTGTCTACATGCATCTGATTCACCTGCAGAGATGCCTAAGACAGTTTTGGAAAGGAAAAGACAGAGGGAACCATTGCTCCAAATGTTTCTTGCCTTCCAAGTGGAGGGCTAGAGGCAGGATCATAGATTCATAGATGTTAGGGTTAGAAGGAACCTCAGTAGGTCATCGAGTCCGACCCCCTGCCCTGGGCAGGAAAGAGTGCTGGGATCAAATGACCCCAGCCAGGTGCTTGTCCAATCTCCTCTTGAAGACCCCCAAGGTAGGGGAGAGCACCACCTCCCTTGGAAGCCCATTCCAGATTCTGGCAACTCTTACCATTAAGTTCTTTCTAATGACCAACCTAAATCTGCTCTCCATCAATTTGTGGCCATTGTTCCTAGTTACTCCAGGGGGTGCTCTAGTAAACAGAGCATCTCCTATTCCCTCCTGCCCTCCCCCGATGAATTTATAGGCAGCCACAAGATCACCTCTCAGCCTTCTCTTGCAGAGGCTGAAAAGACCTAGGTCCCTCAGTCTTTCCTTGTAGGGCCTTGCCTGCAGGCCCCTGACCATATGAATGGCCCTCCTCTGAACCCTCTCGAAATTCTCCACATCCCTCTTGAAGTGCGGCACCCAAAACTGGACCCAGCACTCCGACTGCGGTCTGACCAGTGCCGCATAGAGGGGAAGCATCACCTCCCTGGACCTGTTCATCATGCATCTGCTAATGCATGATAAAGTGCAGTTAGCCTCATTGATCACTTTGTCACATTGACAATTCATGTTCATCTTGGAGTCAACTATGACTCCAAGATCCCTTTCCACTTCTGTGCTGCTGAGAAGGTCATCCCCCAGCCTGTAAGTGTGTTGGTGATTCTTTTCGCCCAGGTGCAGCACTTTGCACTTGTTTTTGTTGAACTGAATCCTATTTTGCTCTGCCCATTTTTCCAACCTGTCCAGATCCGCCTGGATCCATTCCCTGTCCTCTGGTGTCTTAACTTTGCCCCATAATTTGGTATCATCTGCTGTGGATCTAAATACAACTCTACTCATGTTACTGAGCAGAACAGCACCTAAATCTATAGTAATAATGATAATGATTATTACCAAGCTATTATGTTGTAATTTCCATCAGTACATCACAAAGCTCTTTGCCAAAGAGATCAGTACCAAGAGCCCCATTTTTACAGACAGGGAAACTGAGGCACAGAGGAGCAAAGTGACTTGCTTGATGTCACCCAACAGGCTGAGTACTCTGCTGCACAACTGCCACACTTTGGGCACATAGGGGCACCCCATTCCAAAGGATACTCACATACAAGACCAAGTCTTCTCTGATGCATATACTTCAGACCCCTTTTTCTGTTTGTATGTGAAGCAACAGAAATGTAGCCCATAGGCGTATTTGTGTCCATGCACAGCTGTTGCATTTGGACTGGTCCACCAAACAACACCAAATCAGTCTTCAAGAGTGATTGCTAGTGCATAGATTGTGGTGCTCTCTTTCTCAGTCTCTCTCCCTCTCTGTGTGGCAGAAGCTAGCCATGATGCATCTGGAGCAGAACAAGGAAGAATCTATGGTCCTGGGATTCACAATCAGTTCTTTGGCTCTAGGCCCATACCAAAAATAGATGAGTTCCCCCTTTGTATCAACTCAGCTCTGATGGGTATGCTCTGGGGTAATAGTGAAACAAAGTACTACCCACTCCTAGCCAGCCAGTGGAGAATGGAAATACCCAGAGCCTCTATAGAGCTGTTTTCCTCTATGCTAGTGAGAACAGGCTTTATGGCCTCTGTGCAGGCAGGTTGGGTAAGTGCTTCATTTTGCCTTAAAAGCAAAAAGATGCAGTGGGATTGAATCCTTATCCTTCTTGTTTTCTGCCCTCTGCTCTCATTCTTCTGTAGCCATGGAGAAGCAGTACACACAAAGCTAACTCAGAGAGCAGAAAGATTAGCTACAATACAATGGAGATATAGAGAGCTGTGAACCTGGGAGCTGCATTTCAGTCAATGCAGGTAAACAAAGCCCCAGTGAAAGATCAGGGTAAATCTTAGAGGCCATAGCCCATTGTCCCTGGACCACAGTAATCAAACAGATAGAACCAACACAAAAGCCCATCAGATTGGCAAGATCAAGGGACAAAAGGGCCACAATAGCTAGCACTATTAAATGGGCATTAATAAATTGTTTGCACTGCTGGATTGTAATGAATACTGGAGCTTCAGAGGCTTTTCAGGTCAGAAGGGACCACTCTGATATCTAATCTTGAGTTTCTGCATAGCACAGGCTGGAGGATCCTGCCTGGAACTCATAAGCTGAGTCTGTAATACTTGTATTCATTTTGCCTGAGACTCAGGATGAAAAATACAAATAAACAGGAAATTATTCCTAGTATGATGAAAATATATTTTCGTGAGCTCATTGGTTTTTCTTTTCTCTCTCTCTCTTTGAAGGATGAGAAGAATCAGGTGTTGATAACAAATGCATGGCTCCAAATGGTGAGTAATTACTTTGTATTATCACAGGCTGAAAATTGCTATAACAAAAAAGTTGTTAGACATGATCCTATGGTGCAAGAGTATCCTGTTGTCTTCCATTCCATGAAACAAGTGATGGAAATAGAATTAAATCCTTGGAAACACTGAATAAAGCAATATGAAATGGGATTTGCAAGGTAGACTGCTAGGAACAGTTCCCACTGGTATAAGGACTCTGATATGGGCTTAGGGCCAATCCTAACTGGCTTTCAGCATTAGCTGGACACTTTGGGTGCCTATCCACGTACAGAGAGGCTGCTCTTATTCGTTGTAATTACAGTCTCTACTATTAATTGTGTTTAAAGTGCCCCTGCTGCCATTTTTCAGGGATGCTGATACATATGACACTCCAAGTACTTTAATTAGAGCAGCTCTTGGAGCCTCCTGGAGCACATCTATAAACACCTTTTAAGTCTACAGAACAGTGTTTACCAATTTTTTGATACCTGGGGCACACTTTTTTTCTGGATTAAAATTGGTGGCACACTTCACTTTTACACTGAAAAAGGTGAGTGTGTGTGTGTGTGTGTGTGTGCATTTTCTTTCAAAATATATAACATATTCCATTCCCCTGCCAGAAGAAATCATACCAGTGCTGAGATGTACTGTTTAAAAAAACCATGCTAAATACACCTTTCTTTCAGCCAATGATTAGTCTCCATAGCAGTGTTTTTCAACCTTCCTAGCCTCAAAGCCCCCCTCCATAATTTTTCTGGATTTGGCAGCACCCCAGTTGAAATCACAGAGATAGATCTAAATTCAGAAGAGATAAGGAGGGCCTTGAGGTTAAAAACATTTAAAGTCACTGCTCTTGCTGGTGCCACTTAAGGGCACCAAGGGCAGGACCTCCCTGCTGTGCGCTGCTCTTTCCACTGTCTGCCCCCTCCTGGCACTTTTTTCCGTACCTCAAGAGGCAAAGGCAGCCCCTGCTGGTGAGGCTGCTCCTACAGGGTCTCACAAGCTGACAATCACACCCAAAGCCCCTCCTGCCAGCCCAGAGAGCATGGGATGAGTGGAAGGGATGAACCAGGCTGCAAAGCACAGCTTCATCTGTGCATCCGCCCAACCACCCACTCGCAACAGAGAACGCTGCTGGAAGCACGGCAGGGGTCAGTACAGGTGTGAAGGGATGGGGGAAGGTAGCAGCGGCAGCGGCAGTCCCCACAAGAGCAACCACAGATGTGGCTGTAGTAGCTGGAATAGGCTCAAGATTCTGGGTGTAGGAGGAAAGCATTTACCTCCTCACACAGGGAGATTTTCTGGCACAATAGTGCTGCATTTTGACCTCCCCTAACCTAGCCTGTATGATCTATACTGATCATTCACCCTTTGGGAATCACTACCTTAGACATACCCAGTTATTATTTTAGCATTGAAAACAAAATGATGGGCCATATTAATTCATTGTGTAACTATGATGACTCCAATGGAGATACACCAGTCATGAACTTGAACTAAAGGCAAAGATGCTCCTAAGTGGAGGCCTAACATTAGACTGCTAAACCTATGTCTAGGCATTAAAATTGGAAGACTGATTTTCAAAGGGGATGGGCTCTTGGCAGTTCCCACTAAAATTGATGGCTGGACCTTTCAAGGGATTGGAACACCAAAATTGCACTTTTTTTAGTGGGAGGTAAGCATCTTAGGCTCCTTTGACAATCCCAGCCTGTATCTCCATATGGTCATAGAAGTCAATACTTCTACGTCCATATGGAGATACATGCTGTGGAAATCTTTCCGCTCATCTAAGGAATTAGAAGCCTGAGTTCCATGTTGAGTCCATGGGGCGCAGACTCCTAAATCCATCAGGACATATTTATATGCTTGTGGCTGTGTGCCACAGGAGGGAAACTCCTGCAGACACTCTGCCCACAATAAACCCAAACCCAGAAGTGTGGGGTCAAACTGCTGTAGTGGGGTTATCCTGTGTTTTTTCCCCAAAACCTCAGTCTCCAACATGCTTGAAAGCAGCTGATGGAGGGGCCCCAGAGAGTTGTCCTTGTTTGTATTTCTGGTTTGGAGCAGGCATGTGGGAGAAAATGGATGTGGTATGCTTGGATGTGTTCCTACTAGGACATATAGCCACTGTGGTGTGGATATACCATTATGCACTCTTATAAATCACCTTCCTCTTTTGTATTTTAAACTGTGGCCTTCATTTATCCATCTTGCAAATAAGCTATGCCTCCTGAAGAGATGGTCAGTATAGATCATACAGGCTAAATCAGGGGAGGGCAAAATGCAGCCTACAGGCTGGATCCGGCCCACCAAGTAATTCTATCTGGCACACGGCAGGTCTCTTGGCCTTACCTGGCCAAGGCATGGAAGGGCAGCTCAGGCTGTGATGTGTGCAGCTGGTCCTGCCACCCCTGGGTGCAGAGGTGCTGCCTGGCACAGAGCGCAGCTTGTCCTATCCCCATGCATGACTCTTGGACACACTGGAAGTTGTAGTCTCCTGGGCCTGGAGGTGTGATGGCACGGTGGGGGCAGCATGGTGGTCAGACTGAGCTTCTTGGCAACTCCCACAGTGGCAGCTTGCTCTGCCCTCACACTTCTAGCTGTTGCTGCCAGTGTCACCACCACCACTGCCAGACCCGACCCCAGGCACCCTGTATGCAGACCAGCCGGGGACCCCCATGAGCAAGGTGCACTCAGCCGAGCAGATGGGATGGGGCCACGGACAGGTGGGGAGTGGCATCTGGGAGTGGGATGAGCTGGCAGGGCCGAGGCCAGGATTGCAGGGCAATGACAGTGCAGGACTGGGGCTCGGGGCAGAGGCATGATCTGCTTCCTGCAAAACTGGCATCCACCTCAAGGATATGCAAGGAGAGGATCATGGCTCTACCCTGGGTCTTGGCTCCATACTGTTACCCCTGTGATTCTGACCTCAGCCCTGCCCTCCTGTCCTGCTCCCAGATGCCACTCCCTACCCACCCACGGCCCCATCCACACAACTGAGCATGCTTGCCTGCAGGGATCCCAGGCCAGTCTCCATGTGGACCCTAACCACCCTCCTGCTCTATCTGGCACTCCCTAGAAGTGGGTGTGGGGAGATGGGCTTAGGCTGGATAGGATCAATTGGCATCTCTCCACCCCCACCTACCATCCTCCCTTCCCAGCTGGTGTAAACAGCTGTAATGGGGGGAGCGCAAGGCTGGGTCAGCACCCACCTCCCCACAGCCCTTAACAGCTCACCAAAACTCCTTAAGTGGCTCTCCAGCCTAAATAATTGCCCACTCCTGGGCTAGGAAGTGTTAGGGCTGATTAGCATGTTGATGTCTTTGAGGAACCCTCAGATGGGACCTCCTACAGTGTCATTCAGTGTTACCAACTTAGTAATTTTGTCATGACTTTTTGGGTGTTCTTAGAGACAAAATGTCTTTATTGAGGATCCAATATCAGTTTACTACATGGAATCCTTGGTAAATTGTCTAGTGACATTTTTGGAGACAATAGAAGGTCTGCCTAGTGACATCTCATGACTTTTGAAGGTCTGTCTAGCAAACCTCATTTTGGAGGTTTGTTCATTGCTATTTAATTAATGCCCCAGTTTGGGATTCAGGGTTCCTGTATGGTTGAAAATATTATCTGTTCTCAAGCAGCAACAAACTGACATCCTGAATTGCTCATTAAAGAGGAGGCTCCAAAGAGAGAATATCTTGGGAGAAATAGAAAAGTGAATGCTTTTATTATATTATCAGGGACTACAGAATCATTTGCTCTTCCTCCTGCTATGCTGTGATTTATGGCATGAGTGGTCCTAGTTATAAAAATAAATAACCCAATTCATCCCAGGCTACTCTGCTAGCTTAGTACCTGCTGCCATGTTACCTCTTTTGCAGGCCTCTTGGGTGTTTTTTTATTTGATTTCTACATCCCCCTCCTTAAAAAGGCTCAGGGTGGCTTACAATATGGCCATAAATACAGCTAAAATAATAAAGCAATAATAGGCTTTTAGCAGGAGAACATAGATATCTTGTAGCTCTGATTTCAGTATGTGCTATTGAAATAATGTTCAGCAAAAATCCAAACCTGGAATTTATTTGGTGCAAGTGGGGAGGGGGGAGAGCATAATCATTTTGGAATATGTAGTGCAATTTTATGATAGACCCTCAGCAGGTATAAATCAGCATAGCTCTGTTAATATAATACATGCTTCCTATCAATTTCTTTAGACAATAAACAACGCTAAAAACACAATAAATCCAAATGTGTGCAGACATTACTTTGTGAACTGAGTGCAAGCACCTGTCATTTTAATTTTTCTGTCACTTGTTAATAACCAAATAACACTTAAAAGTATACCGTCACTACTATTACTAATATTCTGTACATTTCTGTACTACTCAAAATGTGTTCATGTTCCAAACTTAATAGAAGATGTTCTCTTCTGCTATTTAACACTGTAGGAGAAATAACTATTTATGCTTACATGTTCCTCCAGTATTGGATTGACGTTTACTTGTCTTGGGATCAGTATGAGTACCCGGGTGTCCAGAACTTACGATTTCCAGCTGATCAGATATGGGTGCCAGACATTCTCCTGTATAACAGGTAAGGAAGATGAAAAAACACAGGACACAAATAAGAGCAAAAGCCTCAGCTGCTGTAAATCAGTAGAGCTCCATTGACTTCAGTGGAGTTTACGTCACTTGAGGATTTGGCTTATAGCATCAAGCAACGGAAATGAAACCGGATAAATGCTCATACAGAATGGAGCGTAGGGATGAAATACAGTGTTATCTTAAAGAGGTTCTTAACACAGAAGTCATGTGAGGCCCTCAGGAATCATCTGTAATACAAACGTTACATTACAAATACAAATCTTGTGCCGATGCCCGGAAGTACAAATAATTAACGTGGGTCCACAGAAATGTAAGATTGGAAGAAACCTCAAGAGATCATGTAGTCCAGAGCTGCCTAACCTCAGAGGAGCCTGGGGCCGCATGCTGCATTGGTCATGGGCCTGGGGCTGCACATTGTGTGGGCTGCATGGCCTGTGGGCTTTTGGGATGCCTGATGTGCCAGCAATGTGAGCATCCTCCCTGCTAGCTGCTGCCAGATGGGTGAGTGCTCCCTCCCCCATGCTGTTGCCACATGGGCAATGCGAGCCCACCCAGCCCCATAAGTCCCTTGCTGCTGGTACCATGTGGGCAAACCTCCCGCCTCACCCTGTCACTGCTGCCAAATGGGCAGTGTGAGCCCACCCTGCCATGAGAGCCCCTTGTAGCTGCTGCATGAATGAGCACCCACCCTCTGCCACTGCCACACTAGCAGTGCAAGCCTACCCCACTGCCACTGCCCCCATCATATGAACCCATTGTCCACCACTGTGCGATGCCCCCTCAACCTCCTACTCTGCTACATGGGCAGCGAGCTTACCGTCAGCTGTGCTGCCCTGTGCTGCCCTATCACAGAGACTCTGGCTGCCACTTCATGGCAGGACCAATGGGTAGACTGGCGGCTGGGGGTGGAGGAGCCTGTGGGCCTCACATTAACCCCTCACAGGCCTGATCTAGTCCAAGCCCCTGCATCGAGGCAGGATCATGGAGACCACCTGTGGCAGATATGCTCTAATTAGTTCTTGACATCCTGTAGCAGAGGTAATCCTAAACATCTTGTTCTGTTGCTTCACTTCCTTGTCATCAGACAGTATTAAGATCAGCTCTCAGTTCTTAATGTTCTCTGTGCTTAATTCCCTCGGACCTGATGAAGAATGCCTTGCATTTGAAAGCTTGTCTAACTTTATTCCAACCATGCAGCTGGTTCAATAAAAAATATCAGCCCCCGCCCCCCGCAAAAAAATCCTTGCATCTAACAAAACGTCCAATGTAATCCTTCTTTACTGTCAATTAAACTGAATTTTTTCTCATTCTTTTTCTTATGAACATGGAGAACAATTTATCAGCGTCTTCTCCATAACATCCTTCTATGTACTGAAAAATTATTTAAAGTCGCAGTCTTGTCTTTTCTGTATTAAACAAATCCAATCTTGTCCTCCTTTCCTCATAGGTTATGCTCTCTAAACCTCTTGTCATTCTTTCTGCCCTGCCCTGGACTCTCTCCAGTTTGTCTACACCATTATTAAAGTGCTGTGCCAGGAACCGGACATCATACTTTAGCTGTTACACTGGCAGAAGCACCAGTACAGCAGAATAATTACCTCCCCATGTCTAATGTACAATACTATTTTTATTACATCCCAGAATTAAATATGTCTTTTCTTGCAACACTATTATTTGTTGCCCTGGGTATATTTTGTGGTCCACTATGGCCACCAGATTTGGTATTTTTTGCCATTTTTCTGCTCAGCCACATATTCCTTGTCTTAGTTTTGTACATTTGATTTTTCCTTCAGAAGTGCAGCATTTGATACTTACCTTCATTGAATTTTATCCTGCTGAATTTGGTCTGTCTATCCAATTTATCAAGATAATTTTGAATTCTGAATCTGCCTTCCACTGTGCTCGCAACCTCTCCCAGCATAGTATCATCTGAAAATTTGATAAGTGTACTCTATGTCATCCTCCAAGTCATTGTTTGCTACAAATACTTAAAGATAATCGCAAATGGTTCAGCTAGTTCCTTAAGCACCTTAGAATGAATGTAATCAACTACTGTCAACTTGAATATATCCATTTTATCTAAATGTTCTTTAACCCGTTTTCCCTTGTTCTGGCTTGCACTGCTATTCCCTTGTTAGAATTAACTGTACTGAAGTATCTGGTCACAGCTGACCTTTTTTATTTTAAAAGTAAAGACTAAAACGAGCACTCAGTGCCTCAGCCCCTTGCCTCATCTAATATTTGCTCCCTTTCCCTATTCAGCAACGGATTCCCTTTTTTCCTCCTCTTACATCTAACACTTTTATAGAACATTTTTGTTGCCTTTTATGCCCCTTGCTAGTTGTAACTCCTTTTGTGCCCTTCTGATCTTATCCTTATATGCCTGTGCTATATTTTTTTACACTCAGCCTTAACTGTACCTTTAATTTAGCATCTTTCAACAACTGCCAGATCTCTTACTCTTCTGTATCTCTCAGGTTATCTTTCCAAGAGACAGTGCTTGCCAGTGCCCTGAGTTTGTTGAAGTCTGCTTTTCTGAAAACTATTAGCCTTATTCTGCTACTCTTACACTCTACTTTCTGCTGCTACTCTTCCTTTCCTTAGAATGATGAACTCTTATCTCCTCATGATCACTTGCACCCAAATTACCTTCCACCTATAAATTCTGTCTCAGCACATTCCTCCCTATTAATGCAAACCAGATCTAATAGCTTCTTCCCTCTTCTAAAATACAATTATGTCTCTATGGCTTTCCAAGAATTTGATGGACTTTGTGTCCCACTACATTGATTTTCCAGTAGATACCGAGGTAATTAAATTTCCCTATAGTCAACAGATCCTGTCCTTAGGATACTTCTTTTAGGGTGTATCTACATGTGCATATTAATGTACAGCAAAAAACTCTAGTACATATTGCATGGGGGTTTATTGCTGCCAGGTACCATGTTTACATGTGCGCCTGGGACTGCAGCATGTTGAGCCGAGTTGGAGCAGCCTCGGCTGGCAGAAGGCTTGGGGGGTGACCCTAGGTTGCTCCAACCCAGGCCACTGTGCTGTGGAGAGACTGGCTGGGACACGGGGGTATTTCATTGAGGGGCTAGCCAACAGGCAGCCCTCACACTGAAGCACCCTCATGCCCCAGCCAGCAGGGTTAGTGTCTACACATGCCTTGCTGCGCACAAAAAAACTCTGCAGCAGGATAATACTTGTATTTACAAGTAATAACCTTCTGTGGAATTTATTAGTTTCCGTGGCCTAATAGGGCCATACGTGTAGACACTGAGATGTTTACTATGGAGCTAATTAGGCAACTCTACAGTAAATGTCTCATGTCGACATTTTTTTAGATGCTCAAAAATAGTCCCTGTCACCTTCTCCTCCACTATAGGTGGTCAAAGAGAGATACGTTAGCCATGTTAGTCTGAAGCTAGGTAGAAGACACGTTAGAGACTGATTTAGAGAAGCATTAGCTTTCATAGGTGACAGTATAATTCATTTGAAGCTTATGGCTCCCTGAATCAGTTAGTATCTGAGATTCATAGATTCATAGATGTTAGGGTCGGAAGGGACCTCAATAGATCATCGAGTCTGACCCCCTGCATAGGCAGGAAAGAGTGCTGGGTCTAGATGACCCCAGCTAGATGTATATCCAACCTCCTCTTGAAGACCCCCAGGGTAGGGGAGAGCACCACCTCCCTTGGGAGCCCGTTCCAGACCTTGGCCACTCGAACTGTGAAGAAGTTCTTCCTAATGTCCAATCTAAATCTGATCTCTGCTAGCTTGTGGCCATTGTTTCTTGTAACCCCCGGGGGCGCCTTGGTGAATAAATCCTCACCAATTTCCTTCTGTGCCCCCGTGATGAACTTATAGGCAGCCACAAGGTCGCCTCTCAACCTTCTCTTGCGGAGGCTGAAAAGGTCCAGTTTCTCTAGTCTCTCCTCGTAGGGCTTGGTCTGCAGGCCCTTAACCATACAAGTGGCCCTCCTCTGGACCCTCTCCAGGTTATCCGCATCCCTCTTGAAATGCGGCACCCAGAATTTCACACAGTACTCCAACTGCGGTCTGACCAGCGCCCGATAGAGGGGAAGTATCACCTCTTTGGATCTATTCATCATGCATCTGCTGATGCACGATAAAGTGCCATTGACTTTTCTGATGGCTTCGTCACACTGCCGACTCATGTTCATCTTGGAGTCCACTAGGATTCCAAGATCCCTTTCCGCTTCTGTGCCACCCAGCAGGTCATTCCCTAGGCTGTAGGTGTGCCGGACATTTTTCCTCCCTAGGTGCAGCACTTTGCATTTCTCCTTGTTGAACTGCATCCTGTTGTTTTCTGCCCACTTGTCCAACCTTTCCAGGTCTGCTTGCAGCTGTTCCCTGCCCTCTGGCGTGTCCACTTCTCCCCATAGCTTTGTGTCATCCGCAAAGGTGTCACTCTGCTCTGTCTTCTATGGGTGAGCAAGAGTAGATGCTTCTCATGGCATGATCTTGATTTTCCACATTTTTATCTTCATCCAGAGACATTTCACAAACTTGTCCCTAATACCTTCCAGCACTTCCGAACAAGTGCTTACATTTCTGACATACACTGTGACCCTTTCCCATTTTTCACCCTATCTGTCCTTCCTGAATAAGTTACACTTTTCTATGCCAATGTGCAGCCCCATTGTATGTTCCACCCATAATGCTCTTTGTTTTACTGACTTCTCTGCTTTCATATTTTTTTCTGGTGAAATATGTAGTTCTGGTACAGTCAGGTGGCAAATCAGATGGAGTCAGCTTTGAAAAATGTCAGGGTTATATATTTCTAAAAGACTGAAAGTAGGAGTGAGCCAAAGCTAAAGTCAATGGAGAGAGTCCCAATAACTTCCTGAAAACCAGCCACTACAGACTGCTGTGTTTTTCCCTCAAGGCCCCACCATATCCCTTGTGCTGCAGAAGGCTCCCTTCCCTATCTTGCAATATCACTCTGGCCCACAACACCCTCTTGTCATTAAAGAGGAGCTTCAGTGCCCAGCAAATACCATGCCAAGCCTAGTACCTTCTAATAGGAATGAGGCATCATGGGGCCAGAGATTACAAAGCATTCAATCCATGCAACTGAGACCAGGTCTCCCAAAGCACTCAGCAGCCCACACTGGCTGCTGTCTTGGCATCAAGTGTGCCAGGATCTTTTAAAAGTCTGGCCCTCTCTGTTACTTACCCAAAACAGGAGCGCACCTCCTCTGAACATCTCCGTCTAGTGCTCAGAGAGGTCAGCCAGAAGAACTGGGGCCTGAATCCTTAACCTATCTGGTCCAGACACTAAAGAAAGATTCAGGTTTAGTTTGGAAACAAGGTACACATTTAGTCTAAGGCAGGTGTCAGCAAAAGATGGTCCATGGGCCAGATCCAGCCCCCAGAGCCACAGAGCTTTGCCTCTGCCTGTGACTATGCTGGGTCTGAACATCAAGGAGCTGCACTGGGGCCAGGGAGCTAATAGTTGTGCCCATCCATGCCACTGCCACTTATCTCTGCTCCCCACCCCCTTCTGGGGCTGGGATATGGGTGCAGCTTCCAGCTGGAGGGGAGCAGCACTTAAGCTGGGCAGCTGGAAGCTGTGTCCTCTCTTCACCTCACTCTCCCTACCCAAGCTATGCTGCAAGTGCAGCTTCCAGCCAGAGTGGAGCTGCGCTGGGGCTGGACTGCAGGGGAACAGGGTCAGGGAGAAATAAGAACAGAATGGAAGCAGCTCCCAGCTGCCCAGCACCAGCATAGCTCCCCACCAGTTGGAGGCTGCACTTGCAGTGCAGCCAGGAGTGGAGGCTTGGGGAAGCAGTGGTGGCACGGGTGCAGCTCCCGGCTTGATGGCTCTGGAGAATATGCAGAGAAAGCCCCTTACAGCTGACATGCTGTGGAAACCACCATGGCCTGAGAAAGGTTGCCAGCCTGTAGTCTAACAACATTTTGCAAGGACTTGTCTATCTATCCCTAATATACCCAGCCCCAGCCATCCTTCACTCAGGAGTTCACAATTATTTACTTGGTTGTTCTCTGTATTTTGAATTCAAATACCTGTTGTCTCTTTCTTTTTATGTTATGCTTTAGTGCGGATGAAAGATTTGATGCAACATTTCATACAAACGTGTTGGTGAATTACTCTGGCTCTTGTCAGTACATTCCTCCAGGTAGGAGACAGATTTTGTTTGTTGGTTTAAATCATGCTTTCATAACTACAATAAACTTACTGTCACAGAATTCTCCTAAAAGAACTGATTCGATTGTTTTAGAAGCAGGTACAGATTACGATTATGGGACAGACTTCCTAAAAAATAATATTTTCTAAAAAAAAAAAATCATCTCCCAAATCACAGAATCATAGAAAAGTAAGGGTGGAAGGGTTATCTAGTCCAACCCCTGCTCAAGGCAGGATTATCCCCATCAAGACTAGCACAAGCAGATCTTTATCTAACCTATTACTAAAACTATAAAGGCAACACTGCCACACAACCACAAAGCATAGCGCCCTAACCTGCTGCAGGCAAAGCAGGAGGACAACAGTGGCCAATACAATATTGTTTCAAATACACTCAAGAGATCCAAGGAAGAGGGTTACACCCCCTGCTACCAAGGAAGGCAGAACCCAAACCCCCCACAGTGCCTATGAATCTGACCATAGGTTAAAATTTCTCCCTGACTCCAAAAGTGGTCACAAGTCTGACCCTGAGTAGAGGGACAAATCCTTTTAGCTAGGAATCTCCAAGTTTTAGTTCCAGCAGGAGCACTGGCACCCTGCCAGTCAAAATCCCCAGCCTGGGCTGCACCCAAAACCCAATGCTTCTGAGGAAGACAAAAAAAATCCAAAAAATCCAAAAAACAATTAAACCCCAACAAAAACCAAGCACTGACATGTATAGTATAATATAGCATAATTAATAAGAGCTAAGATGGGTCCATAGTAGCCCTTACTTGGTGCGTCTACACGAGACGTTTAATGCGCAGTAGCCTAAAAACATTGTGCGGTAGCATGCCAGGCAAAAACCGTGCTAATATGCTACTGCGCAGTAGTATTAGGCCACTGCATAGTTAGCATCACTAAAAACCTGCGTGCTGGTGCTGCTGTGCAGTAACTCTAGTTACTGTGCATTTAGTTAGTACCTCATTAAGCAAGTACTAAATTAAATGCACAGTAACTACTGCGCATTAATGAATGTGTAGACATGCCCACTGTAACTAACATCAGAGTTCAAACTGGTAGAATAACATTCGATGTCTGTGATCTATCTTGAATTAATTATTCTATGAGCATATTTAGAAAAATTTTCACTAACTATTAAAGTGGTCCATAATTTAACAAATACCAGAATGTCTTGGAAATATATATTCAACTATAATCATGCGAAGTACAGTACTCTCAGACATTTGAGGGAAGGGATGTTACCATGTGTATTCCACCCATTTGCTCCTGCTCACACGCTCAAAGCATAGAAATGTGGCAGTAAAGCTACTCCATAGGTCTTTCACTTTTGCTGCTCTTAAAATGCCTGTCTCCAAAGAGCTTGAGAACAGCTACTCTGAACGCTGCCAGAGGCCACATCCACATGAGCTTGGGCATGCATTTGCAGCAGCACAAATTTGTGTTGCTACTTTGTGCTGCAGTGCACACCCTGCTGCTGCAGTTTGCAGCGGGACACGTCCCTCTGCTCTACGTGCTGCAGGGGCGGTGGGGGCTGGGGCTGGCTGGGACACACGGTGTCTCAGTGCAGGACTAAGTGGCAGGGAGCTCCCTGGCTGGGGCAAAGCATGCCTTGAGACAGGGAAGCAGGCGCTCAGGCTCCCCTGTCTTGGAGCTCCTGCACTGAGGCATGCAGAGACAAGGGAGCAGCCAGGCCAGGGCTGCCTGGTCTCCTGTCTCAAGGCACACTTGTGCCCCAGCCAGCTGGAGAGTGGCTGGCTGGGGCACAGGGTGCCTCAGTGTAGGGGCTCTGCAGCACATGAGTCTCTGCATTTCTCCCGACACTTTGGTGTGCTTTGTGCAGTTTTTTTTGCAGGGAATTTCTTTTGCTACTGGGAAATCCTGGTAGCAAATTTTGCCCCAGTGCTGCAAATTAGCAGCAGGGTGCACGGTTTAACATGTAACGCATGTGGTTTGTGGCGCTGCAAAGAGGTAGCGCTGCATGTCTAGATCTGGCCAGAGAGGCTTCACAGTCATATCTCTGAGCCTGGTGAGTGCAAGTGGAGGTAGGTAGTTGGGCTGTCTCTCTTTGAAAGCATTGGCTGTGCATTGTAGACATGCCTTGAGAGGCACAACTCATTGGTCCTACAACCAAACGATGTGCATCAGAATAGTATTTTTTCCTGAGAGCAAAAACTTCTAACCACATCACTCCAGGGCAATGTCAGAGGGCACTATCGCCTCCACAGGGGTCATCTGTGTAAGGCAGGCGTGATGTTGAAAAATTAACCATGGATAGCCGAGGAGAGCTTTCTGCTGCCCTGAAGTTGGATATTCTGACTAAAATCATCAAGCTGTGTCTGCTATCCCTCAAACAAAGGTGGATTGTGGAAGCTGAAAGACTCTAATGTGAGAAAAAATGCAGTATGCTCCAAGTGGTTTAGCAAAAAATAAGCTCTCTCTCAAAAATCCCTTGCTATTAAGTTTCTCCTAAATCATAGCCTGATTTTCTCTAAGTACTGGAGGTACTTGTTTCCACAGGAGCCATAAAGGACCTATTTGGTGGCTTAATGTTTACCTCGGTCCTTACCATAATTTAGAGCAACCTTGTAGCTAATTTAAAGTGTGCCAGACAATAATGCTTGCTCAGGCCAAGATTTATTAGAATTGCTTGAAGAACCCTTTCACTCCCTTTGGGGTCCTCAGGTATGGATGATAGAGGAGCTATTCATACTAGGCAGATCTGACATCCTTCAGGTCTCTTTTACCAATAAATCGGCTTAATGAAGAGATTCAGTCCCTAACATTTCATTCTAACAATTTATTCTTAACTAAGAGTTCTGTAGAGAAGGAACAGGAGCTGGTGGTGATGACATGGTTTTAGCATGTCTACTGTATAAAATCCCGGTTAAACCCTTACTTTTATTGAGCACTCAAATTCTGGCAAAAACCTAAATCAAATCTACTTTAGAAGGCAAATACTTGTAAGCAGCATATTTAATCAGACCAGAAGCTGGCATGAGGGACTAAATTAAGCAGGATACAGTAAATCACTCTAAAACGTAAGACACAGTACTCTCAAACCTTCATGAAAGTTTAATTTCATTTGACTCAAACCACAGGTTGTACCACTACTGCTGCTTCCTATAGAAATAAGCTCTGATAGATACCGTAGGAGAAGAGGGAAGGCTTGAAATAAGACACATTTTGGGGAATAGGATTCAAGAGGTGCTGGAGTAGGACCAGACCAAATGTGGGCATGGCAGCCAGAGATAGGTTGACTGGCAAGCAGAAGAGCAGGAGGGATGCTGGTCATTCAGTGGCAAGGCCATATGCACACAGAAGTATGTCACAACATCCTTGGAAACACTACAACAGATGGAGACAGGAACCACGTGTCTCTATTTTCTAGATCTAAAATGTTCAGAAATCAGATATTTGCCATTTAATGTGAATGAGGCTCTTTTAAGGCCCACACCTCCAAATGGAGGCTCACAGAGCTGTTAACCACAATAGGGAATTTAGGTCCTGGGTCACACTAATGGCTGATCTGAAAAGAAGTATTCTGAACTGCAAGGACCAGTACATGTCTTGAGGGGATGTTATAACAGAGCAGAGGGGCCCTATGAACTTTCCACACTTACTAGGAACATGGGATGACAATGAAAAGAGTGAGGCTGTTTATGGGCAGGAGTTAGGACTTGGAGCAGCAAGGGAGGGTGGAGGTGTCTGGCACAAGTAGGGTGAACTCACACGTTCAAGGTTGACCTTCAGCCCCAAAGCTCTCTCCACAGTCTGCTGCTGACAAGCCAAAAGGTGAACTCCTTGTGCTGGATACCTCAGATCAATCTGTCTCACCCAGGCCTCTCCAGCTTAAGTAGAGGAGATTTTGCCAACTTAAAGAATAACATCTTTTGTCCAGTGTGTGTTTGGCTCTTGCTTCTGTAGGACTGATCAACCTGTCTTGTCAAATGCTCTGAAATCACATTTACCACAGGCAATAAGTAAGGTATAATACATAATGAAAAGTTTTATTACAGAAACAAATCATAAAAACAGCAATGTTTATTGACTTAAACCAGGGCTGCCCAACTGGTGGCCTGCAGGCCACATGCAGCCCATGAGGGGTTAACATATGGCTCCCAGGCTCCCACTTGGCCATTGCTAATCCTATCATTCTGGGTGCAGTAGCAGCTGGGGGATCAGGGGTCACCTCCTTCCTCCCCTAGCTTCTGCTGCATGCACCTTTTGAGGGGGAGTGGGGGGAGCCAGCAGCCTGGAGTACCCATGCAACACAGCACCACAGGGAGCCCATAGAGAGCTTAATGTGAGGTGAGGTGTCACACCGTGCAGAGCAGCACCTGCACATAGGTGTGCACAGTGCAGCAGCAGCAGCTGGGAGCACCTACCTGCATGCGTGCATGTGGGTCATTCACCCTTGGGGGGGGGGGGGGGGCTATGCCTCTGCTAGTGCTGCCCCCATTGTATATGGTTCCCACCAGCGTGGCCCTTGGAGCACATTGCCCATGGCCACTTTAAAGCTGGCAGCCCTAGACCAGTGGTGCTCAACCTTTTAAAATGGTGGGGTGGGTGTTTGCAACCTGGCTTCACTGCAGACCACTGCTACCTTGTGGTAGGAGAGAGGGACAGGGCCAGAGTGGGAAGAAGGAGGTAGTTTCTAATGTCAGAAGAGGGGAGGGGAGGAGTCAGGAAGAGAGCTTATCTCCAGGAAACAGCACCTGCTGTAGGGGAGGGGGGAGGGAGAAAGAGGGGAGTAAGCAGCTCCTGCTATAAAGGAGGGGAGAAGAAAAGTGGGAAGGTCTATAGAGGGCATCAGGAGCCAATCCAGGATTTAGCAAAGAGGGGTTGTGGAAATAGCCACCAATGCTGCTCCCTCCCCCACACTGGTGTGGGCAGATGGCACTGCTGAAGCCTGTGGGGACTTTTTTTAAAGTCCCCCAAACAGGTAAAAATCCCTTCCTTCCCCTTCATGTTCAGATGCACATCCCTTCCCCTGCCCTTCCCTGCCCCACCTGCTGCTACTGCCTTCCCTTCTGCTCCAGGCTGGGGAAGCTTCAAAGCCCCTCCTGCCCACTCCAGATAGGCTATGTGGGGGGCTGGACTCAGCTGGGACAGCAACAGCAGTAGCAGCAAAGGTGAGTGAGGTTGGATTCCCTCAGCCTGCCCAGTCTCCCGGGGAGCAGACATGGGAAGGGGGAACCCCCTGCTCATTGCCGCTGCTTCTGTCACTGTTCCTAGATGCGCCCATCCCTTTGCAGCCCTGGTGAAGTGGGCAGGAATGGCTTTGAAGCCTCCCCAGCCTGGGGCAGCAGGCAAAGCATAGCAACAGGTTGGGGAGGGAGCAAGGGGACGTGCCTCTGAGCATGAAGGGGAAGGGGGGATTCTTCCCTGCTTTGGGGACTTTAAAGTTCCCAGAGGTTCCAGCAGTGTGTGAGCCAATCCAAAAGGGGGGTGCAGGGACCTGTCTGGAAACCACACACTACACCAGTAAACCTAATTCAGGAAACCATCTACATGGCATTCCACAAACACCCCAAAATATTCCCACTTTTGGAGTAGGTTCATGACAAAGTGGTTAGAAACAGTAGGAACATGGCAGCAGGATGTGGCACGACCCAGGTGTTAGGGCCCAAGCATAGGATTTGAGAGACCGAGTCCTTGCTTTGCCACAAGCTGTGTGTGTATGATCTTCGACAAGTCACTCAGCTCGGATAAAAGCACCTCCCCTAATTCACGTTGATATTGTGGGGAGAAATACGTATGTCCAAGCAGTGCTTAAATACTACAGTAAGAGGTGGCATAAAAGTGCTTGAAAGAGGAAATCACAGCATCCCAAACTGATTGATTTATGGCACTATTTTGTGTTTGGGTGAAAAACAAGTTCTGTGAGATCTGCTGAGGGGAAGGCCAGGAGCTAATGTAGGACCTGGTTTGAGCAGACTGAAGGAACAGCAATGGAGTTGTACATGCATTCCCCCACTCTGAATGTGTTTACCTGCACTCAGGGTATGTAAACCCCAAACAGTAGAAAGATCACGTTGCTAGGAATGGGTGTCAGGACTCATCATGGCTGACTGAAGCCCAAATACACAGCTTGGCTAGCCAGTCTGCCCACCTCCAGGGCAGGGGGAGGAGGCACTTGCCTTGTACAGCCTGCAGAGCTGTGACAGCCCTTCCAAGGCCTCTAAAGCAGCCTAAGGACTGCAGTCCCTCTGCAGAGTTCACCAGACAGATTCCTTACCAGTTGTTGATGCCATTTCATTCCTCTCTGTCACCTTCAAGGGACAGACACCCCAGAATTATTTGCATGCCTAAAGCACAACACTTTTTTATGAAGCAGCACTTGACACTTAAAAGAGAGTAATGGTCTGTGACAGTGGGATCCTCATCAAGATGGAAGAAAAGGAAGGGGTGATAACTCAACGGGGTGTCAGGGCAAAGGCAACCCAACAGGACAGGACTAGACGGTCACAAAGATGCAGATGAGAGTAATCCAGTTACTGTTTCTTACAACAGGGAATTGCCCTCTTGTTATTATAATAACATAATGATATCTGGGGGCTGTGGGCTAGAGCAAGGCCCTCTGCTGTAAGGCAGACACATGATAATAGACAGTCCCTGCCCCAAGGAGCTTACTTTGTAAATTGACAATGCAGATAATAGAGGGATGGGGGGAACTGAGGCACAGAAAGGGGAAATGACTTATTCAAGGTCATAAAGCAGGTCAGAATTTGATCCCAGGTCATTGGAGTCCCAGGCTGGTGCCCTAGCCACTAGGCCCTACTGCTTATGAGGAATAATGAATTCTTCCAACCTCTGAGATGCCCAGATTTCCTGCCAAGCACAGGGAAAGCATTTGGAGGTCTCTGCCATATTCCTGTATTTTCCTCTCAGTTGAAGAATTACAAAGTGTACAAAGAAAAACAATACACAATTATTCTAACATTATAAAAGCCTTTGTCTGTCTGTCTGTCTGTCCGTAATGCTTTATTTGTACTCTGATTGGCTGACTGAAACAATCAATCAGAGTGCTCCAAGAGCATTCGGACAGGAGAGGGTGTGGCATAGTGCTGCCATGATGGCAGGGACACAGGGGATGGAATCGGGGGGGAGGTGGTGGGGTGCAGGCCAGCAGGCAGCGGTGATGGAGCAGGGGGAGGAGGGGAGCGGGCCAATTCCCCCCTCCCCTGACTGGACAAGAAGTAGGGGTGGGGATGGATGTGGGGGGACATGGAGCTGCCAGGCCCCAAGAAAAGCCGGCAGGAAGGAGGAGAGAGAGGGGGGCGGGAGTGGGAGGTGGGGGCATGGTGAGAGTGCCCCACCACCGCTGCCGCTGGGCCCTGCCAACAGCTGGGAGGGAGGGAAGGAGGGGAGTGGGGAAAGGAGGCAGGTGGATGTGGGCCAGATGGACCTGGAGCGCAGGGGCAGGGATGTGGTGCCGGACCCAAAGCGGGGGGAGCGGGGAATGGGCCCAGAACAGAAGTGGCAGGCGAGGGGGGGGAACAGGCCTGGACCCGAAGGGACAGGGGAGCAGGGCCAGACCCGAAGTGGCAGGGGGGCAGGACCGGGGGCTGGACATGGGCCTCTGCTCCCCTGCCATTCTTGACAGGCAATTGGCTAGTAAATAATAATCTCCTACACCATTTAAAATGCCACATGAACATTTATATCAGACCAGACAGGTCTGGAGAAAACAAACCAAGTATGAAGACATATCAGTGAATAAGAAATAATGACATTCTGTAGTGAGATTTAGGGAAATAGTGTCTTATTCAAAGGCAACACTGGGCTATTAGCTGGCTTCAGAGATGTCAAAAGCTGAGCAGACCCCAAGGTTTGGCTCTTTCAGAAATGGCTTTGAAAAGGCATTCTCTCATGGTTCCCACAAGCTTCTATACTCTGCCACATTCATCCTCAGGCAGATACCAAATTTGCCCTATGGCCCTGCTGTTCTGTGGATCCTAATCAGCCCAAAGAGGCAAGGGGAGTACGTCTGGTGGTGCTCAGGGGGAAGAGATGAAGGTCCCAGGGGCTTATGATTTTCTGTCCACCAATACTGAGGATGGGCTGAAGGGAAAAAGCTATCTTCACCTACAACAGCCCTGAGGGGCTCTGACTTGCGCAACAGGAACTAGGACAAAGGCATTGAAACTAATTATTATTTGGCTAATAGTGACTTCTGTCTCTATACGTACCAAACTGCACTGTCTGATGGGCAGTGTAGGCTGCAGCAGCATGGGACGGGGGGGATCACATGGGGCAGGCAGGGGTCATGTAGGGAAAGAAGGATTAGAGGGAGAGGGAAGGAGGGAGATGTGCAGGGTGACCTGCAGTGTGTTGGGTAGAGTGCTGGGAAGTCAGAGACCCTGTTTCAAACTCTTCAGCATGAGGCAGGAGCAGGCCATCCAGCTTCCTGGGTGAGTGCCTAGCCACCCAGCTAGGTGGGGGAAAAGATGGAAGTAGGTGACTCACACTGTCTTCAGAACACATTACTAGTCTGGGCATCTACGTAGCTCCCCAGGTGTGTAGGGTTACACATGCAGAATACAAATGCCAAGCTGTGCATACATGGCTTTTTTGGGACTTAGACAATAACGACTGATTGTCTAGGGATCCAGATAAGAAAAGAATGCCATCATAAGTGACTTGTTCAAGGCTATACAAAGCAGGGAATAGAGCCAAGGTTTCTAGATAGGCAGGATAACTCCCTTAGTCACTAAACACCACTGCTTTTCCCTTGGCTAGGGGGAAGATGAATTTCACTTCAGAGAGCTAATAGTAAGTAGTTCAGTTCACCTCAGAGCAGGGTATATATGACTTTTGAGTTAAGTGGCAATTCTTTTGATTCCAGATTGGCATGGTGGTGAAGGCCCACTTAGCAGCATCTTGGGGGATTCACTCTTGATAAAGCTACTTGCTCTGAGAAATCAGGATATAGGGCCAACTCCTAGATGAGCACATTCCATTTTAACACAGTCCAAACTGATAAAAGTTTCACTGAGATAAGAGCAGATCTGACTGAGTGAGAGCTGAGAAATGTCAGTGAGGGTGACATGTGACACTGGGGGATGTGGTGGCAGAGTTGAGGGATAACAGTGGGCACAGAAGCATGAGGGTGAGCCTCACTGCAGATTCAGGCTAAAATCACAGACCCACCTGTAACCGGATATAGCACAGCACCCTAACCAGCAGACTGCTGTTCACTTGAGAGTCAGAAGTGACCAGACATAATGCTAGCCACATCATTCCCTTGTGTGCCATTGGCTACAGAAACTGGCATAACCCACTAGGCTCAGGCAGATGCTTGACTTGAGGGACAGCTCCAAGGAGAATAAGGATGGCAAGAAAAACAGGGGACAAACATCAGGGATTTGTATGTGTGTTAATGTATCATGGGCCATCAGTAGTATAAGTAGACCCAAATCCTTCGAGACCAATGCACAGCACACACATTTGCACAAGGAAATAAGATGATCCTTTCACGGTTTGTTTTTTCTTAAACAAAAATCGTGTGTCAAGGACTATGAAAATAATTTGGCTCCAGAAATTGCAGTACCCCTTGGTGAAGCAGCATGTCCAGGAAACCATTGTTCATCTAACTTAGCTGCGAACTTCATCTGGTTGTATTCAGAATACTAAGATTTCCAGAGGATCTCAGAAGATCATTCCCATTCTTACTTGCGTCTCAGAAGTGACACATCTGATTCACTGATTTATTTTTTATCTGTAGGCATTTTGAAGAGCACGTGTTACATTGACGTCCGCTGGTTCCCCTTTGATGTACAAAAATGTGATTTGAAATTTGGTTCATGGACCCACAGTGGTTGGTTGCTCGATCTGCAGATGCTTGAAGCGGATGTTTCCAACTACATATCGAATGGAGAATGGGATTTAGTAGGTAAGTTAGCTTACTAAAAAGATGGACAAGAATCTAAACTTTTACAGTGAAAATAAACAAACAGAAATAGAATTAATAATCTTATCTGGACATTTGAAATACTACTTGAAAAGCAGCAGAAATCTCAAAATTAGATTCCAGACAGTGTTTCACATTCAGTCACCACTGTTCAGCAAAGCTAAGGACATTAAACAAATAGAATCCTGTGGCTATAACACTGTCACAATCGATAATCCATGCAATTCTTCTGACGTCAGTAGTTTTGCACAGTTTCAACTGAATTTGGACCAGTGTGTCTTTTGCAGATACAGCAAACAACATAGTACATTTGTGTAACCCATTTCATTAAAAAGGCCACGGGAGTAGAAAACCCAGGGTTAGTCAAATTTGGAAGGAACTCTTGCATGAAAAAAACGTAGGACTGCAAACATCTATTCAATCAAGTCAACAGTTGCATGCTCCTTCTGTTCAGCGTATTTCAGCAATTCCTACTACTGCTCAAGTCATAGCATCTGATGAAGTAATCTGTTGCTTATGAAAGCTCATGACTCTGAACCAGTTAGTCTCAAAAGTACCATCCTGACTTTTAATGTTCAGGTCCATTTCCTGAACTTGGCCTCTTTGGGCTTGATTCTGATCTCACTTGAATGGGTGCAAAACTGCTGAAGTCAAGAGACTTCAAGAAGTCTAAAACCAGTGTCATCAAGTTCATAACTGCAGTAAAAAATTGACTGGTAGGAGCTCTGGACCTATTAAAAGATGTCAAATTCAGCCTCTAGAGAAGTCAGTCCTGAGATACTGAACAGCAGCTTCTAGCTGCCATTTTAACAAGCTATCTGTAGAAATCTTATCTGTATATAATACACATGAACCCAATGTAGCACTCTTGACTTTAAGAGTGTGCTGCCATCTGAGCCAAATTACAGGTAGCCCTTGCAATGGCTAGAGGTTGGTGGCTGCAATGCAGTGTCTTGAGATGGGGCATCTTAGAGGGGACCATCAGGATCCTATGTTCAGGGAAGTTAAAGGAGTCTAATGTAAGGGAAAAGCAATCTAAGGTCACAAAGGTCAGAGCTGCTATTTTTCAAATGCTTCTTTACAGTCTGCCCCATTTGGTTATTTCTAGCTTGAAATCCTACCTTCAGCAAATGCATGTGCCAAACACATTTGGTCCCTAGGTTCCCTGCATTTGTCCCATGAAGCATAGATGGGATTGTGCCATCTATCAAAACACTCAAACCACAGCCAATGCAAAAATAGGATTAGATCAGCAGCTGACCTAATGCTGCCATGCCCTAATGTGCTTCTGGGAGAAATGCCCTAAAGGATGCAGAGGCTCTTCCTCCTTTGATAACTTCTGTGCTGCGACTGTCCCTGCTAGAAGCAGGATCAGGCCCCAAGACATCTACTACAAATAGGACCAAGATAGACTGACAGACAGCCATGGAGGACCAATACATCTTCTCACATCCTAACCTCAGGCTGACCACTGCAGCTTTTGGCACCCATTTTTGAAAATTGCTGAGAGATATTTGGCACCTCTCAGGCTTGTTATAATGCAGTGTGGTTTGTTCTTCTGACAAAACAAGGCCAATGCACACAAAGTGGAGGGAAAGGGAAAGAAAAAAGGAATCGCTAAAGATAAGAAATGACAGCATGTGCTATGCTCACAGTTCAACAGCTGGAAAATCAGAGGCTCAGCCTATAGCATGTGACACAGCTAGCAACCCTGGCTCTATTCCCCTGGCTCAAGAGGACATTGATTAGATGTGTCTTACTGACCTGTAGCCATTCTTTGGGAAGCCATTTTGGGTGCTCAGGACTGCTCCTGGTTTATCCAAATGGTAACAACAAAATATTGCAAGGTTAGATTTCACTGTCTGGCTTGGCAAGAAGAGAAATCCACAAAAAGATGGAAGGAATCTTCCGTTCCCATCTTGCAGTTGCTGAAGACATAGCCATGGCGGGGGGAGAGGCGATGTCCTTGCCTGGGTTAACTTAAACCTGCATTGCTGTACTTTACATTAGCTGGTTTCCTTGTGTGTGTTGTCTAATGACTTGGACTTTTCTGGGTGCAGAGACATAATATGATTGCTATGGAATAGTTTAACTTTAGTCTGTAATAAGAGTGGAGTGGACACATGATGCACATTCTTTCCCTGGTGTAGGTCCCTCCGTTCCAGGGAACATTACTCCTCAGAAAGCAAGGAGCAACTGCCTACCATTCTGAGAGAAGTCCGTGTCCACTCCCCTATGCAATCTCAATCTGCAAACTTGCTTCCCTACCATGCATGTGGCTTACCTGGGACAGCTGTTTGAGAGAGCTGGTCATGTGGTTGCTCCTTATTACAGAATAAATATGCTAAAGATAAAATACATGAGAAATAGCTCTGTATAACTGTGGGCCACCACCCTCTGTAAAGATTCCTGTAATCCCTCCTTGACCTGATCATCGTAGTCAATTTTTTCACATAATTCCCTCAGCACTTTCAGCTCTCCACTACAAGTCACTGGACATGTCTACATGTGACGCTACATTGCTGTAGCAACATGCTATGGTGACGTAGCATCAGTGGGCACAAACTGTGATGCTGCAGCTACGTCTCCATAGCAACACGCTCCCTCGGTATAGTGTGTTGCTATGATGACGTAGCGGCTAAAAATGGCACAGCACAGTACAGGCTGTTACTGCGCCGCCATTTAGTACGCCCGAAAGGAAGTACTAAATGACTGCGCAGTAACAACAGTGCTGTAGGAGCACATGTAGCTGCACCCACTGTGTGGCACTTCCATGCACATTTTGGGCCATATTTACCAAAGTGTTCAGCGTTCATTGAAAACAATCCCCAGTGCAAGCAATAGGAACTACAGTGAAATGAGGTTTCACAGGATTTGAACATACAATAGGAAGGTCTCTAGGTGCCTAGACCACTAAGCTAGCTCCTCTGGCTACTCTGCAGGCCATGGATGTATAGATTTGCCACTAGACTAGATGGCAGGAGACCTGGGTTCTATTTCTGACTATGCCACTGATCTTTTGAGTGTCCTTGGGCAATTCTCCTCTCTCTCCCCATCTCAGCCTCCAAGCTACAAGATCTTTGGGGCAGGGACTGTCTCTCCCTATCTGCATGTAGTGTCCAGCACAATAGGTCCTTGATTACAGTTGAGACCAGCAGGTGTGGTGTAATTCATGTTATAAACCCAAAGCCGGGAACGCAGCCCCTCTTCCCACCTCACTGGTTTCCCTCTGTGCAGGTGTGCCAGGGAAGAGGAACGTGTTGTACTATGAGTGCTGCAAAGAGCCATACCCAGATGTGACTTACACTGTGACGATGCGACGGCGCACCCTCTACTATGGCTTGAACCTACTCATTCCCTGTGTCCTCATCTCGGGCCTGGCACTGCTTGTTTTCCTCTTGCCAGCTGACTCAGGGGAGAAGATTTCTTTAGGTAAGAACCAAGGAATTTAGCATGCTTACTACAGAGTTCACAGGAAATGACAAATAAATAACTTAGCCTGCCTTGGAACTGGCTAGGAGAGATTTCCCCCAGGGAACTAACTAGAGGTTGTAGAAGTGGGAGTAAAAAAGCTTTCTAGAACAAGTCAGCATTCAGACCAGAGTACTTGGCTTTTGCATTGTGTAAATTGAGCCATTTTTGACTGGTGCAGATAGCAATGCTGAGTTCTTACACAGCACTTATAATTAGTGCATGTCAAAGTGCTTTACAGAGAGATCAGTTTCATTAACCCCATTTCATAAATGGGGAAACAGGCGGGGGGAGTAATGTGACTTGACTACCAGGGATGTGCAAAGCGGGCCCTATTCAATTTGGATTCAATTTGGTGCCCCCCCGCCTTCTATACCCCAGGTGCCCCCCCTAGACCTGGGAGGCACAGGTCACTGAGCTGGGGGGGTGCTGGGTGGTCACCCAGCACACTCTCTGGCAAACCCAGAAGTGGACTGGAAGTGCTTCTGGCCCATTTCCGGGTCTGCTGCCAAGCGTGCTGGGGAGCCCCCCCATGCCTCTGTGGGATGCTCTGTGTGCGCCAGCATCACAGCATTCACATGCCGCCTGCCACCTAGAGGTATGTAGAAAAAACATTTAAAGCTGTTTTTATGTCTGCGTCTCCGAATCTTTCTGCATCGATTCGGAGGGTTCCGATTCGATTCAGAGAGATTCAAGGGTCCTCTGATTTGATTTGGATTCAGAGATTCAGCCACCGAATCAGGCCGAATCTCCACTGAATTGAATCAAGGACCGAAGCTTCACATAGCCCTATTGACTACATCACCCAGGAGGTCAGGACTATCCTGAGATGCAGGTAAGTTTGAGGAGGCTCCTCCTGTCCTGTAGCACTTGGATTAAAGATATTTCTTTGACTGAAGCTGACAGTAAACCACAAGTTTGCTAAGTTAACAAGTGGGGCAGAGTTTTATATAGTGAAGGCATAAGCAGGAGGGCCACAATCCTACTCCTTATCTTTTCCCTCCCTGCTAATTCCCTTGCAGGTATCACAGTCCTGCTGTCGCTGACGGTGTTCATGCTGCTCGTGGCTGAGATCATGCCTGCTACTTCTGACTCCGTTCCTCTAATAGGTATGTTTGCTGTCTATATGCTGGGTACATAGGGGTGATCTGGCTTCCTAAGCAGCTTTGTTCATAACCCACTTTGGAGCTGTTCCCTGTTGTCATAAGAGATTTTATTTCACATATTGTGAGGGGCAAGTCACTTCTTTTGTGCCCTATGAGCAGGACACGTGTGGCAAGCTTGATTCATCTAGAGAGATTTGTATAGAGGTGGCAAAAAGGCACTAGAAATACTAAGCTGGCAGCTGAGCCATGGGTTAATGCTCCATTTATGAAGGTTGACTAAGTAAAGTAAAAGGGACCCATTATATAAGGTGGTACTTTTCAAAAGCACTCAGAGGATTTGCTGATGCCCAATTAGTGTCAAGCCTCATGGACTGGGCAGTCTCCATCCACCCAGATCTGCTGACTTGATCCACAGTCAGAATTGCATCCATGGGGCTGCTCTGGACACATTCTCAGTGAAGACAGAGGGCTCAAGACTGGGCACTGGGGGTGAGTCCAGAGCAGCCTCCCAGGTCAACTTCTGGCTCTAGAGAGCTTCACTGGACTCGGGTGGATAGTGCAGGCTCAGCCTCACCATTCCCAAGATCTTACACAGTATAGAGTTGGCCTTACTCTACTCCCATTGACCCCAGTGGTAAAATTCTCTTGGACTTCACTGGCAGCAGAGTCAGGATGACACTGAGTACTTTTGCAAATCCCATCCAGTGCCAGATCCAAGCTACAGTGCCCTCTCCTACTTCATGAGCTGTCCTTCTTTCCCCTCACTAGCCAAGTTATCTGCTATTCCTCTGTTCTTTCCCAAAGACACCAAGTCTAGCTAAAACAAACACTGTCCAAATCCTGTTGCATTTCAAACACACAAAGAGACAATGGTCCAGATAGCCCCTTGTCCACATCTACTGCAACTCCACAGGGTTTGGGCCAACATCCATTGTGTTCAATAGCAGCCTTTCCATCCATTTTCAGTGGGCAGTGAACAAGCAGCATGCAGAAGAGCAGAATGGGCTATTATGTCCAATAACATTTTTTAATTACTTTTGTGATCACATGGCAATTTTTAAATCCCACTGCTTATTTGTTGTATAATGTGCAACCCGCGTTCGTTCTTGAAATTGTTTTTTTTAGAAGCATATGGACTTACAGTTTTAGTGAAGTTTTGGAATCATGTTTGTGCTTTGGGTCATATGTCAATTCTGAAACAGCGTTTCCATATCCAACACAAGGTATGCTATTGAAAGATGGCAGGACCTGTGCTTCCAAAACAGAGGTCAAGGTAAATTATAACATGAATGCAGGGAAACTCATATAAGGAATAAAAGATTATGAGACGTTCATTTTATAAATGGGAGCCAACGGTCATTCACTGTTTTCACCGCTATTTCAACTTGGTATAACAGGCAAAATGAAAATGGAAGACGTAATTTTTAAAGTTTTGTTCACACAATTGCATATGACTAATGTAAACACACAAATACCTGGGTTGCATGCATGAGTTGCTCTTTCAGAGAAACATGTTACTATGGGTGCAGTAACCTGAATGGCCTTGGAAAATGAAGACACAACTAGGACTAGCATAAAATCAGTGAACATATGAGTTTCCATACAAAATCAAAATCATAGTCAATCTAGTCCAGTCCACTGTTTCTACCAATGGCCGCTACCAGATGTTTCAAAAGACATGAGAAGCAAACTATCTCCTAGAGAATCTTTTCATTACGACCAATGAGGTAGCCATGGAAATGCAAAAAGATCCTGTTATGGCTAAAATAAAGCATTACTATTCTGGTAGTATCAGAAGGCCCAGTGCTGGGAACTGAATGTCAACATGGCAAATGCTAGAGTCCTTTTTCCAAAGAACCTATAAACTAAATAGACAAGAGAGACATAGTCTAGGTGAAAGGGTTTTCTCTGGGTCACATTGGAAAGCTGATTTACTTTAACCACTTTGCCCTCTAATATATTTTTTTCCAGGGACTCAAGAAAAGGAGGGATTCATCCATATTTTACTAGATAAATGGGTTGTCAGTTAAGATTGATTGTATTTTGTGGGACATGTGGGTAGTAATACCAATAAAACTACATGCAAGGAAGCTGCTAGAATTTCTTGAACATCATTAAGGCACAGGGAAAATGAAAAAACTTGATTACAAGTTGTTTTTAGAGGTCAGATGCAAAGTAGGCTCTAGAAAGGGAAATGTGCCACTGTGAATTATGAATTATTTAACAGTAGTATTATAATACTGCCTGTAGGCTCAGATTAAGTTTGCAGCCCCAAGCATTTGATGACTTCCATGTCCTTCCCAGGGTAAGGTGGTAGGTAGCCTACCAAAGTCCTAAGGTAAGCCACAAATATGTTAGAAACTGCTCCATATCTCATGCAAGTGAACTACTATGGCCTTGCCAGGGCATTGTAGTACACCACTACCAATGTAAGGAGAATGTCTGAATGCTCAGTCCAGGTGGCTGTATGCAGAATGAACACTTGTGCCATTATGACTATTGGGGATTGTGCAACATGTTCCCTGCACTAGGATGGTCCAAAGACTTTGTTTCACAGGACAGTCCTCCATGTTTCTGAGGCATTTAAAATGTTCTCCAATATGTACTAGATCTGCAACATACAGAATCCTATGTGCATACACAAAAGGGTATCAGAAGAAAAACGAGTTCAGGTCTCTCATGTTATGTAAATCCAACCTACAGAAAGTAACAACACAAGCATTTTTTGAACTGCAGCTATGAATTAAGTGAGGTTTTCCTAGGCTTGAATGAGAAAAAGAACTGGATGGAAAGATTTAGAAGGCTCTATAATATGTGCCTTTGCCAGAGGACCTGGTTATGAAAACAGGCTAGGAAGGGAGGGGAAAACATTGGGGCATTGATATGCCTGGGAGAGATAATAGGGGAGACAAACAAAGAAACATATTGAAGAGCTCCTACCAAATGAAGATTCAGAGATGTGAAAATGTGAAGCTGGGGCCTGGATTCAAAGTCACAGAAGTCAATAGAAAAATCCTTAATTGGCTGCACTGGAATCAAATCAGGTTCTGGATTATTTCCTTCAAGAGGATAAATAAAACTTATGTGGAGAACTAAGGTTGCCTGAACATTTTCATTAGAAGACCCTGTTTTCAGTTGTGTATAGCTTTGGCAAACTGTAACCATTTAGACTTAAGGTCTCTGTAAACAAATGTTTGCCTCTCTGATTTTTTTTAACTTCAGCAAAGACGACGCAGATGTTTTCAAGAACAGGATTAGTGAAAAATACATGGCAATACTTAAAAAAGAAAAAAAAAACTTAAAAACTGTTTTGTTGAGAAGCTTTAGCACTTTGTTCTGTGGAATAAGAATTTGAAATGTGGCAAAGTGTCATGAATGTATCTTTTGCTGTTCCTGTGAAAATTCACCAAATGAAAATCTCAGTTCACCATGGTCACTAGATTGTTGCTAAACTGAAGCCAACTGGGCCCCTAAAGAAGCAAACAAATGACCCTGCCTTGCCAGCTACCCTCCTGCCATCAGACAGAAATAAAAAAGGCAAGTAGTACTAACTGAGTAGAGGCCCCAGAGTATACACCCAGCTGCAGGGTTGTCCCCACTGAAGTTGCTGGACAGCTCCTCGGAAAACTCTCAGAGGACTTCACTGGGGAAGGTATCCCTGTGGCAGTTTTATGCATCATTCAAGCAACTATATCCTGCTGTCCCTCTGCTGATCATGAGTGTTAACTCAAAAGTGAAGATGGTATAACACAAGGAGACCTGTCCTGGAATCACCCCCCTGAATTTCTTGTGTCAGAGGCACAACACGGGACCATTTCTAATACTTTTGCTGTGATTACTCGGCTGGTTGTATTTTTCCTTTGCGCATTTAACTGGTGGCAGGTCCAGTGCCAAGTGCTTCAGTGGGCACATCTACACATTCATGAATATGCTGTTATTAAGCACATTAAGTTTAGAACCTGTAATAACTGCAACTAACTTGATGTGCCATAATCAATGCTACTGTGCATTAGCACAGAGGAATACTTTTTGTGTGATGCTTAATGTGCATTGGACTAAATCCACTGCACATTAGTACATTAGCATGGTTTTTGACAGCTGTGCTAATGTGCAGTAGAATTAGTCCAATGGGCATTAAGTGTCTTGTGTAGACACGCCCAGTGTGATTAGTAGGTCCTTGGTGCTGCAGCTCAAGTCATGCACCCCTGTAAACTCCTTTCATGTATTGGTGAGGTTGAGGCTATGCTCCATGTGGTCTCTTTTGTACAGTGCTCCACAGTTGCATTTGGGAGACCTATGAGAAAAAGGAGTTTATATGACATGCAGGGGGTAGGACAACCCAGCCTCCTCTGTGTTCATAGACAACCTTTTATCCAAAGAGTCCTAAAACTAATCAACCTCAGACTGTCACACACTATGGCCACAAAGCACCTTGCAACCATACATTAGAAACAGCCTACAGCATGTCATAGGTACAAAGCAGGGGTGACAAAGGTGTCAACAGTGTCCTGCCATAGCAATGGCAGAGTTGTTATGTCAGTATATACTCAGAGGATCCTAGAAAGAGGGTCATGCCTCAAATTAAAGAGAAAGACAAAAATAATCCTCACAATCCTTGCTAATCCAACCTGGGGGAAATTCCTTCCTAACCCCCAATTTGGTGATAGGTTTGATGATGAGTGAAACAGCAAGACCATCCACAGCTAGGTAGCAGAAATGTTTACTAGTGCCAAAAGGAGCCCCAGCACACCCCAGTCAAAACTCCCACATCTAGCTGTGGCCATTGTCCAATGCCTAATAGGGAGGTTAAGAAGCCCGCTGATAAAGAAAACCCTAAAGACTCCAGAACCTAATAAAGCATTCACAGATGTGTTGGCAGGAGTCCTTCCTGGCTGCTACAGGCATCCAGCAAAAGCCCTGAGACATGGAGTTACCAGATACCTCCTGCATAGAGAGAGAATTGCTTTTCACCCTGCACCCAAATATTACATATTCCAGTTATTGATTCATGAGCATCTCTGTCCTCTCTGACTATTCCTTTTTATAAACTTTGGAGCGCCATCCTGAAACAATTTACTTTATTTGTCCCAACTATTTTGGTCAGAAGACTAGTCCAAAATTTTAGTACTTTTACTTTTCAGTCTAAATATTTTCATACCCAATTTGTAGTCCTTTGGTCTTCTGCTGATAATGTTGTCTAGCTTAAGGGCTCTGATAGACATTATTTTTGTAGTGCTACAAAGTTTGTAGAACTATAAAAATTAAAATATTATGGGAGACCACATGTGCATAGCCCCCAGGCTGGAGTGCAACAAAGTTGCCACCAAGGGACACTCTCCAACCAGGAGGTGCTAGGGTACTGCTCCTTGGCTTCACTCACCGGAGGGCAACCTTCATTGACAGACTCTCCCCAATTGCTGTTGTCACCATAGTGTCAATGTGCAGGTGGCAGACATATTTAAAGGGCTGGGAGACAGCCTGAGTCAGCTACCACTTTTCCTCTCTTCCCCCTTCCATGCCATCCTGAACCTGGCTGGTTGGTGTCCCACCTGGAACTTTAAAGTGCTCATAGGCAATCTAGGAGTTCTTTAAAGTTCATGGCTTTAAGGCAGCTTGGGAGCACTTGAAGTTCATGGCTGTCCACCCACAGAGAACTTTAAAGGGATCTGACTGGTGAAACTATACGGGGAAGTCCACAGGGCCTGAACAGAGCCAATTATGGTCTGGTCCCACCAATTAGCTGATTGGTGGGACTGGGCAGGAGACAGTCCCCCCAGTCCAGGGAAGATATACGCCCTGCTATAATACCCGCCAGGGCTTTTTAATAGCTATTCTCTCCCCATGATATTCACCACAAGAATGTATTTATAAAAACTTAGCAGCAGCAGCAATCCCTCGCAGCCGAGGATGATTGCCTTCCATGATTGTCTTATATGTGGGTCCAAAGATGACTGATAAAGCCTATCAAGGATTCACAGACTCTGTTGCAGTTTGGGTATGTGTTTCCTTGCAGGGGGGGTGGCTCTGGGTTCTTGGTTCGGTCTACAAGGTGCTGTTTCTGCCACTCCTGTTTTTCCATCTCCTGTTGTCAGTGTGAGGTTTTTAAAGTATTGAGATCTTTGCAGCAGATTCTTCCTCCATTTAGGGCAATCGTGGGTGATAGTCTCCCACAAGTTGATATCAATGTTGCATTTTTTTAAGGACATTCTTGAAGTGCTTTCTCTGCCCTCCTCCTGAGCTAATGCTTTGACTCAGGTGGGAGAATCAAACTTGGTTCAGGAGTCTGGAGTCAGACATCCAGATGATGTGGTCAGCCCAGTGAAGTGGATGTTGGATGATCATTGCCTCAAAGCTCATTGTGTTTGCTTGTGAGAGAACACTAATGTTGGTACACTTGTCCACCCACTGGATTCAAAGGATCTTCTGCAGGCAGCATTGATGGTATTTCTCTAGTGACTTGAGGTGTCTCCTTTCTGTTGTCCACATCTCAGCTATATACAGTGAGGTGGGGATCACAACAGCAACAATTGGCACCATTGCTCTTTATAGAGCATGGTATATGTGCCGATGAGTTCTTTGATGACTTCTGAGCCCAATGCACAAGTCACAGTCATGCCCACTGGTGGGGCACACCCAGGCACTAGCAATGCTGTGAATCCAAGTAGCAGATTCTTTCCTCCTCTGACACTGGTCATCACAAAACTTAATCCAGTCTGCCTCTCAGCACCTCACTTCATCTGCAAGCTGACACTGCCAACCAGGGCAGCATTCTGCACTCCTTTCCCAGTCACCCACAGAGATTCCAAAGGATGCTAAGTCATCTTTGCAAGCATCCTGAATTCTGTGCAGTGGTCTGCCTCTCTTTCTAGACCCTTTGTGAGCTTCAGAGTACAGCACATTCTTTGGGATCCTGTGCTCTGGCATTTGCTTGACATGACCAGGCCACCAGAGTCTTTTCTTACTAATCAATGTTCCCATGAATAACAAACCAGCATGATTTAACACTTTCACATTTGTCACCCTGTCTTGACATCTTATTCAAAGAATTTTATGCAGGCATCTGATATGAAAGCTGTTTAGTCTTTTGATGTGTTTTGAGTAGGTTCATGTTTCTGAGCCATATAGAAGAGAAGATAAAACACGTCTCATAAATATGGATTTTTGCTTTAGTTGACAGTTTGTTATTGTTCCAGGCTCTGTCTTGCAAAAGACCAAAGTTCCTGGCTGCTTTGCTGTCTCTACCAGCAAGCTCAGTATCAAGATCTACATTGCTGGTAACAGTAGAGCCAAGCTAGAAAAACTGGTCAGCAACATCCAGATGAATACCATCTAGGGTGATATCTGGAACCAGTTCTGAAGAGCTTTGGTGCATGATAACAGTCTTCTTCAAGACTATTGCTAGCCCAAAGATTCTGCATGAGTCAGAGAACTTGGTAATGAGATGTAGGGCATCAAGACTGTGAGCCACAAGGGCTGCATGATCTGCAAACATCAGGTCCCTTATGATGATCTTCTTTACCTTTGTCTTAGCTCTGAACCTTAAACAGTCCTCCATCATGTCTAGTGCTGAGATAGACACACACATCATGGACACTCAAACATCATGGAATGCGTGTTGAAGCAAGTACAAGAAGTAAATGTTAAACAATGTGGGAACCAATACACAGCCCTGCTTCACTCCGTTGTTGATGTTGGACAAGTCAGAATCTTGGTTTTCATACATTACTGTTACCTTCATGCCGTCATGTAAGGACTTCATGAGATTTAGCTGTATAAGTGGAAAACCAAGCTTCTTCAGAACAGTGTAAATCCCTGACCAACTAACTGTGTCAAAGGCTTTTGTTAAATCTGTAAACGACATGTACAGTGGGATATACTTCTCTCCCAGCTAGTGTTTGAAGTCTAGGTAAATGAATATGGCTTAAGATTTCTCCCACAATGTTGAGAAGAGATATATACCTCTGTGGTTATTACAGTCACTTCTGCCTCTTTTGTTTTTATAGAGTTGGATGAAATGAGCATCCTTGAAATCTTGTGGAACAGTTTCTTCCTTCCAACAGAGTAGCAATATCTCATGCAATCTTTGTAGTAAGTCTTTGTTTGCACATTTATAAATTTCAGCAGGTAAGCAGTCAGATCTTGAAGCTTTGTTATTGGAAATCTTTTGATGCATTGTTCAAGTTCCTTTAGTGGCATCCAGCAAAGTCATAACTTCAAGCCCAGTCAATTTGTCTAGTACATGTTGGTCTACTATACACTCCCTTGAGTATATCATTCCATAATGTTCAATCTACCTTTCCAGTTGCTTCTTCCATCCAGGTCTTTCAACAGAGCTGTCTTGTACTTCATCGGCCCAATGGTCTTTCTAATACAGGCATTCTTCGACTTATAGCACCTCGATTTGCGGCGATCCATGCTTGCAGCGCTCCACCATTTACACCTATGTTATTAATTACAGCGCTAGATCCTCGCACTTACGGCACGCTGTAAGTGTGAGGATCCAGTGCCATACATCATCCAGTCAGTCTGCTTCCTCATGTGTTTCGGTGTGCTCCTGCTTCCTGATGTGCTCTGGCACGTAAGCTTTGTGTAGTCTTGTATTCTTTGGATTCTTAGTGCTTAGTGTCAAGCTTTTTTATATACAGTACTCTTTCAGTTTACTTCCTGATGTGATCTGGTGTTATACAGTATACTGATGTTTCTTAGCGCATATTATATATTCAGTCCTTAAAAATGACTGACAAAAGGAAAAGGCAGTGTTCTAGTGATGGTGAGGGTTCTGATAAGAAACGGAGAAAAGCCATTACATTAGAGGTGAAAGCCAACATGATCAAGCTTAGTGAGAGTAGTTTGTTGCAAATTGAAATTGGTAGGCAATTGGACCTAGCTTGTACTACTGTGCAAACTACTGTTAGAGAAAAGAAAAAATAAGTGGTGATATTAAAAGCGCGGCCTCATTACAATTCACTATTATAAGGCAACCTGCAGGATTTGTGGCTGAGATGGAAAGACTTTTAATTTTGTGGATTCAGGATCAAACTCAGCGCTGTGTGCCTTTGAGTTTAGCCACCATTTAAGCCAAAGCTTTGAGTCTTTTTGACACTGTGAAGTAACAACATGGCAAGGGATCCAAGGATGAAAAATTCAGTGCAAGTAAGGGTTGGTTCATGTGTTTTAAAGGCAGGTATGCCTTGCATAACATCAGGGTGCAAGATGAAGCTGCTAGTGCTGATGAGATTGCAGCTCAAGATTTTCATAAAAAAATGACTAAAATCATTGAAGAGGGAGGCTGTTGTGCCAGGCAAGTCTTCAGTGTTGATGAGACTGGGCTGTTCTGGAAGAAAATGCCTTCCAGGATGTACATCGCCCAACAAGAAAAAACTATGCCTGGTTTTAAAGCATCTAAGGATAGGCTTACCCTTCTGCTTGGTTCAAATGCTGTGGGTGATTTCAAGCTCAAACCCTTGCTTGTTTATCACTCCAAAAATCCCAGAGCACTTAACGGTTATGTTAAAAACAGCCTTCCAGTCATCTGGAAATCAAATCGTAAAGCTTGGGTGACTGGGGCCCTTTTTGAGGAATAGTTCACTGATTATTTTGTGCCAGCTGTTCAGAATTATTGTGAGAGGAACAACCTTGCACATAAGGCATGGTTAATTTTAAAAAATGACCCTGGATATCCTACACACCTTGCAGATTTAGACCTTAATATCAAGGCCATTTTCTTGCCTCCCAACACTACATCGCTGCTCCAGCCTATGGACCAGGGGGTCATTTCATCTTTTAAGGCTTACTACCTTAGAAGAACCTTTGCCCGGGCCATCAGTATCACAGACCAGGAAGGTGGACCAACCCTCAAGGAATTCTGGAAGGGCTTCAACATCCTGAATGCAGTGAAAAACAGTGGAGAATCTTGGAAGGAGGTTAAGGAATCCAACCTCAATGGTGTCTGGAAAAAACTGTCCAGAATTTGTCTCTGATTTCCAAGGATTTGAATACCAAGTGGAAGAAGTCACTGCTGATGTTGTGAAGATGGCTGGCCAGCTACAGCTAGAAGTTGAAACAGAAGATACTGAGGAGCTGCTGGACTCTCATTTCCAGGAACTGACCAATGAAGAGCTTGTCTGTCTTGAGGAGCAAAGGAAGGCAGAAAATCAGGCCCAGATTCAAGAGAGTCCTGCTCAAGGTATGACAACAAAGCAGATGAGTGGGGCCTTCAAGCATTTGGAAGCTGCAATGGCAATTTTTGAAAAAATGGATCCCAACCTCGAACACAGCTCAAAGACCAACAACTTGATCTCTAATGCCTATGTGTGCTACAGGGAAATTTACAATGACAAAAGGAGGGCAGTAAAACAAGCATCCCTGGATTAGGTTCTCAGAAAGCCATCAAGTGGCTCTAAGTCTCCCCAAAAATCTCCCCAAAGAAGCCTATTCCATGACCCTGGTGAAGGTGTTCCTTCACCTTCTGATTAAATAAAATTAAATAGTTGATTTAAATATGGTGTTTATGATCATTTCTATAAGAAGTTAGGCATCAAGCCCTTGGTCAGGAATGTAACCCGCTATTACAACATTGTTTTCATGGGAAAATCAGATTTAACTTATACTGTTTTGACTTACAGTGCCTTTTCCAGGAACGTAACCCACTGTACGTGTGAGGACTGCCTGTACCCTTGTACAACTATCTACTGTTGTCTGCATCAGCCACTTATTGGATGCTGTCACAGAGACCCAGCCAAAATTCTTGAACACACCTCCTGGAAGCTGTTTGAACAGCCTTACAAGCTTCTCTTGGGTTGTTGAGTGAATCAGTAGTAGGAGTAGATTTGTAGGTGATTAGGGCGCTTCTTTTTCTCTCAATGAGTGGCGGCAGTATTTCTGAATGGTCTACAAACCAGTCGACATTCTTCTTAGTACTCTTCAAAACTCTTGATTGCTGCATTATACATACTTGTCTTCAGCACTTCCCACACATCTCATGCAGTTTCATTCATTCCAGCTGACTCTGCTACTTCTTCATTGAAAAGCCATTTATTGACAGGATCATTGATTTGGCACAAGTCAATACAGGTTGCCTGGCAGGTTTATAGTGGTGGACCTTCTTAGCTCAAAATTTCACTTTGCAGCAGACAAGGAAGTGGTCTGTGTTACAGTCTGTGCATTGAAAGAATTGTGTATGCAGGTTATCTTTCAAGTGTGTATGTCTTATCAGTACGAAGTCTAGCTTATGCTAGTGCTTGGACCTTGGGTGTCTCAAAGACATTCTTCTCCTGATATTACCGGCAAAGAAGGTGTTGGTCACTTATAAGCCTTGACTGGCACAGAGCTCAAGAACTCTTTGACCATTGTCATTCACACATCCAATGTTATGCCTACCCAGAATCCCAGGCCAGATCTCAGCATTGGACCCAATTTTTGCATTGAAGTCTCCAAGTACTAGGATAGGTTCCTTCTGTGGAATCCTGCAAATCAGTTCCTACAGCTGTTGATAGAAGCGTCCTTCTCTTCATCACTAGCCTGCAGAGGTGAAGCATAGACATAGATGAGGTTGATGAATCCTTTCTGTAGTCTAACTCAAAGTGTCATGATATGTATGGTCATGATACATATGGGCACTGCAATCAGAGCTTCACACAATGATATAAGTTTATTTCTGATGGCAAAACCTACACCATGCTATCTCATAATTCCTTCAGGTTTGCCATGCCAGTAAATGGTGTAGCCCTTGTCCTTTATGAAGCCTGTATCTGAGAGCTGAGTTTCTGAAAGAGTTGCAATATCACGTGCAAGCTGAATGAAATATGCAAGCTCATTACCCAACACAGCCGTTTTTCTCAAATTTCAATCCAGATCCAAGTCATACCCAGGGTCAAAGACCATGTACTCCTGCAAGCTGTTCTGTTTATAAAATCAGTTAAGCCAGGATGTAAGTCATGGAGCAGGCAAAGAATGGTAATGAATTTTGGTGGGTATCCATACTTCAGAAGGATCCTCCACAGCACTTCTCGGTTGTCAGAGTTGAAGGCTTTCATTAAGTGAAAGAAGGCCATGTAGAGAGGTTTATGTTGGTCCTGGCATCTTTACTGCAGCTGGCAACCAGTGAAGATCATGTTAGTTCTGCCTCTCGATGTCCTAAACCCACACTGAGATTCTGGGAGGAGCTCTTCAGCGAGTGGAAGGGAATGGTTCAGGAGGGGTCTTGCAATGATTTTTTCTATGGTGGACAGCAAGGCGATGCCTCTGTAATTTCCATAGTTGGACTCATCTCCTTTCTTGTCATGATCATGGTGTCCCTGAGCTCATCTGGGATTTCCTCATTATTCCAAATCCTTAAGATGAGGGCATGGAGCCATGATGTGAACTCCTCTCCTCCCTGCTTGAAGATTTCAGTGGTGATTGCATCAGCTTCAGATGCCTTCCATGATGATGAGTCCCAGGTAGATGGGCAGAACTTGCTGGGGCACATCACCGAGGCTGTGGCTGACAGCTGCAAACCAGCCAAGTGAAGACTGCCCAGTGCCAGTCTTCTAATAGACTTACCTGCAGGAATGCTGCAGCCAATGTGGGAATGCCATATGGCACTGCCCCACTGATTTATAAGGTCCTGCTCATTCTGGCTCCAGGGACACATGACAGATGATGTCAAGGAGCTGTGACACATCAGGAGCATAAAAGAAACTGTGATCCCATTCAGAGGGGAGGGGAGAGCTGGAAGGTAGAGTCTGGCATTTGGAGACTTCAGCAGCCTCCCAAGGAGTCTCCAGGGAGGGGATCAAAGAGGAACTAAGGGCTCTTAGCCCCACTGGTCCCAGAAGCCAGTGAACCTGGGTAGGGATTTTTCAGGGCTGTCCTCCTCCCTGAAGGGGGGAAGCCCCAGGAGAGTTGTACACAGATTCTTGAAGAGTTCAGCCTGACTAACAGGACTACATGTGCAGTTTTGCCTGTACTTTCACTTTATTGTGAGTTACCATACAATTACCATACAGCTCTATCTTACTACAAATCTTAGCTAACCCCTCTAGAAAGAGATCACTCTGCATCAACAAATTCCCTGAACTGTCAGGTTACTACCCTTGTGTCCTGGTGGAATCACCAATTGTTGATACTGGATTTGAACCCAGCACCTATACCTTTGTTCTGGGTGAGCACAACCCTCAGACTGACCATAACACCTGTCAGATGGTAATAGGCAAATTTACTGATACGGAGTAAGAACAAAAAAGCAACAATACAAACAATTCTATATCTACCAATTCTAGGGCTATCATCAAAGTCAAAGTACATCGGTCAGGATGCAGGCTTCACCCTGAGGCTCTCTCTCTTAGGTGTCAGCAGTCTGGAGGTGGGATGCCAAGGCCCACAGCCACCCCTCCAGTGGGGTGCATGAGACGGACTGCTGGTATGCCCTTGGGCCATGGTGGCCTCAGGCACCTTTCCTGGGGGAGATGGATGGGGATAGGGACCCCGCTCAGGGAGCAAAATGAGAAGGGACAGGGAGGGACGGGACAAAGGGAGGGACCCTTTGTTAATCTCAAGTCTCTGCTTTTGTATTCTCTGGGACTTAGGCCCCCTGCTCTTTGAGGCCTTGTTGCTGGTGTCACTTATCTTGTGTTATGAGATAGTATGGTACATACTTCTTTGGTTCCCAGGCTGTGTGTCATTGTTGTATTAGACAAGCTGTCTCCCTTGAAGGCTGTGATCTCGTGTTATGGCATACATTATCTTAATTCTCAGGCTGTGTCCATCCCTTGGCCTAGTTGTGCTAGACAGCCTGTCTGCTTCCAGGGCCATGAGAAGCTGTGTGTGTGCGTCTCCCAAGTTCTTTAGAAATCCATTTAACCCCTGCTGCCCATCTTGACCCCTTATAGTATAGGTATAGATATATACCTGTAGTAGCTGTCACTCAAGAAAGGAATGTAAGACTCATGGGGAAATGAGAAAGTTAAAGAAGGAGCATGTCTCTAAAATGCTTTCAGCATCCTTCTGGGAATGAGCAGGTCTAGGCAGAAGTATAGCAAACTCTTTCAGCACCTAGAGAGGAAGTAGGAATTACACTGATAACTGGAGGGTGGGAGGAGGGATGCAGGTGAGACTCCTCTCTCTCTCTCCCTGCATCCTTCCCCTTGCTCTCCAGTGATCAGTGGAGGCTTAAACCATTTTAGAGTCATGCTTCTTCTTTTACTTTCTCTTTCCCCCATGAGTCTTACTTTCCTTTCTGTACAGTGGAACAGCTTCAACAGATAGGATGGGAAGTAGCTCATTCCAGCCTTGCCTCTAGTCTGGAGATCAGGACATGATTTTGGGAAGTGGGTAAGACAGATTTGAATCTCTTCAGTCTCCCATTTGCTGGGTGAGTGTTCTATACAAAGGTATTAAAAAACAGTGGGTTGATATGAATACCATCATCAATGCCTCATTCCCCTCCAAAAGCTGGAATAGCTGAATTTTTAAGGAACATTGTGAAGTTGGTAGGTATTAGACATAGCTGAGGAACATCTATTAATCCAGGACACTCAGGGATTTGGTAGAAGAATCCTGATTAATCTCAGGTGAGAGTTAGATGTTGAGCTGTTCACTCTGGAGCAGTTATGGGCATGCACAGAAGCTGAACTGCAGGTACCTAGATAGCTTTCAGATCAATCAAGGAGTCACCCCTCTGGGTAAGGTTAAGTGCCAGCAGAGGGGAGATTATTTTGGATGCAGTTCTGGACTTGGGTGCATACCATACACTTGAATCCTGTTTAGGGATGAATTGCATGGTCACTGAGGACTTTTTCATAGAATCACAGCCTCACTCAATATACAGAAGGGCCCATGGTCCAGGAATGATTTTGAACTTTGTAGAGAAGAAGATTGTTGCTAGTAGAACCCTGCCTTGTTTTTCATGGAAGCTGGAGGGTGGGGAGTGAATGAGACAAGGGCTTGCACAAAAGGAAAGGATGATTTCATAGCTAAGACAGCTAAACATAGCTCAGAGGTACTGAGTCCTATCCCTATGCCTAGCACAGTTTCTGTGATACTGTGGACATCACTTAACCCAAGTTTTTACAGGTGGCCACTAACAGTATGTTTTTCCATTTCTGGGTGCCCAGAGGTCTAAACTGAAGAAGTACCGAAATGTTACAGCTTTCACTAGGAGCCAAGTACAACAAAAGATCACATGCCTGGTGTCTTGAACAGGGCACAAAAAACAGTGAATGCTTTTGACCTGCATCTATGCCTCAGTTTTCCATCTATATAGTGGGGATAATGCCACCCCTGACCTCATGGGGGGGGGTTATGAAAATAGAACTTATTAACATTTATGAAGTGTGTAATAATGAGGGCTACAGAAATGCCCAGGAGGAGATTAGTAATTCTGTCTTTAGATCCAACTTTGATTAGTGCACATTATACACACCTTAAACAATGAGGATAAAACAAGATATTGGAGAGCTGCTCATTAAATGCCATTCTTCCTGTGCACTGAATAAGTCAGAGGCCCTGTGGAAAAGGATAGTAAGTGATCAGATCATTAGAAATTGTATCATAATACAGATGTATAAGGGAACCAAATTAAGGGCGGCCTTACTTCTGGGCTCACTTAACTATGAACATTGCAAAGTTGAGCACTCAACAGTGCTCAGTTAATACAGTTGTGTGCATGAGTAATGCCTGAAAGAGGCTAGAGCTAGAAATGCAAGTGAGGAATCTGAGGGAGAGCAAGCTACCAACATCTACTTTGCAAAATTGCCACACAAACTCAATGCCCCATGAAGAACAAATGCATGATTTTATTTCTATTAGTGGGAGAGAAGGGTGGTGCTATTTTGCTGTTCTTATTTTGTCTTATCTCTACTGTATGTAGGATTTTCCCCAACGTAGCTAAATAATTCAGACACCCCATTGAAAACAAATGGGGACTCATGCTCCTGAATCACTTCTGAGAATCATATCTGCTTCTTCACATTTCTAATGCATTGCAAAGGCCAGCTCCCATTTTTGAGAGACCTGGTATGTCAAGAAAAGACATCTTGGGCTTCCTTCAAAAGAGATTCTTCTCATCACTTTGCACAGTTGCTTTAACTTGCATACCAGTAAAATGAAATGGGGAGAGGGGGGCACCCACCATCTAGTGAGGATAGAAACATATTAAGGCTGCATGATGGTGTTTCACAGATGTCTAACTATTCCTGAATGAGAAGCAGCATAAACGATATCGGTATAAAGACATTGGCATAGCTAAATCAGTAGGAATCTGTTATTTCAGCAGTAGATTACACTCCTAATTGGAAAACTTTTACCAGTACAAAAAGAGCATGTTGCACGTGAACAATAAATAAATAAATACAGCATAACCCCACTGATTCCAGCCCTTTTTCTGCAGCGGACTACTGGCCAGATAAGTTTTCATACTTTCATCTTTTCCAAAGGAAAAAAAATCTAAAGAGATGATACAGCCTATTGCAAGTACCTCCTCAAGCCTCCCTGTTTTAAATATGCCTTGTTATTACCTTGCATTTGGCAATACTTTTTATAATGCCTAAATAATTAGAGCATATCAAATATATTAGAAACGCACCTTTCAAGGCTGCCATCTAGGTCAAATGCAGTTTGTTCCTTTCATCTGCTCATTAGATTCATTTCCCACTGTGAAATGCTGTAAGAGGATAAAGCCTCTATGTCCTAGAATTGTAAGGCCCTAGAGGCTGACTTCAGCTATGTGGAAAATGAGTGTCTGAAACAATCTCATTGATCTCTGGCTACTGTCACCTGATGCTCACCTGTTACGCTGTGATGACAAATAGTCTCTGCACCCTGGGCCATTGGTAGGCAAACTAGGAGCCCAATGTCTGCATGCCATGCAGTTTGCAGAGTGTTGTGAAATCCAAAGCGACAAGGAAAGATAATTGCTCATCTTGATCACACACAGCTCAGACAGTCAGGCCCCTAGGGAGAGACTCTTTCACTTCAGCTACTCCTCAGTGGTCACTCAGTTTTGTGATTGGAGACATCTCTGTACGTATCCATGGAGCCTCTGGCTGTTGGTTCCATGTAATCCTCTCTCACAGAGCTCCTGCAGGACTGAGCTCTGGATTACAGGGAACATAGGGATCCCTCACCCATGGTGGGAAAGCAGGAAGTACTAGGGGTTTTCCTATGATTCAAGTTGTCCCAATAGGGGTTCTTAGCCACCCCGCCCCCCAAGCCTATATGTCAAAAGCGCTATTATTGCCAGTAAAAGTGGTTTTGTCCAGACAAAAATTCTGGTGGAAACTCATTTTGTTGGTGGGGCCATTTCATCTTCTGTACACCTGCATGTTGGGTGCACAGGATGAAGAACAGCTGCAGTGTTAGAGGCAGCAAACAACCCAGTAGCCTCTCAAAGTGGAAGGATTCTTCCTTGTTCCCAGTGCTGGGTGCTGAGTGCCAATGGCAATCTGGTCCTTATTCATGGAAGCAAAGCTTTTTGGATTGTGGGTGCTGAGCAGTTTTTGGAAGGCTGGGCCTTCAGCTGTAAGGAATTCTCATTCTCTCTCTTGTTTTAAACTTCCATCCACACCATCAGCTAACTGGTGCTTAGCACTGAGCTGCTGCTCATGAGGTACTAACAGATGGAAACTAGTGAGATAGCATACCAAGCAAAGGTGCATCTTTGTATTTGCCTCTTTCAGCACTTCCCCTCTCCTCTCTACTTTCTTTCTCCCATGTCTTTTGTATTCAAATCACTCTATTTGATAGCCTGCCCTGTGTGTCCTTTCACGGCATCCGATAAAATAAGCTCTTGTTCATGGAAGCTTATATGTCTTCAATTCAGTTAGTCTTTAAGGTGCACCTCTTCCCCGCCTTCTACCAAGAAAAGGAGTTGGTTTCTCAGACACGGTCCATTGGCAAAGGCATTAGAAAACCCTACTTTTTGGCCTGAAGTTATATTTGCATGACAGTGTAAGTGGGACAGTTTCTAGAGAGACTATTGGAAAAAAGGTAGTGTGAATTACGGTTGTGGATGTAGGGACAGCCTGGGTTGTAGCCCTTTGGCACACTACGTGGGAGGGGAAATGGGGAAACGAGACTTCAGTTTGGCAAACCTCAAGACTCTTTGGACTGTTTAAACTCAAAACTCTTACTTCCACTTTGCACTAGGGTGACCACCCATTTCTAATTGGGCAAGACAACCCCAAAATATGAACATCAAATCCTGGTCCCAGGCTGGATGTCTCCAGGACAGCAACTGGGGCTGGGGGGTAGAGGGATGCAGGGAGCACACAAATGCATGTGGCTGGGAATAGACAGACAGTGGTGGAGAGCAGCTCCCTTCAGGTAAGTATTTGGGGGCATAGGGGAGGTGAGGGGGGCAGATTGAGGCATCCATGGGGAGGGAGGGAGTGGGGCAGGGGCTGGGGGCACTTTCCAGCTGGGGCAGTGCAGGGGGCCCAGGGCTGGAATGTGTGGCTGCAGGGCCAGTCAGGAAGCGGGATGGAGCCACGGGTGGCTCGTCTGGGGGCTGTGTGGGACAGGCTTCCCACTGCTGTGCACATTCCCAGGGAGGGGAGCATGGAGGGGCCTGTGTGCAAGGTGGATGCAGACTGCTTACTGCGGGCTTAGGGCTCCTTGCCTTGCTGCCCTCCCCCAGGGGCTCCACAGCTCAGTGGGCAGGACCCAGCACAAAGAGCAGAGAGGCTTGGTGCTGCCACTGCTGCTGCCAGGAATGCTGTGCCAGCTACAACACTGACCACATGGCAGCAGCAGGGGTGGTGGTGGTGCAGAGTTTTGTCCCCTGCTGCAGGCAGGGGGCACATCACCATGGCAGTGCAGGGCTCCCAGGGGGAGGGCAGCAGGGCAGGGAGCCCCAAGCCCACACTGGGCAGCCCACATCCTCTCTTGCCATCTACAAGCTCCACTTGGGTCTTCTCTGGCTGTGCTGTGAGTGGGAGAGGGGGGTGGGCATGTGTCCCACCTATTTTGAAAAGGTGGTCACCCTAGTTTGCACACTGCCTAGAGCAGGGATGTCAAATTTGTCTGGCCTGAGTGGCACAGGACCAGTCCATGGGTTAGATGAACTGTGTGGGGCCAGCCCCACAGGCTGGATGAGGCCCACCATTGCAGGCCAGATCCAGCACCTGTGGTACCCACTCCAGCTGGTTTGGGATGATGCTAGTGTCATATGGTGCTAGTGTCAACTCATCCAGGGTGGGTCTTGTGGGTCCCAGACTGGCCAGAGTGAGTCCAAGATCAGGCCTGCAGCACCCATCTCAGGACTTCATGTTGCATGTGGTGCCCACCCCAGGACCAGGCTGGAGCAAGTGTCATGGGCAAAGAATCTGGTATGTGGAGGGTACCAGTGGCGGCAGTGTCTCCTGCTCCTATCCCTGCTGCACTGCTCTGGGCAGGAGGGAAAGCTTCAACTGGACAGCTCCTGCTCCCGCTGTGGGGTCCAGCTCCTCGCTGCCTTCCACCTCCTTCGTTTGACCAAAGGTGCTTCTCAGTGCCCATTGTGCCAGGCAGGTAAAGCAGGTGGAAGGCGACCAGGATCTTGAGCCAGCACCCCAGGTGCTGCAGCAGGCTGGGCAGACAGCTGGGCAGGCTGCTGCCCAGCTGCAGCTCCATCACTCCCCCCCTTCCCCAACCTGGAGTGGTACAGCAGGAGCAGGAGGAGGAGGAGCCACCACTGGAGGCAAAGGGAATTGAGCAGCACCTGCAGGGCTGCAGCTGTACTGGAAGCAGCCCCATCAGAAGTTGTGTGTGCTGGCTGGGGCTGAGGCCAGCAAGTGTGGGCAGGACTGCAGCACTGGCTGCCCCAGGCCAAGATTTTTGCATCCACAGAGGGGTGTGGGGCTACAGCCAGGCTGGATCAGTGGGTAGGACCCAGCATAGGAGGGAGCACCATGGCTGCTAAGGTGAGGCATGGCAATGATAGCACATTGTGCCAGGCAGGCAAGGGGTGCCTCAGTTTGGTGGCCATGGTTGTGCGGTGCTCCCTCCCACACCAGGCCCCTTTCTGCTGGGTCACAGAGCCCCCAAGGGGAGGGCAGCAGGGTGAGGAGCCCCAAGGCTGTAGCAGGCAGCCTACATTGTCCCCCTTCTCCTCCCCCACCCCCGATTTACTTTGGCCATGCCGATGGTAGGGGCAGGGGAGCCAGGCTCCGTGCCAGAACAGCCACTGCCTTCCATGGGTGGCAGTGAGAGCTCTGGCACTGCTGGGGGAGGGGGGCAGGGGCTGTGGGCCCTGGCCCTGGGACACCTGTGGGGTGCGGGGCTATGGGTGGAGAGTGAGGGGCATCTGTGGCAGGGTAGAGGGGTGTGAGGTGGGAGCGAGGGAACATGCTGAGGAAATGGGGTCATGTTGAGGAAAAGTTTGGGAAGCACTGATCTATCTAGAAAGGGCCCAATTCATTCCCTCAGCAATAGTCAATAGCCTTCCCGGTACTTGTGATCTTTTTTCTTTTGTAAAGATCGCTTTGCTTTCCCACTTCTAATATGTATCTGTATGTGTATATGTACTTCTAATATGTATGTGTATGAACCTACTTCATCAAATGCTATTAATGGAATCTGACAAAGAAGGTTGTTGCCTATAAAAGCTAATGCTTCTCTGAACCAGTTAATCTTTAGAATACCCTTAGAAAAGTGGGACCCTTAATCCAGGTATGACCACATACATGAAGGTCCTGACTTTTAAACTTGCCAAGCACCCAGCAGCTCCCCTTTGAAGTCAGAAAAGCCAATGATGTTGAAAAACAAGGTAATGATTTTGTTGCCCAAGCAGGATTACAAATAGCCTGCATTAGGTCCCCATCTTTTTATTTTTTAAACTCTTGTCACAGTAAGTAGACTGGACTGTGGCAGTCATTCTGTACAGTGATGCAGCACAGACACTGGAGGTTTTATCCTCGGTTTCACTGCACCATTTTTTCACTGACATTATTTTGTTTACTTCACTGCAGATAGAGTGGTATAAATCTGGAGTGATGTACTGATGAGCTGGTCCACTTGCATCTAAAGCTAATTGTGACAGGGGGCCGTCCTGTGGCTGGTGCAATCATTGGCCCGTCCACCTGTCTAGGGTAGTCTGCTCACCTGTCTCTCCTGCCATGACTTTGGTGCAACTAATTAGTTGTTGTTTATAGGCGGGAGGCTGCCCATTTACTGCCCGATGCCAAGGGCATAATACACAGCTCTTTACCGTCCCTACACCATGTTCCATGCCTCACAGATAGCATCACTATGTGGTTCTGGTGTCACAATGGACCTCATTCTATGCCCTCCTTGTGTTCAGACCCCACCTGGATCCCTCCTTCTCAGGTGGTCTACTCCACTATCATTCTGGGTGGTAAAACTCCCGAAGCCCTTTTTCCCTCGTGGCTGTGGCCCCCTCCAGGACCTTTGGCCTCACTGGCCCTGGCCTCACATCTAGGCCAGTTGGGATTCTTGGCCTCTAGCCTCTGGCTGCCCCTTGTGATGAGTACTATGGCCCTTCAACCAGTCTGGTCCTGGCCGTAGCATGGGCCAGCAAGGTTACTTTGGGTAGGTACTGAGCTGCTCACCCTCACACTTCCATACAGGTCCACCTTCTCGGGCCCCTCCAAACACAGCACCCTTTCTATTTAGGCCAGCCTATGCACAGTCCTTTGGGCACCCTCATACGGACTCTATTCTACACGGCCCACAAGGAGTCCTTCAGGTCCGCCATATGGACCCTACTCTACGCAGCCTAATCACTCTTGCACACCCCTTCACTAGGGCCAATACTCCATCCCTTCACCAGAGCTACTAGGCCTTATGAACCCTTGGGCCTCAGCTGACATACCTGGATCCCTTGCCTGTCCCCTCTGTGGGGTAACCCACCAGGTCATGTGGGCTGAGGCTATATGGTGACCCATCCTTGCCTTTCACTAGGGAGGCACAGGTGTGGTATTTCCTGTGGACCACCCTGCCACAGGCAGCCCCACCACACCATCTTTCCCTAGCAGGGTATAGTTTTAGGTCATTCCCCAGAATCAGGAACCTCCTCCATTCCCATAGTTCCTACCCTGACCTCCAGGTGTTCTGGGAGCAGCAGTTCCAGCTGGCAATGTTATCCCTCTGGCTTCCTATAGCAACTGCCCGCTTAGCTCTGAAGGCCTGCGTTTATACTGAGGCTGCTCAACCCCATCCTCCAATCCAGGAGTCTTCCTGTGGTCATGTGACCACCTTGTTAGGTTGCACCAAACCTGCTGGCTGCTCCACAGCCTGCTCAAGCCTCTTAAAGTGGCGGGCACCAAAGGTGCCCTGTCAGACTAATGTTCTGAAAACCTAGCCACTGTTATACTGCATCATGGGGAACCAGGTCAGGGGCCACTCAGGGAACAAGGTGCTAACCTGGGTCAGGAAGAATCAGTGGAATCCAGGCACTGACCAGTCAGGAAACCAGGAGGTCAGAAGGAGAAACCAAGTCAGGAAGGCAGCAGGTCAGGCAAAGTGTGGAGTCAGAAGGCAAGTCAGGTTGCGTATGCAGGACACCAAGCCAGGAGTCAGGTTAAGAAGCCAAAGGGTCAAACAGAAAACAGAGTCCAAGGGCAAGCCAGGTCAGTAAGTAAGTAATGTCAGTGAGCCAGTAGAGGCACAAGGCAGGGGAAAAACAACCTGAATACAAATTGCACCCTGTTACCCAGGCACCTCCTCTTTCAGTTCAGGGGTTTATACAGGAAGGTGTAGTAGGTCAGTTGACCTTGGCCAGCCACTACAGCAGCAGGGAGTGGGCAGATGGCTATACCCAGTTGAGGATTTCTGTCTGACTTGTTCATTTTAGTTAACCAGAGAAGTGGCAGTCTAGGATTAGCACCTATATTAGGCAGGCAGAGGCCCCCAGGTTCTTGGCCATAGCCTAACAATCATGGTCCTTAAGTGTTATCTAACCCAATGCTTATTATAATTAATGAGAATCTTTCCCTTGACCTAAGTACATAAAGATAGCAAAAGAAAATATACTTGCATAAGAAAAACATTTAACTTTAATTTTCACTCAGTGAAGCTTTTCACTTATAGACACTGCTAACATAAGCATTTAGCTGATGGTTGGCCTCAAACCCCAGCCCAGACTGTGACCAATGCTCTGAGATGAACTTGCTTTTAGAGCACTTCAGAAAACTGAATACAAGGATCCTTTGCCTGTGAACCAAATCCCAAATTCAAAGTTCAGAACTTTAAAATGACTGAGCTGATTCCTCCCATCCTTCTCCCTCCAACAATACTTTGAACCTTCAATGTTGAAGAGTTCTATTAAATGAATGCAAGTCCTCAGTCATTTTGGAGTTATCCATTGGCCATATTTCAAATCAAGACATGTGGGGAAATAATAACACAACTCATTTATCCTCAAATGCTTTCCAAAACAGCAATCACTTTTGGTTAAAAGGCAATGTTTCATTCCTCAAGGATTTTGTAGCAGGAAATTATGAGTAGCTAAAAAAAGTGTTCATGTCTAAGGAAGTTTAAAATTGAAATGGAATCTAATCTTAAAACTATAATGTTCTGACATCTCTTGCTGTGTGGGCTATTAGTTAATTCCCCAGTTAATTATACCTGACATTGGTTGGAGTTATTTGGAATGTTAAGATTTTGTCAGACATAATATCACATGCCGTCCACTAAAATTCTTGATATCCCATGGAGGGCATTCCCCTCAGTTCACGAAGTCATCTGGCATGAATGTTTTTCTAAATCTGGGATGTTTGCTTAGTGCTCCTGTCTCTATTATAACACGTTTGAAGACTCTTGTCCTCCTCATGCCCTCTGTGTTTGTTCTGTAATTTGAATATGGATGAAAGTTAGAAGCTAGTAACTGGGTGATTGCTTGTAATTCAGAAATTTTAGGTGATTGCTTGTAATTGGTGTGCAATGGCATACATTACCAAGGGACATAAGCTGAGTAGTTGTCTTGTTGGTTCCTAGAACTTCATCTTTTAAATGGTATGAGTATGGGGGACCAACGGTTTTGCCTAAGAGGGAAAAATGTGAGATTAAACCACCATTCCCTCTGATGTCCTCTGCCCATCTCTCAACCACTTGTGCCATTCTAGCCTCTTCAGTTTTCTCTGTCTCTCTGTGATTGATTCCTTTTTCAGTGGAGATGAGGCAGTGTCTCCAATAAAAGAAGTGCTCTTCTCCTTGCCCCTCCATTAGCTCTCTATATCCAGGCCTCTTTCCATTCCCTGGCTTTCCCTTAGAACAATGGAACTTCTCCAGTGTTGCTAACACTCATAACTTATCGTGAGTTTCATGATATTTTATGTTCTTCTTAAAGCCCCAACTCCTGGCATCACATGATTTCATGAGAACTTCAGTTTTCATTTCTTATAAAAAGCAAATATTCTAGTCCACATGGTTGCAGGGAAAAAAAGAAGCTTAAATCTATGACCTTTGTATCATGGCAACTTTAAGGTTGAATGCTGCTGCTTTTTTTTAAAGGCAGACACACACAGGACAGTAGAGGGATTGTGCTTGGAGCAAACACTATAGATTTGGGTGCTAAATTTATGGCCCAGGGGTTGGATCTAGCCCATGAGTCATATTATATGACATGGGGGCTTATACAGAGGCTTTGAATCCAGAGGTCGTATAACCAGGGGTGAGGTCCACCACCAACTTCCTGGGCACAGTGCCCCATTGGAGATTTGTGTCAGTGGTGAGGGGCAAACATAGGCTTTGTTAACCCCTGTGACAACTGCCACTCACCACATTACCACCATATCTAGATCTGGCCTGGGAAGCAAGGTGAGTTTGACATCCCTGCCATAAATCATTGATATTTCTCTCCTCCACAGACTCCCTTTACTGTGCCTGTTCCAGCTTTTCATAGCAGGTCAGAACAAGCTACATGATACCCTGACTTTCCATCTTCTTGGGGTCTGAGAGCATAGGTTTTGGATGCAGACCAGACAAGTGCCAAGTACAATATTTGCCTGAGGTGCTACTACCCTGCACTCCCAAAATCAATAGAAACTGGTATAGAGCTTGAAACTTCATGTGATTAGGTCTTTAGAAAGTCATGAACTCTTCAGCAGCAGAAATGGGTACACTGAAAGCCTCTTAAGTGACTCAGGGGTCCTTGGCACCATCTTCCTCTTTGATCCTGAAGTGTTCTTCAACAATCAGGTTATAATCCCAGGGATCAATCAAACAGTGATGGGACTAAATATCATCCCAGGAGCCTGCTGACTTTAACTGGAGAAAAAGACAGAGGGTGAAATACCAGCACTGGTGAAGTCAGTAGGACTTTGCCAGCTTCACTTCCAAGAGTGAAGAATTACTCTCAGATTCTTTGGATAGAGAGCAGTGCCTCAGATACCTCCCCTCCCACCTCAGCCAAAAGGTGGCCTTGGTAAGAGCCTCTGAAAGATTTGTTATATGGATCTCTTCTTCCTCCTGATCCTTGATAAAGCCTTCTCTATCTCTTCAGGCCATGAGGTGAAATTACTTAAGAATGAGTCCAAGCAATCAAAGAAAGAGGCATTTTGCTTAATTTCCTCTCCATTTCCTTCCATCACTTTTCTCCACTCCGTACTCCTGCTCTTTTCAGGGAACCTCCTCATGAAAAGGGGACAATATTTCATGGCTCCTCCAAATGGGAGTTCCAAACAGTGTCGCTCAGCAGGAAGACTCTTCCTAATACCCAGACAAAGTAGGGGAATAGCCAAGTGTAATTCAGGTGGCTGTACAAGTTTACCAGAGGACTGTAGATCTTCCTGGCAATACCAGCTTTCAAAACTGGTTCAACTTAAGAGTCCATAGAGAGGGAAAATGCTGTTGTCTCTGAAAACCTTTAGCGTATCTCAAGTTGAACATCCAAAGCCTGAGGCATCCAGAACCTTTAGCTATTACTGAAAGTCTGACTAGTCAAAAAGAGGGAAAGGGGCTAAAATCCATGCCTGGCTCAACAGACACATTAAGGAACTTCTCAAATAGAAAAAAGAAGTATACATGCAATGGAAAAACGGTTCGGCATCCAGAGAAGAGTCACAGCCCACAGTTGATCCCCATGAAAAGGCAGAGCTCCTTAATACTTACTTCGCATCAGTATTCCTGAAACCAGGTGAGAACTCATCACCTGTCCAGAGACTCAGAGAATATGGCGATGACACCAGTTCACATAAAATCAGTACCGAATAGGTGAAGATACTCTTAGATCATATAGACGTTTTCAAGTTGACTAGGCCAGATGACCTGCATCTGGACGAGCTCATAGCGGTGCCTCTGGTGAGGCTGTTTGCAGAGTTGTGGAACTCAGGAGTGGTCCCGAATGACTGGAAATGGGCTAATGTAGTACCCATCTTTAAGAGAGGAAAGACGGACCACCCTGATAACTATAGACCGGTTAGTCTGATTTTGGTCCTGGGAAAAGTCTTTGAAAAAATTGTCAAGGAGGCCATCAACCACAAGCTGGCAACTGGTGGGGTACTGAGAAACAACCAGCATGGCTTTGTCGAGGGGAGGTTATGCCTAACAAACCTGGTGTCCTTTTATGACCAGGTAACTAACCAGCCAGACAAGAGATAGGAGATGGACATCATCTACCTAGATTCAGCAAGGCCCTCGATATCCCATGACATCCTCTCAATTAAGTTGGAGAGTACTGGCCTAGACCATGCTTCAGTGAGGTGGGTTGGGAACTGGCTCAGTGGCCAATCCCAGTGCAAGTCACTGATGGGGTGGCCTCATCCTAGAGTGCCATCTCCAGTGGTGTCCCCCAGGGATCAATGCTTGAACCCATGCCCTTTAACATCTTTATCAATGACCTGAATGAGGGAGTGAAAAGCGCAGTGATTAAGTTTGCAGATCATACCAAGCTGTGGGGATAAGCAGGCACATCCGAGGATGGGACAAAGATCTAGGATGACCTTGACAGGCTGGTCCTATGGGCTGAACACAATCAGATGAGGTTCAATAGGGACAAGTGCTGGGTCCTTCATCTGGGTGGGAAGAACCCTCACCATATCTATACGATGGGTGATGGTCCACTGGCTGTCACTGCATCCGAAAGGGACCTGGGGGTGACAACTGACCAGAGGATGAATATGAGCCATCAGAGTGATAAGTTGCCAACAGGGCAAATAGAACTCTGGTGTGCATCAGCAGATGTGTTGCCAATAGATCCAGAGAGGCGCTCCTCCCCCTCTATTCGGCATTGGTGAGGCCACAGCTGGAGTACTGTGTCCAGTTCCAGGTACTGCACTTCAAGAAGGGTGTGGACAAGTTTGAAAGGGTGCAGAGAAGGGCCACTCATATGATCAAGGGCCTGGGGGCTAGGCTGTATGAGGAGAGACTTCAGGATCTGGATTTGTTCAGTCTGAGTAAAAGAAGGCTGAGGGGCGACTTGATAGCTACCTACAAATATGTCAAGGGAGAACACCAGGATCTGAGACATAAACTTTTCAGAAGAGCACTCCCTGGGAGGATGAGGTCCAATGGGTACAAGCTAGTTGAGGAAAAGTTTAAGCTAGACATAAGGAAAAACGTCTTTCCTTATGGCAGGGGACCGATGATTCTAGTATTTTCCATCAATAATAACAATATCATTATCTATGACGTGATGCCTAACAGACCCTGAACACGTGGCCCTGGCAGACCATATTACATGAAGAAAAAGAGAAGAAGTAAGAAATTAGAGTTGGACTGTGTCATTAGAGCTCTGTCACATATACCTATAACATATAGTTTCATAGTGCTTAGGTTTGGAAGGGACCTAAACAGATCACCAGGTCCGACCCCCTGCTCCGGGCAGGAATGGGTGCCGCGGTCATATCACCCCTGCCAAATCATATCACCCCAGCCAAATATCTGTCCAGCCTCCTCTTGAAGATTCCCAAGGTAGGAGAGAGCACCGCCTCACTTGGGAGCCCATTCCAGAGCCTGGTAGCCCTGACTGTAAAGTAATGTCTCCTGATGTCCAGCCTGAACCTTCTCTCTAACAATTTGTGGCCATTATTCCTAGTAACACCAGGTGGTGCTCAAGGGAACAGAGCCTCCCCCAATTCTCACTGGTCCCCCCTGCTGAGTTTGTAAACAGCCACCAGATCCCCTCTCAGCCTTCTTTTGTGGAGACTGAATAGGTTTAGGCCCTTTAGCCTCTCCTCGCAGGGCCTGCCCCGCTGCCCCTTGACCATACAAGCGGTCCTCCTCTGGACCCTCTCAAGGCTAGCCACGTCCCTCTTGAAGTACAGTGCCCAGAACTGGACACAGTACTCCAACTGTGGCCTGACCAATGCCGCATATAGGGGAAGGATCACCTCCTTGGACCTGCTTGTGATGCATCTGTAGAAAACTATGAAACCATGAAAACTATGAAACCATGTAACTATATACACTGTAGTTCATGAATTCTACAGCCACATCCAGATGACCGTGGCTGTACGGTATTTGGTCCTGCAGACACATCTGCAGCGCCCTATACTGCGTGTTCAGCTGTTCTCTGTGCTGCAAGGGAGCAGCACAGGGTTTTTTTATTGACCCCTGGATATCCAGGGGTCAAAATAACCTACGCAAAAAAAAAGCGTAGTGGTGTATGCAAAGGCAGCATGCACCACTCAAAACTAGAGCCTGGATGGCTGGAGCTGCACTGTGGCTGCCGGCCAGGCTCCAAGCAGCAGGATCGCTGCTGCTGTAGCCCTGGGAGGCCCCCAGGACCCCAGGTAAGGCTGGTGGAGGCAGCACAATGTTGGCCTCAGCCTCCCCTACCCCACCTGGGGTAACCTGCCGTGCGCCAGAGGGTGCGTGGCACAGGCGTTCCCTGGGGAAAACTAGCAGTAGCACAAGGTGCGCCACTGCTACTTGTCCCCTGGGAACCAAACGTCCACATATGTGTATATGCGGCCTACAAGTCTTTCCTAAAGAGGAAGTCTCTGTGTTCACTCTCAAAACCCTCTGTTCTCACCCTTGTTCTTTGAGGGCGTCTGATCACTTCTCCCTTCTCCTGAGATTGTGTGATTTATCCCATTTTGAACAGTAGTGCATTTTAGAATGGGGGTGGGGATAACAATTATAAAAAAGTAGTTAATTACAATGGAGAGACTGTTGGCTTTCTTCAATAATTTATGACTGACAAACCTGACTGATTTATTGGACTGGTCATTTATTCATCACCAGCCTAATCAGTAAAGAAGTCAAAGAAATTCTCAACACCCCACTGGAATCTTTTTGCCTCTGTTAAGGTTCTAGTTTCGTACAGCACACTAAACGTAGCACACATCCCATGTAGCAGATCTGCAGCCACTGTAAGTCATCACAGATTTCCCAGTGTCTCCAAACAAATCCTTAGGCATTTCTCTGAAGTCCAGCAATAGCTCACAATGTCAGAATAGGTTACTTTACCCATTCCATCTCAACAAGTCTGGTTTGCAAGTTATTCCCATCTTATTCTCATATTCACAGTGCCTCAGCCATCTTCTGACAGCTCCTGAGGCTAGAGTTCAAGCCTTGCTCTGGACTCTTGCTGCAGTCTGCTCCCCAGCTGACCCAGCTGTTAAGAGGTTCTTGGTCATTTGGACTCAGGAGTCAGCTAGTCAGACATGATACACGCCAAATCATTCCATTGCATGGCACTAGCTTCAGAAACTGCTCTGCCTTACCCACACTAGGCTCATGGGCTTATCAACTCAGGCATACGTGGCACAAGGTAAGAGCACCTTTGTAAGGATTGAATAGCTGTTGTTGGTGATTACTGACAAACCCTTGCTGTTACCTCAGCATATGATGTACTTCCAGCACTGCAGGGGCTCATGCCAACCATCCAGGGTTTTTTTTGTTTGCCAGGACAAACAACACGCTGGCATGCATTAACTGTTTCATCTCATGCAAAACTAAGGAAGTAATACTCCCACTGTACTCCTCGCTGGTGAGACTACAGCAGGAGTACTACATCTAGTTCTGGGCACCGCACTTCAACAAGGACATGGAAAAACTTGAGCGGGTCCAGAAAAGAGCCACCCATATGATCAGGGATTTGCAAGACAAGCCATATGAGGAGAGGCTGAGGGACTTGGGCTTCTTCAGCCTACAGAAGAGAAGGCTGAGAGGGGACTTGGTAGCGGCTTACCATTACATCAGGGAAGTACATCAAGAACTCAGTGAACAGCTGTTCACTAGGGCACCCTGGAGAAGACCAGGAGCAATGGATACAAACTCCTGGAAGGCCGCTTCAGGCTCAAGTCCAGGAAAAACTCATTCACAGTCAGGGTGTCCAGACTGTGGAATAAACTCCCTCCAGTCATGGTGCAGTCACTTTCCCTGGAAATCTTCAAAAGGAGACTAGACAGTCACCTCGCTGGGGTCACTTGACCCCAGTTGTCTTTTCCTGCCTAGTGTAGGGGGACTGGACCTGATGATCTACAAGGTCCCTTCGAGCCCCTAGCAATCTATGAATCTATGAAAACCCCAGATGTGAAAGCAGCTACCTGTGCCACATCATGCCTCCTTTAGCAATAAAAGGAAAGCAACACTGCCTTAGGAAGGCTAGTACCTCAAGCTAGAAAGAAATCATCTGCATTTATGTGCCTATTTCATCCTTAGGAAACTGCCCTGGAAAAGTGCGTACTGTGAAAGTGTGAGAAGAATGGCTTATCATCACTAATCAAGAATTTTGTATCCAGGAATCTACCATGCTGTCACAGCAGTTTCCTATCCCGCCCCTGCCCCACACACACACGTACAAAAGTAGAAAATGAGGCACCGAGACATTGAGAAGCTTGGGTGAAGCAGCACCAATAGTGCCCAATCTATCTGATCAGTGCAAAGCCAAGTCTCGGGGCCTGGAGACTCAAACACCACCAATGTTACCTGGGCCACACTGATAATTCAGTGCATGCACACACACATTCAAGGACCACCTGTCTCCACATTTTCACAACCTTGACACACTGAAAGTCTCTAAGCCAACAAGAAAACAGTTTGTGGGAACAATTAGTGGCAAATGTGGCAAACCTCTACTACATGCTGCTCCATTATCTGTGACTGAATGTGCAAGGTTTGTTTATCGACACCAACCACTAGGTTCTGTGTCCATTGGCAATCCTTCGCACTTGAGGGTGATTGTCTTCCATGACTGCCTTTTCTGTGGGTCCGAAGACGGCTGAGCAGGTCAATCTGGGATCGACAGGTTCTATTGCAACTCGGACATGTTTTTCCGTGTGTGGTGGATGGCTCTGGATTCATAGTTTGATCTGCAACATGCTGTTTCTGCCACTCCTACTTTTCCATCTCCTGTTGTCATGAGGTTTCAACATACTGAAATCCTTGCAGCAGACTCTTCCTTCATTTGGGGCAGTTCTGGGAGATTGTCTCCCACAAATTGATGTCAATGTTGCATTTTTTTCAAGTTGTCCTTGAAGCCCTTTCTCCTTGACTGAGCTGGGAGAATAAAACTTGCTTTGGGAGTCTGGAGTCAGATATCTGAGTGACGTGGCTGGCTCAGCGAAGTTGATGTTGGATGATCATTGCCTCGAAGCTTGTTGTGTTTGCCGCAAGAGGATGCTAATGTTGGTGCATCTGTCTTCCCACTGAATTTGAAGGATCTTCTGCAGGCAGCATTGATGGTACTTCTCTACCAACTTGGTGTCTCCCGTACGTTGTCCACATCTCAGCTCCATTCAGTAAGATAAGGATTATGATTGCTTGATAAACCATAAGCTTGGTCTCAAATTTGATGTTGCAATCTCTGAACACCCATTTCTTCAGGCATCCGGAGGCTGCACTTGCACATTTGAGGCGATGCTGGATTTCTTTGTCAATGTTAGCCTTCTGTAAGAGATGGCTTCCTAGATAAAGGAAATACTCAGTGTCCTCCAGAGTCTCACTGTAAATCTGAATTCCCAGAGCTGGGGACTGCTCATGAAGAGCTTGTAGATGGAGGATCTTAGTCTACTGAATTTTAAATGTCAATCCTATTTTCTTGTATGCCTCAGTAAAGATGCCAATGATTACCTGAAGATCTGCTTCTGGTAAGCACACAGTACAGCATCATGAGTGTGCTGAAGCTTAATGACTGCAGTTGGTGAGCAGTGAAGATCATGTCAGTTGTGCTTTGTGGTGCCCTAAACCCACACCAAGGTTCCAGGAGGAGCTCTTCAGCAAGTGGAAGGAGATGGCTCAGGAGGGATCTTGCAGTGACCTTTCCTCCACAGTCAGACCTGTCTACTTTCTTAAAGATCGCCATGGTCATGGCATCCCTGAGATCATCTGGGATTTCCTCATTCTTCCAAATCTTTAAGCTGAGGCCATGGAGCTGTGATGTGAGTTCCTCTCCCCCCACTTGACAATTTCAGTGGGGCTTCCATCAGCTCCAGATGCCAGGGTCCCAGAAAAGTCAGAGCAGTGGGTTCTAGAATTTTTCAGAAGATGGTATTTCATTAATTTAATCTTCCATTGTGATAAGCTGTGCCAAGGAGGTTGTATAGTAGTCAGGCCCTGCCTGTCTGTATCTGCAATAAGTGTAATAGCTTAAGTGCCGCTTTACTTCCTTTAGAGACATAAACAGGAATACAGAACTGGAAGGGGCCTCTTGGGCCAGTGAGTTCAGTTCTGTGCATTCACAAGCAACCACTTACCCAAGGACATCCCCAGAATCACCACTTCAAATCCTCCACTATAACTATGAGGAACAATATCTGAAGCACAGGTACATACTATACCATGTCACAAGTAAAAGCTGGGGAGATGAGGGTACTACCAATGCCCTGCCACTGCAGGAACAGGATATCAGTTAGTCAATGCATGCTCCTTGGGAAAGGGCTGTGCCCCACTCTAAATAGAAAGGCAAAACCACGCCAAGTCCATACCAACCCACACACCTCAGTCAAACACCTCCAGCTTTAGCTGTTGACAGTGTCCCAGTGCCTCAAACGAAGGCAACCGCTTCATAAAACTCAGAAGCCAGTAGCATTCCTGGTGGGAGTAGGGGAAAGTGGGGAAGAAAATATGTTTTCCTCCTTCTGTTTTAATTTTTTTCCCAAGGAAGCTTGATCTGTGGGAGAGGCTGTGTGCAAATAACAAAGGAGCTCCCAAGCTTGCCCAGGCTCCCAAGGGCCTGAAGCAAGTTCCAGATTACTCCAGTGGGAAAGGAACAATAATTCATTGCACCCTGTGTTGCATACACCCTTTACCCATTTATTAACACTGCTCTGCCACACATTAGGTCCCCTGTAGAGTGCAATAAAGGCAAGCCATATCATTAGGTGCTTCTGTCTATTTAGTCCAGAGGTGCTCAACCTCCGGCCCACAGGCCAAATGCAGCCCATGGAGCCATCTCATTTGGCCCATGAGGATCCCCATGGGTCTGGAAATTTGGCAGTGGGGGAGTGGTGGCTGCTAATATGCCGTGCCTATCCTGATTCTCCCAAAGAGCTTATAGCTGGCAGAAAAATCTAGGTAAACTACTGCTTATAGGAGCAGGTGTAAATTAGTTTCTTGGCCAGATTTGGCACTGCTGAATGCAGTAGGCTATTGGTGCTCTGGCTTCAGGACAGCTTTGCTGATTTTCCCTAGATGAGAAGCTAACTCATTATTATATCTCCCTGTTAACTCCTGTTTACACTGAAACCTGTTAATAAAACTCGCAGACCAATATTTTTAGAATTGAGTGCAAGATAGCCAGATTTTTCAGAAAGAAACTAATGCCCAACAGCTCCTGTTCACGCATGTTCATGTTCCTTCCAATTCTGCCACTGTAGCAGATGTTTCTGTTCACATTAGAGTTTTCAGCCAATCTTACTGTCTTCACTGAGTAACAGGGAGCTGTTCCTATAATAAAGTTCCTGCTAAAATCCTGCTCACCATTCCACAGTGACAGACTTCAGTGAATACTTTGCTTGTCATACTCCCCCAAGGCTTTTGCACAATCCCAAGGGCAGTGATATCCAGCTGTTCGTCCCTTTCCAAATTCCTTATCCAATGGGTTGTGTCACTACACCCCCACATTTATTCTGCTTCCAGTCCTTCCTGCTGCTTACTCAGCAGCCTCTGGCAACTAGGAGCTGTGCATCACTATCTCTTTGGAGTTCTTACCCTTCTGCTATCCTGAGCTTAACTTGCTGTCTTCTCTGGCTTGCCTGTTATAGAGCTGTAGGAGGGGGGAGAGCTGTGTGTAGGCAGGGGTCACTCCCATGGGGGGCCCTCTCTCAGGGTGCATTACTGCTCACCCAAGCATCTCTTTGCAATAGGGGCCTGATTACATGAGATACTTATTGCACATTCACCTAATACCAGTGTGCAGTAGCGTGGCACGGCAAAACCCGTGCTAATAGTATACTGCACAGTGTTATGAATCTAATGTGCAGTAAGAGTCACTAAATAGCCATGGACCAGCGCTACTGTGCAGGAAGTGTAGGTACTGTGCATTTAGTTAGTACTTTATGAAGTACTAAACTTGCAGTATCTAAGGCACATTAATGAACGTGTAGATGTGCCTGTGGATGCCTAACCTTGTTACAGCACCTAAATAAGTAACTAGATTTTTCAGTGGTAGATGCAGGGAACTGAGCTCTTTGGAAAATCCTGCCCTTCTTAGTAGGTGCTGACCTCTCTGGTAAAATGTTTTTCCAAAAGCTTTGCCTGGGGTGTTGTATAGGAAAAATCAGGAGCAGTTTCAAGTCCTAACTGTATATACTTCAGGGGATGATTACTTTAAAATGCTAGGGAGGAAGGGTGATGCAGTACTACGGGCTGGCCTGGGAAACCCAGGTTCAATTTCTTGCTCTGCCATAGATTTCCTGTGTGGCATTGGGCATGTCATTAAAGGTACAGTGCTATGAGCATGTCACTGTGAGGTCAGCTGATGTGTAAACTGACAGCACTGTTAGCTACTCTGTGTCATTATTCTTTTGCAGTCAGCAAAAGGCAGTTCACTGCTCAATGGAAGTGGAGTAAGTTACTTCATATTTCCCACAGGAGAAGACCTTACACACACTGCAGAATAGTGATATGCTATAAATGCACACGTTAGTTTATCTCAGGGTATCTTACTCATGTGGCCACACACTTACTCTTTTTGTATCTACTGGATGTGTCTACATGTGTGCCCAACTGTGCAGCTGTTACTGCGTATTATTAAATGAGTATTAAATGACTGTGTGATAACTGCTGTTACTGCACAGTCCTGAGAGCACACAGGTCGTTTCTGACCCTACTGTGCAGTAGCAACAAGCTACTGTGCAGTAGTTGTTGCTACTGCGCAGTAGTGTTAGCATCATGGTTTATGCCTGCCAACACTACTCGTGTAGACATGCTCACTGTCTCTGTCTCTAAAACAGGGATAATGGAAATTTCCTATCTTATGGGTAGGTTTGGCAGGATTTGATTTTTTAGTAGTAGACAGTGATAAATGTAAATTTTACCTCATGCTCATAAACCGATGAAAAAATATTTCCACCATTAATAATCCAAATTAATAGAAAGGAGACATAAGAAAAATGATGGTTGATCAAGTGTATGATGACAGGGCAAGCAGTCCTACAAAACTGTGCTGACTGTAGTTTGGACTGCAACTCCCAGAAACCCCAGGGGCAGAGGACAAAGGAGGAGGAAGTAACAAAGTGGATGAGGGAGCTATGGGTGAGTGGAGCCAAGACTGATTGCAGCTCTGCCGCTCAGCTGGCAGCAGTCATACAGTCGATACATTTGTTGTGGTGGGTGGTTAAATTGTACTATAATATTAGTATATGGTGATTAATAACTTTTCGGTCCCCCTACCCCTAATTTTGCACAGTCCTGAAAATTTAAATGGATAAAAATTAAAACAAATGCAAAATTATAAAAAAAAAAAAACACAATCAAATTCTGCCCTGCCTACTTATGGGGATGCAGTGGTGATTAAAGAATTAAAAATTGCCATCTACTAGGGTGATGGGGGACAGAGAAGTACTTCTTATGGAAGACACTAATTTCAGTGGGAGAAGAATGAGGCTTTTGTTAACATTCTTCTTTTATTCTTATCTGTTGAGCAAGCTTTGATAAACCATTATTTTGAAGTCTGAATTGAGGCTAACATTAACCTCTTGGTTGTCATTTAACTGTGTTTGCTTGGAGTTACTGCCTTATTATGCCAGAACCTCTTTATTTCTGTGGCAGCATCAGTAATGCTGGCATAGGTCTGAGACCAGTGTGTATTCACTAAATATTGCTTCAGGGCTCTGCTAGGGAGAGTGAAACACTGCAGTTCCACATGGTCTGTGAAAAGCGACGTCTCAGATCATTATGTGCTGCTCCAGGCAAGGAACTCTTCAATATTACGGCCAAGCCAAACTTCCCAGACATGTCAGGGTTGAGCAAGGCAGGGATGTTATCCGCCTCTGCAACGAATAGCCCTGGAAGCTGTGCTCTAGAGTTTCTTGTTTTCAACAGGGGCAGCATAGACCCCTGGCTGGTTTGTCAGTCAGTGACAGAGGCTTTATGGCAGCCAGCTGGAGGGGTAATTTCTAAGCGCTCAATGGCACTAGGTTGTGGCTCTTTGGGAGGTGGTGTGCAGGACAGGACAAGAGACGCCTTTTTCTTGTCATAGTTTTCTTAAAGGTTGGCGGAGATTGTGCTCTAGTATATTCAGGAGGGGAGCAGATGTGATTAAATGCTGCAACTAACTACAAGAGAAGAGCACTGCTGGATATGGTCCAGGTGAAAGGTGATACACATACGTGATCCCTGTGAGTGCACCACCCTGCAGGCCTGAGGCCTTTTCTCTCAAGATTGGACTCTGTGACTAGGCCCTGGGATGCACTGCCCTGTGCCTCAGCCACTCTCACCTCGGACAGGTCTGATCAGCTTTGGGCATTTATGTTCTTCACTTTGAGAGTCTGTGATCCCAAAAAGCCTTCTTAAAGCAAATGTTCTATCTTACCTACCATCTAAACGTCCTTCTACTGCAGATCCTGGCAGATTTGGCTTTATCCAGGCTTCTACACAGCAGCAGGTTCTGGCTTCTCAAGAACCCAGTTTCCATTAGCTGCCTCTCTCTTAAAACTCTACCTCTTTAAACTTGGGGTCTTTTTATTTACCTTCTCCCCTTAGAGACAAAATTCCTTCTGGGAAACCTTGTCCGGCAGTCTCAGCAGGAGGCCAAGCCAGTGTATCAAAGTGCACTGCCCCAGGATTTTTGCTGGAAAGCTAATATTTTTCCAACCCCCACTTCCTGAGCACATTTCCTGACAATGCTGCTATCAGTTGAACTCAGTATATGTTGAATTGAATAGGACACACAATTGAATAGGACAGCATAACAGGATGTGCCATCTAAAGGCAGGTGTGGTGCCTCCTGGTAGCCACTATAATCCTATCTCTTCTCCTCTCTGGTTAATGAGGGTACCTCCCTGTGCTTGCCTGCCATGCCTTAGATGTTATTTAAAACTTAGGAGCCTGCCCCACGCAGACCACCAGAGTGATTTCTTGACTCTGTCTCTTTGGCACTCAGCCCCTCAGGTCAGTTTAGTTCATTAGACCATCTGGCTGAATCCCCAGTCTCTAACATCCCTTTTTTGATGGCAGCACCATCCCCAGCTGCCCTCAGTGTCCTCGTTCCCCCATTCAGTCACTCCCATGCCTCACAGCACAAAATCCAACAACCAAAACTCTATTACAATTGATTTGCAGGGGGGCGAGCCTTCCTAAGAGCCCTTCCCAGGATCCTGCTCAGTTCTACTGGTTTCTACCACCTCTGGCCTTCCTGGGCCTGTTTACAGTTCCCTTAGCCCAGGGGTGGGCAATTATTTGGGCTGGAGGGCCACTTAATGAGATTTAGTGAGCTGTCAAGGGCCACACACACAACATCTTTCAGAAGATATCATTTTAACAAGTTATAGATAAAGAAATAAATCGTATACTAAAAATCAAACATCTACTATAAAGTATTTTAAAAAACCAAACAAACCCAGAGCAATGTGTGTTCCAATAAGCTGTTATGAGATATATAACTTAACAGATGGCCTGGGTGGTGTGTGTGCATGTGCATGTACATGTGTGAGTGTCCATTCTGTCTGTCCTGTGTATGTCTGTCCTGTGTGTGTGTGTCCTGTGCCCTCTGTGTGTGTCTGTCCTGTTTATTCTGCATGTGTCCATCCTGTGTGTCCTGTGTCTGTCCCATGGTTTTCCTCTGGGTGTGTATGTATCCTGTGTATTAGGGCTGTGCAAAACAGAAGTGTTCCGTTTCAACCAGCATTTTGACGTTTCAACAAAACAGTGTTTTGTTTCAACTTTTGTTTTGAGTTGAAATGGCTGTTCTGTTTTGTTCCGTCGAAACATTTTGTTGTTTCGACCCTGTTTCAACGTTTCCTCATTATATTCCCCATAGGATATAATGGGGAAGGTCGAAACAGGCTATAACTGTCATTTCTGGCCAGATATTGATGAAATTTGTAGGAATGGTAGCTGCTTCTGAGGGCATGATGTGTGCCAAGTTTCAAGAAGTTTCACAAACTCCTGGAAGATTGTTTCAGGCTCGTTTCAGGCTCAACATTAGGAAAAACTACTTCACAACTAGGGTGTCCAGACTGTGACATAGATTCATAGATTCATAGATGTGACCATTGCTCCTAGTTTTCCCCAAGGGTGCCCTGGTGAACAGTTGTTCACTGAGCCCTAGATGTATGCTTCTGCTACCAAGTAAGCTGCTACCAAGTCCCCTCTCAGCCTTCTCTTTTTCAGGCTGAAGAGTCCCAGATCCCTCAGCCTTTCCTTGTATGGCTTGCCATGCAAGTCTCTGATCATATGGTTAGCCCTTCTCTGGACTCTCTCAAGCTTTACCTTGTCCTTGTTAAGGTGTGGAGCCCAGAACTGGACGCAGTACTCCAGCTGCGGTCTCACCAATGCTGAGAAGAGCCGAGTAGAGCAGGAGAATCACTTCTTTGCAATGGTTTTGCTGGAGATGCATCAATTGACGCATGCCAGGGTATTGTTGGCCCTGCTAGCTACAGCATTGCACTGCCAGCTGTTGTTCATACTGTGGTCAATTATTATCCCCAGGTCTGTGGTGGAAATGATAGGGGATCTTCAGTCCTGCTGCCTGATGAGAGGCAGCAGTTGCACAAGCACACATGTCATGAGTTTTGCCTGTCAGCAGCTAGGGGTGCAGGGCCCCAGAACCCCCTGCACCTATCTCCTTGACAGCTGGCAGGCTTTGCAGTCATAGCAGGGCTTAGGAGCTAGGCCTGCAGTAGTTGAAAGGTTAGGGGTTGGCAGGCCTTGTGGCCTCAGCAGGGGCTAGCAGGCCTGCAGCTTTCACCCTGCTGCGCCTTAACACACACAGTGTCACGCATGTCATGAGTTTTGCTTGTCCGCAGCTTGAGATGCAGTTTCCCCCAAACCCCTGCATCTATTTCCTTGTCTTGGCAGGCTTCGTGGCCACACCAGAGGCTACCGCCCCTGCAGTTTTCACCCCACTGTGGTGTAACACGTATACGTGACATGACTTTTGGTTTTAGGATTTTGGGGTACATTTCCCCCAAACTCCCTGTACCTATCTCCTTGAAACTTGGCAGGCTTTCTGGCCTCAGCAGGGGCTAGTATGCCTGCAGTTTTGACCCCGCGTTGGCTTAACACATACACATGACATGAGTTTTGCTCTGCTCCCCATGTCCTACCCCTCCCCCCCCCCCAATGTCCTACTCACGTTGATTGCCAAAGGTTGGCAGAATTAAAAATTTGGGCAAGCACACTTAAAGCCCAGTATGGGTTGGGTTGCTCCAGGGTTTACCAGCCAAAGTGATTGTGATGATGGTGTTGGGTAGAAAAGCCATCAGTAGAGCCCTCTATCTCTGGTTCTCTGCTACTTCTGCTCTTGCTACTGCCTTGGAGCCAAGTCAGCTCTGAATGAGCCCATAGCAGTCCTTTCCCTCTGGGAACCATTTCTTATACAGAATTAAAATCTTTCCTTCAACCTAGTTTTACCAACACACCACACCACAACCATGGTTCTGGTCAGAGTGGCCCCACCATGTCCCTGTCACATTTGATACAGTTCTTTCACCTGACAATGATGGTATTACCTCTAAACTCAAAACAATACTTTAGCACAAATATCCCAAACTAAGAGACAAACAGGGCTAGGCCCAGTTATTCATTTCCTATGCTCACCCATAGACAGCATCAGAAAACTCCTTCCCCAGCCCCACTGAAATTCTCCAGCAGCTCCAGTCCACTTTTCTCTATGTTCTTTAGCAGGTGTCAACAGCGAACTTGTCTAAATCCTGAACTCACTGTTTGTTCTCTTTTTCGCACCCATTGTCAAACTACCTTTTTGCTTCCACATTTAATAAATCAGTGTAATAGAGAGGGTTGTCTATTCTCCTAGTCCGCAAGGTGGTTCTTTTAATCTGTCCGCATCATTCATTTTGCCATGGCTAAATGAGCTGTGCTGCCTCTTGTAACTGCTATATCCCCATGTGAAGACAACATAATGATTTATATTAATCATTGCTGTTAACATGATCTTTGCCTTGATGGGGAGCAGCAGCAGCGGAACAGGGCTGGGACAGAACTCCCCTTTGAGTCATCATTAAAATCTCCACTTTCCCTCCAAGCTCCTACTGGGGATGGGGGTGGAGGTTGGGAGGCTCACGATCTACAGTTTCAATAATGCTTTCCGTTTTCAGTTTGCACCATTTGACTGTAATGCTGCCTGGCATTTTGGCGCAATTAAATCTGTGCTTAATTAGCTCCTATGGTCCTTTGCTGCTTTACACTATTAAATATGTGTTGTCTTTTCCTTTTGTATAGGCTTACAACTCCAAAATTGTGGGCTCAGTGCCCATTTCTTCTTATAGAAGCTATTTTATAGTCCTCAGCCTGTAGGATTTTTTGGATCAGCCTTCTGGGGTACCTCTCCCTATATGCCACATAGAGAACACAACTCCTAACTCTGGATCCCACAGGCCTTGCACCTAATCCTTTCACTGGATCTGTTTCTTGCTCACCTTGCGGAGGGGGTCGGGGGGAGGGGAATGTATGTGCACCGAAGACTCTGAGGTGCTCTGTTAATAATGGAGGCCATGTGTGTATCTAAGGTATAACACTTAACACATGTATAGCACTTTCAATTGGTAGACCTCAGAATGCTTTACAAGAGAGGTTGGTATCGTCAAATGGATACATGGAGCTTGGTTGGGGTCTCTGGGTGCTAGCTACAAATTATTCATAATAGAGTTGGCCGAGATCCAGAAGTATCCATTTTGTGATGAAAAGCCACTAAGAGAAAAAAATCCAGGCATTTTTTGCAGGAACTCTGCAGTATTTTCAGTCCAGTTAAGAGGCAGGTGTGCTTAGGTGGTACAACACAGCATTCTGGACTGCAGATTTTGCCTTGAGCTTTGTAAGCAAATTAATCTCTGCTTTTTTCTTTCTTTTCTTTTTTTTAATTGCAGCTCAGTATTTTGCAAGCATCATGGTCATTGTTGGCCTCTCTGTGGTGGTAACAGTTCTGGTCCTTCAGTTTCATCATCATGACCCACAAGCTGGAAAAATGCCCAGATGGGTAAGTGGAAAAATGCCCCAATTGTGTTCTGGGGGCCCAGCACTGCCCCTGCCCAGCCCTGTGGAGGACTCGGGGTCCCCAAAGGTCCAGAGATTTGGCAGTAGGGGAGTAGTGCCACCACTAGCCCACTGCCAATTTTTCAGACCCAGGGGAAATCCTGTGGGCTGGATGACATGGCGCCGTGGACCAGAGATGAACACCCCTACCTTAGTTGACAGCTGTTGGCATTTATGTAGCTGTATATTTTCAAAACAACATGCAGTCGTCGCCACTCATCATTTTCTCTAATTTATTTCTAGTCTGTATAGAGCTATACCACCCCAAACCTGACCCTGGAGTTTCTAGATTTATAGCCAGACTTTCTTTCTGGCATCTGTCATGGGGATGAGAAGGCCAAATTGCTGGTGGAAACACTCTGTTACTATGAGATATTTGCAGTGTGAATGCACCCATGTTCTGCAGTTGTTATCCAGACTTGTGAGTCAGCATGAACTTACAGAATCACAGAAAAGTAGGATTGAAAGGAACCCCAATTCATCCAGCTCAGCTCCCTGCTCACTGCAGACTCATCCCTGTCCAAATCGTCCCATATGAGAAATTGTCTATGCTATTTCTGAAATCATACAAATCAATCCTGTCACACAACTAAAAGGTACCCAAAAACACCAATAGCACCCTAACATGCCAAAGATAAATCAGGGTGACAGGGGCTGTCAGTGTCCTGCCACTGCAAAGATTGTAAAAATACACTCACAAGATCCAAGAAAGAGGGCCACCATGTCAGGGACAGGCAGTCCAGCCTGGGCCAATGGCCTAGTGGGCCACACTTGCCTGAGGCTTTGACTGGCAGCCCAAACCCCACTCACTCTAGCTGGCCACTGTCTGGGCCTCCTGCTTGACTGCTGGGAGAGCAGCTTCTTCATTTATCTCCAGCTATGGCAAGAGACTCTAAGTCAAGGTCTGCTTTGGTAAGTCTCTCTCTTCCTGTGCTCTGGCTTTCCTGGTTCCTGTCACTGCTTAGCTGTTTTTGGACTCTGGCTTGCGGATTTTCCCTTGGATCTGGTAATTTGGTATCCAGTTCCTGGACTCTGACTTGGCCTGTGTTTTTGGACTCTGCCGCAGGGTTTCCCTCCTTAGATCTGGTAACCTGGCTCCTAAACCCTGACCCAGTCTGTGTTTAGACCAGCGTTTCCCAACTGGTTTCCCAACCCCCCCCAACTCTGCTTTTGGCCGGTGTGCCATGGAATCTAAAATGTTGGGAAATGCTGGTTTAGACAACACCCCTGCTCCTTTCTCTCGGGCCTAATCACCACACCATACTACATATGAGCAACAAGTGTTAAAGGCCCAAAATACATTGCCAGTGACACAATCTAAGGGCCCTTGGGGCACTTGGAAACTTACCTTGATGGAGATCCTGGGCTTTGCTGAACTCCAATACACACTGGCTCCTTAAATCTGCCCTGTATTAACCCCTAGGGTTGCCAACCCTCCTGGATTGGCCAGGAGTCTCCTGGGATTGGTATCAATCTCCTGGTGACTATTGAAAGCAACCCAGGAAATTGATATTGTGAACAGATTGAACAGTACAGTTAATTACTAGAGGTGTATTGATACATCGGTCCCATATTGGATCAGCACCAGTATAAGGAAAATTGACAGTATCGGCAACTGTTTGTTTTTTTTTGCTGATATGGTTGATAATGTGACCAATAAATGCCCTGGTGAAGGAGGGAGTGAGGCTGGGGCAGGGGCAGGCACTGAACAGCTGGGGTGGAGCATGGGACAGAGCTGCGAGCAGCTCGTCCGGAGAATGCAGGGAGGGGGGGCAGCTCCCACTGCTGCACGCACCCTGGGAGGGCATGGGAGGCGTGTGCCCCTGGATCTGCATATCTGCATGTGGGGCGAGGGCAGGCTGCTGCTGCAGGCTGGGGTTGGGGGCAGGGAGGGTTGGGCCAGGGCTGCACTTGGGAGAGGTGGCAGTGATGCTGTGATGGGGGCTATGGTGAATTTGTGGGGGTCTGCACCCCCCTGTAGCCTCCCTTCCAGCGCCGCCTTGAGCACAACCCAGCCCAGGCCGCTGCTGGGAAGAGCTTGCCGGTGCCCTGGCTCCAGCATGCAGCAGCACTCTGCCCTCAACCTGTGCGCAGATCCGGGGGCACATGCCCCCCATGCCCTCCTGGGGAGCGTAGTGGCACGAGCTGCCCCCCCATGCCACCCAGACGAGCTATTCATGGCTCTGTCCCACACTCTACCCTGTCTGCGCAGCTCCTGCCCCTGCCCCTTCCCCTGCCTCAGCCCCACTCCCTCCTTCACCGCGGGGGCCTCGATCTGCCCCCCACACACCCCTCCCCTCACAACAGACTTACCAGCTGGATGCTTTCCATGCTGCCAAGCTGCATATCAGCAATAAGATTGGTATCAGATGATATGGCTCGTTAAAAATTGGCCATCAGTATTGGCCCAAAAACTCTATTGGTGCACCCCTATTAATGACATTATGTCATGTTGGAACAAAAAAATCTCCCAGAATAGCTTCAGTCAGAGTTAGCAACCCTACCAACCCCACTGTTTCAGCTTCAACACAGTGTTCAAAGGGAGGGTTCAAGTCAGGGTCTGGCTTCAAGTCTTGCAGCTGCTGGGCCTGGATGCAGAAAACTAGCTGGGGAAGCAGTCTTTGTGTTGTAGTAAGAGCTGGAGGTGCTCTCAGGCTGTTGGGTGCCTCTTTTCCTGCCTCCACCTGGTAATGAGGGGCAGGGGTTGGTCTGGTCAGAACACAATGAGAGATGAGTTAATCATCAGTGACATGCTTCTGATGATGCCTCTAAGACGAAAGGATGTAGAAGCTGAAGCGTCCCTTCGCCATGCTGCTTGGCTTGATCATTGCTGAGGTCTTGTGCTTGTCCTGGGTGTGGATGGAGGATTTTGGCCTGCTGGTCTGTCATTCAGCCTCAAAATCCTTGTCAGCTTCCTCTTGGCATTAGTTAAGGTGGGGAAAGTTTGACATGTATCAGCTGGGGGCCTTTGTGGCTGCGAGGCCTCAGGTAGTATCCACTCACTCCTTGAACTCTACAGAGCAGTGTTGTTGCCCTGGATTCCCATTTTAAAATTTCCCTGAAGATCCTTCGTTTCAACTCTGACTGACACCTTTCTTATCCTGTTCGTAACATTTGTCACCTGTACCCGAGTCATTCTGTGGCCCCTGTCTGTTTTGAGGTCATGGCTTCCACAACTTCCCTGAAGTTGCTGCCAACTACATTTTATTAAATAGGAAGATGATTTTTAGGAACAGTGTTCAAATTTTCAACACAAGAAAAAATGAGGCCTTTTTTCCTCTTCATATCTCTTGTGAAAGGTCTTTTATACAGGGGACATTAGCCCAATTAAAAAGGAAAGAAAATGAAAATGGAAGTGGATACAAATATCCACAATTATCTGTCCAGTCTGATATTTTTACAGTCTGTTTCTACAGCATCCTCTGATACTTCATCTATTGTAACTGTCATGCTGGGCAATTACCCTGACAAGATGTAAAAATGTCACACGACCTACCGGCATCATCCTACTTTTAGACAGGAAATGCAGGATGGGTTGGGAGGAAACTGCTCTGTATCCCAAATTGTGTACTCTAAAAATAATTCAGAGTGTCACTGCACATTTAAAACAAACAGAGTGAAAAGTCTAGTAGCTACTGGGCATGCTAGTAATTATTTCTTAATGTGACTGTTATGGTATTTAAAATCACCTTACCTTCTAGACGGCATAGCAAATGGATTCTGAATGAACATCAGCCACTTGCTTTGGTCTCAGAGAGCTCTGAAGACATCCATCTCAATAAAATCCTGTTTATGGGAGGAGTGTGTAAGGCAGGAGGGCCATAGCCCTCATGATTAAGTAGGACTCTGGGGTCTTTTGCCTTAGAAGGGCTGTGGACTGGTTGTGTTGTTTTCCCAGAACTGCCAGGATCCAGACCCTCCTCACCATTCAGTGAGTTGTTGCTTGCCACCAGGCCCATCCAGCTCTGAGGAGGGCTTCCAGGCCTCCCCCAATTCACTGAAGTTGGGTAGTTGCCCATGGATACCTCTAAAATTTCAGTCACGTAGGAGACGCTGTCTTGGACAATGAGACTCTCTTTGAGGTTTTACCTATGGCAGCACAGGCCTGAAGGGAGGGATGTTCTAGCCTTGTTCTGTCCTCTCATGACCAGTTCTGTTGCCCGTGCCAGAGTAGTTGGCATGTACAGAACCTTCCATAATTTAATAGCTTTTATAGTATGGCCTAACTAGTGGTGCATGAAACTGGCCTATCACCTTCCTCTGGCATCTGTGGAGGCCATGCCCTTCAGCCTGCTTGTGGAATTGTCGATGAAAGGGCTATTTTCTCTTGCTATTGGCATTTGTTTTCTAGGAACATGAAAGTGAAGGAGATTACGAAATAGAGCAGGGAATGGTCTACTGAGTAGCACACCAGCATGTGATTCAGGATGCCTGGGTTCTACTCCAAGGCCTACGAATGATTTGCTGGGTGACCTTGAGTGAGGCACTTTACTTCTCTATTTCCTCTCCTAGCCATTGCCTGTCCTGTCTCTTGTGGGTAGGGATTGTCTCTCATGGGCTGGATATGGGCTGGATGAAAGGACTGAGGAGAAGAAGGAGCAATGGTCTCAAGTTGCAGCTAGGGAAGTTTAGGTTAGATATTAGGAAGAATTTTCTCACTAGGAGGGTAGTAAAACACTGGAGCAGGTTACCTGGAGAGGTATTGGAAACTTCATCCTTGGTGGTTTTCAGAACTGAGCAAGACAAAACTTTGGCTGGGATGATCTAGTTGGGGATGGTCCTGCTTAGTGCAGGAGGTTGGACTAGATGACCTCCTGAGGTCCCTTCCAACCCTAACTGTCTATGATTCTATGATTGTGTGTGTTGCCTAACTGGGATCTATAGACTGTACTGCAGTCCCAAAAAATAAAATCAAGAAGTGGATGTTTGGATCAAGATGTTGTTTGGATGTGTATGTGCCATACCAGGAAAGAGAAAACTACTGCATAAGAAGCCACAGGGTTGCTAGATTTGGAGTGAAAAGGCAGGAGTCCTACACATTGGTATGGAGGAAGATGTACTGAAAGAATGAAAAGTAGCTTCTCTCCCTGCGTGCAAACACAAATGTTTTTGCCATTGTGATTCTGGGCACATTCAGCTTTTTGATTTTCTTCTTTGCTGCCTGTTGCAATCCATATATTTCTTTCAGAGGCATCCCTGTAGCAATAAGAAGAGGAATCTATTAAGATAGTTATCTGCAGAGAGGAGGAAATTGCTTACCTGAAACTCTTGTTCTCTGCAAATTGAATCTCAACAGATCCCCTACCATTCCACTCCACAGCACCAAGGGGGCTCTGCGTATTTCAATTCTCTTTCCCTAATTAATTGGAGACTGTTGTGGGATTATTTTCCCCCTTCTGTTTCAAAGGAATTGACTGCTGAAAAAATAGGGGCAGGTGAAGGACCTACATAGAAGGTACATGGCTTAATTAGTTGTTATAGCCAACAGCTCTGCTTTCCTGAACTGGTAAGTAAGTTCCAGTTAAACAGGTTCCTTTCTCTTCCCAAGAGATATTGGTCCATTGTGCTCCTGTCTGTTCCATTAGGAGACAGAAGAGGAGAGCGACTGATAGTTATTTTTCTACCTTGCCACCTAATGCTGGGGAGTTTACATGGATCTATCTACCACCTTGGTATTCAAATACCAACCAAGATCCAGAGGTACCGAGGTTGCTGTAATAGCCAGAAATTGTGCTTTCTTTTGGTTGGTCCCCTAAAACCAGTAGTTTTGCCAAGAGCAAATTTTTCAAATGTGTCAACAGACGTTTGTGGTCATCATTTGAGAGCTAAATAAGTGCTAGAGGCTTAGCACCTTTAACATCTCACAAGTCTAACATGTAACAGAGCACTAAGGGTGAATGCCTCTGTAATCACTGCTACAAGAGTTAGATAATAAGTGCCTGATTGGGTCAGACAATGGTAGGGATGTATGTTTTAAAGCAGGGCTGTACAATTGACAGTTCAAGTTTAAGCTGCAGCCTCCTGGCAGACTGCTGCTTCCCCCATTGGCCTGGGGGTGTGGCGAGGGATTGTAGGTCAGGAGTGAGGGACACTGGCAGGGTTGAGGGGGGGACTGTGGTTTGGGAGAGAGGGGTAACAGCAGATCAGGTCTGCTCAGCACCACAAAGCAGTTGGGGAGACAGCCACAGCTGTACCTGCATCCTAGTGAGCAAAGGGAGCAAGGGGAACTCTGATTTTCCATGATAAAAAAACCCCAAATCAAACACCAAAATATATAGATATTTAGAATTTATTTTATTATAATGATTGAGATACTGGTAGGTTTCCAAATTCCTTTAAAATTGCAAATATATTAATAAAACATTGTGTTCACCTGATACCTATATATATATTAGTGGCATTTCATCTTAAGCGTGGAAAAATGTGGATTTGGGGTTTTTTAATTAGAGAATTTTGGATTCTTTAACAGAGAAAACTAGGAACCCTGTTCATTACTCTCCCGCGTATCCACAATCATTGACTTAGAGATGCTAGAGGAAACATCTCCAACTGTTTAGTTCAATAACTATTAATTGACCTATCATCCATGAATTTATCTGGTCCCTTTCTGAACCTGGCTATGCTATCTGCCTCTATCACCTTTCAGGGCAATGAGTTCCAGAAGTTAATAACATGCTGTGCAAAAAAGTGCTTTCTTTTGTTTTAAATCTGTCTTCTACTACTTTTGATAGTTACTCTCTAGTTTTAGTATTCTGGGTCTTGGTGAATAACAATTCCCTATTCACTTTGTCTTTGCCCTCTCAAGATGTAGATGCATCATGGATTTGTATAGTGGCATGATAATGGTGCCCAGTATTTTATTGGCTTTTCTGGTTGCAGCTGCACATTGAGCTGTGTAAGAGGAGTCAAGGGACTTTGTCACTTCAAGAAGAAAAGGACAGAAGGCAAGGCCTGCAATCAGGCGGGGCAAGGGCCAGCTTCTGACAAGAAAGCAGCCCAAGAGAATATAGAGAGGAACTACAGAGCTCCCTATAGTAGGGGTGTGCGAAACGGGCCCTATTTGATTCGGATTTGGATTTGGCCCAAATCAGGGACAGTGATTTGATTAGTTGATTCAGATCACTGTTCCTGATTAGATTCAGCTGAATTTGAATCTGAAAATTCGATACTGATTCAGAGAATCAGTGATTCAGCCATAGACACAGCTTTAAATGTTTTTTCTACGCACCTTGAGGCACCAGGTGTAGCTTGTGAATGCTGCGATGTGGCGGATGGAGTGTCCCACAGGAGCGCTGGGGGTGGTGGTGGTGCCGCATGCTTAGCAATGAACCCAGAAGTGGACCAGAATTACTTCCAGCCCACTTCTGGGTCCGCTGGGGAGCATGCAGGGGGGCCCCCAGCGCCCCCCTGTATCTGCAATTGGCTGTGGGGAGACCCCGGGTGCCCCCCCAGGCCCAGAAGACATCAGTCACCGAGAAGTGCTTCTAGTCTACTTCTGGGTCTGCTGCTGAGTGCACTGGGAACCCCTCCATGCTCCTGTGGGACGTTCCATGCGCCCCAGCATTGGAGGAGTCACGAGCCTCCTGGTACGTGACTCCTCCAATGCTGGGTATGTAGAAAAAGCATTTAAAGCTGTGCCTGTGGCCAAATCTTTCCGAATCTCTCCAAATCGATTCGGAGGGTTCCGATTCAATTTGCAGAGATTAAAGAGTCTCCTGACTCAATTTGGATTTGGAGATTTGGCCACCGAATTGGGCCGAATCTCTGCCAAATCAGATCAGTGACCTAAGCTTCACGTAGCCCTAGCAGATAGCTACTTGGGATAAGCTGCCCCTGAAATAAGGCACAGGGCTTATTGCAGGGCTCTAGGTAGACAGGTAATGAAAAACCAGGTAAAGAACAGGTGAGCAGACTGCAGGAGACCAGACCAGCAGGCTGAGTAATGGGGTAAGCAGAAGCCCCTGGGTAAGTTGGGGTGAGAAGGGAGGTCATATGACCTGAAGGGGTGGAGCTAGAGGGCTCAGTCTGACCCTGAACTCCTGATCTCTCATCTGCAAGGGAAGGGAACCCAGGTAACATAGATATGCAGGAAAGCTGGGGGGAGCCAATGGAGAGAGGGCAGGAGGTTGCTAGGACCTGGAAACTCAGCAGGGCAGGTCCAGGTCTGGTGCTTGGAGACCATTTGGTCAAATGTTCATTTCCTTGTTTTGACTGGAGGCTTGGTTATGGCAAAAGGGGCAGTTGAAGGCCACAGTGAGGACTGACTGCTTTTTAAGCCCTGCAAAAGTCATGGACCTGGTAAGCTGAAGCAGCCCTGCCAGGGCCAGGGACCTGCTGGGCTAAGTGAGCTGACATTAAGACAGAGTTGGGGGTCTGGTAGATGGAGCTAGTATAAGACCCATGAAGTATGGGCACAGCTATAAGGGAGGCTGAAGACCACTATTAGGGCCAGTGGGGCCATGAGTGGTGCTAGAGAGGCAGGGCCTGTGGCTGAGTGCAAAGAAGTGCAACAATGGGTTTGAGCTTACAGAGGACTGGGCCAGAAGGGCCCAGAGCCTGGAGTTAAGCAAGTCACTTTTAGCTAGGACTGAGAATAAGAGGAGGAATCCTGCTCAGGGCAGGGTGCTATGCCTGATGATGAGTAGGGACAGGTGAAGCACCAAAAGCCCACTTTTGCATCTGACTGGATAATCATCTTATCCATCAAGACACAATGGGCAAGGCAGCAGAGTGATCCCCTGGGAGGCTACAGTGGGGCAAGCAGGACAAGTGGGGCCGGTAGGGGGCCACACAGCCAGCCTTCAAGGTTGGGTCTTGGAACAGCTGATGTTTTCAGCTAACAGCCTACATAGCTTAGCCTCAGCTGACAGGCACTACCAGGGAAGACCCTGCACTAGCTAATGGATGGGAGGGTTGTGAACCTCAAGAACATGGATGAGAAGAGTCTGGAGGAAATGGCAGGCATGTATCCACCCTTTTGGTGTGTCTTCCCTGAACACTTAAGAAGGGTTAACTATGCTTTAGGGGGTTTTTTTCTATGATAACTGTGAATGAAATAATTGGATAGTTAAACTGACAGATGGAAGTAGCAGTTATCATCTGCATGTTATAGGTGGGGAACTTCAACAAAGAGACATGGACTGCATCACCACATGTGGGCACAGGCAGTTTGTGGCACCACAAACCTCTTCGCGGAGCCACAAACTGCACACGTGAGATATTAAAACATGTGCTGTGCTGCAGACTTACAGTGTGGGGGCAAAATTTGCTACAGGGATTTCCTGGTAGCAACCCCCCCACCCCCGCATGGGGCTCCAGCATGCTAGAAGCCAGGAGGAGCTGGGCAAGGGCAGTTTGTCCAAAATGGGATGCAGTATCCCACAACAAAGCTCAGGGGCATGCACTATGGTACAAAGTAGTGGCACAAATTTGTACTGTTTGTGCCACTGCAGACACATGCCCCTGCACATCTGGATGTGGACATAAAGTGTATTGTCCAAGAACACACAGAAAGTCAGTGGCAAAGCCAGGAACTGAACTCAGATCATTTGATTTTCCACTGGCGTATCATAATCATAAGACCATCTTTCTTCTCCAATCACAATACTTCAGGCTGATTGATATCATTATTAATAAAAATCTTGGAAGTTTTCTTCCTTCATAAATGTGGCTTCTATAGCAGCAATTCTGCTTTTCTGTTTTGAGTTTTGTTTTACGATGGTTCACCCTTCAGTTCTCCTGACCTCTTATATTTTGTAGTATTTTTTATCTTGTGGAATGTATTTCTGTGGAGCATGCAAATATGATTCAATGGTGCATCTTAATTCTTCACTGGACAGATGTCTGGATAGTGGACTTGGTCAGACAAGGTGTTTGGACAGAAACCACCCCAGTGCCTCATCTGGGGAAAGTGAGCACCAATAACCCTTAAACTGGAAGAACAAGATTTTTAAACAAGGGAAACTTGACTCTTAAGTGCAAATTTAGGTGGCTTAAAAATGCCTTAATTTCAAACTTGCTGGGTTCACAGCTATTGCTCAAACATGCTGAGCAGTCAGTAATTCCTAGGAAATCAGTGTGAATGTCAACACAGGCAACCAAGAAAACATCCAGTTAGTAAGAGGGAAGCTACCTTGTAGGATAGCTGAAAATTCCCATCACCTGGCAAATCCTGTACCAACATTTTAGAAGTGACCTCAGTGAAAAAGATGACCAATCTCTAAAGGGATTCCTTCAGGAAGTGTGCAGATAGGTGACTTCCAGTGCTTTGATTCCTTGTGTTAACTGCACCTTGGATCATCTTGGAGTTTCTTTATAGGCAACCCAGTTGGATTTCGGGCCACCAGCTGTCACCTTTCTTGGGCCAGAATCCTGTGTTTACTTCAGCATGTGTGTCATCTGTTCAACATGTGTTCGGCTGTTCTCTCAGGACTATCCAGTTAGCCAAATGTCTTATTTGGTTCAAAACAAAAGCATTTCAGGGAAAACAGATCTTGAAAACAACAATCAGTATCTCTGTATTCTAAGCTTACCAGGTCACCTGGAGATCCTGGCAGATCTAATGTACTTTGTGTTTTTTTGTGAAGTCTATCTGTACAGCATCAAGCCTGTCAGTTTTTAAATAGAGTGCACCCCTTCCTTTCCCCACCTCAGGAGAAATTTTATTTTGCAGTTTCCAGTCCTTTGTCAGCTGAGGCCTTTGAGCCAGGTCGAATCACTTGAAGTATATTTCCTTCCAGGACATGAAACTTCAAAAGACTAATTACCTGGTGTAACATGCCAGGAACCCAGGGGGGGGGGGGGGGGGGGGAGGGGGAGGAGGGGCTGTGGTGCCCCCTGATGGTCACCCTGCTCCCGTAATATCCTTGGTCCCGTAAGCATTCTCCCCTTCTCCTCATCTGCCACACCTTGATGGAAATAAGTACTTAGAAAAGGGAGGCTGCCTTTGAGATCCCTGAGTGAGATCTTATTTGCTCTTGAGCTTAGGTCTCATTACTCTGTGCCTTAAGGGCTTATAATGTGTCTCCAACTGCCCCTTACACCACACCCGTGCCTTGCAGGTGTTGTCAATCACATCCATCATCAGCCGCCTTGGGCCATGGCCTCTGTCCCTGTGACTGGGCCTCTCTGCCCAGACACTTTGCCTAGCTTGGCTATACTCCCAGATGTAGCCTCCAGGCTTGCCTTCTCCACCTGGGCACTTTGCGTCTGATGGCTAGTCCTGAGCACAACATCTCAGCCTGTGCTCCCCACTCGGGCACTTTGCCTCTGTGCAGTACTTCCGAGCACCATGTCCTACCCTCTCAGGCTCCTGTCTCCGCCCCTCCTGAGCTTCGGGCCCCTGGCCCTGTTCTTTGGGCTCCCTTGCCCTATATTTTTAGGCTATGGGTCTACTGACCCCCTCGGTCTCTGGCAATAGTCCTTGACTCTTAGTCTCCCTAGACTTTGGCCCACTTCTAGGACAGGTGAGACCACAGGCATCCTGGCCTCCTTGCTTCCCAGCTCTTCAGTTCTCTGCTCTGCTCCTCCACAGGCTACAGCCTCTCTAGCCATACTTCCCAGGCCCCTCTATTCCCAGGCCTGTTTTTGCCCCCACTGAGCTATGGACTCACCAGCCCTTGCTCACAGGTCTCTCCATTCCTAGGCCTGTTGGGACCTCCACCATCCTTTAGTCCCAGCCACAAACCTCCAGAGTTGTTTACCCCAGCTCAGATGTTACCTAGGAGCCCTCCTGCCCAGGAGCTCCTCTCTCCATGGCCCTCAGAGCTAGGCTGCCTGAGTGGCTCAGGCCCTGGGTTTATATAGTTCAACCCCAGCCCCCTTCCGGTCAGGTGACACTCTAATGGGTCCCTGCCACACCTGCAGGCTGCTTCTCATGAGGCCTCTTCCCCTCTTAAAGTGCCAGGCGTGTTAATGGCCCTGTCACACCTATGTTGTTTACACATGGGGGACTTGAATTAATTCTCCCCTCCTATTTCTTTTAGCACCTTAAAGAAGCATCCTGGACCCTTCAGCCTGGAATACAATCACCAGCAGACCCATAAAGCTGCATCTAACATTTATGAAGTTAATAAAATAATACTTTAATATTCCATGATTTCAGGGCATTGCACCTCTCACAAGGGCATTTCATACCCTTGTACTGTAACCTCCTAAATCAGTGGCTCCCAACTGCAGGTTGCAACCCGAATCAGGATTATGGGGGGTCCACTCCTCACTCTGGCCCTCCCACCTCCGGGGCTCTCCTGGTGCATGGTCCACATGGCTCTTGCCACTGCTGTCCCCTGAGATCCCAGCCCAGGCTCTTCTGGCACTGCCAGGCATGAGTGAGTCGGTGGCAGGGGCAGGAGTCGTGACCTAGATTTAGGGTCACAGCAACAAAAAGGTTGGGAGCCACTGTTCTAAATGGTGGTAAGAACTGTGTAGGTTCAAGTAAGTTTGCATCAATTTAGTTGTCTGTCATTTGGGGACTGTTTTTTCTACAACCACAATGAAAAATGCAAATGGTTTCTTACCTTTTAAAAGTGACTTTCACAGGTCCTCCATAAAGGGCAATCCATTCCTGAACACATACTCTCTGAAGTAATAATCTGGACATTTTACAGATACAGTATTTAATTGATTTACCTTGCTGTGGTTACAGCAATCTATGCCAACCAACAGAATTCCTGTCTGCCAGGGGTTCAGATAAGAGCTCTACAGATTAATTTGAGGGGAAAAATAAGGTACATCCTCTTGTATTAATTCATTTCACAGTCTTGACAACAACCGTATACACAGTAGACTCTCATATTCAGGTTAGACAGTTATCATGGACCGTGTACCAGAGTATGAGAAAATAACACCTGTGTTTGTTCCATTTCCTCTGAAAAAGGTTTAGATTTTGAACTGTTTTAAATTTATTTGGCTTTTTAATAAGGAATGCCTGTGGTGGGTTTTCTTTTTAACTCTTTGTGAAAGGATTAAAATGGCTTTCAATTAACACAATGGCCACATCTAGATGAGCATGGATGCGTGGTATGTGGTGTCACAGACCTCTGCACACACTGTACGTGCAGGCGTGCCCCACACTGCTACTTGGCAGCACGGGGTGGGGGTGGGGTTGATCCCGGGAGATCCCAGAGTCAAAAAAACCCATGACAAAAAAAAAAGCAGGGTGGTGCATTTGGCAGTAGTCCATGCTGCCCAAAACCAGAGACTAGCTGGCTGGAGGCATGCTCCAGCTGAGGGCCAGGCTGCCAGGTGCAGGAGCATTGGGGCTGCAGCTCCCTGAGGCTCCCTGCAGCTCCCTGAGGCTGCTGGGGTCAGCACAAAGTGTGCCACTGCTACTTGTCCCCGGGGAAACAAACATTTCCACTAGTGTGGAGGCAGCTAATGAATTTGTTTAGAAGAAAGTGAAAAAAATTGCCTGTTCGGAAAGTTTTAGGCCAGTGGTTCTCAACCTTTTTTTGGACTTAAGACACACCTTGTTACAGTGGAGGGACCCATTTTTAGACTCAGAGCACCTCTTTAGAATATGCCAGACCTTAGCTTTCCCTTTTTTTACTACAAAAAAATAACAAACTAATTCTTCTGTGGCAAAGAACTCAGAAAGACCACAACAGGTCAGAATATTCTTGACACTGAGAGCATCAGTATGTTCTGTTAATGCGCTATCGGCTTACTGCACAGTATTTTACTTCCCAGGGGCATGACTACATGTGCACCCTGTTGGGAGAAAATCTGCTCCTGCCCTGCTCTGCCCCCCCTGCATCAGTCAGGAGGAGTTCCAGGCTCCCCCGGGGTGCTAGCCCAGGGGATGGCCAGGGGTATGGGGCTAATCCCAATGTTCACAGGGCCAGGAGAGCTCTGCCGGCTGCAGCGGCAGCTGTCTCCTGGCCCCGTGCACATTTGCGACTCCATCCTGATGCTGATTGGTTCCTGGCGAGAGCCAGTACCTGAGCAGCACCAGGACTAGGCCCCCTGCTGGTGTGGCTGACTGGAAGCAAATTTTATCCTGGTCAGCGTCTACATGAGCACTACTGCACAGTAACTAATGTGCAGGTAATCTAATACCTGTATTTACAGGCACTAGCCAACTGTGCAGTAGACTAATTTACATGGTTACATGGTGATGCTTTACTGTGCAGTCGATTAGCGTACTGAGCAGTAAAGCATCTCATGTAGACGTGCCCACTGTGGACTCCCATTTGAAATCTCTTGGTTTATCTCATGAATGATGTGCAGCTGTTTGCACACCTAATATTGAGCCGCACCTTGTGGCACCCCGGTTGAGAATCACTGCTCTAAGCAGCCTGAGTCAGAAACCTTTTACAACAAGCATTTTCATTACTTCCCAAAATCTTTTAGGCATAACATCTCACTGGTAGTTGTGAACATCATTGATTCTTTCTGGCCACCCTGGAATGCTTCCCAAAAAGCACGAGAATTGCTTTGTAGACTAAATTTTGTCTCATGCTCTCAAAACAGATGGAACTTTTGGTAGAAATGTATTTCCTCCCTGTCACAAAAAGATCAAACTGCCCCTTTCAGAGGGGAAGGGGAAAGCTGTTCCTCAGGACACCCCAAGAAGCAGCCTTACTTGTTTTCCTTCTCCTGAAAGGACCCCCTGCAGCCAGTCCTATCATGGATTCACAAGGAGACAGCCTCTGGCTTTGGGACCCTGGCTTTTCTTAGTCCCTGGCTTCCACTGTGACCTGTAGCACCCCCATCTCTGAGGCTCCTTTTTGGTCAGCTCCTGGGAAGGAGAGGGTGTTTTTTTTCTTTTAAAGAGGGGTGTCAGAATGCCGATTGTCCCCAACACAGCAAAACAGGCTGCTCCAAAACAGTCTTCATTGTGCCATTTCAGTTCCCTCTGTCCTCACTCTGACTTTACTCTGTCCTCCCTGGGACTATTCCTTTACTCCCAGTCCACCCCGGGGCCTTCTCCCAGCCTCTCCTGGGACCTTTTCTCTCTGACCTACCTTTGAACAATGATACAATGAAGCATTATGTCATGGGGAACCAATCCAAGAACAGTCTCTGAGCCCTGTTGTCTGGCCCAGACTGCCATCTGGCCTTGAGATGAAAAGGGCATATTGATGTCCTACTTAGGGAACTGGACCCAGTGACATATGCACCTCACCCCACCACCTTCCAGTGTTCCCAACCAGAACTGCAGGCTGGGACTTAGCCCACTTACCTTACGTCCTCATACTACCCACCCCCACCTCAGAAAAAACAAACATTTTCAGAAACAGATCATGCATGAAACATTTCACTTTGAGAGGCAAGTTTGAAAAAGTACAAAACAAGCAAAAATACTTCTTTCAATGTAATGCTCAGGTACCATAGCAATAGCTGCTATTACCTCCATCTGCTAATGTGCAGTGTGTTGGGACCACTTACAGAACAGGATTGTACTTTATCTATATTATCGTCATTTCTTGCTGTGTTTTAGGTTCGTGTTGTTCTGCTGAACTGGTGTGCTTGGTTTTTAAGAATGAGAAAACCTGGAGAAAACATAAAGCCCCTCTCTTGCAAGTACAGCTACTACAAGCAAGATTCAAGCATTAGCAGTGTTGAGATGAACGTTTTACCTGGGCACCCATCTAGCAATGGCAACATAATCTACAGCTATCATGCCATGGAAAATCCTTGCTGCCCACAAAACAGCGATTTAGGAGGCAAGTATGGAAAGGTCACTTGCTCCTCCCCGGAAGATATTGAGCTTGTTCAAAAGAGGGCTTTAATGGATACTATCCCAGTGATTGTCAAAATCCTGGAAGAAGTTCAGTTCATTGCAATGCGCTTCAGAAAACAAGATGAGGGTGAAGAAATCTGTAGTGAGTGGAAGTTTGCAGCTGCTGTTATAGACAGATTATGCTTGGTTGCATTTTCATTGTTTGCAATCATCTGCACATTTACAGTACTAATGTCTGCTCCAAATTTCATAGAAGCTGTTTCAAAGGATTTTACATAAAGCTCTGAGATGAACACAGTGAAAGAAATGCCATTTCCAAATAAGCATTGCCATTAACTCTGCTAAATGAAGTAATTTGAAACAGAGAAGTGTACTTTTATGAGCTAACTTGCATAGAATGAAGTTGAAATTAGTTTCAGAAGCTGATTATCCCTAATGGTAGTGATTGTAATTACTGAATAATATAAAACACTGGGCTCTGTTATTTATTTCTTAGACTGTGTCTACCTGTAATAATGTCATAATCTGTGACAATTGAGATAGTTGAGAACCTAAACTACAGTATATTTGTTACAACTTTACACTAGTGTGTGTGTGCTGCTAAGAAAACACTAGTAGAAATTTAGCTACTCTTTAACAGCTACTTTGACAAATCACTCAGATTAACCTGTTCTTTAGTAAACTGTCATTTTTGGTATCTTTACATTTTAGCATCTTTGTTTATTATGGCTGTGCTGTGCATTTCTCAGATTGGCAGTGATCACTCTGCACTCTGGTATTGCTGTATAATGCCTTCAGTGAAATAAACTACAATTGTGTTAGCTTTTACTAATTCTGTGACAAAATTTTTTTTCCAGTAAATATGTTGACATAATGTATTTTTGCTAAGATTTTAAAGTATTTTTTTTAAATGCATGTAAGATTGGTTGTTGAAAGAAAACAGAAAATTTGGTACCCATTCAGGCACGTGCATAGATTCTACATGAGCCTGCCGCAGTCTCCTCTTGCTGTTTAGCTGTTGCTGTGGTGCTGGCTTTGTGCTTAAATTGAAACATCTCTAATGATTTTGAATTAAAGCTGCCATTTAAATACAGCTTCAGTAAAGGCCATGGGAGGATGCCACTTATTTCAGTTGGAGGCCAGGACTTCACTGTTAGAATTCTCAGGTTTGTCTTGCAGTGCTATATCTTTATTCTTTGCTCAGTTCTGTTTGTATGATCTACTTTCAAACATGGCCACAGCAGTCTTGTTAAAAGAATTGTGTAAAAGCAAAATTTATTTTTTGTTAGCTACACTTTGACATAGCCTACTTTTGTGTTTACATGTACCAATTTGCTGTTATTAACTATTATAATGCAATGTTTAAACATTAATAAAGAGTAATTGTTAAATCAGTCCATTGGTGTATGATGGTAAAAGGCCTCTTATCACAGGCTTCTATCTATCTTGTAATGAAACCTTCGCCATAATACAGTTGCTTGGCTCTCTTGTTGGGATTTTAATCTACCAGCAGATTATACAACTGGTCATGTGGACACAAAGGGGGCCACTGGACTCTTCACCAGAGGATGAGTTCTTCACATCATGGTTAGAGGTGTTGGTTGTAGCTAAGGACATAGGCAGACAAGGTTCTTTGGGTAAATCTCATATTTTTTATTAGACCAACTAAAATAGTTGGAAAAATTCTTCTTTTGAGTACAAACACCCTTCCTCAGGCAGAGGGAGCATCTGCAGTTTTAGTTGGTCATACATTTGATATATCAGATTTACCCAAAGAATCTTGTCTGCCTCACATCATGATTAAACATTCTACCATCTGGTGCTATTAATTTCTCTGGGGTGGGGACCTTTCCTAGTATGTCTTTGAGGTACTTAACTTATTTGCCTGATAAGTAACAGGAGCAAGAATTCACTATTTTTCTTACCTAACTTCCAGACTGTGTTCCCTTAAAGGGGTCCTAGGTATGTTGAAAATAATTCTTTCCTACAACCATGAACTGCACCCTTCCAATACTGCTGCTGGAGAGTAATAGGGAAACCATGGGATCTTCCGGAGGACTTTAACAACTTCTATTTATATGCAAGAAGCAAGGGTTTTTTTGTGTGATATCTTTTTTTGGATTACCTGTATAGTTAAGAGAAATGTTAGATGAGCTTTGAACATAAAATACCCTTCTTCATGTCTAGGAAAGAAGCAGGTACAGCCTCAGCTAAATACCACATAAACCAGTGGCTTTTGTTAGCTCCACATGTACAAGAAAAAAAGACACTTAAAGGATTGGAGGAGGGCTGCAGATTAGAAGCAAAGGCAAGATATCAGAAGTAGCTTCAAAGGCAGAGAAGTTTAGCTGAATAGATAACCTAATTATGTAAAAGAACAAGACCATTCAGAAGGGAAAAGGATCATTATTACCTATGGCGTAGTGAGAGATTAGAAGAGATGCCAGTTAGATTATGAGTCATCATCTATGTTTAGCATGGTGTATAGTGGCTAGTAAATTATGAATTTTTGTTCCCGAACCCATCTTCTTGGGGAATTCATAAATTTATTGAACAATACCATGAACTCAACATGGATGATAGTTTTATGACTCACTGTAATTAACTGCTATATCTTCTAACCTCTCAGAACTCCACAGGTACTCATCTAACATCTCTCCCAATTATGCAATTGGCCCAGTAAAAAGGTAGCACCCGAGAACCTTGTTTCTCATGTACTTTCTGGACCACCATGGTTACCATCAGTCCAACTCCATCTAAATAGGCAGTGGAGAAGCTGCTTGTTCAAGGTTCAATTTCATGCGTTAACATTTTGTCTATTACCATTTAGTATATTGTGTCTCAGTGGAGAACATATTTGAGAGAGCTGAGAGTGTTGAAGCAGCTGTGGTAGCTTCTGGATACCTTGGTGTCCTTGACTTTTACCCAGACTGCTTTCAGATACGATTTTTGTAAGCTGACAATACCCCTGTCCATTTTGGCTGGTTTGCTCTTAGGGATGGAGTTCAGGAAACAGTCCATGCTAATATGAAATCCTGCAGGAACTGACAGAAACAGCTTTGTGTGCATCCCTTTCCTTGTTCTTTGAGAGTTCCCAAGTAATGGCATAAAACATTCACTCTTCTTCCACGTGGGCCACCCTACCTGCATTCTTACAGACACGTCACCCTGCCTCTTGTTGTCCAGCTATGGTTGTCTGAGGGGTGGAATTGCAGTAATGTCTCCTATTGTTGAGCTCTAGGCACCTCCAAGCTCTCTGGACCACCCTTTGGAAGCATGCACTTCTCCCATTCTCTGCAGAGGAGATAGGCACCTAAACACAGTCAAATTGCATCCCTCATCAGAGACACTCAAGTCTCCCAACTGGCTATAAAGGGATCCTTGGTTTATTCAATTCTATAATGAGGTATTTTTTCTCATTTAACATAAGGGGAAAAAACCCTCATCTTAGAACAGGGGTGGACAAAATATGATCTGGGGGCTGGATCCAACCTGCTGGGCCATCCTATCTGGCCTGCAGGGCCCCTACAATTTTTCAAAATTAATATTTATTTGCTCCTGGCTGCCTGTCAAAGATGAGAGGAGCCAAGGGTAGTAGGACTCAGGGGAAGGTGGCGGCAGGATGCAGCAGCAAGGCCTGCCCAGCCCTACCCCCCTAACCAGAAGCCCCTGCCTAGCAGAGGCTTCTGGCCTGGGACTGTGGCACTGTTCCTGCTTCCCTGTGCCAAAGGGGGAAACATGGCCCTTGACAGCTTGCTAAAACTTGGTAAGTAGCCCTCTGCTCAAAATAATTGCCTGTCCCTGTCTTAGAATCATGTACAAGGATGGGGGTGAGGGGGTTGGGGAGGGTGAGAAGGGCAACTACAATGGCTTGGGCTCTAGTCTCTACCTGGGATTGGGGCTTAGCTGCAGCCTGCTCCTCTTCCCTTTCCCACTACCTCTGCACACCCCACATCTCCCCCTCCTGCCTAACGCAGCCTCTGTTCCCCCACCTACTCTCTCCCTTACCCTTGCTTGCACCTGCAGGCTCTATGCATGCTGCAACCTGGGGCACTGAGCAAGTCCCCAGCCTGGCCCCATAGCAGCAGCACGTGGCCCTCATGGCTTCTACAGGGGGTTGGGCAGGGGCTGTGCTCTGGGTTCAGTGCCCCAGGATGCAGTGTGGACTGAGATTGCTGGCACAGAACAATGGTAAGGGGGGGGAGGGGTGATGGGAAGCAGAGGCTGGAAGGAAGGAGGGAGGAAGGAGCAGAATCTAGGAAGAAGGGGGAGGGGAAGGAGAGGGGCACAGGAAGGAGGAGGATCAGAGGCAGAGGGGGAAAGGGGGCTTGAAGCAGAGCTGGAGCAGATTGGGGGAAGAGGTACAAGCAGGGGGCAAGCTACTTGACTGCCCACTACTGCCTGTCCCCTTACTGCCTGCCCCCCTGCAGTGGTAGGAAGGATAAATTAAAGACAACCCTCCAATAATTAGATTATATGCATGGAAAATTATAACAAATTTATAAATCTTCCATGTATAGAATCTATTATGGGGGGGGGTAATCTTAAATTGATGGTCATCTTAGATTTGAGTAAATATGGTAAATACAGTAAACGTAACCCCCTTGCCCATATACAAATCCTGCTGCCTAAATGTAGGTGTCTGTGAGCCAACTGAATCTGGCCCTAAATGACCCACAGAATCATTCATTTAAGGATCATTAATCTTTTTAATTGAAGACGTGTGTTGTCATCAGCAATCTCCAGTGAAACAAAGCATAAAAGGAGAAAGTAAATCACAACGGTCACAATAACCTACCATCCTGATGCAAAATGTGTTTCTTTATATGAAACACAAAAATATCATAGAACAGTGTTTTTAGTTAAAGCAGAGGTACACAAATCATAGGAGAAGTTAGAGGATAAGTACTGGCCTAAAAAACAGCAAAGAAAAACTAACATCAAGCTATATTTTATTTCATAAAGTCTAAGACAAACAGAAAAGACAATGAATAGATTGGTATTTCATACTATTATATTGTCAAGAGTCCAGTCCTTACTCATGTCTTTGGTTTAGGGCTGTCATAATACTAAAATGGATTTTGGGTATACACTGAATGCAATATATACAAATCCCCTCCTGTGTTGTATCCACATCCTGCTTATTCATTCAGCTGGCAAAGCAAGGCAGTTCCTTTTGATATCCAGTAGTCACTTGTTCTTTTTGAGGGTAATAGTACTGTTACCACAAAATTGGTAGAATGACCTAGTTGGAAAAGGAAGAGATAAAAACTGTTACTGTATTTCTACAGCAATGTGCATCCAATGTAATATTAAACCTCCAAACCAGGGTAACATTCAAAACTAAAACTGATACATACATGATTAAGATGTAATTAGAATAACTGAAGCTTAGGTGGGACAATGTGCATGACTGGAATGTGGTCAAGGACAGATATAACTTATTCAGAAAGGATAGACATGGAAAAAAGATGGAAGCATTGCTTTGTATATTAAAGATACCTGTACCTGCTCTGAGGTGCAGAACAAAGTGGGCGATAGACTTGCTGAAACCCTCTAGGTTACAGTAAAAGGGGAGAAGAGTGAAGGTGGAATGGGGCCACAGCTGGGCAGGTAGCGGCATCTGGGAGTGGGAGGGGCAGGCAAGGCCAGGGCTGGAATCATGGGGCCGTGACAGGGGCCCAGGGCAGAGCCATGATCTGCTCCCTACAAACCCCCGTGACGGACGCTGGTTCCACAGGCAGGGGTGTGCGGGGAGTAGATCATGGCTCTGCCCCAGTCCCCAGCCCTTCATTGCCATGGCCCTACAATCCCAACCCCGGCCCTGCTCCTGGATTCAGTATCCAGCCCTATGAATTTCACAATGCAAGATATAAAATTTGGAAACACTTCTGAACTGCATGAAAAATCCGACCATGAATCTGAGTTACAAGGTCTCGGATGAGTTATCAGTGTGAAAAGAACTTCTAACGGCTAGCCTGGAAAGCATCCTCAAAATTTTAGGTCTAATTCAAAATTATAAACCCAATTTAGAAATATCAGAAGAGCGTAAGTTTTCTCTTTATCGTTTTATGACACTGGAAACAAAAAAGAAAAAAATACATACATCAACCCCTAATTTCAATGTAATAAGAAGGTGCTTGCTAAGGAGCCAGATATCTCTGCTCATGAACAAAGCCAAGGTCATCTAACGCTGGATCTCACATACTAAGATTTACACAGCTATAAATCCTATGACTCCAGCTGATCCCAGTCTACAACAGGTGTCCCACTTTTTGAAGATGGGCAAATACTTTCAGGCATCATTTCAGATAGCCTTGACACCTCTCATTCAGACATATTATAGAAATCAGGCATACAATCATTGCCACAGACCATGATTACTTCTGCATCTCTGGCACATAAATGAAGGCAATAGGATCAATGGCATGAAACACAGCTTGTTAATGAAAACATATTAAGTTTCAGCATCATTAGTTTAATCAGTATAGTACCAGATATATGAACTGATCAATCATGATCATCATGATATTATAAGGAGTTAAAAATCATGATGCATGTTTATCAAAACAGTCAGTTCAGTATCTAGCACCCTAGTAGCACCTGAGCAAATACTTGAGACAGTGCAGATGCTCATAGGGGAATAGTACCTGGTATTCAGGCAGGCTGCCATTGTACGTGTTTGGACCTAGAGGGGTCTTAGCTTGGATCTGCCAGAAGGCTTATTCCTGGGTTACAGGGGGGTAAGCAGAGGCCACAGTGGGGTGCCTGGTGGTTTAACTCATGGCAGGGTGCCTGGGGATTTAATCCACCGTGGAGTGCCTAAAAGGCATGTGACTACCTTGAGCCCTGCCAGGGGTGAGGCTCAAGGTACAGACTGGGGCCAGAGAGCCCAGAGCCCCAAGAAGGGTGGAAATAGTGGCCAAGGGTCCAGCAAAAGCTGAAGCAGGCTCAGTGCCTGAGAGAGGCTGAGATAGAGCCAGGGGCCTGAAGCCTGAGAAGGGCAGAACCAAGGCCTAAGAAGGGTGAGAGCCAGGGCCAGGGGCCTGAAGCCCAAGAGGGGCTAAGCTAAAGCCTGATAGGGTGTGACTAGGGCTGGAGCCCAGAAGCCTCTAGGACAGTGGGCCTTGGCTAAGGGATCAACTAAAGTCAAGGGGCAGAAGCTGGGAAGATGGAAGCCTCAGCAAGGTGAGGTTGCCTGATGGCTTTGGGGAACTAGTGTCTCACCTGAGTGATGGTACAGTGACACATGCAAGGCATGGGCATGATATAAGGGGTAGTCAGAGCCACGTAATTAGCCCTTAAGGCTTACAGGTGCCCTGGGGCATGGACAGGCTGAGAGTGCCCACTCAACAAGGACAGGATTGAGACCAGCAGAGTCCAGGAGGGACCTGCTGGCTATCAGAGGAACTGGGGCTCACTGTAGGACCCATTAGGCAGCCTCCCTTCCAATCAAATAATTATACCAAAGGCATGGCAGGTGAGTGAGAAGGGGAGAGCACCATAGATCTGGAGCAGTGTACAGGTTGCATGGCCAGCAGGAGGTGGTCCAGCGACGCCTGGAGCATGAACTTGGTTACAGAGGGACTGATTCTCTCTCTCTCTCTCACACACACTATCTCCTTCATTTAAAGTAGTTTTGGGGAGAGAGGGGTCTCTGTCCCTCTGTCAGTGTCTAACTTACTCCCCTTGCTGACCATATGAACTGCAATCTGGTGGCTCTGCCCTTTTAAGTACATATTTATTCCTCTGTATGGAGAGTTGAAAGCATGAACCACATACATATTGCTAAGCCTTGAGTGTGGTGACATGGGAGCTCTCTCTTGTGAAGGATGGTTGGATGGGGAGCAGGGAAGAAAAGATGCATACAAGTTGCCTTCCACATGCATAAAGTTACTGTGCCCACCGTGTCAGAAAGCAGACAAGATTTGAGGACACAGACCATGTCTGTAATCTCTCATTCACCTGCTAGCAACTACACAATCTGCTATTTCATGTATCACCACAAGTCCCATTGTCACAATCACTGTCACAAAAAAGGGGAAAAACATTAACAATTATATATGATCTTTTACTTTCCCCTTGCCTCTCTGTCTCACCTCAAGTGCAAACTGTGCAGGATCACTAATGCCAACAGAAACCCTGATTTTTTTTATTAATAAAAAATTCTATCAAATTTATGACAAAAATTAAAAATTGAACTGAATTAACAAAAAATTAAGTTTGCCAGTGATTTGTCATCCTTTCACACTTATGTACCTGGTACCATGAAACATTATACTTTCATTTACCCATTATTAAATCTAGAAACTCCAATTATCTCCTTTCTAACTGCCATGGCAAGCAGACCTTAGGTCTTCAGTGCTGACACAACCCATACAATGCAGCACTGAAATGAGGTGTACTGGATCCCTGAAGGGACATATGCATCTCTTTGCTTTGATCACTCATTGAGGTTGGGTACAAAAGCACTCATGGGATGGTGCTCTGCCAATACATGCCAATTACAGCTCTGCCAAGTTGCTCCAACTACTAATACCTTCATTTTTCAGTAGAGACACACCAATCAGTAGATGTGGTCAAAGCATTTGCAAAAAATTCCTTTTGGCTACTGCCACCTTTGGGATGGTGGGGGCCGAGTTAAGGCTCTGTGTACATTGACTCAGTATTTCCTGGTTTTCAGAGATTTGAGTATGAAATACCTTAAGTGTTAATACCCTCTTTCATAGGTTTGCATTTTTGAAAGAGTTTAAGGTCTGAACAGCTTTAACTCTCTGCTAATGAAGATTCTGGTGACTGAATTATTTATTCGGAACAAGAACATTTCAGAGAACAGATCCAAAAACAGTAAGTGTTTCCCAGTGTTTCCCTAAGACTGAACATGGGCATGCTACAAGGGAGCCAGGGAGAGCTCCAGCTGCTTTCAGTCATTCCCACAGGACTGGTGCATCTCTTCTTCTTCAGTCTTCTTAGATTATTTTATAGCAATTCCACATCTGCCCCAAGACTCATCCAAAAAAATAACATAAAAGGAAAAACCAAATTGTTGTGATAAACAATCAAAAGGTCAAGTAAGAACTCCTACCACAAGTTTAGGGCATATTTCCTTTTGAATCACCCATGGACATAATTTTTACCAAATATTCCAGGACAAGTTTGGGTCTGACCACTCAAATAGTCAGGCTCTCCATAATATATGTACCAGATGACACATCTGCAGGGGCCCAGCATGGGTGGTAATGCTCAGGGGCAACCAATGCGGGTTCACTGTGGGCAGATCCTGCCTGATCAACTTTGTTTCCTTTTACAACCAGGTCACAAAGTCCTTGGATGTGGGTGTTGAGGTGGATGTTGTCTATCTGGACTTCAAGAAGACCTTTGACACTGTTTCTCACCTCATTATTATAAAAAAAAACTAGGCGACGGTGGCATTGATGCCTACACAGTCAGATGGGTGGCAAATGGGCTCGAAGGTCACACCCAGAGAGTGGTGGTGGACAGGTCATTTTTGACTTGGAGGGATGTAGGCAATGGAGTTCCCCAGGGCTCGGTCCTGGGGAACTAAACATCTTTATTAGCAACTTGGAGGTGGGTGTGGAAAGCACACTGTCCAAATTTGCTGATGACACAAAGATGTGGGGAGAAGTGGGCACGCTGGAGGGGAGAGACAGAATCCAGCTAGACCTAGACAGGTTACAGAAGTGGGTGGATGAGAATAGGATGGAATTCAATGCAGACAAGTGCAAGGTGCTGCATCTAGGGAGAAGGAACCTGCAACACACCTATAGGCAGGGGAATACCCTTCTTATTAACACAGTGGTTGAAAGGGATCTTGGGGTCATTGTTGACTCCAGGATGGACATGAGCTGCCAATGCAAGGAAGCAGTCAGTAAGGCTAACCGCACCTTGTCGTGCATCTACAGTGCATCACAAGCAGGTCCAGGGTGATCCTTCCCCTATATGCAGCATTGATTAGGCTGCAGTTGGAGTACTGAGTCCAGTTCTGGGCACCGCACTTCAAGAGGGATGTGGCTAAACTTGAGAGGATCCAAAGGAGGGCCACCTGCATGGTCAGGGGGCAGCAGGCCAGGCCCTACAAAAATAGACTAAAGGGCCTGAATCTATTCGGCCTCCACAAGAGAAGACTGAGAGGGGATCTGGTGGTCATCTATAAACTCACTGGGGGACCAGAGGAAAATAGGCGAGGCTCTGTTTCCCCGGGCACCACCTGTGATAACAAGGAATAACGGCCACAAATTGATTGAGAGCAGGTTCAGGCTTGATATCAGGAGGCACTACTTTACGGTTATGGCTGCCAGGCTCTAGAATGGGCTCCCACGGGAGGGGGTGCTCTCCCCTACCTTGGGGGTCTTCAAGAGGAGGTTGGATAGATATCTGGCTGGGGTATTATGATCCCAGCACTTGTTCCTGCCCAGGGCAGGGGGTCGGACTTGATGATCTGTTCAGGTCCCTTCTGACCCTAGAAACTATGAAACTAAGATTTGGTAAGAAAATGTCATTTTAAAGAAACAGTTAATTACCTGTGGTGGAGAGCGTTCCTGCTCTGGCTCCAGTTTTATAGAGTGGTGACTGATACAAAGACGGACTTGGTTCATAATTTCGTTGGGGTTCAAAATGCACCACTGGCAACATAGGATTCATTTGCCTAGGCAAAGCATCCTCTATAACCATCTCTTCATCATCCCAGCGACTAGCATCCATGAACATCCCATGAACCAATACACCATCTTCAGGAGAGGGTAACTGGCATAAACATCAGCAAATGAAAAAGAATGAACAAAATGTTACAAATACAAACAAAAAAGAACCAAAGATTCAAAGAGGGATGAAGCATCTTGCTTGGAAAGAGCCTTCCTCCTTGGGGGAGGGGAAAAAATAAAGATTCAGAAACTTTTAAACAAGACTGTGGAAAAATGTACTGTGAAAAAATTTCACATTTGTTTTTTCATAAGCTTTAGGGGAATCATGACATAAAGCCTGAAGTTTAGTAATATACAGAAATATGATTTTATGTAGTATCAATGCCATTTTTTGACAAATACCTAACAAATAAAAAATACAAAGTCTTTTATTTTTTAGTGCTAATAAATTTCAAAAGTACCTCCATATCCATAGGTAATTCTTGCCCGAATTGGCTCATTTTTAATGCTTCTGTAACGTGTGCTTGGTCTCGATAAACAGGGATAACATTGTAGCTGAAACTGAGCTCATCTATTGGCAAATTGTATTTCCGAGCATGATTCTGAAGAGTTCCTGGCAAATTTGAAAAAAAATATATACTCTAAACCAATATTTAAAAGGGGGCAGGAGGAAAGAGAGGAAAAGCACACATATCATTCATGGAACAGAGATGCCTGCATGGTCATTAGAATAAAATTGAAAAGAGTCAATATTTTGCTCTCTTTAGAACTGCCTTTGAATTTTCTGTCTGCTTACTGTGAAAAAAAAGAATTTTCTGAAAAATAATGTTTTCTATTAGAAAATAGTGTGTTAAAGAGAAGGGCAACTCGTATGGTCAAGGGCCTGCAGACCAAGCCCTACGAGGAGAGACTAGAGAAACTGGACCTTTTCAGCCTCCGCAAGAGAAGGTTGAAAGGCGACCTTGTGGCTGCCTATAAGTTCATCACGGGGGCACAGAAGGGAATTGGTGAGTATTTATTCACCAAGGCGCCCCCGGGGATTACAAGAAACAATGGCCACAAGCTAGCAGAGAGCAGATTTAGATTGGACATTAGGAAGAACTTCTTCACAGTTAGAGTGGCCAAGGTCTGGAACGGGCTCCCAAGGGAGGTGGTGCTCTCCCCTACCCTGGGGGTCTTCAAGAGGAGGTTAGATGAGCATCTAGCTGGGGTCATCTACACCCAGCACTCTTTCCTGCTTATGCAGGGGGTCGGGCTCGATGATCTATTGAGGTCCCTTCCGACCCTAACATCTATGAATCTATGAAATGTTTTTGATTTTCCATTGGAAAAAATCTTTAAAAAAAATATTAATTTTAGGTCAGTTCTAAAGACTGCCATAAAGGAGAGAGAGAAACTTTCCCTCCCCCTCACCTCAGAAAGGAGGATGCATAGTAGTGGCTTGAAACTGAAGCACAATTAATGTAGATTGCATATCACGAAAAGCTTCTTTACTCTTAGAACAGTGAGGCAGTTGAACAGGCAAATTGTGGAACGTCCTTCACTGCGTGTTTTCAAGAAGAGGCTTGATAAGTATTGGTCAGGGCTAATTTAGGAATAACAATGCCTGGAGTGTGCTGTGAAAAGCAAGAGCTGCAACCCCAGGAGATCCCCACAAACACTTGGAGAACAGAGAGGAGTTGTGCAGTCCAGAGCAAGTGGAAATTGGAGAGGACTGCACTTAGCAGCAGGAGAATGAAGCAGAGCTCCACAACTAGGTTCCTTATAAAACAAGATGAAAGGGGTTAGAATAAATTTATGGAGGGGCTAGGAAGATAGAAAAGGGAGTTCTGGATTCTCCTGTCAGGGTGGGTGATTTGTGGAGTTCGTGTCTGCAGGTTGCAGTGCAGAGTGGAGGATGTCTGGTTATCTGGTCACCATGGAGGAGCAAGGAGGATTTTTTTCTCTTCCTATTACTACAGGTGTCAGAATATTTTTAAATTGTTTTGCCTTCTTCACAATCATTGGTATTTGCCACAGCCAATGCTGGGGATTTTGACTGGTGTATGCTGATGCTCCTTCTGGGACTTAAAATATCCAGTGGTTCCTGGCTAAAGACCTAGCTCTTCCACTCAGGGTCAGACCAGTTACCACATCTGGAACTGGGAAGGAATTTTACCTCACAGTCATATTGGCATGGACAGTGGGGCTTTTCACCTTCCTCTGTAGTGGGGAGCATGGTCTTCTTCCTTAGATCTCCTGGGAGTATTTTAACACGACTTCTTGTCCTTGCAGTGGCAGGACATTGACAGTGCCCTTGTCTGCCTGCTCTTCCTATGGCAAGTTAAAGGATATTTTTGAAGTTCTGTGCATTGTACCCGATGGTTATGTGCAAACTTGCCACCTTTGGGGGATGTAGCCTAGTGTTGAATTGATGTGAAACAAAATGCCTCAAGTCAGTTCAACAAACCAAAATGACATACTTTGGTTCAGGATACCAGAATGCTTTCTGTAGTCAACTGACATTTTTCAGAACTTTTGTTCTGAAAAAACGGAAAATATTTCAACTTTTCATCAAGCTTTGGGATAATTCAAATGTGGAAATGTCTAAATTTTCTGTGAGGTGGAAATTCTGATCTTTGCTTGGCTCTGCTACCCATATATATAAATGAGAAAACTGAAAGCTAAGATGATGCTCCCTTAGTGGTGTCTGTTATCTGAAAAATATTGAAATGCCTGAAAGGCACAATACATGTACATATGTACTTGAAGCCCTATATTTTAGTGACAGAAAAGTGGGAGTAATCCTAATGTTACCATTATTAGCACTACTCTGTAATAAAAGAAATGGAGCAATTACTATGCTCTCAGTAATAACGATAGACTGCGACAATGATCGCTCCTCCCTAGGCTTTTTGTGACTACTCAAAAACTAGTCTGTCTAATTGCAATTGCATTCATTTACATGCATTTTCTGTCCTCTCATCTTCAGCTTTCTGGGATATTAATAGAGTTAGAGCCTTAAAAAGAAGGATCAAGCTAAGTTGATGCCATCTTGGGCTCTTTGCCGAAAGGAAACAAAAATGCTACTTGCTGTCTCTCTTTCTTTCCTTTTCCTACAAAGCTATGCCAGAGAGAGACCCTCTCCAGCTTCTCTGTACAGGAATTTCAGTGAGAGGACAGGACCAGGAAAGGCAGCGCTCCACTGTGTCTAGTCATCACAGCAAGAGGCAGATTGAAATGTTACATTTATCCCATCCATAATAGCAGCATGTCCTGCAAAGATCCAGCTGCACATTTTCCCCACACATCCACCTGTATATGCCAAACTCACATATATTCCAGTGAGGCTGCTCTGATATCATCCCTGGTGGTTACTCATGCACACTAGAGACAGAGCACCCAGGAAGTCAGAGTTATGAGTTCTACGACTGTCTTGCCCCAAGAGGATTCAAACCCACATCTTCCATTTCCCTCGACAGTGCCCTAACCACCACCAGGCTACATGACAGCACCCTCTCCAGGTCTCCCCTTGAAGCTGGTTCACGAGGCAGGCAAAAGTGCAGTAGTGATGGAGTCAGAAGTACAGCAAACAAAGGGGGGGGGGGGGGGGTCCTGACTCTATAGCTGCCTGGTTACAGCACTCCTCAGACAGGGGAAAGCCCAAGGTTCTGGTTTCTCTGACCAGGCTTATTTCTGCTTTTTAAACCAATGACTTTTTAATGTAAAAAGCATAAATGCTGCTGTGAGTGAGGACTAAAAACTGGACTCATTGTTCTTCAGGCTTTGCTGTAACCAGTAGGTTACAGAGGCATCTTTTCTTAGTTGCTCCCAGTACTATTTGGTCAATGCCTAAGTTGAGGAGCACGCTCAATCAAAGGAACAAAGGATTAATTTCAGTGGGAACAAATGGGGTGCTTTTTCACGTAATCAGCATTTACCTGCTAAAAATGTTTTTGGTTTAATTTTCCTTTCTTAGTTTATGATGGCTAAATAAGTAATGTGGACATGATAGTAGGAAGTTACTGCTATTTCTTCCCTTCCTTGATGTGATCTAGGAATACAGGTCACTCCTGCATGTCTCATTTGGGATAGCGTTCTACTAGGGCTGGCAATCCTTATTAGGCAGCTGATTGTGCCTCAAAAAAACTACTAGTAACTCAAAGGGCTGTTTTTAGCTATGTGCAAATGAAGAAGAAAATCCTAGGGGGTCTATTTGGTAAAGCAAGTAACAGCAAATACAACATGTTATTTTTGCAGACTACTTTCATTCATATTTTTTTTTACCTGTCAGAAATCCTTGAGGAAAAAAGAAACCAGAGATCCAGAAAGACTTCGGCTGACCCATGCTGAGCCATGACTAAAAACAGAATATTGTATTGAATGTTATTTATAAGGTTGGCTATATTTCTATTTTACTACCTATTCTTAAAGGCCAAACTCAGCTCTGCTGTAAGTCAGCATATTGACAACAACTGCACTTACACAAAGCAGAACTGAGTTTAGGCACAAGACCAGAATTCCACTTCAAAACAACTCAAACCATACACAGTTGATTTAATATTTTGTTATGGTGTGAGGGAAAATGTCATGTAAAACACATTTTTCTTTTGCATTATATCTATAAAGTATGCAAGGTACCACCAGCAGCAAAGAGATGAAGATGGGGGTCTGGAGCAAAGCAAAAATGGCAACTACAGGTTCATGATCATGAATGTGAACAAAAAATGTGCCTCTGCTCCCCCCCCCCCAAATTGTCACCAGGGAAAGTTGCCCCTATTGCCTCCACCTGCCATCCTACCCCCACAGTTACGCCACTGCCAACAGATAGCTATCCAATTTCAGAACAGCTGGAGGCCGTATGTCATACTGGTCACACGCCCTGCACACCATGAAGACCACATGCCTTAGTGGCCACATACCATGTAGGCTCCATGGGATCTACCACTACTACTGAATTTATACCTTGTGTGCCCTGGACCAGTGTGACCCCACATATTTCAGTGCAAACAGTTACCCATTCCAGTCAGTGGGAGCAGAGAAGAAAGGATGCCACAGCTTCTGGGCTTCCTGATGGGAAGTTTGTAGGGGTGAGTATTTGTGGAAAAGGAAATCTAAGAGTATAAGGGAGACTAAGGACACTGGAATACCCTGAAGTGCCAGTGACTCCAGTTACAAGCAGAAATTCAGGTACTAGTGAGAGCAACAAACCTGAGGTAGAGACCAGAAAACCATGAATAAATATGCATGTCTTACTGAAGGGGAAGGGGGAATCCAGCATGATGGGCATGGCTAGCAGCCTCAAACAGAATGTGGGAACAGACGTGGCCTGCCTGCTCCTACACACAAGACAATTCTAACATGTGGGAATGCCAATTATCCAATCTCATTTAGTTAGCAAAAGCTGTTCCCCTCACATGTTCCTTCCAGTGCCCTGAAGGCAAAATGCCTTCCTTATGTATCACATTGGTGTGGGTGAGCACAGGTAGGTTCAGATCAAGTCTTCAGAAACAGGCAAGGACAGCCTTTGGATGATGACAGCCCACTTCCCATTTAGAGAGGCTTTCTGGACATGTTAGGTATATATTCAATGTTAAGATTTTGTGTGACCTTTGGGCAGGAAGCTTCAGTTTGGATCAAACTCCTCATTCACGCTTGTAGTAACAACCCTGTGTCCTGCAGGAAAAGAACAAAAAATGCCCCCCATCCTTCAGTGATAAAGCAATGTACTTACATCTACAAAGGCTATCCTTAGGACAAGGTCCTTTACCCATCCTCCTAATGTCTTCAGTGAGGGGTATGCCGCATTGGCCCAAAGTGTGGGAACTTGGTTGTTGAGAAAACTGTTGTATACTTTCTCCATCTCTTCTGACATCACCACAAAACCAGCAATAGCTTTGTTGAGAGTGTTTAAAGAGACCTAACAATTTGAAAAAGGATATCACTTATAATTAGGGTAAACCACATATGACTTCATTAAAATTGTACTTTTGTAATGGCTGTTATGGGAGCTCTAGGTCTCTCAGATTGCATAAAAAAATACTCAGCATTTCCAACACTCTGGGATTTTTGCATGTGGGCGGCAGGAATATGATGATAAACAGCAGAACCAATCTGGCTATGAACAAAGTGCCACTGAGTTAAAATCTGCCCTGCATGGGAAGCTAAGCACTCGATCCTGCATAGCACTGAGAGTGCATACGGAAGTACAGCTGGGTCTAAATCAGGGTAATTCATAGAAATCACCATAAGTTAGACCAATCCTCCTGACCCAACAGATGTTAATTGTTGGATCGATGGTGCTGATCGAGGGTGCCAATTTGGAGCTGATCCAAGGAGAGAAGCTCCATCTTCCCCGGTCTATTCCCCTGTCTCCACCTTACCTCTCACAGCTTCTTGTTGACTCTGGATGGGAGAAAGCACAGAAGGAAGGTTGTTCTGGGGTTTTCTCAGCCCTGCTGGAGGTGGGGAGGGGGGTAGATTGGAACCCGCCCCCAGATGAGGGGCTCCAATCCATCTCTGGGGTCACCTGATCCCAGTTGTCTTTCTGCCTAAGTGCAGGGGGGCTGGCCCCGATGATCTTGCGAGGTCCCTTCCAGCCACTTACAATCTATGAAACCTGTCCCCCAACTCCAGTGGGGCTGAGAAAACCCCAGAAGGGATCCCCCTCCCCTGCCTTTTCCCCCTCCCATCCAGGGACAGCAGCTCAGGCCAGGCTGCTGTTGCAGCTGGAGTAGACAGAAATTAATGAAGTCACTTCACTTAGGAGTGTTCTCATTTGAACCCTCATACAATGAGGATTGATTTGCTGTGCAGAGCACTCTGCAGCCATGCTCTTCTGTTTGGGCATGGCTTTAGAGCAATTTCAAGGGGCCAATCATGTGACAAATGTCATTTCTGTCTGTGCCCTGACTGTCTCAAATACCTACAAGGATCAGATATTAAAAGAGCAGGCAGTCTCCTAACTAGAGCTTGTGATTTGCCTCCTCATCCCTGAATGTGAAGCTCAGACTCTTAATTTTCTCAGGGAGGCAGGGAAAAATTACTGAGCTTACAGAACTGCAAGAGGCTGGAAAGTGGGGTCAAAGAAAGGACAACAGTATCTCTTCTGTTGCTAAATTCTTCTCCTGTGACTGCTCTGGGATAGAGGGAGAGGTGTTTTAAACAGTTGGAATGTTTTAAAATAAAGTTAGGCAAAAACAGAAGGTACTTATCTAAGTACTGTGTTGGGCAACTTCCATATAGTTTGCTGTTAATAAATATGTGCTGTCTTCCCTCATTCATGTTATTAGATTCTGGCTTTTTATACAATGTCTTGACATTACAAACCACCAGCTCATGTCTTTTAGCATCCTGGTGTGCTGGTTAAACATTTTCCACCATTTTAGAAAGTGTCACCAGTAAGATAAAAAGTGTAATTCCTGCACCCAGACCAAATGGATGATCCTTCTTGGATAAGGAACGTCAATCATTCCTCTGGACGCTAATGTTAAAATGTCTTGCAAAACCAGGGGACAATGGTTGTAAACAGTTAAATGGGTGATTTGATATCGGAAAAGAAACTGCTATTTGCAGTGTGATTATTCATTGTGTGGCCTACCTAGTTTCACTGAGCAGGATGGGCAAGGGAAGATCCAGGGGGGTAGGGTGATATGATTGCACCCCCTTCTACTCTGTAGTGCAGTGAATTCCTCAGAAGGCATGCTGGTGGCTCCACTGCCCCACAGCTCTGAACACCTGGGTGCCCTGCAGAATTCAGGCAGCAGGAAGTGAGCTCAGACCATGGCGGGGATGGGGAGGGGAGCACAGAGATGGGGACAAGGTGCAGCTAGAGCCCCCAGACCAATGGGGGACACCCTGGGGGGTGGGGTGGGGCAGGAAGCAGGTGCAGGAAGCAAGAACCCAATGGTCTCTGCTCCCTGTGCAGTTGCTCCTCACAGCCTCTGGCTAGAGTGGGACAGGAATAGCTCCAAGGCTCCCCGCATTCCCAGGTGAGCCAGGGACATCAGTGGTGGTGGTGGTAGGAAGGTGCCCCCACTTCCTGTGCCTGCATCCTGCCCAGTTCTCCAGGTGTCCCTACCAGCCCAGGACCTCCAGCTGCACCTCTTCCCATCCTTGCCATGCCTGTCCCCGTCCTCCACCATAGTCTGAGCTCACTTCCTGCTGCCCAGATTTCATGAGGTACCCAGGTGTCCAGAGCTGTGCGCAAGTGGAGACACCAGCGTGTCTTCTAACTCCGCCCAAACAGTTCAGGCCATGATGGCCATAGTGTAGATCAAGGGGAAGGGGATGGGGGCAGGGAGTTGGGAGGGGGTTGCAGGCACCTCTGTGGTTCCAGCTACATCTGCCCTACCTCTCTTTTCAAAATTCTTGATCCATCTATGAAGGTAGTAACAATTTACTAACCTTTTTGCTCCTCTGAAGCCCACCAGCTATGCCTGCTCTTTGGGTCCCTTTCATGGGAGAGGGATCTCTCTTTAAGAACCCGGCATTCTCCTATGATTATGGGTTAACCTAACATGGGCCATAAGAACTGGGGGAGGCCTTATTCCCTACCCAGTACACACAGTATGGTAGGATCAGGTCATTACCTATCTATTAATGTTAATTGAACATAAAACACTGTAATAAACCAAGGGCAGCCAACCTACAGCATAAGTGCAACAAGTGGCATGGGCAGTCTCTGTGTGCAGCATATGGCAGGCTGCACAGTGGCAGACAGGACAGGCAGCAGAAAAAAGAATAGCATGTTGGGCAGGGGAAGCAGATGACAGTGGCACTTGGGAGGCATGGGCTTAATTTGTGGCAAACCTGCCCAAAAGGTTGACCCCACTAGAACAAGTAGTCTGTCACCTCCCCGCCCTCCCACCCTGAATTTGGCCTTGCTCACAAGGCTGTGTACAAATCAGGGCCATGACAAACTCCCAAGGCTGACATTAGAGATTATCTATAATCAAATATGATTTAAACATTGCCAACTGCCAGTTAGTTTGTTGAGAAACAAGGGTGAAATGTTCCTATCAGTAAATTCCATTAAGGAATTATATATCTATAATATGACTCAACATTTTTTGCCCTGTTTTTTTTATTTTGTCACTATTCTCCCTCCTTTCCCCAGGGTTATGGAATATGCTCAGCAGTAAGCTTAATAACATTTGATAATAAAAATGGGTTCTCTATTCCCATGCTAGAAACCTTCACCATGAAAGTAAGAGACCTGGGAATTAACCTAAGAAACAGTGAATTGTGCAAATATTGAAGCATATTAGGTTACAAAAAAACCCAACAAAAAACCCAAAAAAACCCAAAACCCTGGATGAGAAAGAAATATTTAGGACAATATCATCCTTTTCCATACAAAGAAATGACACAGGGAGCTGAAGGGATAAAGACTCTGTGATGACTGCCTGCTGTCACAGGATTTTCCTTATATCTTTTTACTGGGAAAGAAGGGAAGAAGGGCAGCTTCTAACTTCACAGCAGAAAGAGAGGGTTCCAGCCCCACATCCCATAAGCTCTGTGTGGACCTTGAGAGGTGCACTGGACATCAGGGCAATTTTCCATGTCTGGCTTGTGTCTCCGGGACTTCCTGCAACACCCTCTCACTATTTCCCAGCCAGGAACAGAAGTGGCAGGACTATTCCCACTGGCTGGTGTCACTGTAAATCACAACACATTAAGTGGATCTCTACAACAGAGAGGGCAGTGGAAGAGGCAATAGTGTTTCAATTTTTTCAGCATCTCCTACCAGCTGGACTGGGCTAGACAGGTGCTTTATAACAAAACCTTCTCCTCTCCACCCTGCCCCTAGGCACAGACCCTGCTCTTTGGCACTGCCCTTGACAGAGTCTAAATTCAGTGGGAACAATGCTGTGTCTGCCAACATTCCCACTGGCATGGGCAGCAACAGGTCATGCACCCAGATCCCCTCAAATTGATCAAGGTCTTATGCATCCTTCTGTATCCTGTGTAGCACATGGCTGGAAACTATGAATACAAGGTCAAAAGGGGTGTTCAAAACGGAATGCACTCATAAGCCTCCAATCCTACTCTTGTTTGTGACTGCTAGGTTACTTTTGCTTACCAACTGAAGTGAGGCCAAAGCACACAGAATGAAGGGAAGCATTTTATTTGGCTAGTGAGAACAAACTCAAGCCCATGAAAAATGCTAGTATATTCCTATGCTCCCTTGATCACTGGAATGCTTGAGGGTATGTCTATACTGCAACAGATGTACCTGAGCTAGCATTAAATGAAACAGCTTGAATACTAATAGCAACACAGTGCCAGCAACAGAACTCAGTACAGGCTATTTACCCAGCTCTGTGGATTTAGTTTCAAGCTGCTAAGACTATACAGCTAGCAGTACCCCAGGTAAACAGTATAAAGTGAGATGACATAGGCATAGCGTAGGTGTACCTGAAGTAAAAGGGTGGACTTTCCCTCAATGGTTTAATGAGGTTTAGAGAGCCTTTTCGACCAGGGGTGCTTCAAGCCAGGCTCATCAGTACACCTAGCACTCAGACACCTCAATAACAACAGCATGACTTGTATAGTACTTCTCTTTCCCTTCAGCTGATTTCAATTCAAGCTATATTTGCTCAGAACCTCAGAAAAAAAGCTCTCAGGATTTAACTAACTATTCTGCCTGCAAATACCTGTTCTACATTTGTGTCTGCTTGTTTTGTGAACTCAATGCAGGTGCACATTTAAAAAGTTACTCTGAAAGATTTACTGAGATACTGCTAAGCTTATGGAAAATCAGTGATATTTACTAAAACAGCTCAAGGGTTCTATAAAATGATAACATTTGTTGAGACAGTTCAAATGATTGCTTGTATGAGAAGCTATTCAGAGTACCAGAATAATTTGAAAGTATACCCCATTTTCATTTTAATGTTTTTCAAAACCATATTAAAAGTAGCAAAGCCCCCAAATATTCAAATGATAGCAGTTCAGTAAAGAGGTAAACAATGACTTGCTGGCAACTCCAATTTTTATCTTTAACTGATGAAAAAAATCTAAATACCTCTAAAATGTTGAATTCATGAAAACTCCTAACTTTACTATGGAAGTCAATCGAGCATAGCCAAATCCCAATGAACAGACATTTATAAAGGGAATAATTTAAATGCAAATGAGGCTTTAGAGAACTGTCCTCAGATTATGGCAGGGGTCAACAATGTTTTTGGGCAAAGTGCCAAAAACACCTGCAACCTTGCTTAGTAAAATGCTGGCGTGTCAGGGGCAGACAGTGGGGGAGCCGCAATGAACCTGATCCTTGTTGTGTCAACGCAGCCCCAGCCCCTTCCTCGCCATCTGCCCCAAGGTGCATGACCCAAACAAAATGCCTTTGTGTGCCATGCTCTGGCACCTGTGCTGGAGGCTGCTTACCCCGGGATTATGGTATAGACCAGTGATTGTCAACCAGGGTACTGTGGCACAATATTAGCACTGATAGGTTTGCAAATATTATTTGCAAGATAAACACAGAGATTTCAAACAGGAATCCATCGTGTCAAAAACGTTCTGACCTTTTGTGGTCTTTCTGAGTTCTCTGTAACAGAAGAATCACTCTATTATTTTTCTGTAGCTAAAAATAATGAAAACTAACACCTAGCATTTTCCAAGGGGTGTCTTGAGTCTAATGAGGAGTGCCTTGAGTCTAACAAGGTTGAGAACCACTGGTACAGACCCTCCTACTCCCGACTGCAAAATGATTTGAGTGTCATACTCTCAATAGCGTAAGCAGATTGTTGAACCGATCCACTTCTTGTCCAAGCACAGTTGTTAAAGAGTCCAGACGGCCTTGGTCATCTTTGATGAAAAGGCTCTCTGAAGCAGCTTCCATGTCCAGCTTTCCTGCAATACAAGCACTCTCTACTCAGAAAAAATTGTTAATAGTTTACTACAGGTGTTTTTCAGGACTGCATTACCATATATGAAGGGAGACGAGGACAATGGTATCTCTTGGCTAGAAAACTGCCAGTCTCATTCCCAGGACACCTGGTTTCCAAATTAGTCTTCAGTGAGGAGTACTTCAGACTGCAAAGACTGCATATACTCAATCCCACCCCAGTGTTATGGCCAGGGGCTGAGCTCCAGTGTTTATTTGCATCAGCCTCAGGTCTTAAGTAGTCCATGTGAGTTCACCTCCCCTTACACAGAGAGGATGTCTGATAGATTACTTCACAATGCACCCACTAGTCTCCCTTTCTCAACTCCTTCTGGGTAAAGGTAATTGTGGAGTTTGCATATAGCTGGGACTTGTGCACCATAGCTCCTCCAGACTTTCACAAGACAAGGAGGCAGCATTCATACCCACAGGAAAATTCTCAGTTTCAGCTGGATATCAGTGGAGCTATGCCAATTTACCAGTAAAATTTTATTTTCTATATGGTGCTGTTGTTGAATCTGTAGCACTGCAAGAATGAAAATAGATCACCAAATTTAGGAACTACAAATAACATTTTTCCTTCACAATAAATTGTGAATGTTGTTGAAAAAGCTTTCCCAAATGCACAATTTAAAATGGAGGCTTTGTACTTTGCTCAAAATAGAAATAATTAAACTGTTTGACATTAAAAAGTTGCCTGAGAGAGCAAAGATATTCATGCACATTTGTTTCAAAACAGGAACAAATTCAATGCCTTCAAAATGATGAGGCACCAAAGAATTGTACTGATGTAGGCCAGCTGGGGCAGGAGTTTCGCGAAAAAAACACAATGTGCAAGTAATTGTACCTGGCATGTTTGCATATTAACTGCACCAAGATGTATGTCTGAAAAAAACTGCTATATTTTTAAAGTAACTTGACAGTTATGACTGTTCAGAAAATCTTGACAAATTGGCGTGACAAGATATCATAGCAATAAAATAAGTCTGTTGTTCCATGAAAGGAATCTTAATTGTTTTCTGGTGAACAGTTTGAATAATACATTCCCTTGGCTCTTAGCTATGCATCTTTACAGAGGTATATTTTAGTACTCTATTTACATAAAATACTTAAGTCTCATCTCATAGTTTATGCTCTAACATTGTAATCAGAATTTCATAGTTGGACCCTTGCATCTGTTAGAAGTCCCAATAAAGTCAGTGTGGCTCTTTAATATGCACAAGGGTCTGCCAGAATGCAACTGATTATTTAGACTGGGAGACTGTGTAAAGGTATCTCCCAGCACAGATCTGAGTGCAGAAAGATGGTCTGTAACTACATGTTTTAAAACTTCTAGTCTGAAGGTGTAGAGACAACCATTTGTTCTCACCTGACCAACTAGCTATAACTAAGCTTCTCCTTCTTCCTGCACAAAGGTTCGGGGAAAATATTTAAGTATGGCTGCCTGGACGATGGAAGAGGAAGCAGGTCTTTGGGAAGGCAATGCTGCTCTGCCAGGCCATATAGCCGTGAGCCAAATACTCAGCTAAGAATATTTTGTTTATATCCTTCCAAGCCCACACCCTCACATTCAGGAATAAACCTTAAGAGGCTTTTCTGACTAAGGAGCAGAGAAACAATTAAGTATCTATTTAATTTTAAACACTTGCTTAAATCTCAATGAGTGCAGCAGCATTCCTGTGTGTGCTTAAGTGCATATATGTACAAATGCTTTGCTGAATTGTAGTTTCCTCTTTGGTGGTAGTTTCCCTGCTATGCCTCAATGTTGCATATTACTGGTAAGGATGTGATACAAGCATTTGCAAACTGGACCAGGCCCCTGCCCCATTGTCTCTGCAGAAATTGCATCTCTAACAGATGCTTCAGAATCTTTGAAGGAAAATGTAAAACCCTATATTTGTATAAGAATAGAGAGAGCTCTGATGACCAACCCCAAGCAGCTATTAGCCATTTGGAAGTATAAGGTTGCAAATGTACAATTTAGCTAGTGTAAGTATGATTGTTTTGATTACCCATATACATTTTCTGTGTTCTTTTTTATGCTGCCTCAATATTTTCTGGGAAGGCGTTCAAAGATAAAACCAACATTTATTTCTTTGAAAACCTCCTTTTTAAACAGCAAGTTCCTTAGGTTAAATTTGAATTATGCCGACTTTTACAGTTTAAAATGCAGTGTATATAGATTTATTTTAACAAGTTCTGCAAACAAATTTTCGGGGGGGGGAAGGGGGGGAGAGAAGGGGGATGGAAGTGGAGAGATACCTGGGGAGTCAGATGTCAGGCAGGTTATAATGTGTCATAAATCCAATGTCTATATTTAGTCCATGATTTTTAGTATCCAGGACTGAAAACCTACAATCTCTGATTGAGTTCCATCAGAAATTCAACAATCACCATCCCTCCATCCAACTTTCTCTAGAATACTCCAGCACCAGCATCTCCTTTTTAGACATGATGATCAGTATCCAGACTGATAAAATACAGACCACGTTATACAAGAAACCCACAGACCAACATACATATCTGCACAGAACCAGCAATCACCCCAAACACACCAAAAAAGCTGTGATATACAGCCAAGCCCTCAGATACCACTGCATCTGTACTGAAGAGAACACCCGGGATTGCCACCTCACCAATCTTAAAAAGGCTTTCACCCAGCAAGGACACTCCTCCAGAGAGGTAGATCGCACTTTTGAAAGAGCCACCCGGATACCACGTGAAGAATTGCTGCAGTACAGAGGAAAACCCCCCACAAATCGCACACTGCTGGTTATGACGTATCACCCCTCCCTTGAACCTGTACGGAAAATCCTCAAACAACTGCAACCCATACTAGAAAGAGACCCTATTCTTAAAAAGATCTTCCCAGAGCCACCCATCCTAGCCTTCAAACAAGCACCGAACCTCGCCAACCTCATCACCAGAAGCAAACTTCCTCAAGCCCAGAACACACCAAAAGGATCCAGACCGTGCCACGACAAGAAATGCAAAACCTGCCAACACATCTCTACCACCTTCACAATTACTACACCCCACAACAGAGCCATCAGCGTTCCTGGATCTTACAGCTGCACCTCCAGAAATGTAATATATCTCATCCAATGCACCAAATGCCCTGATGGAAAATACGCAGGAGAGACCAAACAACAACTGCGCACCAGAATGAACGCACACCGGAAATCTACCAAAGACAGAAATACCCAATTACCGGTGGGGGCACATTTCTCACAGGAGGGCCACTCTCTCTCTCCAATCTCTCAGTCCTGATCCTCAAGGGAAATGTACACAACACTTCCCAGAGACGAACCTATGAACTCCACTTCATCAACCTCCTGGATACTAAAAATCATGGACTAAATATAGACATTGGATTTATGACATACTATAACCTGCCTGACATCTGACTCCCCAGGTATCTCTCCACTTTCATCCCCCTTCTCTCTCCCCACCCCTGTCTCTCACCCATTGACTCCTCAATCTACATTTTCACTGACTGCCTGTCTTGTATGCATACCAGCCCAGCCGCTGGCTTCTTTACTTTTCATTCCATCCAGGAAGAGCACACACCAACTGCTGAAACTTCCTTAGCCTGACGAAGGATTTTTGAACCCGAAAGCTTGCTTAATAACTATTCTCCAACAATTTGGGGTTGGTCTAATAAAAGATATCATATTCACCCAAGGAACCTTGTCTGCCCACGATATATATGCAGCACCTCTAGGAAAAACACATTAGCAATGTTATCTTACGTGACAGCTTTGTCAGAATGGTGCTAGCAAGCTCTTGAACAATTTCATCATTGCTTTTTCCCGACCCTTGTGTAGTTGATCTTGGCTGAACCTCAAGTATTGTTGTAATCAAAGTGTTAGTCTCTTTACGCTGTAATAAACAGAGGAGAAAAAAAAAGCAGTGTTCCTTTAAAAAAATTGCCATTGTAAGGATTATTTCAATGTTTTCATATCAATCTCTCGTTTTTTAAAACCTGTTTCAAGTCTGAATGATTTACTTCCAATAAACATTTTGGATTTTGTTCATCATGTTATTACTTTTTAATCTGCTTGCAAATGTAATTTGTGTCAATAGGCATTTATTCTCTACTGTTACTCTCTTTAGCTACTCTTACCATGAGAAAAAAAGCTCACTGACCACATACTTTTGCATATAATAAAGAATGCTAAGCTAGAAAAAACTTCAAATTTTCCCAACCTTTACTCCAAAAGTATACCTGTTTCTCTGCACTGAATTCTGTACCTTGGATGCCACTTTAATTTAATACAGTCATTTAAAATTGGTTAAAGTATATTTGTTAACATCTTTCTTCACTGATCTTTACAAGGATAACAATATTTTTTTATAGATTCCTACAGAAGGAAGTGTGAAATGAGCATGTGCTTCTCGGTACATCTTTAACTCAGTCACAAAACTCCCTGCAGTATGTTACTGACTGAAGCTATAAAGAGCAGAGTTAAAATTGTAATGTTTTTTAGTTAATTATCTTAGCATGGGAAGTTATGAAATCTCTGCTTCAATCCCCCAGGAATAAAGTTTATTAAATATTGGGTAGTTTATCTTCTGGCTTTTTCTAGGTGGCATGACAATCTTCTGTTTTTATGGTGCTTTGCCTTAAGCTTATTGCTTCATCAGTATAGATTTTTACAATTAATAGTACACTACAGGCACAAAGTAGAATTTCTTTTTCTAATTCAGCATTTGTGCCTAACAAAAGATATTTCTTTTAAATCTGTACCCAATTCAAGACCTACTTCTGAAAGGGTGACTATAATACAAACTTTTTAGAGACTAAACTATGTTCTTGATGTTAATTCATTTAAAATTTAAATGAACAGGATTAGAACTCATTTCAGGGGATGACAAAGTATATTGTGAGGGTGAGAGTATGTCTGATGCCCAGTTAAGATTTCCCAAACAGTCTAGGGGATGACTGTGGTCTACAATGCAAAGTTCTGGTAAAAAAAACCCAATCCTCTGACTGATATTGCTCTGCTGGCAAAACATCCCGTCTCCACGCTGCTCTGCTAAAAGAAATGGGTTCCCGCCACCAGGAAAAACATATCCACTGGTAGAGCTGTGCCAGGCAAACCATGGCAGCAGCAGTACCTTATAACGCACACAGTGGGCATGCCCAGACAAGCACGGACATGTGGTATGTGGTGCCACAAACACATCTGCAGCGCCACATACTGCACAGTCAGGTGCTCACCATGCTGCAAGGGCATACTACCCGTGTGTGTGCTGCTCCGGTTTTTTTCCACAGGTTTTTTTGACCCCTGTATATCTGGGCAGTGCGCACCGCTGAAAAGCCAAGCCCGACTGCCCAGAGCTGTGCAAATAGTGGTAGGATCGCCACTGCTGCAGCCCTGGGAAGCCACCAGGTAAGGCTGCTGGGACCAGCACAGTGCTGGCTCCACCCTCCCGTACCGCCCCCAGGGTAACTTGCCATGCGCCAAAGTGTGCGTGGCATGGGCGCTCTCCAGGGACAAGCACCTGCAGTGCAAGGTGCACAGCTGCTACTTGACTCTGGGGACCCAAATGTCCACACTTGTTTGGATGTGGCCAATGGATATATCTGCTACATTAATGGAAAATCATTGTTATCACTACAGTATCAGTAGTACTTAGCAGTACTCAAGATTTGTGCCTTCTTGTGTCTGGTGTTGTACATGTATTGAAACCATCAGAGAGTTTTCAAATTAAACTGACTAAGGGTTGATGAGAGAAAGCGTCTCCTGAAGCCTAGAACAGCACCTTAGCCACAAGACCATTCTTTCTGTGTCTAGAGCCCGTTGTCTGCTTTTAATATCTCACATTACTGGTCTTTATCTATCACGATTGTTTGTACACGTGTTACAATACTCTGTTTAGACCACTGTGAGGGTGGTACATAACAAGGATTTTGGAAGACTGAATGGCTCCTTCCCAGGAAAATGCACAGGACTTAACAAATGTGAATGTATGTGTTCTGACGGAGTTGTCAGCTTCACTTTAAAGCACTTCTTATTTTCGTCAGAAATTATAAAGTCTGTTAGCTCATGAAAAATGGCTGATTTATGTAAAATAAAGATAGCATTAGTGTTCATTTTTTTCCTCTAGAAAAAAATAAGAATGTAGTTCATTAAAAGGCAGCTGGATAGGAAATTATTTTTTAAAATTTGGAGGTCTTTACCAAATTTTCCATATAGCAGAAAGGCAATGTAATGAGTAGTGGGTGGGCAGCCTTGTAATTCCAATTTATTATATCTGCTTAACAAACTGTAATTGTTAAATCAAATTTTCCCTTTAAGCTACAAAGTATAATACATTTAGACATAATTCATTTAGAATGTGTATTTACAAATAGCCAACAAACCTGGAAAACTAAATTAGCATTTTCATGCATTCCAAATATTTCTGGGTCATCAATCAAAGGAAGATTTTCAATGTATTCTTTAAAATCTTGCAAGCTATCAGCTGCAGGTGCAAAATATACACCTGTTAAACAAATGGACAGATGAGACTTCATATTAAAATATTTCTTGAGAAGTAAATGGAAACCATGTTATAGAAAGGGTAAAAAATAGATATGATATATTATTAATAGACATTAGTTAAGCATTCCCAAAGAAAAAAAGAATTTCACCACAAATACCACAATCATAAATATGAAGATGTTTTACAATACAATTGGAAGGTAACTTTATTTCATAAGGAGTGACATGCACTCATCAGATTCTGACAGCTTACAATGACTGTAAGCAAAATTTGTAAAACATATGGTCAAAAGTCTCAGATAAATTATTGCAAAATATGTATCTTTCCATTTCAGAGGAACCAGGAAACTGAGGCAAACTTCCTCCCCTCCTCCCCCCTTTTTAAGTTTTGGAAAAGAAAAACAATTGGATAGTTCTTTTCTGGGGAAACAATTTAAAAACAAAAGCACAATATGAGATGTTGCCTGTAACATCACTTAGAACAAAACTTCTTTATAATAAAAAACAGCAAACAACTTTCAAAAGCCTAACCACTGAGCTAAACACCTGGCAAGTGGAAGCTCATATCTCAGAGAGAAGACCATAAGTGTACTGAGCCCCAGGTTAATTCCCAATGGGCTTTCCAACTCTGCAGTGGATTACTATATTGCTTGGGAGGCTTCTGGCTCCTCGGTATTTTATACAAATAGGATTAAACTGACTTGTACTTGACACTTGTTGACAACTATCAGGCCTGCGATGACAAAGAAGAGCTGCAGTGGCTGAGATGGCAAACAGCTGAATGAAATATATGCAGTATGTCACAAGCCTATGGTCCACATCCAGCAAACTGAAACTAAATTCTCTTTTTCAGGACCCTCATTTTTCCAGGGAAATATAACAACAAAATATAGTCACGGACACGAATCCAGGGACATAACAGCTTTTGAAACTTGCTGTCTTTTTATGAATATGACAGAACAAAAGCTGAATCCAGCAATTAAAGTACTAGTCCAGAACTTGGGAGACCTAGGTCCAATCCACCGCTCCAAGACAGAGTTTGGCAAGACCTTGAACAACTCCCTTAGCCACTCAGAGATAATTGAAATTACATTGCCAAGACTGGAGGGGTATTTTGAGGATACAGGCTGGGAGATGCTCAAATGCTACTGTAAGGGCATTTAAATATTGAAGATAGGTTGATAGATATGCTGGCTGCTTTTGCCTAAAAGGACTGCGTGATCTTAGTATGTCAGCATTCTCAGTTCACATACTGAAGGCAGAAAACAATGGCAATATGCCATACTCATAGGCCACCAGTGGAGAGTGGGATACTCTCAGAAACCTGTTGAATATGCTGCTAGGCTTCTTTTCAATACTGAATACTCAAATGATACTCAAATTCTCCAAATTCTCTCTGAAGTTGGACAGTTAAAATTTAGCATTATTAGCAGGATTCAAGGACTCCTTGGGAACTCAAAAATCCTTCAGTAATACTTATATTTCCTGGTTGTTCTAAACCTTTAAGCCACATGGATCAGTTAAGTACCTGAAGGAATAGTTGCTAAATATACAGTGATCATTTTAGAATACATAAAGACTTTACATCTCAAGTCCTACAACTAGATCATTTCTGGTCAGGACTTTAAAACACTATTCTATTCACAAAAGATGCTCTGTAAAAATAGCAGTGGAGTTCCATATCTTCAGTGGTTTCCAGAACAGATATTCTCAGTTCACAATTAAAAAGATGTGATTTTTTTCTAAATGGTCATTCTTTCAAACTCAGCTTGGAGTACAGGATCAAGATGGAGTTCAAAGGCCACAACCTATATGAAAAACTCTGCCACCCGGATTCTGCAACCACACAAGCCTACTGTCTTTAGAGTATGAACTTGGTGATACCTGCAAAGCATTGTTGCCTTTAGTAAGCTTGCATGGATGTAGCTTACTGGAACCTAGTAATCAATTCTGCTGATGTACAGCAAAGAATAGGTAGTATCTCTTTCTTAAGGGAGGTGGTGTCATCCACAGAGTATGGCGCGACAGAAGATGCCAAAAGACATGGGATCTAGATCTCTAGCACGCATTACACTTAAGATACGATTAGTCCGTAAACTGCACCTTAAATAGTAACCCGGCCACAAATTCAGACAAGTAATGGCACCACAGAAATTGAGACTAGCCACAAAAATATTAGACAAAAAATGTGCAATATTTTTCTGGCTGTTTCTATTGAACCTTAATTTCAACATGTGGCAGGGTTAGGTTTACATTTACTGAGTGCATCCACATGTGTGCTTTACTGCAGTAGACTAATTTGCTGTGCATTAAAGTGTCACTGTCTACATGTGTATGGCAATTAGGACAGTGTAGACTAATTTACTATGCTGTTGTACGGTACCTTCAGACACAAGTACTATCCAATGGTGGAGTAAATTACTGTGCTTAAATGTATGTGTAGATGGTGATGCAGGTGCAAATTTCACCCAGTGACACAGGCTGTGGAATGGGATGCACCACCTGGGCAATGGCCTGACCAACTTTTAGGACGTTAATTTATATAACCCACAAAGGCACAATTGTCATTCCGGTTAAAACTGTATAGCTATTTTTTTAACTGCATAGCTAACTAAATTAATGTGCTAAAAGTTGGTCGGGCCATGGTCTGGGTGGCCCACTCTGTTCTATGGCCTATGTCTGGTCAGCTGAGCCAGCAGGGGGTCAGACTCTCACCTGCTGCTGGGCCACATGATTTGGTAGCTTCAGGAGCTGAATGGCATGGGCAGCTCCTTCATCACCTGACACTACCACCTGGACCCTAGGCCTGACCCCCCAAAACCCCTGCCAGCCTGAGCGTGCCCCCGGGCAATGTGTTCCACCACTGTGTGCACCTGCTGCCTGCAGCCAGATACTGCAGCTGGACGACTGAGGCCCCTACTAGCCCAAGCTGGCCCCTGGGCATAGTGCCCCACCACTGTGGGCACCTGCCATCCGATGCTGGCACCTGTACCCCATGACTGGCCTGCCAAGGCCCCTGCCAGCCTCAACCTGCCCCCTGGGCACCCTGCCCCACTGCTGTGGGCACCTGTTACCAACACTGGCACCTGGAGCCCAGGCCTGACCCTGCCCTTCCTGAGGCTGCTGCCTGCTGCTGTCATGGTAGGCCCTGCACCTGCTGACAAACAGAAGCAGGTGCCCAACTGGACTCATGAAGAAATAGTGGACCTTTATCGGTTTCTGGGTGGATGTTCAGATCCAGCAGCAGTTTGGCCAGGTATCAAGGGCCAAAGCAGAAGTGTGGACACTGGCAGTCCATCTACCAGTTCTGGGTCAAGGCAAAGGCCCTCAAGGCTCAGTGGGTCCGTGTCCAAGACCACAACAGGTGGTCCAGACCTGCCCACAGACCCATGCCCTTTCTGAGGGAACTGGACTGCATCCTGGCCCCCATGGACCCTGGTGAAGCCCAGCACATGTTTTGCAGCATGGGTGGGCTGCTGGAGCCAGAGTCAGGGGGCTGCGGGCCAGGAGGACTCTCTGCATGGGGGACCCTCAGGGCCCCCACGCCAGGTCCTGGCACACTCCCTGTTTTCATCCAGCAGCTTGGCCAGCCTGGCAAGGATGGCTCCTGCACATGCCAACTTGAGCTTGATGCTTGAGGAAGCCACAGCCTGGGTGGCCATGTGCTGTGCCTCAGCACGTGTTGGTCAGTTGGACCTCCTCTCCATGACCAGGGATATCGTCAGATTGTCATGAGCAGCTGCCACACCTGCCCGGAAAGCCCTGCACAGGGAAGAGGGATGAGGGGAGAAAGGGTGTCAGGGCCACCTGTGCCTCCGCCAAGTCACCCCCTGCCCCTGGGCTGCATGCCTGGGGCCAGGGGAGGTCCTGCCCTCTCCTCCCCTCCCTTCCCCACCTGGCCAAGCTCCCTACCCATCCGCTGGAGTCTCCCCCTGCCAACATGCAGGAAGGCAGGAGGCAGTTCAGAATTTTACTGAGCACCACGTAGGCTCCCAGCTAGGAAGCTAAGGGCCTGTCATATGCAGAGAAACTTGTCAATGGCAGTGGTGATCTCCTTCTCGATCACGGAGATCAGGCACTTGTAGCATAGGTAGAATTACCGCTCCAGGTGGTGGTGCATGTTATGGGCTTGCCTAGGGCACCCTTGAAGCTCAGGTCCCTGTGCCAGGCTCTCAGCTGCACCATCGCAATTATTGCAATCATCATCAGCAAAGCATAGCGGGTCTGGCAGCCCTCAAAAATGCTCAAATGAACAGCTAGTCACAGTGTGCCCAGGTGACTGACCAGGGGCAGACTTGGGGCACAGTCCATGCACAGCAGGGGTCCTGACCTGGGGCACCTCTCTGGAGAAGGCTACCAGGGGAGGGGGCACCACCACGTCTGTGTCCCAGCTGGGTGGGAGCCCCTCACCCCGAGAACCCAGGTGCCTCAGGCCCAGCAGCATAAGAGTGAAGTGCCTGGCCCATAGAGTGAAGATGCAGGGGAACTGATTTGGAGCTGCTGTGGCAGCTGCCAGCAGAGGCCAGCCATGGCCTGGGCTGAGTAGGGGACAGGGGTGCCTGTGGCAAGTAGCCCACCTGCCTCTGCTGTGAGAGCAGGGAGAAAAAGTTCATCTAGCAGTCCTTCCTGTGGAAGGACCAGGAAATGTATCATGGTTTCTGGGTACCTGTGCATGCACAACCCCCAAACTTAGGGTGGGAGGCACACAGCCTCTCTGTACAGTGCATATTATCTCTGAAACATTGCAAACTCTCACAAAGAGCGTCTCTGTCCTTTGCTCTGCAGAACCAGTTGCTGGATACAGGAGAGACCCACGTACTGCCAGCAGAGATGGGGCCACAAGGACACCAACACCCTCTGTAGGAATGTTCTGCGTGTGCTGGCTCTGCTTGTGCTGGAGCCAGGACCAGGCAGTTCTCCTTGAGTGGCTAGTCACCATTTCCAAGGAGCAGCTCAAGAAGACTCACACATGGCACTTACTGGACCTGGTATTGGCAACAGGGGATGACATGGTAGGAGACTTACAGATCAGTGGTCACCTGGGGGACAGTGATCACCAAATAATAGAATTCATCATAAGACGTTGAGTGGGTAAGGTAACTAGTAGGGTGAAAGTGCTAGACTTTAGGAAAGCGGATTTCAATGAACTCAGGCGTTTAGTCAAGGACGCACTACAGAATAAGAGTTTTGAAGAGATGGGAGCCCAGGAAGGGTGGCTGTGCCTTAAGGAAATGATCCTTCGGGCACAGAGGGAGACGATCCTGATGCGGGGAAAAAGAGGGAAAGGGGCCAAGAGGCTTCCTTGGCTGACCAGAGAAATCCAGAGCAGCCTACGGGCAAAAAGGGTGGCGTATAAAAAGTGGAAACGGGGAGAGACTACTAAAGAGGAGTATACCTCCTCTGCTCGCGCTTGTAGGGAGGCAGTTAGACAGGCCAAAGCCACCATGGAGCTGAGGATGGCATCCCAAGTAAAGGATAACAAAAAATTGTTTTTTAGAAATATAGGGAGTAAAAGGAAGGCCCAGGGTGGAATAGGACCTCTACTAAATGGGCATAAGCAATTGGTGACGGACAGGGGGGACAAAGCTGAACTCCTCAATGAGTTCTTTGCCTCAGTGTTCCTAAGCGAGGGGCAAGACAAGTCTCTCACTGGGACTGTAGAGAGGCAGCAGCAGGGTGCCAGACTACCAAGCGTAGACCCTGAGATGGTGCAGAGTCACTTGGATGAAATGGATGCCTTTAAGTCAGCAGGCCCGGATGATCTCCATCCGAGGGTACTGAAGGCACTGGCTGACGTCATTGCACAGCCACTGGCGGGAATATTTGAACACTCATGGTGCACAGGCCAGGTCCGGGAGGACTGGAAAAGGGCCTATGTGGTCCCCATTTTCAAGAAGGGGAGGAAGGAGGACCCGGGCAACTATAGGCCAGTCAGTCTCACCTCCATCCTTGGCAAAGTCTTTGAAAAAATTATCAAGGCTCACATTTGCGAGAGCCCAGCAGGAAAAATTATGCTGAGGGGAAACCAGCACGGGTTCATAGCAGATAGATCATGCCTGACTAATCTAGTCTCTTTTTATGACCAGGTTACAAAACACCTGGACGCAGGAGTAGGAGTTGACGTTGTTTACTTAGACTTCAGGAAGGCCTTCGATACGGTATCCCACACCATAGTGGTGAACAAGTTAAGAGGCCGTGACTTGGATGACTACACTGTCCGGTGGGTGGCGAATTGGCTAGAGGGTCGCACCCAGAGAGTAGTGGATGGGTCAGTATCGACCTGGAAGGGTGTGGGCAGTGGGGTCCCGCAGGGCTCAGTCCTTGGACCGATACTCTTCAATGTCTTCATCAGCGACTTGGACGAGGGAGTGAAGTGTACTCTGTCCAAGTTTGCGGATGACACAAAACTGTGGGGGAGAAGTGGACACACCAGAGGGCAGGGAACAACTACAAGCAGACCTGGACAGGTTGGACATATGGGCAGAAAACAACAGAATGCAATTCAACAAGAAGAAATGCAAAGTGCTGCACCTAGGGAGGAAAAATGTCCAGCACACCTACTGCCTAGGAAATGACCTGCTGGGTGGCACAGAAGCGGAAAGGGATCTTGGAATCCTAGTGGACTCCAAGATGAGCATGAGTCGGCAGTGTGACGAAGCCATCAGAAAAGCTAATGGCACTTTATCGTGCATCAGCAGATGCATGACGAACAGATCCAAGGAGGTGATACTTCCCCTCTATCGGGCGCTGATCAGACTGCAGTTGGAGTACTGCGTGCAATTCTGGGCACCGCACTTCAAGAGGGATGCGGATAACCTGGAGAGGGTCCAGAGAAGGGCCACTCATATGGTTAAGGGCTTGCAGGCCAAGCCCTATGAGGAGAGACTAGAGAACCTGGACCTTTTTAGCCTCCGCAAGAGAAGGTTGAGAGGCGATCTTGTGGCTGCCTATAAGTTCATCACGGGGGCACAGAAGGGAATTGGTGAGGTTTTATTCACCAAGGCGCCCCCGGGGGTTACAAGAAATAATGGCCACAAGCTAGCAGAGAGCAGATTTAGACTAAACATTAGGAAGAACTTCTTCACAGTTAGAGTGGCCAAGGTCTGGAATGGGCTCCCAAGGGAGGTGGTGCTCTCCCCTACCCTGGGGGTCTTCAAGAGGAGGTTAGATAGGCATCTCGCTGGGGTCATCTAAACCCAGCACTCTTTCCTGCCTATGCAGAGGGTCGGACTCGATGATCTATTGAGGTCCCTTCTGACCCTAACATCTATGAATGAATCTATGAATTGCCCATCTATGTGCATTAGACTAAGTCCCAAAATGTTAGCTGTAGAAAAACCATGATAAAAAAAGTTTGGAGAAGGCAGTATCTCCAACCTTTTAGCCTAGCGGTAAATGCTCTTGCCCAGAGACCAGAAAACCTGGGTAGTAGGCCCCAGTCAGCTACATGAGACTTGAACCCATATCTCCTATTTACAAGCAAAGTTTCTTTTTGTATAAACAAGTGTACTCTTAATAAAACTTTAAAATCCATAACACCATTTCAAATCACACATCAAATTATATAACAGCAACTCAAAACACATAGTCTTACATCAGACTTACGCAACTGCTAACATATCTTCCTCCCCTGTACACTGCAGAATATCTACATCCCATTTACAAATGCAAAATATTACAATTCCATTTAACAGCTCATAATGTCCTCCCTTCCCATATAACTTGAAACCATTACAACACGTTACTACATACTGTCAAGACTTATGCTCCCCTCCCCAACATGTATCCAAAAAGAAGCAACCCCATATTTAAGATAGAAAAGAAAAACACACACACACAAAGGATACCTTATTTTCTTCTACCTGACTTTACATCCATTAGTATAACAAGTACACATACAACTCTAACCTCCATTCCACTAAACAAAAAACATGCTTCCAAGCAAAGTGCTCTAGCCACCTTGCCATAGACTAGCACTATTTAGAGAATTTCTCTGCCCCTTGTACTTAATATTCATGGGCTAAAACAAACACCTACTGGGAAAGTTTATGTCAGACTGGAAGCAAAGGCCCAGGCTAGAACGCAGGGCTGTAACCCACCGAGGGCAGTATCCATCTCACTGAAACATACATTCTGGCTTCCTCACTTCTTCCTAGCTCACATATTTCCCTTGACTGCCCAGTGGGTCAACTTCAAGAGGACTGCTGGAGAGCAGTCTGGGCAATGTCTGGCTTGTGGTCTGATGGTTAAAACACTCTTCCAGAAAGCAGGAAATATAGGTTCAAACTCCCTCTCAGTGTTGGGGGTCCTAGAATCATTGAAAATTTGGGTTGGAAGGAATCTCAGGAGGTCATCAAGTCCAACCCCGTGTGCAAAGCAGGACCCATCCCCAACAAGATCATTCCAGTCAGGGCTATGTCAACCCGAGCCTAAAAAACCTCCAAGGATTGAGATTCCACCACCTCTCTAGGTAGTCGGTTCCAGTGCTTCACCACCATCTTAGTGAGAAAGATTTTCCTAATATCCAACTTAAACCTCCCTTGCTGCAACTGAAGACAATTACCCCTTGTTCTGTTGTCTGTCACCAGTAAGAACAGTCTAGCTCTATCCTCTTTGGAGCCACACTTCAGATAGTTAAAGTCTACCATCAAATCTCCTCTCAGTCTTCTCTTCCGTAGACTAAATCAAACCCAGTGCCCTCAGCCTCTCCTCAGGAGCCATGTGCCCCAGCACCTGAATCATTTTCATTGCCCTCCATTGGACTCTCTCCAACTTGTCCACAAAACTGGACACTACTCCAGGTATGGCCTCACTAGTGCAGAATAGAGGGGAATAATTACTTCCCTTTACCCGCTGGCAATGCTCCTACTAATGCAGCTCAGTATGCTGTTAGCCTTCTTGGCAACAGGGGCACACCACTGATTCATATCCATCTTATTGTCCACTGTAACCCCAAGTCCTTTTCTGCAGAGCTGCTGCTTAGCTAGTCAGTCCCCAGGCTGTAGCAGTGCATGGGATTGTTCCATCCTAAGGGCAGGACTTTGCACATGTCCTTGTTGAATCTCATCCGATTTCTTTTGGCCCAATCGTCTAATTTATCTAGGTCACTCTGAAACCTAGCCCTACATTCCAGTGTATCTACTACACCCCCTAGCTTGGTGTTATCCACAAAATTGCTGAGGGTACAATCCATCCCATCTTCCAGTTTGTTAATGAAGATGTCGAACAAAACCAGGCCCAGGACTGACCCCTGGGGAACTCCTAGACATTTAGCCATTGATTACTACCCATTGGGACCAACAATCCAGCAAGCTTTCTAACCACCTTACAGTCCATTCATCCATCCCATACTTCCTCAGCTTGTCTGAAAGAATGCTGTGGGAGATGGTATCAAAAGCCTTGTTAAAGTCAAGGTATATTATGTCCGCTCCTTTCCCTACATCCACAGAGCCAGTTATTTCATCATAGAAGGTGATCAGGTTGATCAGACATGACTTGCCCTTGGTAAATCCAAGCTGACTGTTCCTAATCATCATCTTCTTCTCCAAGTGCTTATAACTGGATTCTTTGAAGAACTACTCCATTATTTTTCTGGGGACTGATGTGAGGCTGACTGGTGTGTAGTCTCCTGGATCCTCCTTCTTCCCTTTTTTGAAAGATGGGCACTAAATTTGCCCTTTTCCAATCATCCGGGACCTCCCCTGATTACCATGAGTTTTTAAATATAAGGGCGAGCATCTCTGCAATCACATCAGCCAACTCCCTCCATACAAGTTGGACTTGTATGTGTCCAACTTTTCTAAACAGTCCCTAATCTGGTCTTTCACCACTGTTGGCTGTGCACCTCCTTCCCAAACTGTGCTGTTAGGTATAGTAGTCTGGGAACTGACCTTGCCTGTGAAGACAGGTAAAAAACAGGCAACATGTAGTTCAGCCTCTTCCACATCATCTGTCACTAGGTTGCCTCCCCTATTCAATGGGGGACCCACATTTTCCCTGGCTTTCCTCTTGTTGCTGACATACTTGTAGAAACCCTTCTTGTTACTCTTCATGTCCCTGCTAGCTGCAACTCCAGTTGCGCTTTGGCCTTCCTGACTTCATGCCCAGGCAATGTTCTTATACTCCTCCTAAGTTGTTTGTCCAAGCCTCCACTTCTTGTAAGCTTCCTTTTTGTGTTTAAGCTCAGAGTCCTCTGCTAATCCAAGCTGGTCGCTTGCCCTTTTCCTCAGCATGGGGGCACAAGGAGGGGCTAGAGTGCACTTTACTGGCTAAAGTACAAAAAAGTCTCTGCTATAAACTCACTGAGAACTTAAGGCAAATCTCCTAGTGCAAATGTGCATGTAAATAATTACTCAAATGAGAATTGAATTTGCAAGTCTTCAGAAGTGCATAATAGACCTTACAGTTCAAAGAGGGCTAAGCAACAGTAAATGACACTGGATTCATCATGGAAGTTAACATTTTTCTGCAATATAGACAACTCTACAATTCATAAAATTGTAACAATGTGTGGTAAATGGATGTAATTCCAGATACTGGACATGTATTTCTATATTCAGGTTTTTCACTGATCTAAAAAGTCCTCTCTAATTCCAAATGCATTTACCTGATTCTGAGTATTTGTAATCATCTTCTAATGTTTCAGGAGCAAAAAACCGCTTTAAGATTGTGTGTAGACATCTCTGGTCCCAGGTGTCTGTAACTCGCCCTCCATAAGTAATTTCACCTGTAAAATGTATAAGAATTCATATAACAATTCACATATAAAGCAGCCTTCACTTTTTAAAACTTCACCTCTCATCTTCACTACAATCCATTACAGCATGGTTTTTCTATGACTATTATGGAAATAAGAGTGTTTAACTGTCAAGATTTTTTTCTTACTGTTAAACTGACAGCTAATACAAGATGACATTGCAATACATCTAACTCAAGTAATAAAAATCAGGCAAATACTAATATTTCACCAAGTTACACAGACAATTACATGCCTAATTTGAGCATGTAATTACTTCAGATGTATATGCAAACTAGGTACTGAATTTTATATACCTAATTAACCATCTACATGCACAGGTACTCCATTTGCTGTGTAATTAGGAACTGCACATGCAAAATAGGCACACAAGTTTGCAAAAATTTTACATGTTTTGCATAAATTTTCCAATTTTATACTTGAAAATTCTGGATCCAAAGGCAATAAGATAATGTGCTACCTAATATTCTCCTTTATGGGACTATCTTCTGTCCTAACTTCTGATATCTAAGGATCATCTCAAATGTATCCATTGGTGTAGAAGGTCTGGACACAACTCTCATGCTAACCAAGTATTTTCAAAGCTATGTTGAAGCACTGACTTCTTTTTGTTGGCATATGTACTCATAGGGTGCATCCAGATGAGCCCATATATTCCTCTTGCAGCATCTCAGACCCCTTTGAGACATTGCAAGGGGCATGTGAAGGAATGAGAAAATGTTCCCCGCGCTGCAAATTTGCTTTTAACACTGTAGACATATCAATAAAACATTGCCCAACTGATTGCTGTCTCTCTGTCTCACTCTCTCTCTTTGTAGTGGTCTTTTGTTTTAATTGTGGAGGAAAGTGGATTTTGAGGTATTTTACAGAGTGACTCTGGGATTTATTTTATCAGGGATTTTTCAGTTGTCCAATAGGAAACACCAGAATTCCTGCTAGGGAGGCCAGTGGCAGGACCCTGCCTGCACCTTGGACCTAGCTGACTGTGGCTGACCTCCAGGCCATTTGGGGCCAGGAGGACATGCTTTGACAGTTCAAAGCAGGGCACCACACCTGGAACATCTTCTGGGCAATAGCTGCCCACATGGCCGTGCAGGGGGCACACATGGCAGTAGTGCTGCACAAAGGCCAACCCTGCAGCCACAGCCCACTGGCAGCTGGCCCAGAGGGGCAGATGCCTCTACTGGCTGTGCAGTCCCCATTCGGGTCTGACAGGTGCATAGCAGATTATAGCCAGGCAGCAGCCCTCACTGCCAGACTGCTGCAGTGGGTAGAGGGTGCAGGGAACTCTCAGGGCAGCTTCAGCAGTCCAGCTGGCACAAGGGGTAGTGTCCTCAGGTACCAATTGGCAGGCCCCAGAAGCTTCTGAGAGTAAGTAGCCCTGAACTACTTGCCAAGGTAGCTTTTTGTACTGACAGGGCCAGGACAGGGCAGCTTTTTATACTGCTTGGGACAGCATAGGTGCTGGCACTGGGCTCTAGCTCCCCCTGGCTGCACATCTGGGAGGAGCCAGTGAGGGTTATTTTGCCCCAAGTGGCACAATTTCCTCCACAACAAAGTGCATGTCCAAGCACACGCGCTGAGGCAAAAAGCCCTGGCTCAAATTTGCACCGCTTCTATTTGAGCTGCTGCAAGCGCACGTGCTTACATGTGTGGATGCGCCCATAAAGGTTTACTACTGATTCAATAATATTGAACAATATACATGACCCAAAAAGAGGTCTCCATAAGGAAACTCAAGCACTTCCATCCAGCAGGGCAAATTAAGAGAGGGATCATTTAAAAAAAAAATAAAAATTGGGCAATGAATTTTTCTATTGCTTCCATGTCATTTACCTCAAGCAAATATTTGAGATATGGTGAGCATTATGGAAAAAAGTTTAGAGGGGAAGAAATAGAGACAAATAGAAAATTACCTATTCCCTTAATCTGGTTTAAGACCGGAGTTGGGAGCAGCTTCCTGCTGAAGGATAGGGCTGCAGAGGAATGAAGATCAGGCTGGAGTACTCTACATGGAGGTGGATGGATGATTTGGGAATTGCAGCTTTGCAGAATTCCTCTTTAATGTATGATGATTTTCCTATTCAAGAGTTTTTTCTGGAATACTTAGTATAGTGTATCCTACAACAAATACACTAATGATTCCGTGTATAATTTATAGTGATACCATATTTTCCTGTTTTCAGAAGCAGGCAGATATGGTAAAAGAAGAAGAGGAGAAGTGGTATTGTCCTGAATTGATTGGTTGTTCTAAGCCAAATCTGAAAAGCTTGTATTTATCTTCAGGAGTTTAGGAGATGGGTTACCAAATCACATGTTCTGAGAACCCTGACTATTTAAAGTTAGATGGTACATAAGAAAATTAAGCAAAAAGGGGCAGAGTAAAAAGGGAATTGGAATGGTCATGCTCAACTTGAACCTGGGCAACAATTTATTATGAACAAAAAACAAATTCAGAAGGATCAATGTTCATATGCTTGCCCTCCCTAAGAAAATAGACAATGCCGACTAAATGAACCAAAGCTAGATTTAAGATGACAGGAATTTTGCCCTATGCAACATTCATGTAATCTCCATAAGCTGACACTGAAGTAAAATCAATTATCTGTAAACAAGCATTTAATACACATGGATGAATAAACAAATCTTTACAACTTATACTGACAAAGTACTTTCACTGCAATTTGTGCCACAGAAGGGGCTTCACTTAGCAAGCAAGCTTGAAAGCACTTGTACTCATCTTTGAAAATTTTCAGTAGTTTTAATCTTCAGCTTGACAAAACACAAAACAGAATAATGAGCATATGAAAAAAAAAATCTTTTAAATGTCATATATACGTATCTATTTTGTCAAGTATTTACTTTATGACAAAACCAATTCTAACATTGTAGAATGCCATAGGCAAATGACAGACCTATGGGAATTGTAATATTTAGTAAAAATAAAATCTAAATACCATGATGTAGATCGGAGACATTTTCACAATTCAGGGCTAATCTAGGAGGAGCTATTAGCATTAATGATCAGGTGCATTGGACAGCTATGTTTGCCTAAAGAATACAAATGTGTTTCTCACTTGTTCCGCAAATTCTACTTATAATAGACACTTTCTGGGATAGATTTTACTTCTTTATATAATCACCCATTTCTTATTCTCTCTTATAATTATAAACTACCATTTTTTCCTCTTTGTAGCATACCCCATGAACAATTTTAAAAGGAATATTATTAAACTGTAAGAAAACAAATTACCTGAACTCCTGAAAACCACAATTATATACCACCCCACCTTGGGTTAGCCCTACCTGCATGATGCTGAATGCCTTGCATTTATAGCTGTTGTATTTTCCAAGACGGGTATCTCCCCACTGCCAGATCACTCCAGGTTTACAACAGTGCATCTACCCCAAAATCAATGTACTTATTCATTCCTGAAGAGTTACTCAAGTTTGTATTTTCTACTTTTGAACAGAGACTTTCCTAGCAGATCTTGATATCCTTATGAACTAAATATTAATAATCGCGAGACTAGATTTGACTGCTGCTCTGCAGTAACTGAAGAACATTTGCAATCACTTCTATTTGTCTCTATAGGTGGTGTACAGAAACTCAAGAAGGAGGTAAAAAAAGTGCAGTAATAGCGAACAGCTAAAAGTACAACCAGTGATGAGCTTCATAACTAACTAAGAGGACACAGAGGATAGAATACCACCTACAAACTTATCCCGCCAAGAGTGAATGATGTAGAATGGGAATGACTTTGTTCACATTAAAATTAAAAAAAAGAAAAAAAGAAAAAGAAAAAAACCCTGTATTTCAAACAAATGGTGAATCAACTAACAAAACTAGGAGGGGTTATTTGGAAAGAATTATGAATGAAGAGCACCTATGGAAGGAAACTGCAAACTGGATTATGACTCGATTGATTGTATGTAGTAGGAAAAAGCCACAGAAGCACTTAGGAAAACAAAAAATGAAAAAAGTATTTGGGCCAGATAAAGTGCCAGTACACATGCTGAAACTGCTGGGAATGGAAGGTATCTTTACTTGTTTTTTTGGTTATATTAGTTGGAGAAAACACTGACCCAATGGTATAAAAATGTTGGGGTATTTATTTTTAATTGGCACATGCTGTGGTTTCTCCTTTAAACTGTTGCACGCTATGAAACTCTGAGAGAAGATTATTGACAAGCACGTTTAAGAGAACGTTGTTGAAAAGTATCTGTGTGGAACTGCTGAAATTTGGAAGTGGCAACATGTTTTCTGAATGGGAAGAAGAACAACATTCACTGCATACATTTTCCTGGAGAAACTCATAGGAGGAAGGCAGCAACTTAATATGGACTTTGTAGACCTTCAAAAGAACAATGATCTGGTACAAAGAGTTAGTTTGGTGAAGCCTGTACAGGCAGATGTGCCAGAAGTATATATACCTCCTACTGAGGAAATATATGATGAAATGACCTCTAGAGAATCAATAGAGGTTAGAATGGAGAACAATAAAAGATAGTTTCCCATTATGGATCACTGTGGAGCCCACTTCTATTTGCAATGGTAAGGGATGTGATACCTGAGAATACACAAAGAGAACTGCCTTAAAGTATGAGTGGGAGGAAGCGGCTGAGTGGGAGCCGGGCTGGGTCTCGCCCCGCTCAGGCCCCTACTTTGCCTAGCCCCCCAGGGAGCCACGCGAACAGGCTGCGCGAACAGGTGTGCTTGTCTGCCAGTGCGTGAGTTAGCGTGGAGTTCGCGCAGGAGGGCCTGAGGCCCTGCCTGTGCACCCCCACTCTAGGGAAGCCAGTCTCATCTGTAGCCAGCATACCAGCAGCATGATGCGGATGGGCACACAATGCACCCCGAGGGTCCCCTCGGGATCTGCGGCCCGCCCCCTACCCCACCACCTCAGAGACAGTCACCCAGACGGAGCCCCTGGTTCCGGGCTCCACGCAGATGGAGCCGCTGGCTCTCGGCTGCGGGGGCTGCCTGTCCCTTTTTCAGGCTCTGAGGCCCAGGAGCATGGCTACCTCCCCTTGTGGGGTCTGTTCCCTTTTGGGGTCTCTGGCATGCCAGCTGGAGGAGCTCCAGGCCACAGTCCAGAGACTGCGTTCCATCAGAGACTGTGAGCGGGAGATTGACTCCTACTGCCAGGCCCTTCTCCCCTGGGAGATAAAGGGTAGACCACGGTCTCCCTCCAGGACCAGGGAGGACTCCGGGACCTCCTATTCTGTCCAGTCAGGGGGATGGACCAAGGGGGTCAAGGGCCCTAAGGCCCGCCGCACCAAGGCCCCTGCCCCGCCAGAGCTTAGCAACAGGTATGAACCTCTTGCAGTCCCAGCTGAGCCTGCTGAGTTGCCAGCTCCTGCAGGAAACAGGCTCAATTGCAGCTCCTGCCCCCGCTCTCCCCAAGACAAAACGCAGTGTTTGTTGTGGGAGACTCCATCCTGAGGGGGACTAAGGGGGTAATCTGCTGCCCTGACCCCTTAGCCCGGGAAGTCTGCCGATTCCTGAGGGCCCGCATCCGAGGCATTGCGGAGAAGATCCCTAAGCTCCTCCAGCCCACAGACCACTATCCCATGCTCCTTATTCATGTGGGCACCAATGACATGGCTCAGAGCGCTCCCAGCTGGGTCATGAGCTGCTACAGGGATTTGGGAGCAGGGCTAAAGTGTCTGGGGGCACAGGTGGTGTTCTCTTTGATCCTCCCAGCCTCAGGCTATGGGCTGAGGAGGGAGAGGAGGATCCAGGAAGTCAACCAAAGGCTGTGGCACTGGTGTCATCGGGAAGGCTTTGGCTTCCATAACCACAGCCCGCTCTTTGGTGAGACAGGCAGCGAGCTGCTGGGAAGAGATGGCCTCCACCTCTCTCCCCCAAGGAGAAGGCTCTTCTCAGCCAAAGTGACTGACCTGCTCCACTGGGCTTTAAATTAAGCCCTCCGGGGGATGGGTGGACCACTGCTACTGCTGGCCCGCTGAGCAACCCCTGCAAAGCCAGCATGCCAAGGCACTTAAGGGAGCCCACCCCTGCCCCAGCCCTGGTACAATCTGTGGGCAAGGCAAGAGCCCCCAAGGGGACACTTGCGTGCCTATACACAAATGCCAGGAGCTTGGGGAATAAGCAGGAGGAACTCGTCCTCCTGCTTAACACAAATAATTATGATGTCATAGGGATAACAGAGACCTGGTGGGACTCCACCCATGACTGGACCATGGGTATAGATGGCTATACCTTGTACAGGAGAGACTGAGTAGATAAAAGGGCGGGGGTGTAGCTCTCTATGTTAAGGAAAGCTACGCACCCCTGCAAGCTGATGTTGGTGACCAGGGTGGACAACTGGAAACCCTCCGGGTTAAAATCCATGGAGAACACGGCACAGGGGACACAATGGTGGGAATCTACTACCTACTACAGACCTCCCACCCAAAGTCAAGAGCTTGACCAGGAGTTTGCCCGGGAACTGACTGAGGCCGCATGCTCCAGGACCATGGTTGTCATGGGTGACTTCAATTACCAAGACATCTTGTGGGAGGATCACTCAGCAAAATCCGAGTGGTCGCAAAGATTCCTATCGTGCATGGATGACCTCTACCTGACTCAAGAAGTTGACAGGCCAATGAGAGGTAAAGCGCTGCTCAACCTGGTACTGGCTACTGGGGATGACCTAATTGTAGACGTAGTGATTAATGGGAAGCTGGGTGACAGCAACCACAAGCTGATCACCTTCACCATCCGCCATAAAGCTGGCAAGTCAGTTAGCAACACTGAAGTCCTTGACTTCAGGAAAGCCGACTTTGACAAGCTCAGGAGGCTTGTCAGTTTGGCCCTAAGGGACCATGACCCCAGGGGGAGGGGAGTCCAGGAAGAGTGGTTGCTCCTCAAGGGGGCGATCCTCATTGCACATGCTAATTCTATTCCATCTCAGAGGAAAGGCAGCAAGAGGGCACAGCAGCCCCCCTGGCTCTCCAGGGATCTAGCAGACCTCCTGAGGCTAAAAAGAAAGGCCTACAAAGGATGGAGGATGGGATTCACCTCCAAGGAGGAATATTCTGCACTGATCCGGTCCTGCAGGGAGCAAACCAGGAAAGCCAAGGCTGCAACTGAACTCCAACTAGCTTTGAGCATCAAGAACAATAAAAAGTCCTTTTTCAGATATGTGGGGAGCTGGAGGAAAAGCAAGGGCAATATTGGACCCCTGCTGAACCAGATGGGACAACTGATGCCCGGTAAAAAACTAACCTATTAAATGGGTACTTTGCGTCAGTCTTTCATTAGTCCCATGGGACGTCCATGCCCGCTACAGGACAGGGAGGTCCGGGTGAGGGAGATCTCTTGCCTTCCATCAATGCGGAGCTCATAAAGGAACACCTTGAGAGGCTGGATACCTTCAAGTCAGCTGGCCCTGACAATCTACACCCCAGGGTACTCAAGGAGCTGGTGAGCATCATAGCCCAGCCCCTGGCATGGATCTTTGAGAAGTCCTGGCACTCTGGTGCAGTGCCCGAAGACTGGAAGAAGGCCAATGTGGTGCCTATCTTCAAGAAAGGGAGAAAAGTGGATCTGGCAAACTATAGGCCCATCAGCCTGACTTCTATCCCAGGGAAGATCTTAGAAAAGTTTATTAAAGAAGCCATCCTTAGTGGAGTAGCCGATGCCAACATCCTGAGGGATAGCCAGCACAGGTTTGTTACAGGTAGGTCTTGCTTGACCAATCTCATTTCCTTTCATGACCAGGTGACCTATCACCTGGACAAGGGAGAAGAGATATCTTGACTTCAAAAAAAGCCTTCAATCTGGTATCCCATGATCATCTCTTGGCGAAACTGGCCAGTTGTGGCCTTGGGTCCACTGCGATCTACTGGCTGGGAAATTGGCTCCGTGGTCAGACCCAGAGGGTGATAATTGATGGAAGTCAATCGTCATGGTGCCCTGTGACCAGTGGGGTCCCCCAAGGCTCTGTCCTTGGACCCATATTGTTCAACCTTTTCATTAATGATGTGGACATTGGAGTCAGAAGCAGATTAGCCAAGTTCACCGAGGACACCAAGCTTTGGGGCAAAGCATCCACACCTGAAGACAGGAGGGTGATCCAGGCTGACCTGGACAGGCTCAGAAAATGGGCAGATGAGAACTTGATGGTGTTTAACACTGAAAAATGCAAGGTTCTCCACTTTGGGAGGAAATACCTGCAGCATCCTTATAGGCTCAGCAGTGCTATGCTGGCTAGTACTATGGAAGAAAGAGACTTGGGGGTCATCATTGACCACAAGATGAACACGAGCCTGCAATCCGATGCTGTGGCTAGTAAAGCGACCAAAACACTGGCTTGCATCCATAGATGCTTCTCAAGCAAATCCCGGGACGTCATTCTCTCTTTGTACTTAGCCTTGGTGAGGCCGCAGCTGGAGTACTGAGTCCAGTTTTGGGCCCCACAATTCAAAAAGGATGTGGAGAAGCTTGAGAGAGTCCAGAGAAGAGCCACGTGCATGATCAGAGGTCAGGAAAACAGACCTTACGATGACAGACTGAGAGCTATGGGGCTCTTTAGCCTGGAAAAGCGCAGGCTCAGGGGCGATCTGATGGCCACCTATAAGTTTATCAGGGGTGACCACCAGTATCTGGGGGAACGTTTGTTCACCAGAGCGCCCCAAGGGATGACGAGGTCAAAAGGTTATAAACTACTGAAAGACCATTTCAGGCTGGACATAAGGAAGACTTTCTTTACTGTCTGCCCAGCTCAGGCCCTGAGTTTATATCTTGCAAGCCCTGGCCCTTTTGGATCATGTGGCTCCCTTGACTGGCCTCTGCCTCACCTGGAGCCTGCTTCTCCTTCAGACTGCCTTTCCTTAAAGTAGCAGGAGCACCTAGTTTTATTCCCAGCCTATTGTAACTTTGTTCTTATCAACATTAGCCCCTATACAAATTATTGGCATAAACCTGCTAAGTGGCTTTATGTACATATATAGCTCAATGATGCTAATTTTTATTAAGGAATGCTAATAGCAGATAACTGTTAACACTGCAGTCTCAGTTTTGTTACCTGTTATGTAAGTCAGGGCATCCCATGGAATTTTTCCTTCTTGACAGTAAAGGTTTAGGTTCAGCAAGGCACATTCTCTGTCACTGTCATTGAATTCATAGCAGATGTTCCAGCCAAGAGGTCCAAATTTTTTCCTCTCCTTGAATATTAAAAGCAAAATTGAATAAACTGACTTTACTCAGGGTACCCAGAGCTACTCTCCTACATAATAGTTGTAATGTAGTTTTGTTTTTATTTTGCAATTTAAGCATATATTAAAAGGAATGATAACGGACTAGATAGAGCTTAAGGCACAGCCCTGAACAGGTGGTTTCACTGCCCTGTGAGTAGCTGCTAGAAGCACTTGTCCCCTCTGAATCAGTAAATTCCAGCTGGCCAATATTATCTGCAAAACTGCAATGCACCCTGCAGTAAGTCAGCTGAGCTTTGGTTCCAATCAATCTCCACCTGTTACTGTGTATGAAAATGTAAATGATTAGTTCTTAGCCACTCAGGTCAGATTCTGAGACCGTCCTTCCCTGCCATAACAGATTTATCTCCTAACTTTTAATCTCACTGTTGTTTGGAAAGTTTATGTAATTCATAATCTTTCAAAATAACTCAGTTTGATTTTTTTTTTCTAAATGAGATAAATGCAAATGTTTCAGCATTCATGAATAATCTGACAACAGCAACCTGAAAGGCTAAAAAAGGGGGGGGGGGGGGGGGAAATCAGTAAGTATACAGATCTTTCCTTCATGCTTCCAAAAAGATTTAGTAACAAGTAAGGCCCCATACAAACATTCAGTTTCTCCTGGGAGTCACTGTTTTCCCAGGAGAAACCATGCATGTAGAAGTGTTCAGGTTTTTTCTCTAGGGTAAAAATGGCCACTCCAAGAGAAAAATAACCCAGGAACAACCAGGGTTAAATCACTCCCAGGAGAGTTTCTCCTGGGACAGCCAATGTCTGTACATGCCATGGGTTCTGTCAAAACAGAACATAATCCTCCAGCATCTCCCCTTCACCCTCAGGAAGACTGTGTCATTTGCTGATGTTGGCCTGCCTACCTCTTTCTGGGCCAAACTCCCACCTCTCTCACCTGCCACACCTTGATGGAAAAATGATTATGATGTTACTGAAGTGGGAGGCTGCCATTTAAGACTTCTATGACAAGGGGTGATATCCCCAGCTCTGAACCTTCCCTTACACTGGGCCCGTGCCTTGCAAATTGCATCCCAGGCAGCTAACCTGACCTGTACCCTTCTCCCTCTCTGGCTGTGGTCCCCTCTCTGGGACCTCTGACTCCCTCTTAGGCCTTGGCCCCGCCCTCGGGCCAGTCAGAATCCCAAGCCTCTTCTTCTGGGCATCCCTTGCTGTGGGCCCCTGGCCCTTTTGACCCCCTCTTGGGTCCTGGCCTCAGCATTGACCAGTCAAGGGTCCAGTCAATCAGGTCTGAGCAGCTTGCCTTCTCTTCCTCAAAATTCCACTGGATCAAGTGAGCCTCAGGTCTCTCAAGGATCTCACTGGTCTGGGCTTTCCCCAGCCAGGACTGCATAGGGGCTGGAGGTTATCAGGCACCACCTACCCACCTTTTACCTGCAGGTTCACGGTTCTGGCATTTCCTGGGGCTGCTGCACCACCTGAAGTCCCACCAGGCCTCCCTACCCCGGCAGGGTGCAGTTTTAGGTCATGCCCAGGACCTGGGGCTTACTTCATCCCCATAGCCCCAGCCATATGCCTCCAAGTTGGTCCTGGCCCAAAGAGCTCAGCAGGAAGATATTCTTTCCTTCTGGCTGGTCTTCAAACTGCTCCCCCTTAGCACAGAGAGCTGGGCATTAAATGACCACCCTCATCAGACACCTGCCATCTTCCTGGCCTAGTCCTTAAAGTGGCAGGTACCAACAGTGCCCTGCCACAGGCAGGTATCTATTGATATAAAAAATATTTTTGTCCATCATTAAATTATGAATACTATTCACTCAGAAATTCCTAAAGTTACTGGACAAAACCTGAAGCCCATATTTAGGTTTTACTGAACTCTCTCTCAAGGAAACTTTTGTTAACTTTAATGGACATTTGTCTGACTAATGATTGACCAAACACTAAGCAAAAAGTTCTCGTTCTGTTCCTATTTAAACACAGCATTGTTCAGTTTTTCAGTAATCAGGCTGAAAGTGGAATAATGAAATCAGCACAGTTATTCTTCTAGTGCCACCAGGTGTCCCTCTGAAAATTCAATTTAGTGTGAGCTACTTCAGTTTAAAACCTTCAGAATTATCCTGATGGATTGTTGGTTAACTAGAATTCCCCGTAAATTAAATGTCTGCTCCAACAGAAACCTCCAGAGACATTGCTGTATTTACAATAATTAATATGTAGCAGACATTTAAATATAGACTTTTGGAAGGAAACAATTATAATCCTAATTCAATTATATTGAATTATAACTAGTTTAACTGAGAAGAGAGGCTTTTCATTAGTAAAAGAAATGTAAGTGTCTAGTTTCTTAAAATTAAAGCTAAATTATCTTTGCAGAAGCTTGCTATCCCTACTGTACAGCTATGAATAAATTAGATACATTCTAAACAGATTAAGTGAACTAATTTTTAATTTCAGTTCAGTACCTCTGAACTAATAATATAAGTTATACCTGGATAATAGCATGGAAGAAGCAAATGCCAAAAATAATTTTTCTCCATTTTTTGCCAAGGATATTTTCCTCAAAAAATGTAGCTGTCATTTCTGTAAATGCTCGCCTGATATTTGCACGAAGTCCCTTTGGAGGCTCATTGGTTACCTAGATTTAGAAAAATAACCACTTCTGGTTATATATTCAAATCTGCTTTCCATTTTTATACTGTAGTGCTGTCAAACTAATATAGAAACAGTTATCTGCACATAAGCTGCATTTTTTACACAGTGGAGACTCATCTACATTATGCTTTAGGTTTTCACCAAATGAGCAAGCTGATTATTTACCCTAGGAAATATATGGAAATAAAAAGATATATTATGAAAACAAGGAAATTTGGAGCAGAAAGAAACTGGAAATGAAATGTATTGAAACAAATGGGTATAAATATGCAACAAATTAGCAAGAGGAGCAATTGAAATGAGGCTGTTGAGTAAACACTGTTGCTATTTCAGTGCTTTATTTAGATGTAACAATTTCCAGCTTCTGAATCCTGGTTCAGTAGAAGGTTGTCCTATTTATCAGAAAGAGTGGCCAGCCAACACCCACCAATATCTTGATTTAAATGGACTAGGGTTATAAGGTGCAATAGGGACAGCTGAATTTAGCTGTGAGTTCTTCTGTTAGAAGTTTGTCCTTCACTTCTGATGCTGTAGGATATTCTATTTGCTTTGTCACTGGCTCCTTTTGTGAAAAGCCGCAGCTTGCAAGTCTTACATATTTTTGGACTACGCTGCAAGTTGTTTACTATTAGAAGGGGAAGCATATTTCCTGGCTGCTGCTAGGTACAAGTGTTTGCTATGATAATGGGCCTTTGTAATATGGCCTTTTGGCTAAGATCAAGTGAGACCCAGCCAGCCCCAGGGTGGGCAACAACAGACCGGAGGCATGGCAGGACCACAGACTGCAACTGCAAAGACAACCCCGGTGCCAACGCTATGACTCAGCAGCAGCCTCCCACATCCAGGATCTATACCAGGCCAACCATCCCAAAGGTGGTGAGAGAAATCCTGGAGGGTCCCTCAGCTTTCTGCCAGGTCCCCCAGGAGACTTTGTTTACCTATTCCAGCAGGGTCTTCAACCCACCAGCAGAAGCCACCATCCTATGCCCTGCGACCATAGAAGCTCTGCTTCCTGCCCCCACTGCAGAGGGGTGTAAAGGCATCCTTGAACCGCAGGAGGTGGAAACCTGCCTCAAGAGAACCAGGGACACCGTTCCTGGCAGATACAGCATCAGGTACAGCCTCCTGAGGAAGCACGACCCGGGCTGCCATGTTTTCTCTTTTATCTTCAACAGGTACAGAGAGTTCTAGCACATGTCCATAGCCTGGAAGAGGGCCATGATGGTCCTCATTCACAAGAAGGGAGACCCAACAAACCCAGGAAACTGGAGACCCATTGCCCTGTGCTCCACCATCATGAAGCTGTATGCCAGCTGCCTGGTGGCTCATATCACCAACTGGGCGGTGAACAGCGGGGCCATCAGTTGGACCCAGAAGGGCTTCATGTCGATGGAGGGCTGCTATGAACACAACTTCACCATCCAGATGCCCCAGGACAATGCCCAGAGGACCAGGAAGCAGTGCGCAGTGGCGTGGCTGGACATCTCCAATGCCTTCAGCTCTGTGCCCCACCGCCACATCTTCAACACCCTCCAAGAGCTCAGCCTACCAGACAGCATCACCAACCTGGTGTGGGAGCTCTATGACAGGTGCACCATGACTGTCCAAGCCAGCAATGGAGAGACTGACAAGATCCCCATCCAATCAGGGGTGAGACAGCGCTGCCCCCTCAGCGCCATCATTTTCAACTTGGCCATGGAACCACTCCATTGGGTTGTGATGGGCGGCCCTAGTGGGCTCAACCTGTATGACCAGAAGTTGAGCATCCTGACCTACACCGATGACCTTGTCCTCCTCGTGAACAATGTTGCCCAGCTGCAGCAGATGCTGGACATGACATCTGAAGCAGCCAGGTGAATGGGCCTGTGCTTGAACGTCGCCAAATGCACTTCCCTGCACATTGATGGCAGGCAGAAGAGCCATGTCCTGGACTCCACCCTCACGATCCAGGGACAGGCAATGAGGCACCTGTGCAACGGCGAGGCCTACTGACACCTCAGGATGTCCACTGGCCATCGGGCCAAGCAGATGCCGGAGGAGACCATCAATGGGATCATGCAGGATGCCCACAAGCTAGATTTGTCCTTGCTGGCCTCCTGGCAGAAGATAGACACAGCGAACACTTTCCTCAACCCCCACATCTCATTCATCCTGAGAGGCTCAGTGGTCCTCAGGACCCCCTCTCAAGAAGGCGAAGGCCGAGATCCAAAAGCTGCTAAAGAAGTGGTTGCATCTGCCGCTGAGGGCCAGCAATGAGATCCTGCACATCCTCTACCAGAAGGGAGGTGCCAACATCCCCTGCATGGTTGACCTCTGTGACATCGTGGTCGCCACCCATGTCTTCCACCTCCTGACCTGCCTGGACCTGACAGTAAGTATCAATACCAGCACCCTCAAGGAGACCACCCACAAGAGGATATAGTGAGACAACCCACCAGACATGACTTAGCCACCGTCCTCAGCAGCTCACTGAAGGGTGAGTTCGGCAGAGACTGTGGGGACTTTGCCACACTGTGGAGCTGAACCCGCAACGCCACACACCACTTCGGGAAGCACATCAGCTGCACCTGGACTGAGGAGCACCAGGAGCTGGGAGTCCCTCTGCAACCAGCCCCACACACCAACTATGTCACCATGATACCCAGCATGAGGACCTTCCTGGAGTGGTTCCTGAAGGACGCTGTCCGTAACAAGTATGCTGGTGACCTGAGGGCCAAACCTGAGCAGGTTCTTTGACATCACTTTGAAGTGGGACTCCAGCAACCACTTTATGCTCAGTGGGAGCTTCACACGCTTTGCATACTGGTGCTTCCTTCACCGTGCCCGCCTCAACTGCCTGCTTCTCAATGGGGCTGTCTACTTGGGCCACCAGGACAAGAGGTGCTGGCAGAGCAGCTACATGGCAGAGAGCCTCCCCCATGTGCTGTGCAGCTGCAGGCTACATGCCAGAGCCTGGCAGCTCTGCCACAACACTGTCCAGGACTGGCTGCTGAAGGCCATCCCAGCCACAGTGGGGGAGATCTCCATGAACCGCACCGTCCCAGGCTGTGAGAGCTAGGTGTGCCCTGATGCTATCATCACAAATGAGGAGGCCAAGAAAACTGTGATTGTGGACATCACCATCCCCTTTGAGAACCAGTGCCAAGCCTTCACTGACACCTGGGCTCACAAGTTGAAGAAATATGCCCCACTGGCCTACATTCTGAAGGGCTGCAGTTATGATGTGATGGTCGATGCGCTCATTGTGGGAACGCTCGCAGCCTGGGATCCCAGCAACGAGAGTGTCCTCCATGCCTGCTGTGTCTCCTGCTGCTATGCCAAGCTGATGTGCCACCTCATGGTGTCTGACACCATCTGTTGGTTCCGTGACATCTACATCAAGCACACCGTGGGCCATCACCAGTACACTAATCCCACCCAACCGACCGCAGCTGGACTAACCCAGAGGGGACTGCCTGAATCCCGCTCTGCACCCGATGGACTCCAACAGGAATCTTGAAAGACAGACCACTCCATTCCGCCTGAAGAGAACCCCCATGATAAGATTCTATAAGGCTAAGAAACTTTTTCAACCTACCCCCTACACCACTGCCGAACATTGTACGGGTTTGTGTGCATCTATCCTCTTTCTCTCTCAGTGTTGCGACTGCCCCCTCACTCCTCTTCCTCCACCTCAGATTCATAGATGTTAGGGTCGGAAGGGACCTCAAATAGACCATCGAGTCCGACCCCCTGCACAGGCAGGAAAGAGTGCTGGGTTTAGATGACCCTAGCTAGATGCCTATCTAACCTCCTCTTGAAGACCCCCAGGGTCGGGGAGAGCACCACTTCCTTTGGGAGCCCATTCCAGACTTTGGCCACTCGAACTGTGAAGAAGTTCTTCCTAATGTCTAGTCTAAACCTGCTCTCTGCTAGCTTGTGGCCATTATTTCTTGTAACCCCCAGGGGCAATTTGGTGAGTAAAGTCTCACCAATTCCCTTCTGTGCCCCCATGATGAACTTATAGGCAGCCACAAGGTCGCCTCTCAACCTTCTCTTGAGGAGGCTGAAGAGGTCCAGGTGCCCTAGTCTCTCATTAAGGGTTTGCAGGCCAAGCCCTATTAGCATACGAGTGGCCCTTCTCTGGACCCTCTCCAGGTTATCCACATCCCTCTTGAAGTGCGACACCCAAAATTGCACACAGTATTCCAACTGCAGTCTGACCAGCATTTGATAGAGGGGAAGTATCACCTCCTTGGATCTGTTCGTCATGCATCTGCTGATGCACGATAAAGTGCCATTAGCTTTTCTGATGGCTTCGTCACACTGCCGACTCATGTTCACCTTGGAGTCCACTAGGACTCCAAGATCCCTTTCCACTTCTGTGCCACCAAGCAGGTCATTTCCTAGGCAGTAGGTATGCTGGACATTTTTCCTCCTAGGTGCAGCACTTTGCATTTCTCCTTGTTGAATTGCATTCTGTTGTTTTCTGCCCATATGTCCAACCTGTCCAGGTCTGCTTGTAGTTGTTCCCTGCCCTCCGGTGTGTTCACCTCTCCCCACAATTTTGTGTCATCCGCAAACTTGGACAGAGTACACTTCACTCCCTCGTCCAAGTTGCTGATGAAGACACTGAAGAGTATCGGTCCAAGGACCGAGCCCTGCGGGACCCCACTGCCCACACCCTTCCAGGTCAATACTGACCCTTCCACTACAACTCTCTGGGTACGACCCTCTAGCCAATTTGCCACCCACTGGACTGTGTAGTCATCCAAGTCACAGCCTCTTAACTTGTTCACCAGTATGGGGTGGGATACCGTATCGAAGGCCTTCCTGAAGTCTAAGTAAATGATGTCAACCCCTACTCCTGCATCTAGGTGTTTTGTAACCTGGTTATAAAAAGAAACTAGATTAGTCAGGTATGATCTTCCTGCTACGAACCCATGCTGGTTTCTCCTCAGCATAATTTTTTCTGCCGGGCTCTTGCAAATGTGAGCCTTGATAATTTTTTCAAAGACTTTGCCAAGGATGGAGGTGAGACTGACTGGCCTATAGTTGCCTGGGTCCTCCTTCCTCCCCTTCTTGAAAATGGGGACCACACTGGCCCTTTTCCAGTCCTCCGGGACCTGGCCCATGCACCATGAGTGTTCAAATATTCCCGCCAGTGGCTGTGCAATGATGTCAGCCAGTGCCTTCAGTACCCTCGGATGGAGATCATCTGGGCCTGCTGACCTAAACGCATCCAGTTCCTCCAAGTGACTCTGCACCATCTCAGGGTCTACGCATGGTAGTCTGGCACCCTGCTGCTGCCTCTCTACAATCCCAGTGAGAGCCTTGTCTTGCCCCTCGCTTAGGAACACTGAGGCAAAGAACTCATTGAGGAGTTCAGCTTTGTCTCCCCTGTCCGTCACCAATTGCTTGTGCCCATTTAGTAGAGGTCCTATTCCACCCTGGGCCTTCCTTTTACTCCCTATATTTCTAAAAAACAATTTTTTGTTATCCTTTACTTGGGATGCCATTCTCAGCTCCATGGTGGCTTTGGCCTGTCTAACTGCCTCCCTACAAGCGCGAGAAGAGGAGGTATACTCCTCTTTAGTAGTCTCTCCCTGTTTCCACTTTTTATATGCCACCTGTAGCAGGACACTAAGGTGCCTGCTACTGAGAGAGCCAGGAAGACTCTTCAGATGCCGGTTGCCAAGGCAACCAAAGGGAGCTAATGGCTTACACCTGCCTAGCCGGCTGAAGGAAGGGGCAGGGCCTGGCCCCTATATATAAAGCACAGGCAGGAGGCCAGAGGCAGTTCCCTACCAGCAGCCAAGGGAGAAAGAGCTCCCTGAGCAAGGATGTGAGAACTGCAGGTACTGCTCCAAGCAGGGCGAAGGAGGGCAGCTCTGGGACGTTTTAGTAACGTGATTATAGCTGGGCGGCGTTAAGTTCAGTTATGGCCTAGAGGCTTGTGTTTGCTTTGTTTGTTTACACCGGTGGTTTGGGTGAGGCTATAAGGGGATGGAGGAGGCCTCATAGGGGACTCACAGTACAGTGAGGTCCCCAGCCCCAGCGAGGGCACAGAGTTCAGGGTGTACAGACCCCAGCTCCAGAAAAGAGCCCGAGAGATGGGGCAGCGTACGGAGCAGGCCCGAGAGCTAAAAAGGGTGCAAATAGAGAGAAGGACAAAACAACGTCTTTTTTACATCTGCAAGGCTTGGGGCGTGGTATTGGGGTGGTAGGAGCCACGCATAGCCCTTAAGGCTTGGGCGCATGGGACAACCATAGACAGGAAGACTATGACCAAGAGGACTGAAGGTAGCCTCCCTATAAAAATTCATAACATCCAAGACGTGGCGGGCGAGAATCGGAGGGTGCAAGAAGACAACTTGGCACGGTAAAGGAGGCAGCAGGGTAGAGCACGGTGACCCTGACGTCATTCCTGTCACCCCCCCCTTTTTAGCCTATAGGCTGCTCTGGATTTCTCTGGTCAGCCAAGGAAGCCTCTTGGCCCCTTTCCCCCTTTTTCCCCTGCATTGGGATCGTCTCCCTCTGTGCCCGAAGGATCATTTCCTTAAGGCACAGCCACCCTTCCTGGGCTCCCATCTCTTCAAAACTCTTACTCTGCAATGCATCCTTGACTAAACGCCCGAGTTCATTGAAATCAGCTTTCCTAAAGTCTAGCACTTTCACCCTACTAGTTACCTTACCCACTCGACGTCTTATGGTGAATTCTATTATTAGGTGATCACTGGCCCCCAGGTGACCACTGATCTGTAGGTCCCCTACCATGTCATCCCCCGTTGCCAGTACCAGGTCCAGTAAGGCATTCCCCCTAGTGGGACCATGTACCTCCTGCGTCAGGTGGAGGTCCTGTACACAGGATAGGAACCTGCGTGAACGGTGGGACTTTGCTGTCTGCGTCTCCCAGCAAATGTCTGGGTAGTTTAGGTCCCCCATGACTACTGCCTCCCTAGTTTTTATACCGCCTCCCCCACCCCCAGGCTTAGTTGGCTAACTTTGTATTTTCTGTAACCTAGTTGTGTTCCCCTCCTCACCCCCATCCCTCGTATGTTAGTTACTTGCTTGGGCACTCTGTATTTTCCTTATGACTTTGAATTTTATTAGTGAATGTTATGAGTCATGAACCAAAAAGATGACAATTTCAGCATATGTCAGGCCAGAATCAAAATGAATTTGCAGGGATTCCTGAGCACTATGTACTTAGCTTGACTGCACTTCCTGGACACCAGGGTGCACAGGTTTTTATCCCTGAAAGGCCTTTGAATAAGTAGATTAACATGATCTTGGTAGAGGTAGATAGTTTATGGATTATAGAATTTAACAGGTCTCAAACTTGAAGGAGCAGGGAGTTTCTGCTGTCTTCCAGCTTAGCTGATGTCAAGATGGGTGCCTTTTGAGTAGTTATCCTCTTTGGATTGTCTTTCTTTAATTAAAATTTGTATGGGGCAATGCTGTAGCAAAGCAGCTAATGTTCTACATTGCCTAGAAAAAGCTCTGTAGAGAAGAGCGAGTCCCCTCCTTGTTCATCCTGCATTCCCTAGAAATACCACCTTCCCTCCAATTGTATGGTTTTGGTGTTCAGTTTAGCTCTTAGTTAAAGTGCAGACAAGCTTCTAGGTTTTACAGGTTTTTTTAGTCCAATTAAATGTTTGGTTCCTTCTGTCTTCTCTAGTAGGACTTTTGTTTGTCAGCTGATACCACCCGGAGTATTTAAAGAAAATGATGGTACTAAGTGTGAGGGCAAAAGATACAAACATTTCAGTTTGCATCATCAAATTCCCAAATAATAATAATTAAAAATATAATTTTGAAACGCTCTGTAAATAATTTGTCATGTGTTATTATTGATCATTATACTTAATATCACTTAAAAAAACCCAAAACATTACCTTGACAGAATTCTGGAGGACTGTGACTGGAAAAGTTTCACTAGGCATGGAACTTAAATAGAGTCGAAAATCCTCATGAATAGATACATCTGAAAAACAAAGAATTTAGATGTTCAAACTAATTCACAAGCCTTAAAAGCAAATCACTATAAGAAGACTTATATTTAAAAGAAAGTGCTTAGTTACATATGCTATTTAATACATTTGCTCATAGTCTGGAAGAGAGTAAAGCTGCATTGTAGTTAAATTTGCAGATAGCAATTTGGTAAGTGTTACAAACATCAATGGAACTAAAGATATAGCATAAAGAAGCACAGAAAGCTTGGAGGAAGGGGAGGTAAGAAATAAAATGAGACTAAGGAAATTTCACATGAAGAAAAATTTTAAAGAAAAATTACCAACTGTTATGATGAAGGAAAAAACCTGAAGAGCAATGACACTGAAAGAGACTAATAATGCCAATGGACAGTTAGATATAAGTGTGCAGTGGGATGGTAACGCAATTTTGAGTTGTATATGTAGAAGCACAAAGCCATAAACAATGCTGCCTCTTTATCTGACACTTGCTGGAATGTGGCATTCAGACCGGGCACCTCTGTGCTAAAAAGCTATAGAAAACACTGAATGGAACACAGAAAGGAAACACAATAATTGCATTGAGACACAGGGAAACAGTGAAAGATTTAAGGGTTAGATCCAGATCAGCCTTGTAGGTGCATCCACTGTGGCACTGCAAAGCCTGAAAACTAGACCCCTTGCCTCAGGGGAGTGATCCAAATAGGTAGAACTGGGTAGGACCCCTACTGACTTAATGGGGAGAGGCAGGTGCCTCTGAACAACAATCCAGTCAGCCAGTAGGAAACGCTAGTTACCAGGTCATGTCTGAAATCTCGCTTCATCTCTGGAACAAATGCACTTGAGTCAAAGCTATACATTAGGGACCTCCATTCACTGAGGATCCAAGGCATACTTAGGTGAGGTGACTGACTGACTGGTGGTGTTGAAGGTAGTACCCACTTTTCTCTACTAGCCTGGTGGTCAGAGTGCTTGTCCAAGTAGAGGGAGGAGACCTGGGTTAGAGGTCATCCTCAGCCTGAGTAGCTTCAAGTCTGCATGTCCCACCTCCCAGGAGAATGGGCAAGCCCTTTAGGTTGAAATTTTGTGAAAGGAATGCAAGATGCATAGGACAAAAGCCAGAAACAGCCAGAGGGAGCCTGACTGGGAAGCTCAGTGATGATTCCCCGGGAGGGAAGAATCAGCTTGGTTGGGCAAAGACTTGGAAGGAGCACAAAGAAACTAGGATTTTTAAAGGCAGAGAAAGGATGATCAGAGACTTGACAGTGGGTAAGAATTAGATCAGACAGACTCAGCTGTAATTGCTGCTGTAACAAGTTTGGCTGCCAGAGGCTGTTAGGCAGCTAGGAGAAGGAAGGTTTCCATGAACAAAGTCTACAAGTCTCTGGGAACTAAGCCATGCCTCTGCTTAATGGTTGGGATTTTCCTTGGGTGGTGGCTGAAGCAAGCTTTTATTCTAATATTCTAAAGAACAAAAAGCTTTAGTCTGAAGCAGTGTATCTGCCAGGCCTGTGCAAAAGTGGCTAGTATTCGCTTCGGATTCAGATTCAGCCAATTTATAGTATCATAGTAGCTAGGGTCAGAAGGGACCTAAACAGATTATCAAGTCCGACCCCCTGCCTTGGGCAGGAATGGATGCTGGGGTCAAATGACCCCAGTCAGGTGTCTATCCAGTCTCCTCTTAAAGACCCCCAAGGTACAAATGAGCACCACTTCCCTTGGAAGTTGGTTCCAGGTTCTAGCCGCCCTAACCATAAAGTAATGCCCCTGATATCTAGCCTGAACCTGTTCTCTATCAACTTGTGGCCGTTATTCCTAGTTACCCCGTGTGGTACCCAGGGGAACAGGACATCTCCTATTCCCTGCTGATCCCCTGATGAATTTGTATACAGCTACCAGATCCCCCCCTCAGCCTTCTCTTGTGGAGGCTGAATAGATTCAGGCCCTCTAGCCTCTCCTTGTAGGGCCTGATCAAGGGGCAGCAGAGCATGTGAGTGGCCCTTCTCTGGACCTTCTCAATGCTAGCCACATCTTTCTTGAAGTGCAGTGCCCAAAACGGGATGCAGTACTCCAACTGTGGCATGACCAATGCTGCACAGGCAGGAAATATCACCTCCCTGGACCTGCTTGTGATGCATCTGTGGATGCATGACAAGGTGCGGTTAGCCTTACTGACAGCTTCCCTGCATTGGCGGCTCATGTTCAACCTGGAGTCAACAATGACTCTAAGATCCCTTTCTGCCTCTGTGCTGACGAGAAGGGTGTTCCCCAGCCTATAGGTATGCTGCTGGTTCCTTCTCCTTAGATGCAGTACCCTGCACTTGTCCACGTTGAATTCCATCCTATTCTCATCTGTCCATCTCTGAAATCTGTCCAGATCTAGCTGAATTCTGTCCTTCCCTTCTGGCATGCCCACCTTGCCCCACATCTTGGTGTCATCAGCGAACTTGGATGACATTTTTTCCACCCCCTTGTCCAAGTCGTTGATAAAGATGTTGAACAGTATGGGCCCAAGGACCAAGCCCTGGGGAACCCCACTGCCCACATCACTCCGGGTCAAAAATGACCCGTCCACCACCACTCTCTGGTTGTTTTTTTTTTTTTTTTTTTTAAAAGGGCTGGAGCTGGCATGGGCAGGGCACCCATGGGGGGCTGGGGGAGCAGGGGGACAGCAGGGATTGCCCCCTGCCTGGCAGCACCTGTTGATCTTTTTTTTCTAAAAGTATTTTTTTTTTAAAGTACCGGGAATTGGGGTGGGCAGGGGCAGCAATGGGGGGCTGCAGGAACGGGTGGGGGTTGGGGAGTCTGGAGGGTTGGGGGGCTGGCAGGGATCCCCCCCATGGTCCCTTCCCCCAGCCCTCCCCCACCCCTACCCCCCTAGTACTTACCAGTTTGGAGTCACTTGCAGCTCTGCCTGAATCAAAGCTCTCTGAATGTTTTCTGAAGATCTGGAGAGCTTTGAATTGACTCGGACCCTTAAATTGGCCCCCTGATTCAATTCAGATTCAGAGATTTATCCAACAAATCAGGACGAATCTCCTCTAAATTGAGTCACCACCCGGAGCTTCGCACAGCCCTAGTATCTGCCACCCACATGACATAGCTGAAACAAAAACAGTACTGCAAGGAACTTAACATGTAAGCCCCCTAACAATTCATATCCATTACCCTAACAGTTCATACCCATGGCTTCATGCACAAGACAAGCACCTAGTCACTGCCAGGCTACATTTGTTGTTTGCCTAGCCAGCCCTCTCGAGTACAATTGGCTTTCACCAACTTACCTTCTTCCAAACACCTTTAGTTGTAAACATCAGGGGGATGTCTACACCACCTCCCTGCCATGCCTGGGAGTGCCAAGGTGAAGAACTTCCTCCCATTCCACATGCAACAACTCCTGAAAGTGAAGTAATGTAGCTGCCTTAGAGCAGCCCTAAGCATATGTTTGGCACTGCTCTCAGGCTCTCTGTCGCACTGCTGCACTAAGGAGGCTGTCTTACCCGATTCCTAGGGTTTGGCATACATGGAGTAGGATCAAGTGAAGACAGTGCCCTTGGTGACATCCCTGGGCAGGGCATGGAGGTGGTGCAGACAAGTACATGCTACAGTACTTTGATAGGTTAGGAAGGGGGAGTTTGGTGAAGATTTAAATGAATCTGACATAAATCTTCCTCTACTAAAGTTCCGTAAAATAAGAATACAATTTCGCTGTTTGGTAAGAGGTTGGCATTGAGGATAAATTCCTTAATGTGAACGCCGACCTGCCTTCACGAAAGAAAATTTGTCATAAATTACAGTGAAAGCCCTTAAAGAAGAAAATAACAATAGTAACAACAACAGTAGCAATAAACTACTGAGCACAACTAGGCAAAGAGTAGAGTGAATCCTATGCAATATGATGAGAAAACATGATCCTAAAGATGGCCATTTCTTTGGTTCTTCCCCTTTTTGTCTGTGGGATAAGCAATATCTTTCCAAGAGCAGGCCAAATCAGAATTGTGCTTTTCTAATTATTTCATCACAGAAGGAAAATAACATACTTGGCTCTGTAAAACTTTTAATAAGTTCTTCCATAGCTAACATCCATGAAACTGCTAGATGACAGTTTTGCAGAAATACCCAATTTCCTGTTCTCATTGCATCCTTTATCATCTTTGCTGCAATAGGTCCTTGGCCTTGCCCTAGTGAGATTGACTCCAGTCTGAAATAGAGTAAATACTGTTAAAGTTCTTACTGCATATACTTTAACATGCAGTGAATTTCAAAACAGTAGGATTTCAGTATTTATATTTAAAAAAAAAAATTAGCCAAAATGTCCAAACCCGGGTGTTGAAAGTTAGGCTTCTTGACCCGTTTAGACCTCAAAATGAAAGGCTATATAGCAGCATAAAGAACACACTATCTCTGAAAGTCACACTGAAACACTGGTATAGTATATAGTTTGTAGAACTACATCAATTAACTTTAATATATATTCCCATATAAAGAATTAAATTCCAGCTTAATTGAAAATAACGATAAAAATCTCATTAACTTCAATATAGCCAGGGTTTTACCCAGGGGGCATGTGCTACAGCGAAAATTAACAAAAAAATAAATATGCTGGAAAAATCAGAGATTGGTATTTTTGAAGAGGCCTAAGAGAATTAGGGGCCTAATTTCCATTAAAATCCTAATTCTTCACTGTAACAAAGTTATGTAATTCATACCGTTCTGAATATCCTCGCTCTTTTGCAAACCTCTGAAAAGCTCCCATGGGATCAGAGCCTGTGCTTAAGATAAATACTAGAGGAGTGGAAGAGGACATGTCTTGATAAAGAGTTCCCAGGTCAACTGGGGGATTCTCTATGAATTGTTTTCCAAGATTTTCTATTACAAACTCAGTCAGTGCAGAGACAACCTGTAGATATGAAAACACACTAATTTATATAAACAAACAGAAAAAGTCAGTTGACATTAGACAATAAGCACTTCCAGGCTGCAGGTTTAAGTTTTTATTTGTTTGGACAGTACCTAGCACAATCAGACCTGTTTCCATTGGGGCCTGTCCTACTGCTATAATACAAATAGTAGAGTCAATAGTGAAAAATAGAGCAAAGCTCTAAGATGCAAGTCTGAAACTATTGTAATCCCTTCAAACAACCTCCTTCACATACTCACAAACAGCAAAACACACAGCAACTTATTAACTCAAAGAAAAGCCAAAATTAGTGATTCATTGATTCAGATCACTGTCCCCAGTTTGATTCAGCTGAAGCCAAATCTGAAGATTCAATGCTGATTTGGAGAATCAGCAATTCGGCCATAGACATAGCTTTAAATGTTTTTTCTACATACCTCAAGGTACCAGGTGCAGCTCGTGAACACTGCAATGCTAGGGCAGATGGAGTGTCCCACAGGAGTATGGGGGGCCCCCCCGCATGCTCAGTGGTGAGCCTGAAAATAGACCAGAAGTATTTCCTGTCCACTTCTGGGTCCACTGTGGAGCACGCAAGGGGCCCCCCTGTGCCCCCCGCAGCTCAGCTATTGGCCATGGGGAGACCCCAGGAGCCACCCCAGACCCAGGAGGCAGCAGTCGCCAAGCTGGGCAGGGTGCGGGGGGCCCCCCGATGTGACCCCAACAGACCCAAAAGTGCATCGGAAGTGCTTCTAGTCCACTTCTGGGTCTGCTGCCAAGTGCACTGGGGAGCCCCCTGCACTCCTGTGGGATGCTCCACCCACCCCACCATCGCAGCATTCAGAAGCCACCTGCTACCTAGCAGTATGTAGAAGAAACATTTAAAGCTGTGTCTATGTCCGAATCTCCAAATGATTCGGAATCCCTCTGAATCAATTTGGAGGGTTCCGATTCGATTTGGAGAGATTAAAGGGTCTCCTGATTTAATATGGATTTGGAGATTTGGCCTCCGAACGGGGCCAAATCTCTACCGAATCAAATCAAGGACCGAAGCTTTGCACAGCCCTATTCACACCGGAAGTTCAGACAGTATTGTAAGAACTGGCACACTAAAACAAACCATAATCAATACAAACAAGCACGTGAACCACTGAATTCAAAATTTCCATTGCCTCTTAAAATTCCTAGACTTTGCAGGCCTCAGATGGAGTCATATTCTATTCCATCTTTTAGGCACGTAAGTGAAATTTTATTCTACTCTGCTCAGTTTACTGAAAAACTGTTAAATCAAAACGTGGGTGGGTCTTCCTTCTTGCTGGGTTTTTTTTTTTTTGTGACTCAGACTTAAGAGTAAAATAACAGTATGTCACAATAACTGATATACTAATGTATTTTCAGGACTTGAACAGGGTGGAATAGGATCACACTTGAATGTGTAAGTGGAATTAGATGCCCAACAGGTAAAATGGAATTTGGCCCACAGTGTATAAATGAATACAAAGGGGCAGATGATGCCTTATGTAAAGAGCTTCCTACAAATTAGCTAGTACTAGTCTCAGTCCCTCTACATGAAGGAACACAGGTTGGGGCAGAGTGGCCTTCTGTTCTCTTCCTGTTTGTCTAAGTGCCCAAATTTGATCATCTACATGACGTTTTAGCACTTACACACACACACACACACACACACACACGGAGCTGAATGAGTAAGATAGCTATTGGGATGAAAAGATGGGAAGTGAGTAGCTAGGTCTCTTCTCTGGGAAACCGGAGAGCTTGAATTCTAGCATTCCCCCAACTTTGCCCAGAGGGTCTGAATCTGGGTGTCTCCGACTTCCCAGCACAGAGCTCTAGCTAGCATGCCATAGGTCAGGCATTATGTGTGTCCTCCTGCAGCACTTTTTTTTAAGCTGAGCCACTATGAACATTGGAAAAAATGGATGCAGGTTGTGCGGGCCGGGGGCAAGCCGGGCCCATCTTTACGCACACGGGCTGTGGCCAGCAGCCCGGGCACGCAGGGTCGGAGAAGACCGGTGGTGAGCTAGAATTAGTCACGGACGCGTAGTGGTTGATTTAAAGATTGTTTACTTACACCAAAGATGGTCGTGGTGTAGGCTGGACAGTTTCAAGGTTCAGCTCTGCTTAAATCCTCGTTAGAGGACTATGACAATTCGTTCTTTTCCCCGGAGTTGTTGAAGCTCCCCGGGTTCGGTACTTTCTCGTACAGGAAGGGATACGTCTAGGAATTTATCGGCGACGGGGAGAGGCTAGAGGTTGTTCAGGCCTCTATTGCCTTCTTAAGAAATGCGTTGGGTCCGTAAGGATCCGCAGCACTTAGAGATCTTCATGATCTCCCTCTCTCTCGAACTCCAATTGCTGTCTCTCCAACTGATTTCTCTCCAACTTGGGCGGAAACCACCCAAGCTCTTTAAACAGCTAGCAAGCCAAATCGCTAGCTGTCACGTGTGCATATATTAGAATCGGCCAATAATGTGGCACGAATCTTCATACAAATGGCAGGAACTCCTTGCACTGTGCATTTCTTAGATGCAAAAGAAATGCACCATGCAAAGAAAGCTACAAATTGGTGGGAAATTCTCCGTTGCACCGGGGTTCTCTTCTGCAGCAGAAAACTCCACCGTGCAAAGAAGCTTCAATTTAGCGGGACAAATAATTTAGCAGTGCCGAAGCACACACAAACAAAAAAATCACAACTTCGGGTTGTGACACAGGTTAGTGCAGTGAGGAAGCTTCTGCCCTTCATTGGGAGCAAACACTCAGGCTAGAACCCAGGACTCCTTCTCTTTTAGGCCAGTAATCCTCTCACTGATATGCATACTCTCTGGTTTGATTTTTTCTTCTTGGCCCTACATATCTCCCATATGCCTTTCTCACTGGCTGGGCTAGGGGACTGTTTCAAAAGGAGTGCCAGAGAAGGCACTGGATAATGGGTGACCTGTGGTGTGCTGGCTAAAATACTGTGTTGAGAATTCAGAGTTCTAGGTTCAAACCTGCTCTGGGTGCAGTACGGCCTAGAACTCAGCTTCTCTGCCTTGCCAGGAGAGTGCCCTAGCTACAGTATGAATCCACAAGGGAGGGTGGCATTTATGCCCTGGCTATGAACACAGTCAGTGCATAACCTGTTCCACATGCACAGTTTGTGTACATATGCAATCATAGGAAAGTAGGGATGGAAAGCAGGACCATATGTGCTTGAATCAGGATCATTGCTGACCAAACCAGTCTAGGGTCTGTTTAACTTGTCCTTGAAAACTTCCAGAGATGGAGATTCTGCAGCTTTTCTAGGTAGCCTGTTCCAATGTCTAACTACCCTAATAGTTAGAAACTCTAATCTTCATCCTTAATCTTCTCTGCTGCAGTTTGTGGCCATTGCTCTTAATCCTACTCCCTGGGCCCATGGCGCACGTTACACTTAGGATGTCATTAACATCTTAAGTAATTAACCTAGCCATAGGTTCATTCAATTAACGGCACCATAAAACAGGGAATAAGCCACAAAGTTATTACAAAATGTATGTGTAATAAAATTGTAGATGGTTCCCAACATGCCATAAATTGAACTTGTGGCCAGCTTGCCACTTCTGGGGTCCACTCGCTCCCACAGCTGGGAGCCATGGTCTATTGACCTGGGCTTCCAAATGGACAGACACCTCTGTTGGTACAGGGAACCCAGGATTGTGATCCTGAGCTACCCCTACACTGACAATATGGCATTATTGGGATCTGATCCCCAGTTCCACAGCTACATATTTTTTTCCAGACTAAATAATGCTAGTTCCTACAGGCTTTCCTCATAAATCATTTTTTCCAGATTTTTAATCATTTTGTTGTTCTCTTTTTTGAGTCTGTCTAATCTGTTCATATCTTTCTTGAAGCGTGGGACCCAAAACTGGATGTAGAATTCCAGATGAGGCCTCATTAGTGCCAAACAGAGAAGAATCGCTTCCCTTGATTTACAAGAGAGACTCCTGTTAATTGAACCTGGTATGCTATTGGCTTATTATTATTATTTTTAAACAAGAGCACGCAGTTGACTTATATTCACCTTATGTTCCACTGTAACCCCCAGGTCATTCTCTGCTGTATTTCAGCCTAGTCAATCATTCCTCATCTGTATTTGTGCATGGGATTATTTTGTTGTAAGTGCAGGACTTGGCCCTTGTACTTGTTGAATTTTATTTGATTGATAAGTCCACGCTGGATCCTAGACATACCCTCTAGAATGACTGCAACTACACCCAAACTGGTGTCCTCCACAAATTTGCTAAGCATGCACTCAATCCCGTCATCATCCAGATCATTTTTATTGTTTAACAATATCACTGGACTGAGAACAGACCCCCTGAGAAAAGCACCTCAAAACATCCTCTCAATTAAACACAGAACCATGATGACTACTCCTTGAACACAATGATCCAACCAGTTATGTACTAACCTTACAGTACCATCATCTACTCCATTATTATTTTAGCATATTAATGAGAATGTTGCGGGTGATGGTCTCTAAAGCCTTGCCCAAGTCAAGGTATATCACATCTTCCTGTAGTGGGACCTGGCCCTCAGGGGTGGGACACCCTCTGATGCCCAAGTGACTTCTGCCTCACTCCAGCTCCTTTGACTACCTTGCCTTTTGCCTTCACATGCAATATCTTGATGGAACTTAGTGTTTAGGAAGGTTGCCCCATAGTCCCAGAGTGAGCCTTAGTTTATCTTAGCCAGCTGGTACTTTCTTTGCCTAGCTGGCCCTAGTCTTGCCCCTCAGGCACTAAATTGTGGCTCTCCTGGCTCAACCAGTGGCTCAGGGAACAAGTTGTCTTAAGGGGTATATTCATAGCCTCCATCCTCCCCTGCAGACATTACCATGCCTTACAGGTATTACTTTGGGTTCCATCCACTGTGTCCCCAGGCCCTGTCTGTCACAGTCCACTCAGCCTGCTGGGACCCTGGCTCTGGCAAGACTCTCTCTTCTCCCTGGGACCCTGGTCGTAGTTTAGCTTCTGCCCCTTTTGGGCTTCAGCCCTTTTTACCAAGCTTTAGTCCTCTTTGCCTAAGCCTGTTCAGGTTTCAACTCTTTCCTGGCTTTAACCTCACTACCATGGCCTTAACCCTCCTGGCCTTGGCCTAACTCCATCAGCTGCCTGGGCCCCTGGTTCCAGGTTGGCTGCTGTTGCTTCATACCAGCCCTCAGTATTCTGGGTTCGTAAACCCAGGCCAAGCTGCCTTCACTATGTGTGCCCTTAGCCCTTCTGGCCTTGGCCTAAGTCGTAGCTCTGCACCAGCCTGGATATCTCTGGGACCCAGACCCCAGGCTAGGCTGCTATCAGAATGGAAGTCAGGCATCCCTCTGTGGCTTCCATCCTCCCCTTCAGACACAACCTGGTCCTTCAGTCAAACTTAAATGCAACATAAATACAAGCAAAATGCCTCCAAACTAAAGTGCAACACAATGCTGGGTCAAAGCCATACTTCCTTCTCCCTTAGCACTCTCCCTCATGCTCTCCCAGGTAGCTTGGGTGTCTGCCAGTCTGTCTCCTGCATCCCCTCTCCTCGGGAGCTCCTTTCTCTGTAAAATGCAGGGCCAGATTGCCCATCTGGTTTCAGGCACTGGGCTTATGTAGCCTAAGCCCAACCACTTCCTTTCAGAGAATCGTAGAAAATTAAGGTTGGAAGGTCAGGAGGTCATCTAGTCCAAGTCCCTGCTCAAAGCAAGACCATCCTCAACTAGATCATCCCAGCCACGGCTTTGTCTACCCAAGTCTTAAAAAACTTCTAAGGATGAAGATTCCACAACCTCTTTGGGTAACTTGCTCCAGTGCTTTACCACCCTCCTAGTGAGAGAATTTTTCCTAATATCTAATCTAAATTTCCCTTACTGCAACTTGAGACCATTTCTCCTTCTCCTGTTACCTGCCACCACTGACAATTGGAACCACCCTTCAGGTAGCTGAAGGTTGCTATTAAGCCCCCTCTCAGTCTTCTCTCCAGACTAAATAAACCCAGTTCCCTCAGCCTCTCCTAGGAAGACATGTTCCCCAGGACCTCTAACCATTTTAAACTGCCCTCTGCTGAACTCTCTCCAATCTGCCTACATCCTTTCTGTAGTGGGGGGCAAACCTGGACACAGGACTCCAGATGTGACCTCACTAGTGCCAAATAGAGGGGAAGAATTTCTTCCCTCAGTCTCCTGACAGCACTCCTAATGCAGCCCAGTAAGCAGTTAGCCTCCTTTGCAACAATGCCAAACTGTTGGCTCATATTCAGTTTATTGTCCACTGTAACCCCCAGGTCCTTTTCTGCAGAGCTGCTGCCAAGCTAGTTGGCCCCCAGCCTGTACTGATGCATGGGACTGTTCCATCCTAAGTGCAGGATTTTGCACTTCTCCTTATTGAGCATCGTGAGATTTCTTTTGGTCTAATCCTCCAGTTTGTCTAGATCTCTCTGAACCCTCCAGCGTACCAACTGCTCTGCCCAGCTTGGTGTCACCTGCAAACTTGCTGAGGATGCACTGCATCCCATCTTTGAGATCTCTGGTTAAGATATTGAACAAAGTTGGGCTCAGGATCAGCCCCGGGGCACCCTACTTAAGACCTGCTTCCAACAAGACACCAAGCCATTGATTACTATTCTTTGAGCCTGATGATTCAGCCAGTTTTCTATCCACCTTACAGTCCAGTCATTGAGCCCATATTTCCTTTGCTTGTTTGTGAGAATGTTGTAGGGGGCTGTATCGAAAGCCTTGCTAAAGTCAAGGTATATCACCTCCACTGCTCTTCCCACATCCACAGAGCCAGTCATCTCATCATAGATGGTCATCAGGTTGGTCAGGCCTGACTTGCCCTTGGTGAATCCATGCTGACTGTTCCTAATCACCTTCTTCTCCTCCAAATGCTTAGAAATGGATTCCTTTAGAACCTGCTCCATGATTTTTCCAGGGACTAAAATGAGGCTGACTGACCTGTTGTTCCCCAGGCCTTCCTTCTTTCCTTTCTTGAAGAAGAGCATGATATTTGCTCTTTACTAATCATCTAGCACCTCTCCTGATCACCATGAGTTTTCAAAAATAATGGCCAGCTGCTCTACAATCACAGCAGCCATCTCCCTCAACCTCCTTGGGTATATTGTGTCCAGCCCCATAGATTTCAAGACATTAGGGCTGGAAGGGACCTTGGAAGATCATCGAGTCCAGCCCCTTGCCCCACGGGCAGGACTTCAGCTGGGGTCATAGGATTCCAGCAAGAAAGACATCCAGGTTTCTCTTGAAGGCGTTCAAAGTAGGTGCTTGAACCACCTCCGGCAGCAGGCTATTCCAGACCTTGGGGGCTCGGACAGTAAAGAAGTTATTCCTTATGTCCAGCCCGAAACGGTTTTGCAGGAGTTTATAACTGTTCAACCTTGTCATCCCTTGGGGTGCCCTGGTGAACAAATGTTCCCCCATGAACTTGTACAAATCCCGGTTTTCTAAATATTTCCTTATATTTCCTTCTTTCACCACTGTTGGCTGCTCATCACCTCCTGAAACTGTGCTGCCAGGTGCAGTAGTCTGGGAGCTGACATTGCCTGCGAAGACTGAGGTGAAACAGGCATTGCGTAGTTCAACCTTTTCCACATCATCTGACACTAGGTTGCTTCCCCCATTCAGTGAGGGACCCACACCTCCCTGATTTTCCTTTTGTTGCTGACATATTTGTAGAAACCCTTTGTGCTACCCTTCACATTGCTTGTTAGCTGCAACTCCAACTGCACTCTGGCCTTCCTGATTACATCTCTGCATGCCCAAGCCATGCTCTTATACTCCTCCCTAGTTGTTTGTCCAAGCTTCCACTTCTTGTAAATTTCCTTTTTGTGTTTTAGCTCACTGAAGAGTTCCCTGCTAAGCCAAGCTGGTCTTCTGCCATACTTGCTAGTCTTCTTGCACATTAGGATGGTTCATTCCTGCATCCTCAGTAAGGTTTCTTTAAAGTACAGCCAGCTCTCCTGGACTCCTTTCCCCACAGACTGGCCTCCCTGGAGATCCTGCCCATCAGGTCCCTAAGCAAGTCAAAGTCTGCTTTTATGAAGTTCAGGGTCCTTACTCCACTGCTCTCCTTCCCTCTTTTCCTCAGGATCCTAAAAATCAATGATCCTGTGGTCACTGTGGTCCAAGTTGCCATCCACTACTACATTCCCCACCAATTCTTTTGTGAGCAGCAGGGCAAGAAGAGCACAGCTTCTGGCTGGCTTCTCCAACACTTGCATCAGGAAGTTGTCTCCAACGCTTTCCAAACACTTTCTAGATTGCCTGGGCACTCCAGAATTACCCTCCCAGATGTCATGGGGGATTGAAATCCCCCATAAGAACCAGGGCCTGTGATCTGGAAACTTCTGCTATCTGTTTGAAGAAACCCTCATCCACCTTGTCCTCCTGGTCTGGTAGTCTACAGCAGACACTCACCATGCCATCACCCTTGTTGCTCTCCCCTCTGACCCTAACCCAGACACTTTCAACAGGCCTATCTCCAATTTCATACTGTACCTCTGAGCAATCATAAAGCTCTTTCACAACTTCATCGCCTCTTCTCCCGTGCCTATCCTTCCTGAACAGTTTATAGCTCATCCAGTTGCAACCTATCCCACAGTCTCTATTATTCCAGTCACATCAGTTCCATGACGGGGCAAGGCCTTCCAATTCTTTCTGCTTGTTTTCCAAGCTCCATGCATTTGTGTACAATCATGTGAGGTAACTAGCTGATTGCCCTACTTTCTCAAGAAGAATGAGAAGGCCTCCCCTGTTGCTCCCTCCTGCTTGTGCTTTCTTTCTTTAGGTCACCCACTTCCACACTTACCTCAGGGCTCTGGTCTTTATATCCCACCAAACCTAGTTTAAAGCCCTCCTCACTAGGTTAGTGAGCCTGTCTGTAAAGATGCTTTTTCCTCACTTCATCAGGTGGATCCCATCTCTTCCTAACAGTCCGTCTTGGAACAATGTACTCCATCCTGAGAGGTACGGAAGGGCCCATCTGTCGCCAGGACCCCTCAACACGAGAGGTCTACTGCCTGCCTGGAGCAAAGATTCGGGATGTGACGGAAGTAATCCGGGCCAGGATCAAGCCCACCAATTACTACCCCATGGTCCTAGTCCATGTGGGTACTAATGACGCGGCCAGGAGAGCCCCCAATCACCTGATGACGGACTACAGTGCTCTGGGTGGCATGCTGAGGGAGTTCGGTGCACAGGTGGTATTCTCTTCCATCCTACTAGTGAATGGACGCGGAAGACAGCATGAGAACTGCATCACAGAGACCAACTGGCGGCTTCGGCAGTGGTGTCTTGAGGCAGGCTTCGGCTTCCTGGACAACGACCCGCACATTACGACGAGGGACATGCTCAGTTGGGATGGGCTTCACCTGTCCCCCAAAAGTAAGCGTGTGTTTTCTTCTAGGTTGGCAGATCTCCTCTGGCGGGCTTTAAACTAGGCTCTTCAGGGGGAGGGGAAGATGAGGGCGGGGGAAGCTGTGGACCACGAAACCATGTGGCACCCACAAGGACAGCCCAGCCTGAAGAAGGAGAACATTGGGAACCTGCAAGACGCGGGGCGGCCAGTACTACAGCACAGGTAAGCAATGAGAAGGTAAGAAATAAGAGGTCCCTTGGGATTCGGAGCGGGGGGGGGGGGGGGCAGCAAAGGCACCAGTTGCAGGGCTCAAGTGCCTATATACTAATGCTAGGAGCATGAGGAACAAGCAGGATGAACTAGCGCTCCTGCTTGCACAAGACACCTATGACTTAGTAGGGCTAACAGAAACCTGGTGGTATTCATCCCACGACTGGGCGGTACATATTGAGGGTTATAGGTTGTACAGAAAGGACAGGGTGGGGAAAAAAGGGGGAGGGGTTGCGCTCTATGTCAATGAGCAATATACATCAACCCTCATCAAGACGGAATCGAAGGATGAGGAAGTAGAAGGATTGTGGGTTAGGCTACATGGGGGGCAAGGAGAAAGGGATTTGGTGGTAGGGGTCTGCTACAGACCCCCACATCAAGGGGAAGAAAGAGATTCGGGGCTCCTGAGGCAAATCTCGGAGACCATAAAAGCTAAAACGAGGCGGTAGTTATGGGGAACCTAAACTACCCAGACATCTGCTGGGAGACGCAGACGGCAAAGTCCCACAGTTCACACAGGTTTCTAACCTGTGTACAGGACCTCCACCTGACACAGGAGGTACATGGTCCCACTAGGGGGAATGCCATACTGGATCTGGTATTGGCAACAGGGGATGACATGGTAGGGGACCTATAGATCGGTGGCCATCTGGGGGACAGTGATCACCTAATAATAGAATTCTTCATAAGACATCGAGTGGGTAAGGTAACTAGTAGGGTGAAAGTGCTAGACTTTAGGAAAGCGGATTTCAATGAACTCAGGAGTTTAGTCAAGGACGCACTGCGGAGTAGGAGTTTTTAAGAGATGGGAGCCCAGGAAGGGTGGCTGTGCCTTAAGGAAATGATCCTTCAGGCACAGAGGGAGATGATCTGGATGCGGTGAAAAAGGGGGAAAGGGGCCAAGAGGCTTCCTTGGCTGACCAGAGAAATCCAGGGCAGCCTAAGGGCCAAAAGGGGAGCACATAAAAAGTGGAAACAGGGAGAGATCACCAAAGATGAATATACCTCCTCTGCTCGCGCTTGTAGGGAGGCAGTTAGACAGGCCAAAGCTACCATGGAGCTGAGGATGGCATCCCAAGTAAAGGACAACAAGAAATTGTTTTTTTACATATATAGGGAGTAAAAGGAAGGCCCAGGGTGGAATAGGACCTCTACTAAATGGGCATAAGCAATTGGTGATGGACAGGGGGGACAAGGCTGAACTCCTCAATGAGTTCTTTGCGTCAGTGTTCCTAAGCGAGGGGCACGACAAGTCTCTCACTGGGGTTGTAGAGAGGCAGCAGCAAGGCACCAGACTACCATGCGTAGACCCTGAGATGGTGCAGAATCACTTGGAAGAACTGGATGCCTTTAAGTTGGCAGGCCCGGATGAGCTCCATCCGAGGGTGCTGAAGGCACTGGCCGACATCATTGCACAGCCACTGGCGGGAATATTTGAACACTCGTGGTGCATGGGCCAAGTCCTGGAGGACTGGAAAAGGGCCAATGTGTTCCCCATTTTCAAGAAGGGGAGGAAGGAGGACCCGGGCATCTATAGGCCAGTCAGTCTCACCTCCATCCTTGGCAAAGTCTTTGAAAAAATTATTAAGGATCACATTTGAGAGCCCGGCAGGACAAATTATGCTGAGGGGGAACCAGCACGGGTTCATAGCAGATAGATCATGCCTGACTAATCTAGTCTCTTTTTATGACCAGGTTACGAAACGCCTGGACACAGGAGGAGGGGTGGATGTCGTATACTTAGACTTAAGGAAGGCCTTCAATACGGTATCCCACCCCATACTGGTGAACATGTTAAGAGGCTGTGACTTGGATGACTACACAGTCCGGTGGGTGGCAAATTGGCTAGAGGGTCGCACCCAGAGTGTCGTGGTGGATGGGTCGGTTTCAACCTGGAAGGGTGTGGGCAGTGGGGTCCCGCAGGGCTCGGTCCTTGGACCAATACTCTTCAATGTCTTCATCAGCGACTTGGACGAGGGAAGTGTACTCTGTCCAAGTTCGCAGATGACACAAAACTGTGGGGAGAAGTGGACACACCAGAGGGCAGGGAACAGCTGCAAGCAGACCTGGACAGGTTGGACAAATGGGCAGAAAACAACAGAATGCAGTTCAACAAGGAGAAATGCAAAGTGCTGCACCTAAGGAGGAAAAATTCCAGCACACCTACAGCCTAGGGAATGACCTGCTGGGTGGCACAGAGGTGGAAAGGGATCTTGGAGTCCTAGTGGACTCCAAGCTGAACATGAGTTGGCAGTGTGACGAAGGCATCAGAAAAGCCAATGGCACTTTATCGTGTATCAGCAGATGCATGACGAATAGATCCAAGGAGGTGATACTTCTCCTCTATCGGGCGCTGGTCAGACCGCAGTTGGAGTACTGCGTGCAATTCTGGGCGCCGCACTTCAAGAGGGATGTGGATAACCTGGAGAGGGTCCAGAGAAGGGCCACTCGTATGGTTAAGGGCTTGCAGACCAAGACCTATGAGGAGAGACTAGAGAAACTGGACCTTTTTAGCCTCCGCAAGAGAAGGTTGAGGCGCGACCTTGTGGCTGCCTATAAGTTCATCACGGGGGCACAGAAGGGAATTGGTGAGGTTTTATTCACCAAGGCGCCCCCGAGGGTTACAAGAAACAATGGCCACAAGCTAGCAGTGAGCAGATTTAGATTGGACATTAGGAAGAACTTCTTCACAGTTCGAGTGGCCAGGGTCTGGAACGGGCTCCCAAGGGAGATGGTGCTCTCCCCTACCCTGGGGGTCTTCAAGAGGAGGTTAGATGAGTATCTAGCTGGGGTCATCTAGACCCAGCACTCTTTCCTGCTTATGCAGGGGGTCGGACTCGATGATCTATTGAGGTCCCTTCCGACCCTAACATCTATGAATGTCCTGTGGTCGAAGAAGCCAAAGTCCTGCTGGCAACACCATCTATGCAGCCAAGCACTGATCTGCAGGATGTGTCCTGGGCCATTCCCTTGACTGGACAGACTGAGAATACTACCTGAGCCCTTGTCCCCTTCACCCTTGCACCCAGAGCCCTGTGGTCACTTTTGATCTGTTCAGGGTCACCTCTGGCTGTATTATTGGTGGCCACATGGATGAGCACATGGAGTAGTAGTCAGAGGGCTGGATAAGTCTTGGTAATCCTTTCATGACATCTTTTGATCTGAGCTCAGGGCAAGACAATAGGTCAGGCTGACAGATGGATGACTCTGTACCCCACAGAAGGGAATTGCCAAACACCACCACCTGTTGCTTCCTCTTGATGGCAGTGGTCTCGATCCTTCCAACCGTGGGGAAGCCTGCCCTGGCTTCTGCTGACAGAATGTGCTCCTTCTCTGTTGCAGGTGGAAATGAAGATTTCTGCTTGCTGCCACAGGCTTGAGAGTTTGTCTCAAGCTTCCAGCTTCCACCTTCCTGGGAGTCCATGTTCTCTTCCTTCTTCAGCCTTGCCTCTGGCAGTCCTTCCTCCCCAGCCCCAGAGATCTCTTCCAGCACTGACTTAATGAAGTCCTCATGGCTGAGGATGCTTCAGAGCCTTGCCATGTCTGCCTATAACTCTCTTACCTGCTCCCTGAAGGACACCACCAGGAGGCACTGCTCACACTACTGGCACTCCCCAACCTGGCTGTCATTGGAAGGAACCTGCAAGCTGCAGTCTCCACAGTGTCAAACCAGGACCTGGGAGAAATACTCAATGGTGAGTGGTCCTACCTGGACAAACATCTCACAGGTGTAAATAGAGGAAAAGCTGGCAGTGGCACTGGCTCTGGCATCGCAACATCCTCCTGCCATGGGTCTCAAATCTACTGCCTACCTCTTCCTGCCCTTCTCTTCAGCAGACCTTCCCTAGCAAACTACTCTGCAAGCTGATCTGTTCACTGCTCCTTGGTCCTGAATGGTTCCCTTTTTCCTGCTAACCCACTTCTCACCTAGCTTACAGTGTAGGAAGGTCAGAGAAATTCTGAGCAAACTCCTTGGTACACTCCACACTCACTCTGGTCTTCAGTTAAATAAGGGACTTACATATGGATGTAACTGCTGAGTTTTAGCTCCTTATGCTAAGTATCTAGCTTAGTTACTCTTAATTAAAGAACTTGCCTTAAAAACTTTCCTTCAAGAAGCAGGCCAGCAAACTGACCTGTGAACTGCTTGCAAACTTCCCTGTTTGCTGTCCCTGTTCACTGGCTTGGGGAGTCTCCTTTTACTCTCATTGGCCTGGACTGGCTACACCCACTTGTTAGGCCTTTTGTCAAACACAGTCATCAACCACTCAGCTGGCAGCACTCCCAGGTGCTCAGAGCACACACCCAAAACACACAGCAAACCAAAGAAACACTTATCAAGCCAAAGGCACAAAGTCCTGGCTCATGTCCCACCCAATGTCCCAGCCCAGAAATTAATGGCCCCTTGGCTTAATGGACAACCTGCCCTCCTCTGCGGTAGCTTGCCACCTTTACTTCTGGGCTGCCTGAAGGTCTGTCCCTTGGCTAGCTGCAGTACAGCTAGCTCCAGGATAGGAATTACCCCTGTAGGGTGGCTATCCTTGTCTCTGGCTTGCTTGCTCCACTGCATGCTCCACACAGCACGCTTAACCTGCCACTTTCCCCTTAAAGTAACAGGAGTCTCTGGCTCTCTGTTATACTCCCCCCATTCACACAGCCTATCACATTATCATAGTATCATTAGAGGTGCACCAATAGAGATTTTTGGGGATGATACTGATAGCCGATTTTTAAGGAGGCATATCAGCCAATACTAATTGGATTTCTGTTACCAGCCTGGCAGTTTGGAGAGCTGCATGCAGCTGGTAAGGACGGTGTGGCAGAAGGGGAGGGGGATGAGAAGGGATGTGGGGGTGCAGATCAAGGCCCCTGCAATGAGGGAGGAGTGGGGCTGGGGCTGAGGCAAGCGTTGTTCAGCCAGGGCGGGTATGGGAAGGAGCTACCGCTTGTCTGGGGGGCAGGGGGGTGGTTCCCGCCACTGTGCGCCACTGGCCCAGCACTCACCTGCTTGTTCAGTGGCTCGTGCCACTTGTCCCGGGGGACATGGGGGCGCGTGTGTCCTCAGATCTCTGCAGGGTAGAGCTGGGACCATACGGGGCTCTTCCCGGCTCATCCTGCCCCAATTTGGAGGCACATCCCCCCCCCCCCCCCACACACACCCTCCCAGACAAGCAAGATGTCTGGGAGCTGCTGGTCCCACTCAAGTGCAGCAGCAGGAGCTTTTCCCCCTGCCCCCCCCATGCCCCCAGATGAGCCGTGGCTCCATCCTGTGCCCACCCCACCCTGTCTGGGCAGCGCTTGCCCCAGCCCCTGCCAGGCTGTGCTCCTTGCTGCCTCCTCCCTGTCAGGCTGTGCTCCTCTCTAAGCTGCCATGCTGTGCTCCTCGCTGCCTACATGCTGCTCTGCAGCTGTGTCTATGCAAGGGCATTTATCAGCCAAATTATTAGTCACATCTGGCCAGTCTCTGATGCAATCAATTTTCTTTATATTGGTCCCAACCCAATATCGGACCAATGTATCGGTGCGTCTCCAAGTATCGTAGTAGAAAATCAAGTTTGTTAGCTATGATTAACTCTTGGTTAATCGTGCTGGCTATTCCTGATTACCTTATTTTCCTCTGGGTGCTTTGAAATAAATTCCTTGAGGACCTGCTTCATGATCTGTCCAGGTACTGAGGTCAGGCTAACTGCTCTGTAATTCCTTGCAATCTCCATCTTCCCTTTCTTAAAGATGGGCACTATATTTGCTCTTTTCCAATTATCTGGGACCTCACCTGGCTTCCACATATTCAAAAAGATTATAGTCAACAGCTCTGAAAGTACCTTAGCCAATTCCTTCAGCACTCTAGAGTGCATCCCGTCTGGCTCTGCTGACTTGAAAACACCTAACTTCTCTAAGTAATCCCTAACCTGTGCTTCCACTACTCAGGCTGTTTGTCTCCTTCCTAATCTTTGCTTGTCATCTGGTAGCAGATTTATTCATGAAGACTAATGTAAAAAAGGCATTAAATACTTCAGCCTTCTGTATATCATTCATCACTAGATTGCATTCTTCATTCCATAAGAGACCTACAATTCCTTTGATGGTCCTCTTACGCTGACAGAGGTGTAGAATCCCTTTTTGTGGCCTTTTATAGCCCTTGCCACTTTCATCTCAAATTGTGCCTCAACCTTCCTTGTTTTCTCCCTGCATGCCACTGTGATACTTTTATACTCTTCCCTGGTAATATAACTAAGTTCCATTTATATCAGTGATTCTCAACCATGGCACTGTGACATTCTGGGGTTCCTTGAAATCCTGTCAAGGGTACTGAAGTAGCACACAACATTAGGACTGTTAGATATGCAAACATGATTCACAAGATAAGCCCAGAGATTTCAAATAGGAATCCGTAGTGTTAAAAACATTGTGTTACAGTCTTTGAGTTCTTTGCAATAGAGGGATTGTCTTATTATTTTTCTGTAGTTAAAAAATGAATGAAAAACACAAGTTATCAATTTCTTAGTGGTGCCTTATGCCTAAGGAGGGGTACCTTGATCCTAAAAAGTTTGAGTACTAATCTACATGCACAGGGCTATGCAGCCAGAAATAGAATTCCTACTTGTGTGCAAGTGCCAAAAATGTCAAATAGATCAGGGGTGTCAAAGAAATGGCCTGTGGAACTCTATCATCCAGTTCCTGCTACTGCCTGTGGGTCTTAAAGTTGACTCACAGGCAGCAAGTATTGTCCATTCCAGCCACTCTGAGACCATGTGTCTGCTCCATGACATTTCTAGTACACGTCCTGGAGTGGTGCTGGAGCAGCCAGTGTGGTCCCAGAGTAGGCAGTACACTCCTGGAGTGGGCAGCATGGATTGTGTGGTCCCAGAGCAGCTGGTACGGTTCCAGACCACCCAGCATGGGCACTGCAATGCATGCAGTGCCTGCCCCAGCTCGTCCAGGACAGTGCTGGATGTGACATGGACTGGACCTGTGCTGAAACAGGTGCTGTGGGTGGCATGGTCCCAGAGTGCCTGGGGCATGTGTGGCATGCAGCGTTGTCCTGGAACAGATGCTGCATGTAGTGTTGCCCTGGACTGGACACTTTGGGACATGCATGGCTGTGACAGGTACACGGTGTGGGCTGACCTAAACGTGGCCTGCACACCTGTTCCGGGGGGGCAACCGCCCGCCTACTCACCTGCCATGCCTTGTTGTAAATTAATTAATTGGTGTTAATTAGTGGGAGGCTGCCCTTGTACTGCCCCGCTGCCAGGGGGCGCTATCTGCGGTTCTGTTTCCTCCCCTACACCACAGTCCACAACTCACCGATGGAATAGATGCTTCTAATTATGCCCTTTTTGTCCTCTGAGCCTCCTCAGTTACGCCGCCCCCTTTCTGGGGCTCCCTAATAATGATCCCCCTTCTCTGGGGCTTTTCGGCAACTGCCCCCTCTCTGGGGCTCCCTGGTAGTGCCGCCCCCTCCCCGGGGCTCACCACACCTGCATTGGGGCTTCTCAGTAACTGCCCCCTTCTCTGGGGCTTTTGCCCCCTCTCAGGGCGCTCCTCAATACTGCTGCCCCCTCTCAGGGCCTTCTCTGTCAAGCCGCCCTCTCTCGGGGCCTTCTCTGTCAAGCCGCCCTCTCTGGGCTCAACATGCCCGCACTGGGCTTCTCAATAAGGCCGCCCCCTCCCTGGGGCTCACCAGGCCCTCACTAGGGCCTCTCAGTAATGCCCCCTCTCTGGGGAGTCTCAACTGCCCTTCTCTAGGGCTGGGGCCTATGCACCCCGAACGCTGCACCCTCACTGGCACTGGGGTCCTCACACTCCTCTGTGAGTTCCCTATGAGGCCTCCTCCAACCCCTAATAGCCTCTCCCAAACCACTGGTCATAAACAACAACATAAATGCAAGCCCTTCGGCTATAACAGAAACAGAAGCCAACCAGCCCAAACAACATTCGGTCCTACCAGTGACCCTTAACTCTCAGCAATGCTGGATGCAGCTCCTGTATCAGGTTTCCCCTCTCTCCCAGGGCAGAGATGTCCTTCCTCTTTGGCAGCTGACAGGGCACTGCCTCTAGCCCCAGCCCCTAGGGTTTATAAGGGAGCCAGGCCCTGTCCCTTATGGTCAGCTGACCTTCCCTGGTTGCCCTGGCAACCCACAGCTGGGCTCCTTATTTCCTGCTAGGGCTTCCTCCCTAGCAGTTTTCCCCTCTTTGGGAGCAGGGCACCTCAGTGCTCTGTGACAGTGGCACATGGCATTTGCTCCAGGGCACATACTCAATCCAGCATTGGGGAGCCAGTCTGTGGGCCTGATGGGGCCCCTGGAACCAGATTTGTTTGACATCGCTGATGTAGATGACTAAATCTAGACATTTAAATGACCAGAAAAGGAACAGAATGCCACTCATATTGCTCTACAGGGAAAGAGGCAGGCCAGTCTACTGTTTCCTTCCTTTGGAAACATCCTTCAGCCCCTCCTGAGCTCATGGCCAAATAGCACACTTTAGTTTAAAGCAAACTATCCTACAAATTAAATTCTTGCAAGCTTTCAAGTGGAATAAAATTATTCCACAGTTGGATTTCAGTGAAAAACATACCTTTTCTTCCATAAAACATTTCACAATAATTAGTTTCTGAAACATGCTCAGCCTTGTGTCCCAGGGACCTTTTGTTAAGCCTTCCTTTTTTTCTTCTTCAACTTGGCTTGAATGATATGAAAGCTCAGAATCATAGCCTTCCCAAGCTTCTGGGTTAATGTGAACATCAAGACACCCTGAAAATGATAAAGAGTTATTAGCAGTGTCATTAATTTATAACTCACCATGAAGAAATAATTCATAATATTAAGATTTTGAAGATGAAAAATTTAAAAGGCAGCAGCTTATTTATTCATGCTTTTGGCCTCAAATCCCTTTGCATACAGTCATGGTGACTGTGTGCCCTGTTACAGGACTGTCTTGGACTATAAGATTTATAGGACTAGACTGAGGCAGAGATACTGTAAGCCCAATGTCTAGAGTTTCCACTGCTGAGGTCACATAATGATGTTAGGCCCTGAGCTTTAATTTAAAAAAAAAGGGGAGAGAGAGCGAGAGAGAGAGAACTCCAGCTGCCTTCTCTGCTGCTCCTGAAGGGAGGAGATTCTTTCCTGCTCCTGTGAGAAGGAAAAAAAAGGAGACTGTGCTGCCCCACCAAGGCAGAAAGGAACATCTACTCCCTACCTCCTCACCCCCACTGCCATCTTGAAGCTTTGGAAGAGAAGGAGACCTCCTCTCCATACAACGCAATGAGGTGTGGTGGCAAACTCCCTCCAAATCAGTAAGGGCAGGAATGAGAGCAATGGGGAAAAAAAACAGTTATACAAAAGGAGAAAAGGCATTATACCAATAACAAGTGTGTTAAAAGGTTGAATAAGTTGCCTCTGAAGGAGTCACTATTGATGATGTTAAAAAAAGATTACATAAAATACAAGCAGAAACCATGTAGAAGATACTCTTTGAAAGGAAAGCATGGGATAAAGGAACAGGCCTTTCTAAGAGACATTCTAAATTTTTTATCAAATTACCTATTTTAATAAAAATGTGCGTGGAAACTATTTCCTTCTGAAGGCCTTTAAAACATGGGAGCATTTCCTCTAAGTCACAGCACATATACCACATGGTGTCTTCAAGCCAGGGAACATTAGGCTTAGATGGCCGTTCCTATTGGGTAGATAAAAGGAGCAGTGAAAATATACAAGACAAAAAAGGAAAAAGATTAAAAAAATATGAAGACATTTTACTATTCAATGCAAGACATCTGCAAAATAATCAATTTAATAATTACTCCATTCAGAAAAGCATTCAAACATATGCTTACATATTAATGTTACATATTAATGTAAAAGCTACCCCTTAGTGCTTTTTTCAGGATATCAGTTAAGCACACACTCAACTTTATGCATATTTGATGTCCCATTGACAGGCATGACTGACAGCCTTTAGCATTAAGTACCGTGCTGAATAAGAATGCTTTTCTGGATTGGGCCAATAAGTGAAAAATACCTAAAAGAATTCTCTCAAATATTTTCTAAGAATTAGCTGTTTTGCAAGTTGGAATAATAAGTCACCAGTCACACAGACAGCTTCCTTTCACTATCTACTAATCACTTTTTTCAATCAAAAATCTAGAATGATTTAGAGTTTTGTTTGTCATAAATCTGTGCAAAGTGCACCTTGTCTAAGCCAGCAGCTCCACGGAGGAAAAAATTCCATTCTGCATCTGTAAGTTCTTCTCTCTGTCGCATGATTTCAATACACAGCATAAAGCTGTAGATGAGTTTGTGTTCCTCAAAAAGGCCCCGAGATACATTAATGTAAGTTGCATACAGAGTCTGACTGAGCAGTATTGCCAGGCGCTGCTGCAGATTATCATTCTTTTCAGATGTCTCGATGGTTGTATTAAATAACTGCAGGGGGGAAAATAATAGCTTAGATGAGTTGGTTATTAATAGTTAATAATAGGTATATTTCAAGTAATTCATACAACTGACTAGAAATGTAGTTCTCAAACCTGTTCATATAGTATGCTACTTTTCAAACTGGCAGTTCTCTTATAGGCTGTGTGTAGTCTCAACCTTCCGGTAATTTCACATTTCTACAACAGCAGTAATTCATGGAATTATGAAGCGAACAAGAGGATAAGCTATATGAGACTACTATGTTCTGATTTTGCACTGTACTATGCTCTGATTTCGCTATGACATGGAATTATTCACTACTATGACACAGAAGGTGCTGTGGACTGCAGGGAAATGCTCTGTAGGATACCAATGTTCAACAAGTGCTGCACCTAGGGAGGAAAAATGTCCAGCACACCTACAGCCTAGGGAATGACCTGCTGGGTGGCACAGAGGTGGAAAGGGATCTTGGAGTCTTAGTGGACTCCAAGATGAACATGAGTCGGCAGTGTGACGAAGCCATCAAAAAAGCCAATGGCACTTTATTGTGCATCAGCAGATGCATGACGAATAGGTCCAAGGAGGTGATACTTCCCCTCTATCGGGCGCTGGTCAGACTGCAGTTGGAGTACTGCGTGCAATTCTGGGCACCGCAATGCAAGAGGGATGCGGATAACCTGGGGAGGGTCCAGAGAAGGGCCACTCGTATGGTTAAGGGCCTGCAGACCAAGCCCTACGAAGAGAGACTAGAGAAACTGGATCTTTTCAGCCTCCGCAAGAGAAGGTTGAGAGGCGACCTTGTGGCTGCCTATAAGTTCATCACGGGGGCACAGAAGGGAATTGGTGAGTATTTATTCACCAAGGCGCCCCCGGGGGTTACAAGAAATAATGGCCACAAGCTAGCAGAGAGCAGATTTAGATTGGACATTAGGAAGAACTTCTTCACAGTTCGAGTGGCCAAGGTCTGGAACGGGCTCCCAAGGGAGGTGGTGCTCTCCCCTACCCTGGGGGTCTTCAAGAGGAGGTTAGATGAGCATCTAGCTAGGGGCATCTAGACCCAGCACTCTTTCCTGCTTATGCAGGGGGTCGGACTCGATGATCTATTGAGGTCCCTTCCGACCCTAACATCTATGAATCTATGAATCCCACTATGGCAGAACCATCAAACTAGAAAAATAAGTTAATGTTAAAGAGTTGCATCCTTTTATGACCATCATGCTTAATAAATTAGTATAATAACAAGATCTGGGTTCTTCTGAAGATTTCTAGTGTGACCTTTAAAAATTGTTTATATCAAATATTATAAAACTTGGTAAGTGCCAAAGCAAAAAGTGATCTGTTTACTGCTCAGCACTAAGTTAAGTCTGTTGGCTTCAGTGGCAAGAACAGCATTCGAAAAAAGTCAGCTTTTCTTTAAACTAGTAAATGTATCACATTTACCAAAATCCATGATGACTCTGAATTTAAGACAAGAGACTGTAGGAGGCAGGTGCAGGGAAACACAGCAGCTCTGGCTGTGACTGTGGCTCTGGCTCTGACATGTCAGGGCCAGAGCCACAGCAGACACCCGCCCCCTCATCATCTCGTACTCAAATAAAAAACAAAGGACTTTTTTCCCCATGTTAAATTGGGGAAAGAACTTTGTCTTGGATACAAGTAAGTATGCCGGTATATGCCTAAAGTCAATATTTGATACGATGCTTGGGAGTTTTGTAACTACTAATTTTCTAACCTTATCATAATCAAATGAGAAACAATGGATTTTCTCTCAATGTAATAAATCATCATCACCTTAGTTAGTTTGGCTTATGCTTATTACACTATTACCAGAGGTTTATGATACACCCTCCTTTTGGAATAGGGGCTTAATATTTTTGCTGACAGTGTTTCAGATAGTGACTGTAAAATCATATCTGTACACATTCATTTAATTGTTTTATGCTTATCTTAGTAACAATGCTTACCTAAAAGAAAAATTAAACCAACCTGTTTAAAATATTTTAAGGAAAACTGATACATAGGATCTATCTCTGACAAGCTGGCAATTACAAAGTACATGACAGATCCACGAGTGGCAACAGGGCGGTATTTTTCACGTGCTGCATTTATCTTCTCCTCGGTTGTTTCTGCTTCTTTCAGTCTTGTTTTAATGGCACCAGAGGTAACCTGGAACAAATGTTTTCAAAGGTATTTGAGAAAGATATTTCTGAAAATGAGGGCTGGAAACACTATAACAGCACTAGTGGTTGCATGAGCTCCAAAGACATATGAATATCACTTCATACCATTCTGTAAAAGTTCTTCATTCTTCTTTTTAATCTGGTGCAAGTAGGAAGCTCTGGGTCCAGGCATGCCTCTGTCTATAATTCCAGACACTATATACTTTTGGGAGAAATAATGGTACCTTTGATAGTTTACAGTATTTAAACCAATCAATGGTACTGAACTGCATTTTGTGAATTATGCTGATGAACAGTATGAATTTGCACCCAAGAACAGGAAATAGGTTTTTAACATAAGTACTACCTCTAAAGAAAAGGAAATTCTGAGACTTTCTACATTAAAAATTCTGAGTAGAAAAAAAGAGAAAGTATAAATGTGTTTAGAATATCTGAAAAATAACTAAAGACCATCATCATCTCTGTACACAAGCCAAGAAAACCTCATTACTCTGAGTGGTTCTGGGGATTTGAAAGGAATGGGAAACAAAAGGCTTGCTTAAATTTATGTTGGAATAATAGTCTAAATGCTGAATACTGAAAATTAAGACCAGATGCTAAGCTTAGTATTTGCATGCACCTGTAAAAGACTGCCCCAAAATTCTAAATGCAAATAACAAGTAACTGCAGGGTCTGATTTTCTGGCTTTTAATAGTATCAGCTTAATTTATTAACTTTTGAGAGATTCACCACTTTCTTGTCTCTCAGACCTGACCTACAAAGACCACTTTTAAGAACAAAATGGTAGTTCATTCTGGGCACATCTACATGTTCATTAATGTGCCATAATTATGGTGCCTTAAGTTTAGTACCTGTAATTACTAAAGTTAATGCACCATAATCAGCACTACTGCACATTAGCGCCCGTGCACATTTTTTTGTGATGCTAATTAAGGTGCAGTAGACTAATTCTATTGTGCATTAGCGTGGGTTTTGCCAGTCACGCTAACACACAGTAGAATTAGTCTACTGTGCTTGAAGCATCTTGTATAGACACATCCTCTGAATGGCTCATTCCATACCAAGCTGAGATAACCAAACCTGCACCAAAAATTGGCAAACTGGATGGTAGCTTTTGTAATGCCAACTTTAAGGACAACATGAAGAATTTTAAGCTTTATAGCCAGATATTCATCCCTTATTTCACAGTAAATTGCATCTTTCTTTACAGGTATTCCCATATGGCTACAATCTGTAGCCCTATCTTTGTTGGTGGGCATTTAGATTTGTATTCCACTAACCCCAGGGAAGTAAAATACAAGTCAGCATGAGCATGTGTGACAGAATGTAGCCTCATTGACCAAAATGAAACCACTGAATGATTATTATGATGGAAGGTTTAGATAAAAGAAAAGCATGGGTCAGATACGTCATTTTTAAATTGCAACGAGGCATTGTAATTATGTCTCCTGCCTTTGATTCCTGCAGTGTGTTGATGAGTTCTTCATTGTCCAATATGTTTCCCTGAGAAGTAAACAACATTTTCAGAATTTTGTCTTCAATGGCTTTCAGTTGATTTTTATCAGAATTGATCCGTACAATGAGCTGTGTTCTTTGATTCTCAAGATCAGGTTTCTCCAGTCGCACAACATCACTAGGAAAAAAAGTTCAAATTTTTGATTAACAGCTCTTCCACCTCGCTTGCTCTTGCCTCCTTTTTGTCTCCTACTCCAGTCTATTTTCATAAACCTTTCCAAACAGCCTAGGATCAGATCCTGACCAGCAATTCCAGTGGTACAAAGGGACTGGCCAGATCCCCAGCTGACAGGACACTGTGGATTCACACGACATAGCAGAAAACTGTAGGTGGAGTATGTTACTGGGCAGGTTGTGGGTGAAAACAGTATGTAATTCCCATTCACTCAGGACAACTTATAGAAGCCCTGACACTACTCTAGGTACAGGTTAGCTCGACTGAGGGAACTAGTGTTCTGATGTGAAAAGTGTGCACATCCCTGAAGTTTGTAGGGGAAGATAAAGCTATTACAATAGCAAAGGTGGAAGATAGCAATAGAACTTATCTAACTTGTTTGTAAGTAGGAAAATTCTGCAATAGAAGTTAAAACATCACTTTTTGTTAACTCTTCACCATGATACTTTCTGTTCTAAGAATGAAGCAAATGGCTTGGTCTGCATTAGCTTTTGGAGGTAAATATTGGTTAACATTGGTTGTGACTGCTGAACAGGATTGGTATAGTTTAAGAGTGTGAACAAAGCAAAAACTGAGGCCCAGAACAAAGCATTTAAACAAGACATATACATAAATAGCTCTGTTGACCCTGAATGGATTGCGCACATGCTTAAAAGTAAGTGCATACTTCAGATATGTAGTGAAATAGAAACTTATAGGATATTGTCGTTCACTCATTTTAAAGTTAAAATGCATTTATTATGGATATATATATAAAGGAATTATTTTATAGAAACAGAAGAGAAGGGCTGGAAGGGACCTCTAGAAGTTATTTAGTTCAACCACCTGCCACAGGTAGGATCATCCCTATCCAAACCATCCCATACAAATCCATTGGCTAACCTCTCAAGAAAACTACAGTCAATGCTGACACAAGACACAACACCCTAATCTGCCATAGGTAAAGCAGGGAGACCACTGCAGTACTGGAAAAGTTGTTTAAATATGGTTTAGGAAGAGGGCCACACCACCCACTACAGAGAAACGCAAAAAAACACAAGTTTGTACCAATCTGATCATTCTTCCTAACCTCAAATATAGTGATCAATCTGACTCTGAGAGGAGGGGAAATACCCTCTAGCAGGAATGTCCAACGTCAAGTCCCAGAAGGAGCACTAGCACACCCCAGTCAAAATCCCCAGCATCGACTGCAGCCAACACTCAATGTTTCTGAGGAAACTATAGCAGTAGGAGGGGAAAAATTCCCTTCCAGCCCCATGTGGTAACCAGCAAAGCTCAAAAGGATGGGAAATACCCTTGGTACAGCATAGATATGGCTACACATATAGATCATCCCTGATCAATGCGTGTCCAACCTCTTCTTGAACACTCCAATGATGGAGAGTGCCCAACTTCCATAGACAGTCTATTTTTCTGCCTCCTTCTTTCTTCAATGTTAAAGCAATGTTTTCTGGATGTCCAATCTAAACCTACTTTGCTGCAACTTCAAGCCATTAGTCCACATGCTTCTCTCTGCACCAAGAGAAAAACGTGTTTTTCCTTTTCTTTATGGCAGCTCTTTCAAGTATTTGAAGACTTCATATTCCCTGTTAAGTACCTTTTCTGTAAGCTGAATATGCCTAGCTCCTTCAACCTCTCCAGCTTGCCTTCCAAGTCCCTCATCATTTTTGTTGCCTGCTGCAACTTCTCCAAGTCCTTCTTAAAATGTGGAGTCCAAAACTGCACACAGTACTCTAGATGAGGCCTAACCAGTGCCAAGTAGAAAGGTACTATCACTTCCTGTGTTTTGCATCTAATGCTTCTTTTGATGCATCCAAAACAGCATTCGTCTTTTGTGCAGCTACATCACACTGCAGACTCATACTGAGTCTGTGATCTACCAAGACTCCCAGATCCTTCTCTGTAGTGCTACCACCCATCCAGGTGTCACCCATTTTGTAGTTGTATTTTTGATTATTCTGTCTGAGGGGTAGCACCTTGCATTTGTAATTGGTAGAATAAATAATTGTTTGCTTTAAGCAGAAGAATGCACTTGACACCATTCATTCAAACCCCCATTTCTGAAGTATATTTCATACTCTAATGTCAAAGCAGGTCTGGCTCTGTCTCGGAACCTCACAGGACAATGCTGTTTACTGTTAAAACAAACAATCCTGGGTACATCATTTTGGTATGTTTTGTGCTCATTATGGGCAATATGTAATGGTATTTAAAACTAGCCTATTTGACATGGTGGTAGGATTGACATACATATTCTGAGTTTCATATAGCATATTTACTCAATTAAAGCATGGACCCCCTCCCTCTATGTTAAAGTCTCTCATCTTATCATTGGGTCCTGCCCTGCTGCTCTGAGCACCCCGCACCCCAGGCAGGAGGCATGGACCAGCTGGGACCCAACCGTGCCCCGGGGCTGCCCAGACTGTGCCTGCCTCACACCCGGGCCGGAGGAACACTGCTCTGAGGCACTCTGCTCTTCCCAGAGTAGGCCATGACCAGGAAGGTGTTGCTTGCCCCCTACCCCCCAGGCTCTGTCCCAGCCTCCGCCACGCTACTCCCAGGGCCGGGCTCCAGCCAGAACTCGCTTCCCCTTGGCAGAGCAGCAAGGGCCACATCCTCGGCTGAGAAGGCCCCCAGAGACACTGAGAGATGAGGGGAGAACCCGTCCCCGCTAGCCCTGGGCTCCTGGCTGCTCCCTATATCCACTCCTATACTTCTGTGCTGTGGCTTAGTAGCGCCCCCGCCAAAAACACCACCAGCCTGCACGAAAAAACCTGCCCTGCCCTAAGTGGTGCCAAGTCGGGGGCCAGTTTGGGGGGGGGGGCACATGCCCTTCCATTCCCGCCCTACCAGTCGCCTGTGGCAGGGACCCAAGGCTGTGGGGGGCCGGAAGTGGCATGGAGGTGGGAAGGGGGGTGGAGGCCTGAGATTGCAGGGGGAAAAGTAAAGTTGGAGAAGGGAAGGGGGGGTAGGGACCCAATGCTGTGGGGGGCAATAAGCAGCACAGAGGGGGCAAAGGGATGGAGGCCTAAGGCTTTGAGGGGCAGGCACAAGGGGGATAAGTTGGGGGAGGGGACAAATGGCAGGAGGCAAATGGCCTGCTTCCCCACAGCCTAGCCTCTTACTTCAGTGGTCTCCAACCTTTTTAAGTCAGAGATCACTTTCTGAATTAAAAAGCAACCCAAGATCCACTGTGTGCCGCCATCCTGCCTCCCCCCTCTCCCACCCTGGAGGTCAGTCTGTGGGGAGGGAAGGAAGGGTCAGTTTAAGGCAAAGGGAGAAAAAATTATTGGGTGCACACACCCCCAGCAGGTAAGTCTGTGGGGGAAGGGGCAAGGGGAGGGGAAAGGGTTGTGGGGGTAGGTGCAGATTGAGGCCCCAGCCATGAGGAAGGGAGCCGGTCATAGGCAGGAGCAGGGTCTCCAGTGAGTGTAGCCCGGGCCAGGCCAGGTGGTGGGACAAGCGGAGGCCCGGAGAGCATGTGCCCCCCAGGCCTCTACTTGTCCCCTACTCCCCCCAGCCCCAGCTCCTGCCTGTGCCCCATCCCTCCCTCACTACTGGGGCCTCGATCTGCTCCGACCCCATGGTGGTGAGAGAGGGAGTGTGGTTGGATCAGGGGCAGGTCCTGCACAGGTGGGTCACAGAACAGAGCCACGAGAGGTTTGTCTGGGGGGCATGGGGAGGGGGGGCACACAGCCCAGGAGGGCACGAGGGGCACATATCCCTGGATCTGCACACCAGCCAGGCCAGCTGCTGCTGTGTGCCGGATAATAGACACCACTGCGAAGCACCGCTGCTGTCCCAATGCTGCTTTATTGCTTTGAGCTGCTGGTCCTGAGCTGGGGGCAGCCTGTGTCAGCCACGCGGCGCCGGGGATGGAAGCAGGACTGGAGCAGGGCAGCTGCCCAGGAGTGGCAGCTCAGGCTGGGCAGTGACACTCCCAGGCAGCTGCCACACTCCAGTCCTGCTTCCATCCCTGGAGCTGTGTGGCTGAAACAGGCTGCCCCCAGTTCGGGACGGGCAGCTTAGAGCAATAAAGCTGCAGTGGAAGAGTGGTGTGCGCGGGCCGGGTCAGACCCTGGGCCCTTTTCATCGCTCTGCACGCGGGCTGTGGCCAGCAGCCCAGGTAGGCCGGGTCGGAGAGGGCGGGCGCCGAGCTAGAATTAGGCACAGACACGTAACGGTTGATTTTAAGATTGTTTACTTACACCGAGATGGTTGCGGTGCAGGCTGAGAACTTGCTTGAGTTGCGGTTACAACAGAAAACACGAACACACGTGGAGTTTGCTAGGCTCCACGCAGACAGAACTCCGGATGTCCAGGACAAGCAAGCATAAAACTCGTTGGTACGTCTTTTAGTAGGCTCCGTTCGAAGACGGGAAGAGGTGGGCGGTGGATCAGGCCGCCAAACTCCTCTGGGAAACACACAGGGTTTCTATTACCCTGCCGCGCACACCCAGAGTCCCCACAAGATGGATGCGGAGTCCTCTTCGGCTTGGGCAGAAACTGCTCAAGCCTCTTATACGGCTAGCAGGCCAATCGCTAGCCGCCACGTGTGAATAATTTAGCACTAGCCAAATGCGGGGCACGAATTTGCATGCGAAAAGCGGGAACTCCTTTGCACCGTGCATTTCTGTGTTGCAAAGGAAATGCACCCTGCAAAGACTGCTGCAAAGTGGCGGGAACTCTCCTTTGCACGCGGGTTCTCTGTGCAGCAGAAATCTTCCGTGCAATGAAGCTGCAAACCCATGGGGATAATTCGAGTGCCGAAGCACACACAAAAAAATCAGACCTTTGGGTCATGACATGGTGGTGTCTTTTGTCCAGCACGCAGGGCAGCCAGGGCCTGTGGCACAAACAGGCCCTGGCTTGTGGTGAAGCTTTGGCGAGCCCCCCGGAAAGAGCCTGGTGCCACCCTGGCCCCAGCATGCAGCTCCGGGGACACCATCCCTATTCCCTCCCACGCTGCATGCCCACCCATGCCCTGCCCATGCAGGGCCTGCCCCTGCTCCAGCTACACTCCCTCTCTCACTGCTGCTGCAGCTATCCATGCTGCCCGGAGTTTGGGGGGGGGGGGCATATCCCCCCCCCCCGATCTGTGTGCGGCAGAGGTGGCTGCAGTTGTGGGCTGGGCTTTGCATCCCAAGCCCTGCTGCAGCTAGCCCAGGAGTGGCTTGATGCTATGTGCCTCCTGCTGATGGGCTGAGCCTCAACCCCTGCCTGCCTAGCAGCAGGACACACATGATATTGGGCCACTCCTGGGCCAGCTGCAGTGGGGCTCTGGGCACAAAGCCCAGGCCACAGCAGCATCCATCTTGCCCCACACAGATTGGGGATACATGCCTCCTGGGGCCCCCACCAGGGTGCGTGCAGCGGTGGGAGCCCCAATTCGTGCCTGGACAAGCCACCTGGGCTCTGACCCTCACTCAGCCAATCTGGCTGGGGCCCCACTCACTTGGTGGCAGGGGGCATGGCTTATCCTAACCAGGTGTGTCCTGCCGCTCATATGTCCCACTGCTCCCAATTGCAGTGCCTCTGACAGTCGACCTCAGTCTGGCGAGGGCTAGCGCCCCCCAGACTGAAATCAACTGTCAGGGGCTCCCCGATCAACTGGTAGATCGTGATCCACCAGTTGGTGACCAATCTTACTGCCCACCCCCCACTACTTGCTCTACGGTGTGCCATCCCCACTACCTGCTCCATTACTGCCCCCCCCAATCTGTGCGCCAGCACTGCCTGCAATGGTGCAGGGGACAGATTTAAGATGAGCCTCCAATAATTAGATTCTATACATGGAAAATTACAACAAATGCATAAATTTTCCATGAATAGAATGTAATTATTGAGGGTTGTCATAAATTCAGTGTTGTCTTATATTCAAGGAAATACAGTGAACGATTCCTAGTACAATTAAAATACTAAAAATCTGAGTATAGGACGCGACAGAAAAGAAGCTTATTGAGGCAAGAATTGCATGCTCTTTATATTATTTATGATTGTGACATGGTATTTTATAGAAAGAAAATTGCTCTGTTTTTTTGTTCATTTTATGCTTGCATCATCTTAACATTTTGAAAGCAGCTATCATAGGATAAATAGTGAAAATAAAAGTTACAGACCTTAACAGCTGATCCTCAAGGCCAGATCTGGTTACAGTGAAATTGATTATAGTGACCTTGATGCACACCTGTAGAATGAACACAGTCAATGACTAAACATTACATTTGTGTAGGTTAATACAAGAGAATCAGGGGATTTGCTATGAATAAGAGTGCAACCCAAAGTGAAGATATGGTCTACCTGAGAAAGCATTCCCCATCAAAACTCTAATTGCAGTTATTAAAAAAACTTCCCGTTCAGGCTGAAAGTTCATATGGGTGGGCTCTATCCAAAAATAATTTATTGGCAAAGTTTGAGGAAACTTCTAAAGTTTTATATTTATATGTTTAGGTTTTATCATCTAGATCCTATGCATAGTATAATAAGCAATTATTTGAGCCAAAGGGACACATAGAGAGTTTTGGTGAGCAAACATGCGCTGGATCACCCTAACCCCCCCCCCCCCCCCAATTCCTTAAGTGGTACTGCTCTGTGCTAGGCTAGGCAGCTTGGATGAAGCCGTTGGCAGGTGGAGAGCAGGATCCAGGGCAGGACAGGCAGATGGGGCCAGGATCACAAGGCAGTAACAGCACAGGGCCAGGGCTGGGGCAGAGCCATGATCCACAGCTTCCATGCCCCTGCAACGGGTGCTACTTCTGCAGGCAGAGGCATGAGGGGAGTGGATCACAACTCTGCCCTGGGCCCTACCCCTCCACTGTCACCACCCAGAGATCCCAGGGTCATGGAGACTGGTGGGTACAGAAATGGCAGTGTGTGGCCAAAAGGATGGGATAGGGCTCTGGGCAAATGGGAAGCTGCATCCAGGAGCAAGACGTGTGGGCAGGGCCAGGTCTGGGATCTTGGGTGCAAGGCCAAGGCCTGGGACAGAACCACAATCTGCTCCCTGCATGCCCCTACCTGCAGAACTGGCACCTGCTGCCAGGACAGGCAAGCAATGGATTATTGTTACCACCCTGAAATCCTGCCCCATAATCCTGGCCTCACTCACCCATCCTTCTCCCTTACACTGCTCCTTACCCATTTGCAGCTCCATCCTATCTGCCTGGCTGCACTCCCTACCCACGAATGTCCTGCTGCAGTGGTGGGGGCAGATGGGCTGGGGTACCCAGGCAGCGGGGCTGGGTCTGGTGGTGGTGGCAGCAGGAAGAAGCTGCTACTGCAAAGGGTGCCAGGAAGCGAGTCTGGCCACTATGCCACCCCAACCCCTCTGTTTGCCTGGGTGCAGTGGGTCTGGCCATGGGTGCCATGGCCTGGGTTGTATCTGTGCCTGGGGCAGGGTGGGAATGAGGGACCTGCTTTGGGCTGGATTTGGCCCATAGGCCATATTGTGTCTACCCCTTCCCTAGACCCTGGCCTGGTTGCTAGGCCAGCAGAGAGCTCCAGGCTCCCTGGCCCTAGCAGTCTCCAGCTGTGGCTCCTCCATGAGATTGGTCTCTCCTGTGCCCTGATCTCTCTCCTAGGGCAGTTGAGAGCCCTGGGCTCCCTGTCCCTGCTCACCCCTCCTGAGCTATGAGTCTCTGACTTTGCCTACAGGTCCCTGATCCTCCTTGCTCTCATGGCCATTTGGCTGTGGCCCTGCTCTTTGACCTTGGCCCCTATTTTCTGGGTCCTTGCCCAGTTTCTGGGCCAGATGAGACCATCTTATCTCCTCTTGTCTCAATCCCCACACCACCAACTTGCTTACCCTACCTTAGGTGTTTACTAAGAGCCTAGCTGCAGCCTTGCTGTTGAGGAGTTTTTGACATCCCAGCTCAGGCTCTGGGCTTCTATCCTGTAAGCCCAGCCCCCTTTTGGGTCATGTGACTCCTGATTGCCTCCTGGAGTACTTGCAGACTGCTCCATCTGCAGCCTGCCTTCTCAAAGTAGCAGGAACACCAAGCCTCCTGCTAAAACCATTCACTTAAGAAACAAAAGGAAAGTTTTTTCTCCCCTTTCTCCCCTCTTTTAAACTTTAATAAAAAATATCTGAGAGATAAATGGGACCTGGAAATGGGAAAATGTGCAATACTTTGGATCAACTAGTATGGTACTAGTTTAGAATGCTGAATTATACCTCTGGAAGGTAGTGTGGATTTGGTAATTTCGTTATCATGTAGAACCTAAAGTTTTTATCGTAATCAATGTCAGAATCTCCAAGGCGAATGAGCATTCTTCCACCAGAAACAAAGGTCTGCTTCAAAAGAACAGGCTCCAGAGCAGGGTCCAAGGCTTCCTTGAGCTTTAGGGAGGAAAAAATATTTTTATATTTAACTGGTAACAGAAATACTTCAGTATAAAACAATATTAAATGAACACTGTCCATTTTACACAAGAAGACTATTCTGTTGTTCTCTTACACTTCTCTGTCTGCTTTTCTTTTGTGGAATGATAAGGTTAGAATTAACCATTCAGATCTTACCAAATATTGTCCACATCACAATTTCTGCATTTTTAACAGTGGACAGTCAATCAGGTTTACTGCCGAAAATATGTAAGTGGCTTGACTAGTCAATGGTATAGCAGACCTCAGTGTTAAAGCAAATGAATGTGCATTAAACATATATAAAACATTACCTATCAAGATAAGGAAACATTGTTTACTAACCTGAGACCTGAAAGTCCCTACAAAGACTTATGTTCATGTGTTCTTAAGCACCTTTTATTCACACAAATAATCACAATGAAATGAATGTGCTTAAAGTGTTTTCTTGGAGGTTACTCAGAACCTGCAGGAATCAATCCAGTAAAGGGCACATCTTCCCCACTTTCACTATTCTTTATCATCTGTGTCATGGACCAGGGTGCCCTGATGGTCCTATATCTTTTTAATGGGAACAGTTGAGAAAGGATGGGCATAGTTTGGATCCCAGAAACAGCAAAAATAAACCAAATTTTGATATGAATTCAACAGAACTCTTCAGTGTGTGCTTAAATCCATTTCTACTTAGCAAATGATTAAGGACACACACAAATTCTTTGCCGAGTTGTGCACTACATATATATTTAGCCAGCGAACAGATGACATCTCTCTCTAGATTAAGAGGGTATGTATATACTCATTTGGAGACCTGGGTGTTCTGTTGGATCTGTGGTTAATTCTGGATGATCAGATAGGAATGGCCAAGAGTAATTCTTTTCACGTTCACATGGCAAGGAGTCTTATTTTTTGTTAGGAATGGACCCCAAAGTGAGTTATCTACCATATTTACTTGATTCTAAGGTTTCCCCCACCCCATTTAACATAGGAGAAGCCCCTTGTCTTAGAATCGAGTACTGAGTGGGAGGAGCAGCTGGCTGCTGTGGCTTGGGCTGCAGCCCCTTACCCAGAGTTGGGGCCATAGCTGCAACTGCTGCCTGCCTCCCCACCCCCCACCCCCAACCTTTGCACACTTCCATCTTCCCTCTGCAGTCTCTTCCCCCCATCTCCCCACCTGCAAGTAGCCTATGCTTCCTACTTGCCCTCTCCCTCCCACCCTTTCCCTTGCTCTGCACCAGCAGGCACTGTCCAAGATGCAGCCAGGAGAACTGAGTATAACTGCAGCCCAGCCCTGTAGCACTGGCATGCAGCCCACATGGCTGCTACAGGGCTGAGCTGGGGTCATGCTCAGTGCCCCAGACTAGAACAGGAATGGAGCCTACTGGCATGGAGCAAGGGTTGAGGGGGGGAAGGGGGAGAGTGGAGAGCACAGGCTGGGGAGGGAAGGAGGAGGGAAGAGCAGAGGGGGAGGGGGAAGGGGGCAGTGTTGCCAATCCTGCTTATAATAAATGGAATTGGGCTTATTTTTTTAAAAGTCATTTCAATGTTTTTGAGAGGCTGGGTTGATAATCACCCTCACTCCCCTCTTTTTGAAATCGGTCGTGCTTGTTTTTAAAGGCAATGCAGCTTTTTCTTCTTGTGAGACTTGGTAACACTGGAAGAGGGAAGAAAAGGCTGCAGGGAGGGGAAAGGAACAGAGGAGGATTGGAAACAGGTGCCAGAGGCTGCAGCAGTGGTGGGGTAGGTGGGGGGTAGAGGTGGCATAGGGGCAGGCATAAGCAAGTTGCTTGACTCCCTGCAGCAGTGGAAAAACTGAATTAAAGACAACCCTCTAATAATTATAATTTATACATGAGAAATTATAACACATGTATACATTTTCTATGTATAGAATCTAATTATTGGGGGGTCATCTTAAATTCAGGGTCGTCTTACATTGAGTAAATGTGGTATATCCTTGTCACCCTCAGATTCAATTGTTAAAATGTGCTCTATTTGGAGCAATGCTGGAAGAACACCAGGAAGTGCTGAAAACAGTTTGAGCTTGTTTGGTTGTTGCTTTGGGCAGATGTTTGGCTGGGGTGATATGACCCCAGCACCCGTTCTGCCCAGGGCTGGGGGTTGGACCTGATGATCTGTTTAGGTCCCTTCTGACCTTAAGCACTATGATACTATGAATCATTACACCTGTGGTCCAACAATTGCACTTATGCCAGTTTCTTCTAAAATCTGGTAAATACCTTTATAGCTTGGGTACAGTACAACTTAGAAACCATCTATTCCTTTTCTGCAATTACTGATTCATCTTGCTACTCAAATATGAAACTCTGTCTGACTCAATATGAATGAACATGTACGGAGGTTTTAAAGACAGGATTGGGTCACAAGCTGAAAACAGAATTTCTACATACCTGTAAGAATAAAGAAATACCTATTTGTCAGTCAAACCAAAATATTTCAACTGAGGTTTAATTAGTTATATGCATTGCTGCCACTTTAAAAGAAATTGCTGTGTTACACCCATGCTGGGGAGGTATTCTTACTGACAAGGCTAAATAACTCAGTCACCACTATCATGACACAAGGAAAATAATGGCAGACCCTTTTCCATGGCTGGTTTTAGTGGGCAGGAAATAACATCATGTTTCATTTTCAGTCAACTCTAGCACGAAATCTAGGAAATCTGAAGTTTAGAAATTAATTCAGCATTGAATTATTCAAGCATAATACAGTCTTATGTCAAGGGAAAGGACATTTTACTCAACAGTTCTGAATTTAAACTCTCAGAGTTCTAGAAAACCAATCAGTTTGAGAAGGGTTAAATGGAAAGTGCATTATACAACCATTTTCTTCTTCTGATTAACACCTCCACCATACCTTATGTGGTTCTGTCTCATCTGCAGTGGAAAGGCAGGAAATTGAACCCACTGCATAATCACCTCTCTATTTGGACATATTCCCAATAAGGTACTTCCAAATCTGTATAAATACTTTCTCAAACATAGGGGTTAATCTCAGTGAAATGCTAACCTCCAATTCACACACATCTGTTTGAATTCTGTAACATGCAACCAGAACAAACACGATGCTTGATTATGGATCAGTTTTCTTGTGTGACTTGGACTAGTAGAGATGTTAACCAGAGAAAGGAAATGTAAAAAGTAACAATTTTCTCATCCTGCAGCACAATGCCTCCAATGGTATTTTTAATCAAGGAAGCAGCAAGCCATAAATAATAAATGTTCTGGTGTTAGGAAATCTAGGTTTCCTTTTTTTCTGTGATGGGACAAATGCATTGTATAACTTCATAACAAATAAGTCATATGTGGATGGGTCTTATATAAAAAACTGAAGATACATCTTGCAGTGCATCATAAATGATGAAATGGATGATTACATTGATGCTTTGCAAATATTTTCTGAGGCTACTAGGGACCTTTTCCCAAGACACGAATAACAATAATAATAATAATTATTATTATTATTATTATTAACAAAAATAATTGATTTTAAGGTACCAGGATGTGTTCATTTAGTTTGACCTCCTGTATAACACAGGCCATAGAATTTCACCCAGTGATTCCTGCACCAGCTCAGTAATACTAGTTGAGCTAGAGTAGATGGTACAATAGAAAGCAGTATCTGGCATAAGAGAAGCCAGACATACTTCCCTGGTAAGTATTTTATCCATCTAACTATTGAGATGCTGTCTTAGGTGTATTGTAAATGAATGGGGAGGAAAAAAGCAGGTGATTTTCTTACTGGCTTAGAGTACTTCACATATATGAACTTCCCTGTACTATTTCAAATTATGAAAAACATTTCCATTTTGCACTTTGGTCATGGACTGACAGTTTGTGTATGGTGCTGATGGGAATCTTTGAAATGGATGACAGAGTGTTGCAAGCCTGGGGTGCCTCAGATGGACTGAAGTTCCCTAGGGTACTACCTCAGCCTGCTTGCCTCTCTGTCCACCTGGTGCACTCTTTCAGATCACCTGCCATGCCTTGATGTTATGAGTTATAAATGTAGGAAACTGTCCTTAATCAACCAGCTTGCTTGCTGGGAACCCCTCCTCTGCTCAGGAGATCTCTCTTCCTTTCTCTCCCTCCCTTCCTTGATGTGGTGCTGATCTCTAATGAGGCTGTGGGTCCAGTCTCACCCTCCTTGCAGTCCACTGGGCCCTTGGCCCCTTTACACCATCTGCCAAGCCTGTGGCTCCCTCTGCACTGAGGCTTGGCTATGACCCCACAGGGTCAGGCTACTCTTCCTCACAGTCTGAAGCCTTCAACAGCCCAAATTGACAAAGCTACAGCACCTTCCCTAGGCACTCACTGTGGCTGCCTCCTCCCTAAGCCATCCTGAATCTTGTGGCCTTTACAACAGCAACATAAACAAAGCATGCATTATGAAGCACTTATCTTCAGTATCAAACTCCCTTCAGGGCTTCTGCCACTCCAGGCTCTGTGGAGATCCTTCTCTAAACTTTTCCAGGGATGGAGATTACACAACTTCTCTAGGTAGTCTGCTCCAATGCTTGACCACCCTCATAGTCAGAAAGCTCCTTCTCATCTCCAACCTAAATTTCTCTTCCTGCAGCTTGAAGCCATTGCTCCTACTCCTGTCCCATATAGTCATAGAGAAAAGCTCATCTCCACCCTCTCTGTAATAGCAATCCACACAGCACAGCAGTTAAGTACATTAAATAAAAAAACCCCAAACCTTTAACATAATTTTCCTTTTGGGGACAAAAGGGAGAAAGAAAGAACCACCAGTGAATAATGATAGCTAAATTACTTATTGTACCACTGGAATAGAATAGAATAGAATAGAATAGAATACCAGGTTTTTTAGTTTTATCCCTGAATGAAAAAAGAACATTTCTTTCAAATGGTTGAATATGCCTTAAGACTAGATGGTTACCTTAAAAATAGGAGAGTCTGAACTACTTGGAAATAGTGATGCCCTCTTCAAAATGCAAGGGAGCTTGGGTCCATCTGTGACAAGACTGTGGCTAGGAGAATGTCTCACACATCGTATGAATAAAAAGACAAGTTGATATCATTTGCCATGAGAACCAAAGCTAACTGGATTGTTCAGGGTGATCTTTAATAACTATGATCTATAATAACAATGTTTGTTCCTTTTTTATTAACTTCTTGATTGTCCTTCCTGTTGGTTCTATGGGAGAAAAGGCGTACTACCATGTTTTTGAAGACAAGGCATCTTTTACTACAGATTTGGTGAAAAGTACAGATTTATATTTCTGTTTTTAATTGTGACAGACAGAAGTTTTCTTGGGATTCCCATTTGATGAGTCAGTAATCTGAAGACCAACTTCTCTATTCTTGACTTAGTATTGTTGACTGAGTCATTCTGCCTTTGGGTTGCATTTCCTTTTCTGTACATTTTTCTCTGCCTAAGCCATTATTTGCATGGCTAATTCATTCAAGATGATCTCCTTATTCATCCTTGCCATTCTAGACACTCTACTGATAATCTCATGCTGCTTAGCTGAATCAGGCCATTTTAAGTCCACTAAAACTTTATACACATGAAAAATGCCAGTGTTCAAGAGTCATAACTGGCCAGTTCTTCAACCTGCCATTACCCCGTCTCCACTTCCCTCTCTCCCTGCAGCTTCCTCTTCAGCTTCAGGAAGTACAGCAGCTGAATAAGGACCCTGGGCTTCAGAAAAGCAGACCTAGACTCACTCAGGGAGCTGATGGGCAGGATCGCTTGGGAGGTAAGCCTGAGGGGGAAAGAAGTCCAGGAAAGCTGGTTGTACTTTAAAGAAACTTTACTGAGGATGCAGGAATGAACCACTCCAAAGCAGAGGAAGAATAGCAAGTATGGCAGAAGACCAGCTTGGCTTAGCAGAGAACTCTTTTATGAGCTAAAACACACAAAGGAAGCTTGGACAAATAATTATGGAGAGGAATGAGAGCATTGCTTAGGCATTCAGGGACAAAAGCAGAAAGGCCAAAACGCAGTTGGAGTTGCAGCTAGCAAGGGATGTTAGGGTAACAAGAAGAGTTTCTACAAGTATGTCAGCATCAAGAGGAAGATCAGGGAAAGTGTGGGTCCCTCATTGAATGGGGGATATAACCTAGAGACAGGTGACATGAAAAAGGCTGAACTACTCAATGCCTTTTTCACCTCAGTCTTCACAGGCAAGGTCAGCTTCCAGGCTACTGCACCTAATAGCACAGTTTGGGAAGGAGGCCCACAGGTACTAAATTTAATGCACATTAGGAAAAGCATATTAATGTACATGTAGACGCGCACATTGTTGCTTTCTGACTGACACCAACATAGCAAAAACATGGAAATAGGATAGTAATACAAATGTATGAGTAAAAAGACAAACCTCTTCTAGAAGAACGGGCAAACCCAAACGAATAGCATTCTCAAGTGTACGCAGGAAACCAGCATCAGTAAGTTTGATTATCTTTAAGCCACTTCTTGCTTCTTTATTTCTTATCCATCGATTTGCCTACATAGGAACGAACAGAACAATCAGTAGAGGTGGCTAAGTGTCACAGATAACTAGCAGGTTAATTAGCTTGTTGGTCTCAGTATTCAAAAGCCCAGTTATTAAAGCCACTGTTTTGGTGAGAAGAAGTGAATTAGTTGCACTATGCCTGTATACTTGCAAGGCACCACCAGAAAAAAAGGTTTTGCTTATCTTTGTAAAATCTACAGCTTTTATATTGCATAATGGATAGTTAATTGCATTGACACTTTCCTCCACTTTCCTTGGTTCTCAATATGCAACAGGAATGTATACACTGCCTAGGGCAGCCTAGTCCTTCTGGTACTCAGGGCTAGTGTGGAGAGGAGGAGCTGGCCTCCTGCACCCTCCCCTTAGGTGATTTGTGTATCTAGGCACAGCAGAAAAATCCTCAAACTCATTTCCTCATTCATAAAGGTCCTGGCTAGCCTCCTTTCCCTTTGACATTAACTTCAAACCACATAAAGACACTTGGGAGCTGAGGGTGGAGGAGGATGGTGTGGCAGGGTTGAAGGAAGAAGGGATGCACATCTGTGGGGTATAATCTGGCTTCAAAATAATTAATTGCATATAGATTCTACAATATTTAAAATTTGAATTGTAAAAGACTTTTCATTCTAAATTTGTTAATTGTGCTCACCTGATGCTTCCAATAGCCATAATTTAAGAAAATGGATTAAAGGATGCAGGGAATTATCCTGACAAACTTGTATATTGCTTTGGATAAGCTGAATTGTTGGAATGGTGACTGAATTGGTATTGTCTGCAAAGCACTCACTTGGTCTTGGGGGTCAATCATCAGTGGCCACCGTCGCCCCCTAGTCACAAGAATCCCATTCTCAGTGGACACATAGTCACGTGGTAACCCATCAGTATTCCACTGGCGAATCTCATAGGGATCTCCCAGTATGTTTATGAGGCTGAAGTCAGGACTGATGGGGAGCTCTAGATTCTGACACTTCTTGATCCAACATTCAATCAGCTGAAAGAGAGATTGCAAAACATGGCCTATGGAAGGCTGGGTTACTTAAAGGGATTTGTAACAATAAACTATTGGATATTGGCCAGCAGTGATTGAGGCCATACCTACACTAACTGCACCGTGGAAGTCATTCATGGATTCTCATGAACATATGCATGTGTTAGACCAGATGCATTACACATTTTTGGCATTAGGGAGTGAGTAGGTAGGATGCATGTTTATGGTGGTAGTCCTTTGCAAGGTCCAATGTGTTCATAGAGTGTTCTTACCACTAAATGGCTGCTTGATGGCCTAGGAGGGGAAAAGTCCATTTCAGAATAGACAGGTGTGACCAACTATGGCTTTTATTGCAATACTTGTTTTAAGTGTGTTCATGTTGTTATAATATTATGTGCCTTATTCTCTTCTGGATAACTTATACAGGGGAAAAGAATGGGTTAAAGAGATGATGAAGCCAGAGTTGCTGATTTACATAACTGAAGATATATCCATCTACATTTTTGAATAGTTTTGCTGATACTTCAAAAAGATGGGGATTGCAGGTAACACCCAGGAAGGTCCAGAGGAGAGAAAGAAACAAGCATGACAATGATCAGGGCAAGGTGTATAAATAAGAATGGTATCATCTCCTGGCAGAAGAGTCTGAAGACAGACCAGTACAGCAGCTTTGGGTAATTAAGACCTGGACTGGAAAGAAAACAGCTGAGTAACAGATCGTGGGCTGGACTGGGGACAGAAGGACTACTTAACCTTTTGGAGGCGGCAGGGAACCTCTGACTCAGTGGCCATTGCCCCAGTAAACACCTTCATTGAAGAAGACCTGTCTCTTTTGCTGCTCAGAACTCTGGGGTTCACTCGTCCTCCCAACAAGAGATCAAATCCTTCTCTCAGAAGATGAACTGGAAGCTAGCTTCTTCATTTAGGGCCACAGACTGAAAAACCAGGTTCTCAGAGTGAGAAGGATCCAGGGCTCTTCCCCTTCTCTAGAAGCCATGCCTGGGCTGGCTTTGGGAGATACTCTTAGAAGCAATAGTGCTCCTAAACAACCACACCCTGTGGGGGAGCTTGTGAAAACAGGTGTCCTCGCTTGCATTAACAATATATAATACAGTAATTCTCCTACTTTGCACTCTTTCTGAAGTCTCAGCAAAGAAGCCTATAAGTGAATGCACATGTGTGAAAACTGAATTCTGGACAACAAGGCCAAAGATCATGAACAGAGATGTAGAAGGGACATGTCAGTTGCTTTCACCCATATTGTTCCCGCTCTGTGGACAAAGCAATTAAGTTTACAGTCATGTCAAAAGAAAAGATCAAAAGTATTCTTACTCACCAGTTGCCTGTACTGTGCTGTAAAAGCACCGTAATAGGCAACACAGGCAGCTGCTATGAATACATTCCCTATGATATTTGAAATCTCATCTTCAAAGTTCTTGATGCTCTCCTCCCATCGAACTTCTTCATCTCCCAGTGCAGCTGTAAGCTTTCCCGCTCGAGTGAGGCGAGCTCGGGTAAGTGCCATGGTCCTTGCTGCATGGTTATACAATTACTGAATTGTGATTATCATCTTAAAAAGGTCAAACTTTTTTTTTTGCATAAACTGCCACACTTGCTTTCTAGTTTAGTTTCTGTACTCGTAATCTTTCTTTCAGCCTTAACAGTAAGTTACTGAGAAGCGTCCACATTATACCTTTTCTTGGCTTATTTTACTTGTGTACCTTTGGATAACCTATGATTCTGAAAGCAAACTCTCTGGCTTCTTCAAATTCCTAACTGCTGTGTTTGCATCATCACCTGCTAAGGAAGTCAGGTTCCTCTAGTAGAAGCTGCCTTGAAGGAATATCCATGAACTAATTAATTGTTCAACTCTTGGCATCAGCCAGAACATCTCTGTATTACACAGCTGTGTGGAAATAGAGTGCTAGTAAATCATACATCTTATCTTTTCAGTGAAGCCCTACTGCCACTTACTGGGCACAATACATAGTATGAGACCCTCTGGCTCAAGACTTCAGTTTTGGCATATCTAGCTAGCTGTATAATTAGGGCAGGGGTGGGCAAAATATGGCCCATGGGCCAGATCCGGCCCATTAAGCACTTTCATCCAGTTCACAGGCACCCACCAACGAATTGTACCCTGCCTACCACTTCTACCCACAAGGGTGGGAGTGAGGCACCAACATATGCACACACCCTGCAGCATACCCTATTGCATCTCACTCCCACCCTTGTGAATGGAAGGACCCAGCCCAGCCAGCAGCAGCTTCCAGGCAGGGCTGCTGCTGCAGCTGCCCCAGGGGGGTCTGTTCAGCAGGTAGGGAAGTGGCAGGGGGGAACTTCAGTTGGGTGGAGGTAGAGAGTGTGGGGCTGGGGCTGACAGCAGCATGGAGCCTGTGCCCAGGGTGGCTATGGGAACACACAGCTCAGCTGGGCAGGATGTGGGTGTGAGGAAGGGTGGGAAGCTGTGGGGACCAACCCCCACACACTCCCTCACATGATGCATATCCCCTGCTGCTGGCAGCAGCTGCAGGCAAGGTGCTTGGGGTGCTCGTGCCTGGCTCAGGCACTGGCACCTGGTAGTGTGTGGCTCCAGGCAGCGCTGTGCATGGGGGTGAGGAGCACAGCCTCTATTGCGGGGGCTCTGCACAACGCACCTGCAGCTTCCACACTTGTGTGACACCGGGGGAAGCCCCACACTGGAGTCAGGTGCTTTCCCCACCCCCTGATGAGCAGGTCCCAGGACTCTGTGGGGAAGCAGGGGCTGGGGCTCCCCTCTGCTTCTGGCAGAGCCCCAGGACCTGCACGGTAGGGAAAAGCAGCCAGCTCCAGTGCAGAGCTTCCCCCAGTGCTGTGTGAGTGCAGGAGCTGCATGCACACCACGTGGAGCCCTCACAATAGAGGCAGGCTGGGCAGGCTACGCTCCTTGCTCCCACATGCAGTGCTGGCCACAGCCATGTGCTGCCAGGTGTCCATGCCTGCACCAAGCATAAGTGCTCCCACCTGCTGCTGCTGGCAGTGGGGGCTGCATGCCATGTGGGGGGTCCCCACAACCCCCCATCCTCCCTCACCCCACAAACCACACACTCACACCCTGCCCCCGCAACCCCCACATATACACCCCCCAACATATCATATGCTCCCCCACACACAGCCACAACCCCTCACAAACCCCCCCATACCCCACCATACATACACACCCCCCCACCATACACACGTCCACCCCAGCCATACCCCACACACAATATAGAAAAGTAAGACTTTATTTTTGAGTTATTATGCAATCCCCTCTATATACAGTACACAAACACAAATCATGACAAATATTTTTTGTAATAAAATATATTATAGTAAGTGTTATAGTATATGGCAACCAGGGGGTGGGATAGCTGTCAAAGGGTGGGGCTTCCCATGAGGCCCATGACAGCTTACCAAAACTTGTTAAGTGGCCTTCCAGACATAATTGCCCACCCCTGAATTAGGGTATCCATATTTTTAAGGAAATGCAGGACACTGCTCCTACCCCCCATCAAGTCAGTGGCATTGCTGCAAGCAGATGCAGGTAGGCAGGAGCATGGGGTACTGTTTGGTGGGGAGGCAGAGTGGCACTGTGTGTCAGGCAGGTGGGTGGGCAGGCACCGCTGCTGCTGTGTGAGAGAAAAGTGGGTGCCCAGTCTGCCCCCCATCTCCAGCTGCCTCTGAGGAAGAGCTGGGCTGGGCACATATGGATGGGGTGGTGCCTGCTCCAGTCCACCTGCCTTGCTGCTTCGCAGCAGTAGCAGTGCCTGCCTGGTGCACCATGCTGCTTCACCTCCTTGCTGGACTGTGACCTGCGCCCCTGCAATTCCAGGACTTTTGTTTCTATTTTCACAAACCAGCCTACAAAATTCAGGACTGTCCTGGCCAAACCAGGATGTATGGCCACCCTTTGTATAATGGAAGAATGAATATGAAACACTACTCTAGTTACTTAATATTTTTGAGAGAAATCACCTACCAAGGCTCTCTTTTTCTTCAACACTCTTTTCATATTGATCTTGCAGAGCCTGTATCTGCTCTTCCACCTGTCTTAATTTTCTCTGTTTCTCTCGAAGGGTAGCCATTGTAGCATCAAGCTCAGCCTAGGGGCATGAGGCAAACATATAAGCTAGGTTGTTTAAACAAGGGTTTAACTGGTTTTTTTAAAAGCCAAAAATCAATGGAGCATCAGGAACCATGCTTTTGAAAAACAGATTGCTTATTTTGCTGCCACATATAAATGAGGAGTCTACCCAATTGTCCTTGATGTATAATATTGACTTATCTGTAAAACTGAATTTTCATGAACGTGTCCATATTTCTGGAAAAGACAGCAAGAAACTCTCAAGCCCACTAGTCTGTCTTGTCCCTAGTTTGAATTTTGACACCACAGGAATACAGTAGTGGTGAAAGTCTCATCTGGACCATATATCTAGGAAAAGTCACCCTGGATAAGTTGGGCCTAATCAGTCCTGGAGAATCTTCCTGCCTGTACCATTTACAAGTGCTTGATTGCTCCATATGGGAAGTCTATGCTATTTAATGAAGAGCCTACATGGCTAACATTTAATACAGCATTAATGAGCAGGAGGAAGAGGACATGTATTCTTGGAACAAACAGTAGTTTTTCAAGCTGAGGTTTGATTCACCTTACAAGGTTATTTTCTGTTTGACTGGACCAGCAGTGCTAAAAGAAACATCCTGGATTATAAAGATTTTATGGGTCATGGCAATTATTAAAATAATGGCATGATTGGGATCTGAAGGATTTTTGCCCCATGCCAACTGAGCATCCTACTATGCATGTATGGCGTGACAGCAGCTGCAATGGTTGAGATGGGGCATAACATTTCTCAGATTCCAACTGTGCAACTGCTGAAGCTAACCTCAGCCTGATCCTGTGGATCGGGAAGGGGGCAACTCTATCTGGACCCTGGAACTGCCCTGTGTCTCATCCCAACATTCAGCTGAGCATCAAGATCAGGTATAGGCAGCCCAGGGTCCTGGCTGGGACCCAGACCTATCCCTACTATGCTGCCTGGTTCCAGATATGGGGCTACCACATCCAAAGCTAGCAATCAGCTAATCTCCAGACAGCCTCGGCCTCATTCAGCCCTGGGGTGACAATGCTGACTATCAGTTGATCGTCAGCATTAGTGAGGCAGTCTTGTGTCTGGAACACAAAACAGGCTACACGTTCAATTCCCAGCTATAAGAGCAAAAATGTTCTGCTGTTTTGTGGAATATCTTTGTGGCTGGGTACTCGGAAAAGTATTGGTATTGTCTGTTAGTAGCACTCACTTAGTCTTGGGGTCATTCATCAGTGGCCACCATTGCCCCTGAGTCACAAGAATCCCATTTTCAGTGGACACATAGCCATGTGGTAACCCATCAGTGTTCCACTGCTGAATTTATAGGTAGGGACCTACCTAAATCACGGCAAAACAAAAGATTTTTGCAACCTGCATGCAGCATGAGGAGCTAATTTTGCAGGCATTTCACAGCAGTCCTGCCCCCAGGTGCTGATTGGCAGAGGCCCAGCCCCTCAGCACCGATTGGCAGGGAGGCCCAGGGAGGGAGGAGGAATGAGGGACCAGCTGCCATCTTGATTGCTAGCTGCCCTTTGTGCAGTCCCATTCATTACTCCCAGTACATTATGATACCATTTTATGGAACCATAAACTGGCTGAACATGTGGCATGGTGCAATTAACACAATAATTGCACCATACATGTAACATCTGCCAAGGTCCTATTAGACTGCCAGCTCTTTGAGCTGGGTTGAACTTTTTGATCTCATTTTGTACAGCACCATGTAAAACAATCCTGGTCTATGACCAGTGATCTTAGGCATCATCATAATGCAAATAATAATAATGTCCATACAATCACTGGAGATGACAAAGTGCCTTGAAAGGTGTAGCATTTACCTGTGCAGCATTAAACTTTTGTCTTTTTGGCTCAACTTCTTTCACAACTCGTGAATATAAATCCATAGCCCTCACCCACATACACATCGACCGACACGCCTTTGACACCTTCTCTACTTTTTCAGGCACAAAATCTGGGTTATTTATATATTTCTGAAGCTTTAACAATATTTGTGGCTTTATATTTTCTTTATCATATTCAAGAAGTTTTTTAAGGAAGTTGGAGTCTCCAAGGAGCTGTTTAGCTGTTGCCCAGTCAGGCCTGAAAGATTAAAAAAAACAAGAGTGACAGAATCTTAGAAAGCTTTGCCCTGCAAGCAAAATGTTACATAATCTGAAGTCACACATTTTAGGCAAAGTCATTTTGCTCTGCAAAAGGTTCTGAAGTGCTTCACCACAACCACTGCTTGATAAAAACAACATGACATGAGTTACATTTCTGTATCATATGCAATTAATGGTGTAGCATAGACTTCTACTTCATGACACTTGGAAGCAAAGTGATAGTCCTTTCTAAAGAGAGGCTAAGAATTGCTATGTGCAACAAGACTGTAAATCTGCTGCACTAAATAGGGTAAGAGTTGGGACCTTAATGCTTTGTGAAAGTGTGACTTTAACTACAGCACCTCCCTGGATTTAAACTGATCTATAATGATATTACAAAGGCATGCAGTCAAAGTTCTTTCTTTCCTAGCAAAATGAACCCTATAGCTTGCTGGTACTGAAGTTCCAGCCAAGTAACAACAGCCTTGCATATGTAATTTGTAGAGGTGCACCAATACATCAGTCTGATATCAGATCATCACCAATATAAAGAAAATTGACTATATCGGAAATTGGCTTTTTTTGCCTGATGTACCCAATAATTTTGCTGATAAATGCCCTGTACATGCGTGCAGCTACAGCATGTAGGTGGTAAGCACAGCCCAGCAGATTGGAGAGCTGCATCCAGCTGGTAAGTTTGTTGTGGTGGGAGGGGAAGGGGGAGGGGAGGGAAGGGGCATGAGAGAGGGGCAGATCAAGGCCCCCACGGTGAGGGAGGGAGTGGGGCTGGGGCAGGCACTGCCCAGCTGGGGCGGAGTGCGAGATGGAGCCACAGCTTGTCCAGGGACCAGGGGTGGGGGCACTCCCACCGCTGCACGCACCCCAGGAGGGCATGGGGGGGGGGGGTGTGCCCCCGGATCTACACGGGGCAGGGTGGGATGCCACTACAGGCTGGGACCGGGGCTGCACCAGGCTCTCCCCGGCAGGGTCTGGGCTAGGGTGCACTCAGAGAGGGGTGGGCAGCAGCACTGGGAGGGGGAGTTTGGGGGGCTACAGTGAATTTTGGGGTGGCTGCAGCCTCACCACAGTCGCGCTCCCAGCGGCGCCACTCCCTGCCCTGAGTGCAGCTGAGCCCAGCCCAGCCCCCTCTGGGAAAAGCCTGGTGCAGCCCCAGCCTCAGCCCACAGCAGCATCCCACCCTTGCCTCATACAGATCTGGTGGCACTTGCCCACTGTGCCCTCCTGGGCTGTGTGTAGGGCAGGAGCCACCTCCCCTCCCCACACCCCCTGGAGGAGCCATGGCTCCGTCTAGCATCACACCCGAACTGGGCAGTGCCTGCCCCAGCCTCAGTCCCTGCCCTAGCCCCACTCCCTCCCTCACTGAAGGGGCCTCAATCTGCCCCCTACCACACCCCTTCTCTTCCCCCTCCCCTTCCATCACAACAGTCTTACCAGCCAGACACTACTCTTGAAGCTGCTGGGCTGTGTATCAGAAATTGGACTGGTATCAACCGATATACCTCCTTAAAAATTGGCTATTGGTATTGGCTCCAAAAATCTCTATTGGTGCACCCCTCATAATTTAATCTCTTAAACAGTCTTTTAGTGAAAAAACTTGGGCCCTGTTTCTCTCTTTTATCACCACATGATTTTCCTCTATGATTTGGTCCTATACCAAGGAAATAACTAAACTCTTTTTATAATGAATTTATGGAGTCTAGTTTTTCCTGGAAATTCATATAAAATTTAAAAATTTGGATTGGCACATATGAAGCAATGCTAGTAAAAAGATGTTACATGTGGTCATATTACCACCTGGCCCTTATGTAAAAATATATTATATTATATTATATATGAGATTTTAATTTAGGCAAATTTTTAGATTATGTGAATCAATGTAGCTTTAAAATTAAGAGAAGTAAACCAATTTAGGTTTTTATCCAAGGGCTCCTGTAGCTGATATCAATCAAGAAATAAATTATCAACAGAAACTGATAAAAATGGTAGTTATTCAGTGGTTCAAAAGCTACTTGAGAAATAACTTGACTTTTAAAACAGATGTGAAAGCAGACATTAAAAAGCAAGTCAATCTCAAATTAATATTACATTTGATGTATTAAAGAAATCAAAACAATTATAGTTTCTTTATAGACCGGCTTGAAGACTATATAAAGTTATGAATAAAAAACCTCCATGATACTCAGAAAATAATCAAATATTGTGTAAAAAGGAAAAAAGTGACATGTGGTACTTTCAGCTTCTAAAAATGTGGTTTTCCATACCAAATGCTTTTCTTTACCATCATTAGATCATTATAAATTTCTTTTTTTTTTTTGTTATAACATTTCACCAATTCAACCAATCTGTAAACAGATTTGGGACATGAGTTGTTTCTTCTTCAGATATATCAGCACATTCTCACACTCTTGGATAATTGCTCATTTAGAACAAAAAGCAGAATGTGGCCCAAGTACATTAAAGACGTCATGTACCAACTACTTGTACCAAAGAATCAACCAAATATGTCATGTAGCTATAATTTATCCTTTCTCCACCCCCATGCCCCCAATTAAGAGAAAAAATATGTACACGTGGTCTATTAGATGTTTAGTGTGGACCCCCCTCCCCCCCCGAAGTTAAACTAAGCATTCTACTAAGCACTCTTCTCTCTAGTGGATATTACTGAAACTTCATATCCACTGTAGCCAGAGAGCTATTTTTTCATAGATATTAGGGGCTGGAAGGGACCTCATGAGATCATGGAGTCCAGCCCCCCGGCCATGGGCAGGAAGTCTGCTGGGATCAAATGATCCTAGCAAGATATGCATCCAAACACCTTTTGAATGAGTCTAGAGTAGGTGCTTGCATCACTTTCGGCGGGAGTCTGTTCCAGACCCTGGACACTCAGACTGTAAAGACATTTTTCCATATGTCCAGTCTAAGGCTCCCCCCTGAGCCTTGTCTTCTCCTGGCTGAAAAGTCCCATGTCCCTCAGCCTCTCCTCATAAGGCTTGTTCTCTTGGTGTTTGATCATGTGGGTGGCTCTCCTTTGGGCTCTCTCAAGCTTATCCACATCCCTCCTCAAGTGAGGGGCCCAAAACTGGACACAGTACTCCAGCTGCGGCCTCATTAAGGCCAAGTAGAGCAGGAGGATGATGTCGCTTGTTTGGCTTGAGATGCACTGGTGGATGCATGTCAGAGTTTAGTTTGCTTTCCAGCTACAGCATTGAATTGGTGACTCACATTCATCTTGTGGTCAATCAAGACCCCCAAGTTTCTTTTGGTCACAGTGCTTTTGTCAAGGAGACAATAGCTGGAGAGCAAGGGCATATAAACAATTTACTAAGGTTAAAAGGGGGCAGAGTGGGGATTTACAGCAAGTCTATTGATACCCAGCAAATGCCCAAGTAAATGTTCTTAATCCTGTGATAAGTAAAAACCAACCTGCAATAACTTAGCCCTCAACAAAAGCAGCAGGATACTATTAGCTTTAATCTATACCAGGTTAAGAGCATACAAATGAACAGCTGCAATACAGCAACTGACACACAGTAAATCTTCATTCCCTTTTTACCTTGTAGTAATTTATTTATATGCCCACACCTTGATTCAGCCCAGGATATGCTCTACATTAGCATCATCCTGTTAATGTGTGAACTTGATATAGAGGTAATTAGAATCATACAAAGCATTTTACTAGGGAAGTGTCCTGGAAAAAATCAAAGTCTAAAAATAAAGGTAAATCAAAACAAATTAAAGGAACTTAAGAGCAATGAATGACTGACTTTGCATTCAGAAGAATGCAGATTGATTCCATTACAGTCATGACAAGATCTGGTGGCTTGGTAAAAACTCTAATTTCAGAGATATCTGCTTTATCCAAGGAGTCGAGAGCTTTGTTTGCAGCCTCTAAAGCTGGCAGGGCTTCATCCAGATCTCGCTGAGCATCATCAGCTATTGCCTGAGTCTCTTCTGCTTTCACTTTTGCAACAGCTTCATCTTCTTGAACAATACGACGAACCTGAAAAGTAAATGGCCAATGAAATATTTGCAAAACACGATAATGTTTTTTAAAAATTGTATTTGTTCTGACTTGCTACTTTAATGTACTTGTTAACTAGGCCTGCATGAGTCGGCAGCGGGTGGTAGCCCCTGCTGAGAACATGAAGTCTGCCAAGTTTCAAGAAGATCAGTGCAGGAGTTTGGGGGAACTGTACCCCAAATTCTTGAAAGCAAACTTCATGTCACGTGTATGTGTTACAACACAGGGGGGTCAAAACTGTAGGGGTGGTAGCCCCTGCTGAGGCCAAAAAGTCTGCCAAGTTTCAAAAAGATAGGTGCAGAGGCTTGCGGGGAACTGCACCTCAAGCTGCAGACAAGCAAAACTCATGACATGGATGCTTGTGCAACTGACTGTCTCTGACCGATCTTCTTGAAACTTGGCAGACTTTGTGGCCTCAGCGAGGGCTACCATCCCTGCAGTTTTCACCCCCCTGTGATGTAACACAGGTAACATCAGTTTTGCTTTCAAGAATTTGGGTTGCAACTCCCACAGAACCCCTGCACCAATCTTCTTTAAACTTGGCAGGTTCATGCTGTCAGCAGAGACTACAATCCCTACAAATTTCATCCAAATAAGACAAAAAACAACAAAGTTATAGATATTTCATTGTTTCCCCATTATACCCTATGGCCGGATCTCCAAGATGGCTTCGAAGCTTTTCCAAAGCTCTTTGGAAGCTCCAAACTGCTTCGATATAGAGGTAATTAGACCTAACAAAGCCAGTGCTTCTATCTGGACATGCTGCTTTGGATGCCAAAGCGTCCAAAGCTTCTCCAGATCTGACGCTGTGTCTGAAGCCTTGCACAGACCTATTGTTAACCCCCATTACTTCCTTTACAGTTTTACATAAAATGTGTCAATTAGGCCCTTGAGAGATGTTACACTTAAGACCTGATTAACTGGTTAATCAGGTCTTAAGTGGTGACCCAGTCAAATATTAATTCAGTTAATGGCATGACAAAATAAGAAATAAAGTTGTTATACAAATTATGTGTAATAATTCTGTGGCTGGTTCCCATCAGGCCATAAATTGAATGTATGGCCAGTGCTCCCAGACTCAGGAGCACACCTGAGCCATCCAAGACTCCAGTGTGCTCCTAGGGGCAGGAGTGCCAGTCAGCTCATCAGTGCTCCTGGCTGCAGGAGGGCATGGGAACCTTTGACTCCCATGTGTAGTGGACAAACTGAGTTATGGTCAGGTTCTTAGCATAACCTTAGGCCTTCCCAGAACTAAGCAATTACATTGTACAGAGTGCCTTATAAGGCACTAGGAAAAGTGTGTGCCACCTAAGCGATGGCTTTATTATTATAACAAAATTGTTTTGTCTATTTTATATTGTTTGTATTATTGTCTTGTTATTTGTTGTTTCCTTGGTTTAAGATTTTACATGCATATGAATATTATAAAGATGTGAAAAAAATTGTTAATAATATCCTCTCTAAAATTAAATTTGTCTGTGGATCCCAGATCAGAACACTTCCATACAGTTTGGACTGGAAAGTTGTTCTAATATTTAAAACAAAGGACAGCAATTCATCTAAAAGTTGTAAGTTGTAAATTCCATTTGATTAGCAAAATGACATTTATTGAAAAATAATGTGTATGCTTTTAGCAAACCAACTGATAAAATGTTTTTAAGGTTATAAAGAAAATCTGTATGTAAATGCTATTTACAATACCAACATAGCAGGATGTGTGAGAAAAACTGCATTAACCCATTGTTTTACAGGAAATAAAAACCTGCACATTGAGGCTTCCCTGAACTTAGAACCTCTGTGTTTAAAAAAATGGTTAAAAATCAAAACTAAATTTGGTTCAGTAATGATACAGTGTTGTTTGGGTAGCTATGGTAAACTTAAAACATAGGTCTACCTGTTGCAATTCAAATCATTAAAGGATTTGTTATAAATTGGCCAGCATATTAAAAAAAAACAACTTTCTGGTGGTATATATCCCATCTAAAGAGGCACACAGGTTCTATGGTAAATGTCAGATACAATCTTGATGATAACACAAAGCTTTAAATATGTATTAACCCATAATATGTTTTGTTTAGAAAGTATGGGAATTTCAAAGAATTGCTGAAAAGAGTGATACCAAACAGGTCCAGAGGCTCAAAGTAGAGCCAAGAGAGAGAAAGATTTGATGAGAGGTCTTCAGCCCCAGAGAGGCAAGTGTTCACGGGGCCAGCTGCCAGAGAGGGGTCAAAGTCTGGAGGACACAGCTGGAAACCTAAGGGGTCTGGCAATCCAGAGGCAGAGTCCGAAAGAGGTCAAAAGGTTAAAAGAGACCACTGCTAAAACTGCCAGAGCGAAAACCCTGAAATCTCAACTAGCTTGCCATGAAAAGTAAAAATAACCAAAGCAGGAAAGCCTAGAAATTAGTCCTGGGTCAGACCTAAAAACTACACCTTCCTGGGACTGGTTAATGTGGTGGAGCTACTTGTGGCAGGGTAGTCTTTACAAAATGCCACGTATTGCCACCCCAGAGAAAGATGAGTACAGGGCGCCAGAAAACCCTGGCTCCCATTGCCTTGTGGGTTACCCTTTGATGGGAGAAGGATAGGGGGAGCACACCCCAACAGAAAAACCCTTGGTGAAGGCCAAGGAAGGAAGATGTATGGCAGGGTACATGTTGGAGAACCTCTCTCTTTAACAAAGAAAAAACTGCTAAAAAGCAGCCTCAAAGAGCAAGAAGGGGAATCTCTGGGCATACCCAGTCAGTGTCAAAAGTGATTCCATGACCTGAACTAACCTAAAGGGGCTTGAGTCCCTCCCTTTTTTCTCTTTGTGGTTTGCAGGAGATGAACCACCACTGAAGCATCAAGAAATTTGCTTAGTATAAAGAAGAATCAAGCTTGATTGTATTATATATAGTAATTGTCTTGTTTGTTTGGCTGCATTTATGCAGTGTTATTTTTATAAGTGGTTATGATACTAACTATGTAAATATAAATGGAACTTCTTGATAGGCTATGAAATATCTGCACAGTGGCTATGAAAAATGGTGGGTCACATGGAGCATTGCCTTCAGGGCCTCAAAGAGTTCAGCCATGCCAAAAATGAAGAAGGCTTGATTAACAGTTTATTTTTATTGTATTTTTTTTTATTGGTTTCCTTTAGGTTTTGGGTTTTTTTTGTTTTTTGCTTTGTTTGTGCTAAATATGTATTTTTGCTTTTTATAATAGAAATAATAATGTATTGTAGCTTTATTAATTTTTAAAATGTATATAAAGATCTAAAACAAGAAGTGAAATGATGGGATCCTCAATAGAAACCAGACATGCTGTTTGCACAGAAAGGGTCTAACCCTTGGCATTTCTCCATCATCTTGCAGAACAAAGGGGCACTGGTACCATTTAAAACAACAAAGAAAGCACTGCCCATTGTATAAAAAGGGTAAAATTGCCAAAAACATGTCTGGTCCCCCAAAATGATTCAGTCCTACAAGATCTGACCCTGTTACAGAAAATCAATGCAGTTCAGAATACAGCTAACAAAGTCTTTGTTGTCATCCAAAAATCAAAGAAAACTTGTTTGAGTCCTCCAAGATATTAAAGATACCACTCAACACCACTGATAAAAAACTCGGTTTGGTTAGTCACCCATTGTGACCCACATCCTTAATGTGTCCTCACACCCCCTTGTGGTGGTCTTAGTTCTGAGAATCCTATTATCAATTATCCAATTCATGAGGGCAGAAGAGTTAAAGGCTCTCCTCCGAAACTCCCCATAAAATAATTCCACGCAGAACATGATGGCCTGCTCACGAGACGATCTGTCTCCGATGTGGTAGCAACCCACATGCCTTGAGTCACATGTGAGAGGTCAACCAATATCTATGCGATGCCACCGTATTCCGGGAGATCAAGGAAGGGAGTGTAGCAGGCAAACTGAGTTATGCTCAGGCTCTTAGGATAACCTTGGGCCTTCCCGAAACTAAGCAATCAAATTGTATGGAGTTCCTTATAAGGCACTAGGAAAAGTGAGTGCTGTGATTGGAACAGTGGGCTAACCAGATACAGTACTTTTTCTAGAAGGAAAGGAACCAAAAATGGAATAGGATTGGAGTACCTTAACTAAAAAGATGAGCTAAAACTTGAGGATTGGAGAGTTTGAGATGACAAAGTTACAGAAGTAGTGGACAAATAAAGAGACAGTGTGCATTTGCATTGCCACCCTGGGGAGACAGGAGCAAACTCGGAATTCTTGTTCAAACAACAAGGAAACCAGAAACTAACATCCCACACACCCAGCAGAGGATCTGAGGCTGGTACCACTGAAGGTCACTGCTGTAATGTCTGAAGGAGCCACTTACCAGGTCATATTACAAGGGGGCAACACCATGTAGTTCTACAGCTGGGAGCCTCAATCAGCACTCCCAGCCAGTGAAGCGCACAGAATCCAAAGGCTCCATGTGGTCCCACAGCTGGCAGCACCAACTGATTTGGGCTCCCAGACAGGACAGTGCACTGGAGCCCTTGTCTCCTGTACACTAACCTGGTTGGGAGTGGGGGAGAGCATGAAAGCCAAGGATGCTACTTGCCAGTACATAGGGAGCCCAGGTTCATGGTCCCGGGCTCCCCATGCACCAGCAAAATGGAATGATTAGGATCTGATCCCTGATCCCATAATTGTGCCTCCTGCCACATACATGTGGCATGGCAGGAGGTGCAATTTTTGGGACCAGGGATCAGATCCCGTCACGCTTTTAATTTAACATATGTCAGCTGCTTCAGAATTATGCAGTAGCTTCACTTATTCTTACACATGCACAGTGTGTTTAATTGAAGGAATTTCACATTTGAGAAACAATGGCCAGCAAAGACCAAGGACATGCAGGTCAAGCCAAGCCCCAGAAATCTCTAGCCAGCCACTGGCAACATGACAGAGTGCAGTGCTGAACTTCCACTGGTCTCCTCTTGGCAGCTGTAATCCTGAGAATTTTATCCTGAGAACTGTAATCCAGAAGCAGTTTTGATAATTCTTAAAGCTAAGCAAGACTAAAGCAAACTTTAGGCCCCTAAGTCCAAAATTGCAATGACACTCCCCTTCCCCTCCATGATGCTGCCTAGGCACAAGGGAAGCCGGACTCAACAGGGGCTTCCCATTGGCCTGAAAATTCCTTAGGCACTTGCAATTCTCCTTCTGCACCACAACTTCTAGTCTGAACAGCTAGTATCTAGCTCCTTGTCTATCTCTTACTGGCATCCAAAAAGCAGCACTAAAGTTCCTAGAAGGGCCTGATCCCTGTCAGTATGATTGAAGCTTGTCTAACAAAAAGTAGTAAGACTGGACCTCTCAGCACTGAAGCCAGTAGCTGTTTTCTTTTTAGAGCATAGTCAAAGCAGTAGGTGGTTGGGCCCACCTCTTATGCAATGCCCTTATGGTTAGGACATTTGCCCATGAAGTACAAGTCCTGGGTTTAGTGCCCTATTGAGCCTGCAGGGATTCATACCGTCATCCCCCACTTGCCAAGGGAATATCCTCACCGCAAGACTATATCATCTAATTGTAGGGGAGGGCCCCCACCCTTCCTGTTGAAGCAAGGCCACTGTACAGAAAGGAATGCAAGGTGCATGAGAGATCTCAAGCAAGAAAGACCATGACTGTAGCCTACTGGCTAGGGCACTCTCAGGAGCTTTTGGAACCTAAATGGTGGGCTTGCCTGCAGGGTGAGTCAAGTACCTATGGTCTGGAAAGATGCAGAGCTTTAGACATGTGCTTAGTGTTCTCTAGTGGATAGAGGCAAGCAGTTCTCCATGAATTGGATGGTTTATTTGGATTACCCTTCTGAAGGGCTTCATGTACCCAGCCCCCATTTCTGGGTGACAAAAACCTATAATTGTTCCTGCCTGTCACTTGAAGGGACCCATATCTTGCTTTGGATCTGGCCTGAAATTTGTGCTGGTGGAAGAGCAGAGCAAGAGATAATATTGTTTAACTATATTTCCCTGCCTGTATGTACTCCCTTTAAAGGTTTATTCCCATGCTTTTAGGCCTTTCTCTTCCACACTATTAAACACAGACCAACACAGAGTCTATTATTAATAATTCTTAAAACAACTACTTTATTCAATGACATTCTGAGCAGTCACATATGTTATATCATAAATACTATAAGAAAATTATTTGTACCTGATCAGCATTTTCTTGATCCACTGCTAATTTTTCCATCAAAGCCTCAACATCCACAGATTTCTCCTTCAGGACTGGCTCTAGAGCTGAGAGATCCAATTTCATTTTATCTACAAGCTCATTTGTTTCCAATAGCTTGGATAAACCATTCTTCACACGATCCCGAGCCTAAAGTACAGTAAGAATGCATCAGATGTTTATTGGCAGACACGGTTCTTTGGGTAAATCTGATATCTTTTATTAGACCAACTCAAATAGTTGGAAAAATTCTTCATTTTTTCCAGACGTGGATTCCAAAAAGCTCTCAAACATGGACATTTCAAATATAAGTTCAAGGATATTTTTTTTAATTCTGGCAAGTTTCATCCAACTTGTGCAGCCTGTAATAATTTCTGATTTTTACAATGGAAGCTGCTTTTCCAAGTGTGGTATAATAAAAAATATGTTAATATGGATGTAACAGTATTTATAAAAATATAAGAAAAATATAAAAGAAAAACCATTGTAATTGGAATAAACTAATAAACTAGCCATACCCATAAATATAGGTTCAACATTAATTTTTGTTAAATATTAGAAAAAATGATAGTAATGGATATTATTAGAAATATCTCCAAGATGTATTTAAAAATACAATTTTTTTCTCTTATGTTTTCTTTGGTTTGGAGTTAGACATTCTATTGCAGTGTTTGCAACCCAAGTTCTACAGCATAGGACTAAGGCAAGAGAAACAGAAAGAGAAATGACTTGTTTTTTCCTCACTTTCAATGTTCAATGAACTACAGAAAGGTAACAAACTGCATAAAAGTAAAAAGTAAACTAGAGTTTAACAAATCCTTCCTCTAATAATTGGTACTAGGGAAGGAAATTAGGTTGGCTTACTAGAAAACAAAGCTATTGAATTAATGAATAAAGCAATTCGAGCTGCAGCACTGCAAAGAAAGAATAATAAACAAAATCTCTGGACAATGAGAAATATTTCTGAAACATATAGCAAAGGTTGTGTTGAATAATATGAAACCTACTGAAACCAACTGCTTCCTTTTTTCTGTCAGCATTTTCAGGTAGAGATTGATCAATTCTAAATATGAAGTGGGTGTAGTATAATACCGTCGCCGCAGCTCAGCATAATATTGATCTGCCATTTCAGTTACACTCATGTGAGTATCTACACACATTAATGATAGCTTCTCTTTCATCTCATAACTTCCAAGATCAACATTTCGGAAAAATGTCTTTGACACGGAAAGAAGTGCTTCTTTGGGCCACTGCAAAGTGGAAAAAGAAGATATGACTTATTTCTTCACTTATTTCAAAATCAGTATTTGTAGTTACATATCATAACTTCTCTGTATAAAATACAGATTTTCTTTGGACCATTACAGAAAAATTAATTATACTTACAAAGTTTCTCAAATGGCTTCATGAAGTCTACAGTTCTGCTGCTACTTTGAAGAGGTGCCTTTGGAGAAGACTTGGTGGGGGAGGGATGGGTTTAGATGTTTCTACACACCATGCAAACTTTGAATTCTATCCCATGACAAAACAAAGATTTGCAGGCAGAGAGCTATTATGGTGGGTAGAAACTTTTGCTTCTGTTCCCTATCCCTAATCAACTTTTTAGTCAAGGAGTACAGTGGTTAAGAAAGATTGCTGAACTGCTGCTCTGCCTACAAGACTAGACACATAGGCTGCCTGGAGACATAACCCCCACCCCCAAAAAAGATAAAATTAAATATTGCCCTTTACTGGAAGAAGCAGCACGTTACTTTGACCCAGTTCCACAGCATCTTTGTAGATTGGGGCACTTCAGCAAGGCTTTTTGGTGCTTTTCTTTAAAGCTGATTCAATTAGCTATTATATCAAACTGCCAAAAAGCCACGCTAAAGTGCCTGATCGATACAAACATTGGGCAAGCTGGGTCCAACTAATTCACTGCCTCTTCTGGGCATGCACTGGGCTCAGTGTGGGAACGCACTGAGTTTAAAGTGCCATTTTGGGTGGGGTTTTTATAAAGGTCTTCAAACAGCCAAAGGTTATGGACAGGTATTCAATGTGACCCCTCAAAAATTTCCAGTGCCATAAAAATGTGGCAAGAAGAGAATCATACAGGCATTCCAGGCCCCTGGCTGGAGACCTACACAGTCAAAGCTCTCCAGTCAGGGGTGACAGAGAACTGCTTCTTGGTTTCCCCTTCACCCAGGGGAGCCTGATTATAGACAACCTACCCTCTCCCCTGCCTTGAAAGTGGGCAGGCTGTCAATAGTCAATTGGCAGCTGCTGAAAAACAGCCACTGCCAAGGCCAGCACCTTCCCCCTTCCCCCTTTCAATGCCCCTTGCCCCTTCTTCCACAGGCCTTCCCTCTACTCTTTGCACAGTCCCAGGAAGATACAGGACATTGAAAGCAGGGATGAGGGAGTGTCTCCAGGTTTCCTGGAGATGGTTTAAACCACAAGAAAATGCCCCCTGCCCCCTTAAGACAGTCCTGGGGAGATGCAGGACTGTGCAAGAAATGGCAGGGGGAGGAAGCAGTAGCTACTGCTGCTTGGACCCAAAATGTTTCAAGTGGCAGCAGGAAGCCACTCTGCCCTTTGAACAGTACTGGAAAGTTCTGATACTGTTAAAAAGGTGGGAGCTGTGCTGGGGTTTGAACAGTCTCAGCACTGACCAAGCATCCAGCAGCAGGTGCTCACTAGCCCACTTCTGTTGGAACGTGATTAGTTCACACTAAACGGAAATCTTACACAGGGGTGGGCAATTATTTTGGGCAGAGGGCCGCTTACTGAGATTTGGCAAGCAGTTGAGGGCCGCATTGGTAGCCGTGCCCCTTGACAGGTGCCCTGCCCCCTGGTCACCACCTTGTGACTGGAAGTCCTGCCCCCTAACCCCTGACCTTTGCCACCAGAAGTCCCACCCCTTGCCCTTGGAAGTACTCCTTTCAGCAAGGGGTTTTGCCATCTTGGAACCAGAAAAATAGCAAATTATATTCTAAAAATCAAACATCTACAACATTCATTAATTTGATTTAAAAAAATATTTTTGTCCTGATTTACATGCGTTTGTGTAGTGTACATAGAGGTGATTGCGCAATAACTTAAATTAAGTCTTACTCTTGTATACTGTGGAGGGTGGGGGGCATAGGAGTGGGTATAAGTTTGTGGAGGGCTGTGGGTGTGTGGGTATGTGGGGTGTGGGGAAGGGTATGGGTGGTTCTGTGGGGGGTGGATAGGTGTGGGGTGTGTGGGGTGAGGGAGCATGTAGGTGTGTGTGTGTGGATATGTGGAATGTGGATGGGTATGGGGTTTGTGGGGAACTGTGTGTGGAAGGGAGGGCAGCTGGCATGAGTGAGGGGGTGTCGGTGTGGGGGTCTGCGTGTCTGGCAGTGCGGGGGGGTGTGGGTGCATGTGTATGGTGGGGTGTGCATGTGGGACTTGCCCTACGAGCACACTCACGCACACACACACACACACACACACACAAAGTCCCTCCCTACACACACACACAGACATACACATGCACACACACACACACACACACATACACCCCCTCTATGGTACCGGTGTGGGCTCTGTGCTCCTGCAGTCCAGCGATGCAGCCGGGAGCCATTGGTGGAGCAGTGAGGGGGCAGGAAGGCAGAGAAACAGCTGGAGGTGGGGCAGGGCTGGTCTGCATCCTGCTGCTGGCTCCCCCTGGGTCCTACTGCCCCTGGCTCCTGTCATCTTTGACGGACAACCAGGAGCAGATAAATATTAATTTTCTACATTTTTTAGGGTCCCCACAGGCCAGATAGAATGACCTGGCAGGCTGGATCTGGCCTGTGGGCTGTATTTTGCCCGTCTCTAATCTTACTCCACTTTCAAAATGGGTTACTTTGAACAATGGTACTCTTGTCAGGGAGTCAGAATGAGAACACTGGGTGGCCACTGTGGTATAAAACCCTGAAATGTCTCAGTTATTTGTCAAATGTCTCAACTGAGGGAGAGGCCAAGAACCAATGGTGTCATTAGCCAGGTGGAACACACAATCTTTTTTCAGTATGCTGTAGTCAGTAAGATTCTTGGAATTAAATATCTTTGAAAAAAAGTCATGGGCTATAATAATCCTGGATTACATTCAGGAGGTTAGTTATTTACCTGATTGTTTATAATCTAGAGCATGTATTATAAATGTTTAATATACAGAGATCTTTGACTCAGTACTTCTTGCAGCTTAGCTAGTACAAACCTGCACAAACCAGTCAATGGTGCAGCAATTCACAAGGGATGGAAACATCCTACATCGTGCTCTAAAAGCCTCTCCTACGGGACTCATACAGAGAACAATATGCAGCTTCTGACGAACTCGATTAATAAAGAATTGAAACACCTGTTGAAAAGCACATACAACAGTTTACAAGATAAATAAAGAGATTATGATGATATTATTAGTTCAAATGAAATCTAGCCCAGTCATATACTGTGGGCAACAATTCTGCCTTGGCTAAATGACTAGCAGGCCATTTATATGTCTAAAAATTGTGGCTAGTCTCAGATATTGCCTGTGAAGAGGTAAAAAATCTAACATTTTAGGTTACTTAGTTTGTAGAGGTTTGGCAAAATAATAAATGAATAATTCATTTCCCTGCATGCTTACTTTAACATGCCAAATCCATTTCAAATGCAGCAAAAATTATAAAATTTTGCCTAAAGCCTGAATTTTCATATTTGCTATTAAAAGAGAAAAACATTCTTTTCCGACCATTTGGTTTCTCATCCTGCTTAACTACCTCCAAAGGATTAACTCATGGAAAAGTCCTGCCTTCACATTTAATGCTCCAAAGAGAGCTGTATAGCCAGTAAAGTCATTCCAAAGCTTAAACATTTTAGCTGGAATATAATGTTTTAAAAAAAAAAAATCATCAACAGTAAAATTTTCCAGTACTATTAAAAATCATTATGATGGGTTCTTCCTGGCCAGGACACTGACTGTACAGTAGCTCATTGCTACTGCACAGTAGTCACGTAGCACAAAGCTTGATTTGACGCTACCATGCAGTAGTAATGAGCTACTACACAGTCAGTGTCACTTAAAAGCCATTCAGTGATGTTACTGCACAGTATCTCTGGTTATTGTGCATTCATTTAGTACTTGTTTATAGAAGTACTAAATGACTGCACGGTAATGACTGTGTAGTCAGTGTCTCATGTAGACACGGCACCTTTGTGGTGAATGTTATCATCAGGGATCCTGTTTTTTTAAAAATCCCCAATTTTCAGTTAAAAAAAAGTAACCCCAAACCCTCATTTTTCCATGATTAAAATGAAACATTACTATATTCTAATATAATACAATGCTTAGTCTCTGTGTGTGCCTGCCTGTCTGTCCATAAGGCTTTTGCCCAACTGAGCATGTGTTGCCGAGAGGGTGGGTGGCGATTGCCTGCACGGGCCCCAGTCTGCACCACTGCCAGAGAAGTGTGTGGTGGCGGGACGAGGTGGGGTGCAGCCAGACCCCAAGTGGCTACAGGTGGCAGGGAGAGGCACGGCCAGACCCTGAATGGCGACAGGTGGGGGGGAGAGGCGCAGCCAGACCCTGAGTGATGACTTGGGGTAGGGAGCAGGGCCAGACCCCACGTGGAGTGGGGTGCAGCTGGACCCCAAGCACTGACGGGGGGGCAGCCAGACCCCAAGCACCAATGGTGGTAGGGCCAGAACTCAAGCTGCGGGGAGGGAGCAGGCCCGGACGTGGGGAGCAGGCCAGGATGCACGGGGGAGGAGGGGCATGGGGCAGGATGCGGGGCTCTGTTCCCACCCACCCCCTCATTCTTGATGGGCAATTTGCTAGTATATAAATATCTCTATATTAGTGGTGTTTCACCTAAATCATGGGAAAATGTGGATTTGGGTTATCATTATGAGAAAACATAACTGAGACTATCAGAGATGGAATTCAACTCACATTCAGCTTTGTTCACTTCATGCTTTTCAATAACCAATTCTATCTATCTAGAGAAAGATGGCTAAGACACATTCAAGCCTCTTATTTAACTTCCATGGAAGAATGACAAGATGCCTGACCTCCTCTAAGGTTGCGTATTGTGAAAACTGAGGTTCTGCACCAGTTTCTGTGTTGCATGACCTGATTTTAAAATAATGAAAGTGAATCAATACTCTGGTTCAAATGAAGGACATGATTATCTATGGCCTTGTACCTTGAATGTCATTGACTGAATTACTGAGCATAAAGTAGCTAAGAAATATGACTATTCTGTTTTGGTGATATTTCATACCCTCTATGTACTGGTATAAGGCTGTGGAGAATCAAGACTGAAAAGTAGAAATGACCTCTGTCACGAATTCAGGAATTGGTCTAACAATTACTTTCTCAGAGAAAACATGAAGAAAATCTTTAAATTACTAGTCGAGATTTTAATAAACAATAATCATAGATCTTATACTCATTTAGCTTATAAATTTTTACCCAAAGGAAATAAAGAGGTCTAACAGTTCAAAAAGTGGCTTTGCCTAGAGGAGCACTTTTAAGCACCACTTTCTAAAAAAGGATCATTAGAATTTTTAGTGTACATACTGAACTCAGAAAATGGCAGATACAAAGAATGAAGGGGATTTCTAGTCAGCCAGGAGAAGCCTCCTAAAATCTAGAGGAGTCAAGAGACCATAGTTTCATAGTTGGTAGGGTCGGAAGGGACCTGAGCAGATGATCAAGTCTGACCCCCTGCCATGGCAGGAAAGAGTACTGGGGTCAAACGACCCTGGCAAGGTGTTCATCCAGCCTCCTCTTGAAGACCCCCAGGGTAGGAGCCAGTACCACTTCTCTTGGAAGTTGGTTCCACATCCTAGCCGCCCTGACTGTGAAGTAGTGCCTCCTGATGTCTAGTCTGAATCTACCCTCTGCCAGCTTGTGGCCGTTATTTCTAGTCACTCCTGGTAGCACTCAGGGGAACAGGGACTCTCCTAATGCCTGCTGGTCCCCTCTAACTAGTTTGTAAATGGCCACTAGATCCCCTCTCAGCCTTCTCTTGTGAAGGCTGAACAGGTTCAGGTCCCTTAGCGTCTCCTCACAGGGCCTGCCCTGCTGCCCCCTGATCATGCTGGTGGCCCTCCTCTGGACCCTCTCCATGTTGTCCACATCCCTCCTGAAGTGCAGCGCCTAGAACTGGATGCAGTACTCCAACTGCGGCCTGACCATGACAAAGGTGGTTGTGATACATTCATTTTTTCTGAGGTTGGGAATAAGATTCCTGTATTAAAACATGGAAACAGGTCTACATAACCAAGAGAGAGCAAAGAGTGGTATTCTCACTCCACCTATTCATATATTCTTCACAAGCCAGACCTGGAAGTGAAAGAAAGAAATATCTCTATGAATCCACAGATCCTTTATTTGATCTATTTAAGAAAGAGAATTTGTCATCTTACATGTCCTTTTTCCCAACACTCTGAACAGTATTTTAGGAGCCAAGAACTATTAAATATATGTTAAAACTTCTCTAATTATTTTTTCATTCTGCTCTATCTGATTTCTTAATCAAGCTGTCCACTTATTTCATTACCACATACTGTTCTTACTTTGTCAACAAATGTTTTATTTTTTACTAATTTTTAGGGGTGCACCAATAGCGATTTTGGGGGCTGATACTAATAGCTGGTTTTTAAGTAAGCATATTGGCCAATACCAATCTGATTTCCGATACAGCGTGGAGAGCTACATGCAGCTGCTAAGTCTGTTGTGGTGGAAGGGGAGGGGCTAGGGAAGATGTGTGAGAGGGCCAGATCAATGTCCCCCGCAGTGAGGGAGGGGCTGGGGCAGGGGCTGGGGCAGGCACTGCCCAGCTTGGGCAGAGCAGGATGCAGGAGGAAGCCACAGCTCCATGGGAGGGCGTGGGTGAGGGGGTGGCAGCTCCTGCTGCTGTGCACACCCTGGGATGGCAGTGGGGATGTGTGCCCCAGGATTTCACAGGGTGGGGTGGATGGGCTGCAGCTGTGGGCTGGAGCCATAGCTGCACCAGGCTCTTCTTGGTGGGGGCTGGGCTTGGGGTGGGCAGTTACAGTGGGGGCTGCAGCCACCCCAAATTTTGCCATAGCCCACTCTCAGCACTGCCACTGTGCACCCGGCACAGCTCCGGCTCTTCCTGGCTCAACCCCCGCCTCCCCCCACATGCTGGGAAGAGCCAGGGCTGTGCCGGGCATGCAGCAATGGCACTGGGAGTGGGGCTATGGTGAAATTTAGGGTGGCTGCAGCCCCTTCTGTAGCCACCCTCTGAGAAGAGCCTGGCGCAGCCCCAGTTCCAGCCTGGAGCTGCAGCCTGCCCGCCCCACCCCGTGCAGATCCGGAAACACATGCTTCCCTCCCTTGCCCTCCCGCACCCCGCCCCACCCTGGCTGGGCAGTGTCTGCCCATGCCCCCTCCCACACTCACCATGAGGGGCGTTGATCTGTCCTCCCATGCCTCTTCCCTCCTGTTCCACCACAACGGACTTACCAGCTGCACACAGCTCTCCATGCTGCTGGGTTGTGCTCGTCGCTGCCTGCATGCTGCCCTGTGGCTGTGCACATGCACCGGCATTTATCAGCCAAATTATCATCTGCATCGGGCTGATTTCTGATACAGACAATTTTCTTTATATCAGTACCAATCTGATATCAGACCAATGTATTGGTGCACCTCTACTAATTTTTGTTTTAGAAAAAAGCTCGTTCTATTCTCTTCATCACCTGAAACATATCATGATGATTTTGTTTTTCACTGTATAAGAGAAAATTTATCTAGAAATTCTGAAAGATCCTTTGTATCCACATTCCTGGGATGAAGTGGCTACTCCCTAGCTATTTTCCAGAGGAAAGTGGGAATCTACCTGAACTCTTCATTTTGATTCATTGGCCCTAATAGTTGTTAGCTGGGTTGGGAAAGGATCTAAGAGACAACAGGTTTCAGCAGCTATTATTTTGGAAGATGAGATTAGGATAAGATTCCTGAAAGTTCTGGCTTTTGAAGGAGTTAAGTTTGAAAAGATCTGCAGGGGAGGATTGCTCACTGCACAGCATTTGGGCACAAAAATCACACCTTTCTGTCTTCCAACCTGTTTTTCAAAAAGTTTCTATTTTGAATTAATTGTTTTTTATTCATCCATTTGTTTGTTCAGATGTGTACTATTCACTACTGTTACTGTCATGTTAACCAAGATTACTTCTGAACTGATCTTCCCAAGATACTGTTTACAAATCTTGGTGCTTGACTAAGGCCGAAGTAATAAATAAAGCTAAGTGTATATTTTAATAAAGCAAAGCCCAACTTAATAATGATATTTTTTTCTTCTATCTTTTAGTGTAGTAGACATCTGGAAGAGGTTTGTGCTCAATAGTGTGTCAAAATAGATATATAATCTTACATGGTTTGCAAAGGACCACTGAACAAGTTGCCACTCTCTTCTGAATGTTCTAAATTCAGAGAAGTAATTGCTCCTTGCTACTGATTGGTTTGCCCAGATAAATCAAGATTTTGTCAAAAACTGTCTGCCTTTCCAATTTCCCACTCAAGTAAGGTACGCAGCAGCAACTGAACAAAACAAACAGATCAGAGGAAACAGAAGCCATAAACTATGTTTGCTGCATACAAGCAGAATGGAAGAAAGCTTTATTTGAGAAAACCTGTCAAGTTCTTCACAAAACCAATAAAGTAGGGAACTTCTTGAAAGACCATCCAATGGATTTGTTTTTAATTTTTTGAAATGCTGTGTGGTCATTCAGCATGCCTGTAGATGTGCAGGATCCCTGCTCTGATGCACTGTAGCAGGCTCGATTAATCTAATTATCACACGCCAGCAGCCTCAGTATCTTATGCAGTCAGTGTCCGCATGCTTCAAAATGGCCGCAGGGGCACTTTAACCGAAGCTCATTGAATGAGCTTCAGTTAAAGCACCCCTGCAGCCGTTTTGAAGTGCGGGATGCTGAATACACAAGACGTTGTGGGTGCTTTAATTAAAGCAGCTCCCAAGAACTGCTGTAATTAAAGTGCCCCCTCCTCCCCCACTACCCAAAGAGCATGCATATAGACACCCCAAGATGCCCTTCATCAGCTCTTTCATGCTGAAAAGAAGTGGTTCTCACAAGGTAAAGCGCTAATTTAAATTCTGGTACTAAAAACTGTAAGTGCAAATTTCCTAAATGATCAGCAATCTTTACTTACTGATGCTTTCAATAATTCATTTGGATGACATGGTTTGCTGGCCCTTCTGAAATACCTGCATACCTACCCTGGCTGAACTCTGGTCTCCAAGGGCAGAACATAAATATTTTTTTCCATATATGACAGAGCAGCAGCACTCATTAGAAGACCTGCAAATTGACCTTCCCCAAGTGTAAAGCAAATGCAATTTCCTCTTCTTTCCAGATTAGATGATAAGAAATAGATAAGGCACGTGTTAAAATGCCTATACTTACTTCTTCCAAAACAAGAAATCTAATAACTTTCATTTACCAAGCTATCTAGTACAATATATTAATATCTGCAGGGAATATTCTACCTCATCTCTGTTCCCCTCTGGTATTCCTACTTCTTTGGCTTTGGGTCTTGTAGCTGCCAGTACTTGCTCCAACTCATCTTTTTCAAACAGATTAGGCACTTCACCAGAATTTAGAATATTATTTACATCTTCCAAGAACTCCTCCACAACAATCTATAGGAAAGATTTTATAAATATGAGTTAGTTTATTAACCTGTATTCTGTAGCTATAAACCCAAAGAATGCAATTAGAAAAATAAGAAGAGTACAGTATTGAATTCACAACATAAAATGTACATCATAACAAGGAGTTTAATGTTTTTAACTGAAAAAAACATTATTTTAAAATGCTTACTTTTTAAATAATTGAAAAACATCTTGTCAGACTATTACCTATTAAAAAACAGGTCTTCCCCCATTTGTTTTTTCTCTTATGTCTAAAAGTCTTAAGAAATGTGTAGCTTCTGATCTGATCCATTCCCTGTTCAGCACTATCACTGATTGGTGTTTTTTGAGGTTACTGGTATTTTCTCTAGGATCAGGACAATTGAGCAAGCTTACAGTCACTTTTCCTAGTTCAATAGCGACTTTTCTGTTAATCCTAATCCATCAAACACTGAAGATGAATATTCTAATCCATCCACCCGCCATCAGTAGAGATGAGGAAAAGCCCCATTCCCTAAGGGCATAGCCAGCCCTGTTCCCCATATGAGAGGGAAATAAAGGCAGGGCAGGATAGAAATCAGAGCTCTCCCTACTCGCTTCTCTCACCAAGATGTGGGTCCAGCTGCGACTGTCCCCTGCCACTGGTTGGTGGTGCTGAGCAGCCCTGATACGCCGGTTCCCTGCTCTTGCCCATGCCTTTTCCCCTCACTCCCAATCCACAGCCCACCCAGCCCTGCTGGTGTCCCTCACCCACCACCCACAGCCCCCTGGGCTCTGCTGGTGCCCCTCACTCCCCACACACAGCGCCCCTCCCCACCCCCGACCTGCCAGAGGGGGCTCCCAGTTGCCAGGGTTATGTGGCCAGGGACCCAGGTCGGCATCTCCCTGCTCTCCACCAGCAATGCCCCAAGCCCCATCTGCCTCCCACGAGAGGCGGCAGCTACTGTGGCAGACCAGAGCGTGGAGCCCAGCTCCCCCACACCCCGGGTGCTGCCACCCCTGGGAGCTCTGTGCTGTCACGGCAAGGTGCTCCCTGCTTGTCTAGCAGCAGCGAGGGGCACAACTCTGCACCATACCCCTGCTGCTGCTGGGCGGGCAGGCAGTACTTTGCCATGGTGGTGAGGAGCTTGCAACGGTGGCACTGAGCTTCCTCGCACCACTCTGCCCTGCTGCGCTGGGTCCCACCTGTGGCACCGGGGAGGCCCTGGGAGGAGGGCAGCAGGCAGGGAGTGCCGAGACCGTAGCAGACAGCCCACCTCTGCCCCGTGCACATATCTGAAGGAGTATGCACCCCCCATGCCCACCCCAGGAGTGCTTGCAGTTGTGGGGAGCCAGCCCCCTCACCTCCCCCGGACAAACTGCCTGTGGCTCCATCCTGTTTCCTGCCCAGGCCCTGCAGCTGCACATAGCCCAGGGCCCCAAGCCCCACCCCAGCTGGACAGCAGCCCCAGTCCTACCCACCTCCTTGCCTCCTTCCCTCCAACACTATGGGAGCCTCAATCCCTGCCCCACCAGACTGACCTGCAGGGAGCTGCTCTCCAGGCTGCCATTTGGATGTGTCCATGTGCACATGCATGTGGTGTTCCCTGCCTGACTGCCCTTCTCCCACTCCCTCCAGCCTCTTGCAGGCTAGAATTCTGGCAGCCTGCAAGGAGAAACCCATGTTTTTCTCCTTTAAAGGAGAAAATCCATGTTCTTCACCTTAAAATGAAAACATCTGGGTTTTGCCACATTTTTCCATTGTGAATGGAAAACTTGGATCCCTGGTGATAAGGCACACATTTTTAACATTGAAAGTTATATTGGAGTAACCTACTTAAATAGTCTATTTACCTCTGGTAATGTATCATACAGTGAACATTTAACATTGTAAGCTATTAATTTTGTGATTATACAAAATCATTTTTTCCAGTAATTACTGTTAAATATTCTGATAATTAAAAGAGACCTAGCAACTAATATTTGCTTAAGGAACTATTTCTTAAGCAAATATTTTAAGTCAGCAATACAGGAGCGAGCAAACAGGTCAGCAAACCGGAGAGTCTGAGCCAGTGTTTTGCTTGGGAGAAGAGCAGGAAGCTGTGGTTACCTGGAGAGAAGGTTTGTGCATCTTAAAATAGGAACAGAAATTACACATAAACTAGTATAAGTGATCAGAATCCAGTTCAAATCTGTAACATAACAGAAGTTTAGTGCATGTAAACCACTTTCTAAATGGCCAAGAACTTTTTAAGATAAACCTGGATGAATGTAGTATTAGACTTAACTAACTTAACTTAAATCAGTTTATTGAACTTCTGTCCCAGATCTCCTCCAGATTCAAATTAACTCACAATCCCCCATGATCCCAGGATGGTTTGCACCTCCTCTACAAACCCTGCTTAACTGAGTAGGCTGGCTAGCCTTGGCCCAAGCTGTCTGTTCCAGCCCAGCAGGGAGGAATGCTCTACTGCCCCCTAGCTTCTGGCCTGAGCCATGGCAGGCATGTGGTTGCATTTCCGGAATCAAAAGTGAATGCCTGTTCACTTGCTTATTGGTTCAATCTACTCAGACTAACCTGTGAAGATTGAATCAAATCAGCTTCAGGTATGTAAATACCAATTCTAATATTATAAAAACCTTAGTCTGTCGGCCTATCCATAATGCTTTATTCACACTCTGATTGGTTGTCTCAACAGCCAATCAGTGTGCTTCAAGAGTGTTCTGGACAGGAGGCAATGGCAGGGGTCCAGCGGAGTAACACCATGACAGCGGGGACAGAATGAGGGAAGGCAAGGGGGAGGGGGGCAGCACTGCTGGCCTACCCCCCGTCCCCTGCCCTGCTCCCTGGAGATGGTGGCAACATAGCTGGCGGGTGAGGCCAACACCGCTGGCCTGGCACCCCCCAGCCCCTCAGTCCCCACTGTCATGGCAGCACCGTCCCTGTTGTCCCCCTCTGCCTCCATGGAGCAGAGACCGGATGAGAAGTGGGGGCAGAATTCCATCCTCACCCATGTCCCCCCCGTGGCAGCAGGGACAGAGGGGGTGGAGTGGGGGTGGGGGAGGGCGCATGGGGCAGAGGAGGATCCAGCTTTGTCGCTACATCTAACAGCACCCCATGCCTTTATCTATTTAAGCTTATAATTCTGACTCTGTAAAGGGGATGGTGCTGCCATGACTGTGGGGACTGAGGGGCTGAGGGGCAGCCCTGCTCCTTAGAGGTGCGGGGTGCTGGCGGTGCAGCGCTGGCCTCGCACCCCACTCTGGTGCATGGGGACAGACACACGGGGGTGGGGCGCATGGGGCTGGAGGCAGAGCAGTGGCACTGCGGGGCACTGGGTGGTGGCGCTCTGTCCCCGCCCACACACCCCCCCCCCTTCATTCTTGACAGGCAATTGACTACTTAAATAAATATTTGTTTACCCTGTTGCAATTACAACAAGCTAAATGATTAATTGGTATGGCAAACCCTGGCCTGGTTCACAGGGGCTGCTGTGGCCTGACCTGCAGGGTGCCCCCGCCCACCCTGGCACCAGTGGGGTGCTTCCAGCTTCCCAAGGTGTGGTGGAGACTCAGCGGTTTCCCAGGGCTGCACCTCACAACAAACTAGGCAAACAAGGTAAATTAGTCCTCTCAGATCTGGGTCTGGGGGAGACATCCTGTGCCCGCTTACCTCCACCTTACTTTGCAAGGCCCAGCAGTAGCTGTAGCAAGAGAAGGTGCTGCATCTGGCCAAGCACAGGAATAGGGACGGCATATACCTGGAGCTTAATAAGGCTTTTGACATGGTCTCCTCTGACATTCTCATTAAAAAAGTTAAGGAAATGCAGACTTCTTGACTACCTTGTACAAGAAGTCAGTGGGGTAGATCTTGAGCTGGTATAAATCACTACAGCTTCCATTATTTCATTTTTAGGTGCAAGCTTTATATCTACTGCTTATCCTCTCCACCACAGAGGATTATGATTCTGTCTTTGGTCCTATCATGATCTTGGCCCACTTTCATTGGGACTCCGAGAGGAATCTTCACTGATGGTCCACTCCACTCCACCATCTCATTTTACCCTTTTCTATTGATACTTTTCCATGATTCTGCATAGCTGAAGGTAGTTCTTTTATTTATCTTTCCCCGGCTACTAAGGCCTCTTTCTCTGAATAATTTCATTTTCTATACGTAGTTTTACAACTTTACCTGTTTAAGCTTATAATTCGCACTCTGTAAAGACATGATCATACGAAAAGCAAAATTTTACTGTGTTTTTCCACAACATTTTAATGGTAAAGCCACCTGCATTTCCAGTTGAACCATTTAACCATACCTGTGTGTCTGTGAAGAGGAAAACCATATCTTTGTCTTCTACTCCTGCCATTTTATACAACTTCCTCAGATCTTCATGGAAACTTTCATAGCTATAACCACGGCTGAGCTCTATTTGAAAGCATGTGTATCCACAAATGTGAGATCCAAGTCTGGTCAAAGATTGCTTGCCTGTACCTCCAACTCCAACAAGCAGAGCATTTCCCCTTTCCTGACGAATCATTCGAGCAATTCTATGGGAAAAATCAAGCACAGGGAAAATGTCAGTCGTCACATATTTCTTGGAATTTCATTATGGCACTTCAGGAGTATCGCACAGTGCAAGCCTTAAGATGCTGTATTTCCAAGCCATGGTTAGTCTCTCAAGCAATACCTGGGTCCCAAGTGTAAACAACATTCTCTGCTCCGCCCAATGGTTTTGGCAGGGAACATATATATATTCATGTAAGTCAAATTCAGACAGAATTTCCAGGCATTAATTTGGAGTGAGTTTATCTTAGTAAAAAAAAAAAAAAAAAAAAGAGTTTCTTTTGGAGACCTTCAACATTCCAGTAAAAACTCACCCAGTGTACTCTGCATTCCTTAGCCAAGTCCAGTTACAGAATATGGGTCAGCTTTGACTGAAAATAGCTTTTGACATGTTCTGACTTCAGCAGATTTGTCATTCAAATTCATTTCTAAATTGCTTCAGGAAAATCCAGCTTGACTTTCTGAATAAAGGGGGAGGCTATCAGTAGGCTAGCTAGGAAAAAAGACTAACATGTACAGTGGACTCACTTGGGGCTTGATTTTCATTTCCACTGCTCTGGCTGCACCAAAGGGACACAGAATAGACAGACATTATATCTGCACTTTCTTTAAGAGCCATCTATATTCTAAACTTCATAATAATTATTATTAATTATACTATGATATACATACTTGCTACAAAAAATAAAGAATAGAGATTTTGTGTTGACAAGATACGGCCCTTAAAGGAAGTTCCTGAGTTGGCCCACAAGTACAAAAATGGGATTTAGGCAGAATTTAGGCAGAATCAAAGGAATAATCCAGAATGACCCTGCTCCAGGAGGCGCAAAACTCATTAGGCACCTAGATTCATTCAGCACATCCATATCAGCCTGCAAAGTTTTGTAGGCATCTATACAGTGGCTTGTACAAATGACTGGAAGTAATCCAGTTTGAGCACCTACGCTCCTATGTCTCAGGTTTCTAACTCCAGAATGGAGCTGAGGAGTTGCTGAGTCTCCATCTGCATTCTCAGAAGGGTCTGATACATTTAGCATCTTCAAAGAATACTTGAATTGCATTTAACAGTATCATGCTCAGTACAAAGCTCAGTCACCCTGGCCACTTTCACTTATAAAATGGCTAGCTGTGGTAGCAGTACCCTCCTTTTACATAGTAGCTACTAGTTAGAATACTTGCCTAGGAAGTAGGAGGCCGAGATTTTAGGCCTGTCTGACCCTAAGGGAATTCATACACGCATCCCCTAGCTAGGGTGGCCATTGGTCCTGTTTTATACCGGACTGTTCTGTTTTAAAACCCTTTGTCCCCTCTCTGTTTCTGAATGAGGAATGGACTGCAGAAAGTCCTGTTTTTTCAGTTCATTGGTGGAAATGCATGTCAATCATTTGTCCACACAATTCTATTGGCTGTGCCTGGAGGTAGGGTGGTGCACAGCCAGGAGAAGCAGAGCTCAAAGGCACCCAGGGAAGGAGGTTGAGTGGGAGTTGTCCTTTTTGCAGTGGCCCTACTCCTTGCTGCTGATTCACCAAGGAGGCAGTAGCCCCCACCCCTCACCAATAATTGGCCAAGGGTGCTGGTGGTCCCCCTCAGCACCAAGGGGGTCCTGTATTTTGGCGATGTGTCAGTTACCACCCTACCCCTAGTTCCAAGGAAAGTATGCTAACCACCAAACTAGGGTGGGCATACTGCAGCCTTTCTGTTGCAATTAATGCACGTGAATACACTGTGGAGCTTTTTGTGCTGGAGTTTATTCATGCACAGCATACTGAGCCTGGTCAGAGCAGCCCCAGCCGGCAGCAGCCCAGTGCTGTTCTGACTGGGCTCAATGTTCTGTGGAGGGGCTGGCTGAGACATGAGGGTGCTTCATTGTGTGGCTAGCCAGGAGGCAGCCCCCACACTGAAGCACCCTTGTGTCCCAGCCAGCCAGGTAGTGCCTGCACATGTACTGCTGGGCACAAAAAACTTCTGGAGCACACTAGTACTCATGAGGCAGACGTAAAACTCAGGCCTCCCACTTCCTGGGTAAGTTACAAGGGGGAGAGTTACAAGTACTAGCCTGCTCCAGAGTCTATTAGTTTTGTGCACTCTAAGATGTTTACTGCAGTCTTTCCTCATAAGTCAAGTCCCCCAGACCCCAAAACATTTTTCTTGCACTCTGCTGGAGCCTCTCCAATTTGTCCACATCCTTTCTGTAGAGGGGGACCCAAAACTCAACACAGTACTTCAGATACGCCTCACCCTTCCTGAATAGAAGGGAATAATCACTTCCTTTGATCTACTGGCAACACCCCTACCAATGCAGCCCAGTATGCCATTAGCCTTCTTTGCAACAAGGGTACACTGTTGGCTTATATTCAGTTTATTGTACACTCTAACCCCCAGATCTTTTTTAGCAGAGCTGCTGCCCAGCCAATCTTCCCCCAACCCATACCAGCACATGGGATTATTCTAAGTGCAGGATTCTTTGCACTTGTCTTTGTTGAAACTTATGCCATTTCTTTTGGCCCAATCCTCCAATTTATCTAGGTCATGCTGAATCCTAGCCCTACTCTCCAGTGTATCTATTATTCCCACTAGCTTGGTGTCATCTGCAAAATTGCTAAGGGTTCACTCTATGCCATCTTCCAGGCCGTTGATGAAGACATTGAACAAAACTGGCTCCAGGGCCGACCCCTGGGGCACTCCACTTGATACCAGCTGCCAACTAGGCATCAAGCCATTAATTACTATCCTCTGAGCCTAATGCACCAGCCAGTCTTCTATCCACTTTACAGTCCATTCATCCAGCCCATACTTCCTTAGCTTGCCTGCGAGAATGTTGTGGGAGACTGTATCAAAACCTTGTTAAAGTCAATATACCACATCCATTGGTCTCCTCGCATCCCCGCAGCCAGTCACCTCATAATAGACAGCAATCAGGTTGGTTAGGCATGATTTGCCCTTGATGAATCCATGCTGACTGTTCCTAATCACCTTCTTCTCTTCCAAGTGCTTAGAAAGGGATTCCTTTAGGACCTGCTCCATGATATTTCCAGGGACTGAGGTGAGGCTGGTTGGTCTGTAGTTCCCTGGATCCTCATTCTTCCCTTTCTTAAATATGGGCGCTATGTTTGCCCATTTCCAATCATCTGGGACCTCCCCATGAGTTTTCACCATGAATTTTCAAAGAGGATGGCCAATGGCTCTGCAATCTCACCAGCCAGCTCCCTCAGTACTCTTGGATGTATCCCATCTGGTGCCATGGACTTGTATATGGCCAGCTTTTCTAAAGAGTCCCTAACATGTTCTTTCACCATTGTTGGCTGCTCACCTCCTCCCCAAACTGTGCTGCCTGGTGCAGTAGTCTGGGAGCTGAAACAGGCATTGCATAGTTCACCCTTTTCCACATCATCTGACACTAGATTGCTTCCTCCATTCAGTGAGGGACCCACACTTCCCTGATTTTCCTTTTGTTGCTGACATACTTGCAGAAACCCTTTGTGTTACTCTTCACATCCTTTGTTAGCTGCAATTCCAATGGCACTTTGGGCCTTCCTGATTTCATCCCTGCAGGCCCAAAATCTTATACTCCTCCCTAGTTGTCTGTCCAAGATTTCACTTCTTGTAAGCTTCCTTTTTGTGTTTTAGCTCACTGAAGAGTTCCCTGCTAAGCCAAGCTGGTCTTCTTCCATACTTGCTAGTCTTCTTGCGCACTAGGATGGTTCGTTCCTGCATCCTCAGTAAGGTTTCTTTGAAGCACAGCTAGCTCTCCTGGACTCCTTTTCCCCTCAGACTGGCCCACTGCTTCCCATGCCATGGTGGGCCAGCTTCTCCCCTGGCTTGGGCTTGGTCCTCCTCCTCCTCCACATGAGGCCCGGGCCCACTCCTCTCCCCCCCCCACTGCTCCCATTGCGGCACACCTACTATTCCCCCAACCTGCATGGGACCTGCTCCTACCTCCAATGCCGCCAAGTCATCCCATGGTGGGCCCTGCAGGCAGCGATGATGGAAGAGAGGAGGGGCGAGCTGAGGCCAGAGCTGGTGGCCTCACCCCACAACCGGCATCCTAATTCTGCTCTCCCCCAAGCCGCCGCCACTGTTACCTGCAAGGAGTAAGGGGGGGGGTGAGGCCACTCCATCTTTGCCACTTGCAGGGAGCAGGGCAGGTAGGAATAAGCTAGCCTCAGCCCCTCCCTCCCATGTCCCCACCATCATGGTGGCACTTCACTGGCCACCACCTCCTGTTGGAACACTTGTCCGCACTCTGATTGGCTGTTTGTCAGCCAATCAAAGTGTGAATAAAGCATTATGGACAGATGGACAGACTTAGGCTTTTATAATATTACAATTTGTGTGTGTGTGTGTGTAGTAAGATATATTTGCGTGTGTGAATGAATGAGTGTAGAGTGATTGGTAAAGGCAGAAGTAAGCTACATGCCAGGAAACAAGTTACCAAATGGTGAATCATGTTGAAGGCTGAAGAAGCCAGTCTGTACCAGGAGGAGAAGATAAGCAGGGGAAACGATTGAAAACAAGGTTTGGAAAATATCTTGAGGTTAGAGATTCCCCTTTGTGACTGACAAAGCCAACACTGGTGATAACAAAGGAATGTTGTAAACAGCGTGATTAAAGAGCAACACTTTGGACAATGATGCATGAGCATAACCATATGGCAGGATGGAAAAGTACCCCAAGTTTAAACAAAGACTTGGTGCTCCCTATAAAAGGGAGAGTCATCTCATACTCCTAGGCTGGCCACCTAGTGCAGTACTGAGCAACGGACTTTGGTAACTATAATATCTGCAGAGTGATTGGGATTGAGTGTGTGTGGGTATGTATAAGCACTCTTTTGAATGCTTATACATTTACCCCCAAAGGTAAGCGTGTGTTCTCTTCTAGGTTGCCGGATCTCCTCTGGTGGGCTTTAAACTAGGCTCACTGGGGGGAGAGGAAGATGAGGGCAGAGCAAGCCGTGGACCACCAAACCATGTGGCACCCACAAGGACAGCCCAGCCTGAAGAAGAACATCGAGAACCTGCAATCCATGGGGCGGCCAGCAGTACACCACAGGTAAGCAATAAGGGGCCCTTTGGGAATCAGAGCTGGGGGGGCAGCAAAGGCACCAGTCACAGGGCTCAAGTGCCTATATACTAATGCTAGGAGCATGGGGAGCAACCAGGATGAACTAGCACTCCTTCTAGCAGAAAACACCTACAACTTAGTAGGGCTAACAGAAGCCTGGTGGGATTCTTCCCATGACTGGGCGGTACATATTGAGGGTTATAAACTGTACAGAAAGGACAGAGTGGGGAAGAAAGGGGGAGGGGTTGCTCTCTATGTCAATGAGTAATATACATCGACCCTTATCAAGACGGAATCGAAGGAGGAGAAAGTAGAAGGATTGTGGGTTAGGTTACATAGGGGTCAAGGAGAAAGGGATTTGGTGGTAGGGGGCTGCTACAGACCCCCACACCAAGGGGAAGAGCTAGATTTGGGGCTCCTGAGGCAGCTCTCAGAGACCATAAAAACTAAGGAGGCAGTAGTCATGGGGGACCTAAACTACCCAGACATCTGCTGCGAGACGCAGACAGCAAAGTCCAATCGTTCACGCACGTTCCTATCCTGCGTACAGGACCTTCACCTGACATAGGAGGTACATGGTACCACTAGGGGGAATGCCTTACTGGACCTGGTATTGGCAATGGGAGATGACATGGTAGGAGACCTACAGATCGGTGGTCACCTGGGGGACAGTGATCACTAATTAATAGAATTCATCATAAGATGTTGAGTGGGTAAGGTAACTAGTAGGGTGAAAGTGCTAGACTTTAGGAAAGCGGATTTCAATGAACTCAGGTGACTAGTCAAGGACGCACTGCAGAGTAGGAGTTTTGAAGAGATGGGAGCCCAGGAAGGGTGGCTGTGCCTTAAGGAAATGATCCTTTGGGCACAGAGGGAGATGATCCCAATGTGAGGAAAAAGAGGGAAAGGGGCCAGAAAGCTTCCCTGGCTGACCAGAGAAATCCAGAGCAGCCTACGGGCTAAAAGGGGAGCATATAAAAAGTGGAAACAGGGAGAGATTACTAAAGAGGAGTATACCTCCTCTGCTCGCGCTTGTAGGCAGGCAGTTAGATGGGCCAAAGCTACCATGGAGCTGAGGATGGCATCCCAAGTAAAGGACAACAAGAAATTGTTTTTTTACATATATAGGGAGTAAAAGGAAGGCCCAGGGGGAATAGGACCCCTATAAAATGAGCAGAAGCAACTGGTGACGGACAGGGAGGACAAGGTTGAACTCCACAATGAGTTCTTTGCCTCAATGTTCCTAAGTGAGGGGCAAGACAAGTCTCTCACTGGGACTGGGGAGAGGCAGCAGCAGGGTGCCAGACTACCATGCGTAGACCCTGAGATGGTGCAGAGTCACTTGGAGGAACTGGATGCGTTTAAGTTGGCAGGCCCGGATGAGCTCCATCCGAGGGTACTGAAGGCACTGGCTGACGTCATTGCACAGCCACTGGCGGGAATATTTGAACACTCATGGTGCATGGGCCAGGTCCCGGAGGACTGGAAAAGGGCCAATGTGGTCCCATTTTCAAGAAGGGGAGGAAGGAGGACCCAGGCAACTATAGGCCAGTCAGTCTCACCTCCATCCTTGGCAAAGTCTTTGAAAAAATTATCAAGGCTCACATTTGTGAGAGCCCAGCAGGAAAAATTATGCTAAGGGGAAACCAGCACGTGTTCGTAGCAGGTAGATCGTGCCTGACTAATCTAGTCTCTTTTTATGACCAGGTTACAAAACACCTGGACGCAGGAGTAGGAGTTGACGTTGTTTACTTAGACTTCAGGAAGGCCTTCGATACGGTATCCCACCCCATACTGGTGAACAAGTTAAGAGGCTGTGACTTGGATGACTACACAGTCTGGTGGATGGCGAATTGGCTAGAGGGTCGTACCCAGAGAGTCGTAGTGGATGGGTCGGTTTCGACCTGGAAGGGTGTGGGCAGTGGGGTCCCGCAGGGCTCGGTCCTTGGACTGATACTCTTCAATGTCTTCATCAGCGACTTGGACGAGGGAGTGAAGTGTACTCTGTCCAAGTTTGCGGATGACACAAAAATGTGGGGAGAAGTAGACATGCCGGAGGACAGGGAACAACTACAAGCAGACCTGGACAGGTTGGACAAATGGGCAGAAAACAACAGAATGCAATTCAACAAGGAGAAATGCAAAGTGCTGCACCTAGGGAGGAAAAATGTCCAGCACACCTACTGCCTAGGAAATGACCTGCTTGGTGGCACGGAAGCGGAAAGGGATCTTGGAGTCCTAGTGGACTCCAAGATGAACATGAGTCGGCAGTGTGACGAAGCCATCAGAAAAGCTAATGGCACTTTATCATGCATCAGCAGATGCATGACAAACAGATCCAAGGAGGTGATACGTCCCGTCTATCAGGCGCTGGTCAGACCGCAGTTGGAATACTGCGTTCAATTTTGGGCGCCACACTTCAAGAGAGATGTGGATAACCTGGAGAGGGTCCAGAGAAGGGCCACTCGTATGGTTAAGGGCTTGCAGGCCAAGCCCTATGAGGAGAAACTAGGGCACCTGGACCTCTTCAGCCTCCGCAAGAGAAGGTTGAGAGGTGACCTTGTGGCTGCCTATAAGTTCATCACGGGGGCACAGAAGGGAATTGGTGAGGTTTTATTCACCAAGGTGCCCCCAGGGGTTACAAGAAATAATGGCCACAAGCTAGCAGAGAGAAGATTTAGACTGGACATTAGGAAGAACTTCTTCACAGTTCGAGTGGCCAAGGTCTGGAATGGGCTCCCAAGGGAGGTGGTGCTCTCCCCTACCCTGGGGGGTCTTCAAGCAGAGGTTAGATAGGCATCTAGCTGGGGTCATCTAGACCCAGCACTCTTTCCTGCCTATGCAGGGGGTCGGACTCGATGAACTATTGAGGTCCCTTCTGACCCTAGAATCTAGGGATCTAGGAAGCTATGAATATTATAGTCAATAAACACGGCATTTTGCCTTGTCCCCCTCATAAGGTCTTGCTCATTATTTGAGGAAATTGGTAGGTAATTTATACAACACTTCTCCTTGTACCACCCCCCCCCCCCGGCCCCAAGTCCCCGGCATGCAGCTAGGCTGGTGGCAAGCTATATTCCCTACACACCAGCTTGAGCCACATGGGTGCAGCTGGTGTGGCTCCTTCCCGATCCAGCCACGTGCCAGGGACTTGGGATGGGGTAGGAGATGCAGGCTTCTGCCTGTCCCAGCCCATGACAGTTCACCCAATTCCCTAAGTGTCCCTCCGGTCCAAATAATTTTTCACCCCTGCTCTAAAAGTCCACGTTTAAACCTTTTTCCGTGTGTTTGTGGCAAAGTGTGACAGGATCTTGGTTCGGAGTATTTCATACATTCAGGATTCATAGATTGTTAGGGGCTAGAAGGGAACTTGCAGATCATTGGGCCCAGCCCCCCTGCTCTAGGTAGGAAGACAACTGAGGTTTGGAGACCCCAGCGAGGTGACTGTCTAGTCTCTTCTTGAAAACCTCTAGGGCAGGTGACTGAACAACCTCTGGAGGGAGTTTATTCCACAGTTTGGACACCCTGACTGTGAAGGAGTTTTTCCTGGTATTAAGCCTGAAGTGGCATTCCAGGAGTTTATATTCATTGGGGGTGCCCTAGTGAACAGTTGTTCACCAAGCTCCTGATGCCCTCCTCTGATATAGCGGTAAGCCACTATCGAGTCCCCTCTCAACCTTCTCTTCTTTAGGCTAAAGAGGCCCAGGTCCCTCAGCCTTTCCTCATGTGGCTTGCTTTGCAAGTCCCTGATCATACAGGTGGCTCTTTTCTGGGGCCTGTAAAGTTTTTCCACATCATTATTGAAGTGCAGCACCCAGAACTGGATGGAGTACTCAGAATGAGGTCTCACCGGTGCTGAGTACAGCAGGAGTATCACTTTCTTAGTTTTACATGAGATGCAATGGTTCATGCATGCAGTGTGTTGTTTGTCTTCCTAGCTACTGCCTCGCACTGATGGCTCGTATTCATATGATGGTCGATCATTATCCCTAGGTCCCTTTCGACCATGGTTCAAGTCAAGCTGTCGCCACCAAGCCTATACATATGTTGCAGGTTGTTTGCTCCCAGATGGAGCACCTTACACTTGGAAGTATTAAACTTCATCTGGTTCCGGTCTGCCCAACTCTTAAGCCTGTTCAGGTCTGCCTGTATCTGCAACCTACCATCTGACATGACCTCACTGCCCCATAACTTGGTGTCGTCTGCAAACTTGGCCAGCAAGCTTTTCCCTCCCCCATCGAAATCATTGATAAAGATGTTGAAAAGCACTGGTCCAAGCACAGATCCCTGAGGGACACCACCGGCCACTTCATGCCAGGATAACACAGATCTGTTCATGAGAACTCTCTGGGTCCTACTATGTAGTCAGTTTCCCACCCACTGAACTGTCAAGCAGTTGAGCCTGCAGTCTGCCAGTTTTCCCACAAGGATATCATGGGATACTAGATCAAAAACCTTTTGGAAGTCTAGGTATATAACATCTACCACATCTCCTGTGTCCAGCTGGTGAGAGACCTGATCGTAAAAGGAGATGAGATTGATAAGACAAGACCTACCCGCAACAAAGCCATGCTGCCTGGCATTCAGAATCTTGCCTTCTGCGAGCGCATTACACATACATTCTTTAATGAGGTTTTCCAGGATTTTCCCTGGGATGGAGATAAGGTTGATTGCCTAGAGTTGCCTGGGTCCTCTCTCTTCACCTTCTTGAAGATGGGCACAATGATGGCCCTCTTCCAGTCGTCAGGGATTTCCCTGGTGCATCACAAATTCTGAAAGAGCTTTGCCAGGGGTTCTGTGATGACCCCAGTCAGCTCCTCCAACACTCTCAGATGGAGTCTATCTGGTCCTGCTGACTTATAAATGTCAAGCTTTTCTTATTGGTATTGTACCCACTCAGCATCCACAGTGGGGAGGCTGTCAGTCTTGGCATGTCCCCTATGAGCCTTATCTCGCTTGACATTCCTCATGGTCTGGTGAAATATCAAAGCAAAGTGGGCATTAAGGAGTTCAGAGGAACCCTTAGAGACTTACCTGGGGAGGATCCGAGAGGGAGCCCTGAGAAAGCTGAGCACTGGAGCCTGTGGGATTCAGCATGTGTAGCCCAGTGAAAGGACTACATATGCAGTTTTACCTTCACTTCCACTTTGTTTATGAGCACTCTGAGAGGGGTTTTGTTTCCTTGTTTGCAAGCAGTGTTTTGAGCTTGAAGGCCCCATTTTATTTGCATTATTTTCTGGATGTTGACTGAGGGCATGCCAGAGGCCTGGGAGAATTGGGGCAACCCAGACCCAGAGAAAGATCTTGGCTCAGGGTATTTGGGAACCCTTAGAGACTTATCTGGGGAGGACCCAGGAAGTAAGGGGATCCCACACTTCTGCCTTTGAAGTATATTAATGTTTATGTTGTTTCCTTTTTTCTCAACAAAATTACTTTTGATACTCAGGGATCAGGTGTCTTGACAGCAGCAGTATAACCTACCGCCACCTCACAGGAGACTGGGAAAAAGATTTCATTGACAGTTCTAGCACTAATCCCTTGGAAGGAACCCAATGGCTTTGACCAGGTGAGGAGTGCACCCTTGACAATACTGCAGCTGGCATGTGGACAGGGAGTAGGGGAGGTGGAGCCCCAAGTCATCAATCCATCACTCCATGAGTAACCCCAGGGGGGAACCCATAATAGCACTGCTGAACCCTCCTTTTTCTTCATAACACCAAAGACATGGCAGGTGAGTTGGAGGTGGTCCCCTCCTAGAGTGCTCACAGATAGCCCCTGCTGGAGCACAGGCTCTGTCACACAAAGACATTTCTACTTGACCAGACGGGTAAGTGGTCACTCAGACTGGAGAGCCAAAGGCAGCCAGGCATGACGCTGCCCACTTCACTCTGTTATGTGTCATTGGCTACAAAAACAGGCACATCTTAAAGTGGATCTTTGAAGTGCTTTATGTCAGATTCCTAAAATGATATTTAGAAATCTAGAGGGCATAAGAGTCACAGAGACTGATAGTACTCAGTGACTTCAAGGTCCACATGGATGACAAATGTTGAGGCAGTGCAGTATTTCAGGGGCATCAGGATGATAAAAGAGTTATCTGAGATGGTTGCTTGCTCAATCTATTGAGACAAACTCATTATCCAGGGCTCATTCTGGAATTACGTTCTTTTCCTGATTTTAACATTATCTCCCTCCATTTCAGGTTTAATATTGTTTATATTTACAGATCATAGGATTAATATAACATTTCTGTTTAGCAAGAATTCTGTGGTTAATTCCATGCATATTTAAAAAAAATACATCCTTTCAGGGGATAAACCTAAGACTGATCATACAATTTTAAATACTTTTCAAAATAGCTTGAGTTCACTTGTAAATGCTAACCATTACATTAAAATAGAAATATTTCTGCAGCATTAACTAGCTTACCAGAATCTTAATTGTATTTACCTTGAAACATGCTCTATGGCATCCTGGAAGAACACCAGTTTTATCTCCTTAGCATTTGTTATATTGTAATCATCCAGATAGTCTTGCAAAACTGTTACAATCTTTTCCATGTCAGTCAGATCTTCATAGATCCGATCGGCTTTATCTGCCCCAAACTAAATGGAAATTATGTGCAGAGAATAAGATAGATGATATCCAAATGAGGGGACACTTAAATATGCAATTCCTGCAATTTGGTAGCTGAGATACTCAAACTGGTTGTACAAAATGTAGATGCTGCATGAATGTAGATGCCTAATCAGTTTTGTGGTCACTGACGTAAGAGATTTTGGATCATTTTTTGCTATATAAATGCCTAAATTCTGTTTAGGAGCCTAATTAACAACTATGGATCTGGCCCTCAAGTGCTGAGCACACAGCGATTCAACAGGTTAACTGGGGAAATTCAGCAAGTTTTTCTGGGTTTTTCTCCATTTTAATTGTATTCAACAGTTCATTAAAACAACATCCATCCTAATCCACATCTTTAAAATTTGGGGTTAAAATAACCAGCTGGGTTGTTCTAATCCTATTTTTAATCTGTTTCATACCTCAGTTCCTGCCAAATCATTCTTACCAATACTTCAAAGAATTCATCTATTTTTGCTCTCCCCTATTCTAGCCGTTTAAAGCTTGGTTTTCACCTGAATGGCACATGAATTCTTTCCTACTCAGCTAGCTTCAAAAGGAGATTTTTCCTGAGGCTCAGTGCAAAAGATTTCTTTACAAGGCATCAGTTATCACTTGCAGAAATTAGTAAAAGCAGAATAAAAAGTTATCCCCATGCAAAGAAAACAGGGATGCAAAGTAAACGTGTACTCTCTGTGAGAGACCCATGTCCCTAGTGGCCCATACACTGAATATTTTTGTTACTATTCACATTTGTCCCTTTTATTCTCTAATCTAGCTAACTGAATGCTTCAATCTCTCCCTGGCATAATCTCTTTGCTAAATACCATTAGTGTTTAAAAATACGCTTTAAAGATTTAGTTTGTCCTTAGTGTGCATGAACTGTACTAGTGACAGCTTCCTTTTCTATCAATTCTACATAGACTCTAAAGATCAGAATTCTATCTGAAATCTCTTTCTTCTGCTGGTATAGCAATTTTTTAAAGAGAGAGTAATTACTCTCCCTTAGTAATTGTTAGTGCATTCTGTAAAGGGAAATAGCTGTTGAAACCAATTATCTTGACCTCTCTCTGGTCCCAACTTATTCTGAAGGGAATAAGCCTCCAAAGAAGAATCAAATTGATATCAGCCAAGTGTTCCGTAATTAGGATCACTTACTTTCACTTATCTCCTGTTTGGAAGTCACTGGTCACTAGTGACAGAAGCTCAAAAAGCATCAACTTCCCTCACTAAAAACAGATGAGCTACTCTATTCAATTTTCAGGTAGATTATTTACCTCCTCCTAATACAAGGACCATTTCTGGCACTACACATACAGTTTTGTCTATTTACATCTATACTCAAGTTCCCTGAAAAGTCTTCCACAGCTAGGACAACAGTGTGAAATTTCATTTTGGTGAAGGTATTTTACAAAATGTGAAAGAATCATTTTTCTTCTAAATATAACATAAAGTGTCATGCTCAGTTGGATGCAACCCCCGCCCCTCCCCCCCCCCCCCGCAAACCCCCTCCATTCACTTTTGTGGTATTGTCTTTAATTATGCCAAGAGTGAAATAGATCTGTACAGTTTGGATTAATTTAATAATAAAATTAATATTAATATTATAATTCATGTATAATACAGTTATATCACAGTTTGCCCTGAGACTAACAAACCCTGACATTATATTCAACAAAGCAATTAAAATTAAAACCATAATGTAACAGTCTATGAAAAATTAGATTTCGGAAATACTTACTTTAAGAAAGTCCCCAAATATGATTGGTTTATTTAAAAAGTAATCTGGGTCAACTGGGATTCCAAAATGTTTGCCTACAAATTAAAATCCTAGGTTAGTTATATTTTTGTCTCATATATTTTAATGCATAATACAATAGAAAATGGAATAAACAGATCCCCTTACTGGCCATTTCAGATAGCATGGAATGAAAGTACTGTTTGTCTTCACTGTTAATGAGGCGGTCATGGAAGATTCTTTGACATTCATGAGAAAAGAGTCTGAAGACTTGCATATGGTCTCTGACTGAGCCAGGATCACACTGAAGAATGCCTGTGTGCAAAATATGTGGACAACAGTTTCACTGGTGTAACATATTCTATAGTTATTTTTAACAATATCTAAATAAATTATTAAAAAGGTCTGTGTAGACAATTCCCAGGGTCAGTGTCAAAGGTGTTTAGTAGCTGTTGAGGGTGCGCAGTGCCCCAAGAGGGTCAAATGAGAAATCTGAAAGAAACAGATTGAAAGAAAGGTATATATGAAGTATACCTCTTGGGGAGAAAATACAGAGGTAAGGAGGTGATTGCAGAAAAAGGAAAAGAAGTAATTACATTGTACGACATCTCTCTAAAACACAAGAACTACATGTAAAAACATGAAGTAATGAATCTCCTATTATATATGCAGGAACAGAGCTCCAGACTGAGATATGGTGGCACAAAACTCATAACTTGGAAAAATGTCACCTATGTGAGAGAGATCAGAAGAGGAAAAATTTGAGGTAATGTTAAGTGTATTGATTCTCATTGTTGTTAATTCCAACATTATTGTATGTCAGTAGTCAGCAACTTTTTTAGGCTGCAGGCTGGAGTGACCCATTTCAGGTCAGAAGCAGGGAAGGGACTGGCACCAGAACACAGCTGCTGCTGTTGCTTTTCCCTGTAGCAGCATGAGGAGGATGTCAGTAGCTGACACTTTTTCCCACAGTGGCAGGGAAAAGCAACTGTTGCTGAAGCAAATTAAAATGCCAAATGCAACTGAGGCTCCATGTCCACAGGCCAGATCCAACCTGCGGGCTGTAGTTGCAGACCCCTATTGTATGCAGATAGAAACCACCAAAGTTTTTTTAACTGTTTCATACTAACAAGTGTATTATAACAAATATTCACAATGCTTATATATATAGTTTTAAAAATACATATTCTGTATAACTGCTGAGCTGAAATATGAAGAGACTAAAATACTGTGAACATAAAATCTGTCACAAGGATCAAACAGCTCATCAAATATCCAGCCACCAGTATTGGTAATTGTCAGAGGCTTCAGAGGACATTTAATCCCCGCACAAATAAACCACACCCAATATGTAATATTGGACATAGAAAAATAGTTTCCTTCTTCACTTCAATAAACAATCATATTATGCCATGAAAGCATGAGATTTGATTACTTTTATTGGCTTAGCTTGGATAGCTACAATTATCATCTGTAGTAATAAACCTGTCCTGCCATGGTATTGCACTATAACTGATGAGCCCCTTCAACTATGAATTCTACAGGCTGGCCGTATGTTGAACTTATTATCAGTTATAAATGTATAACCCTTCAGTTTCTTTGAGAATTGTAAGTGTCCACTCAATCTTGGATTATGGGAATGAAGAACTGCTCATCCTTTACTCTGCTTTTCTGGGCAGCTCTGTTAAATTGCCTCCAGTTTTTCTCTTTTGGAAGCTAAATAATCACTTATACTGTCTGTAACTTGTGTCATACTTTTAAGAGTATTTGTTCTGCTCCTCTGGGTCATTTTATGTTCTATTATTCATCTTTAAAAATGGAATTCTAAAGTGATGTTTAGAACAAAATATAGAGATCAAAAGAGGGAAAGGAACACAAAAGATTACTATTTCCACATTTCCAGCAAGCTCTGGATGCATACATCCTCAACCAGGTCTGGACATGCTATGGCTAACGCTCTAGGGCCTCAAGAAGTTCAAATGCAGATATATATTGCAAATGTGAGTGAGAAAACGGGAGTCAGATCTGGAGGTATTATATCTGGCTTGAAATAATCAAAGTTAATATGGATCTAGAGTCCCCAACCACAAGGAAATTCCAGAAGGCCAAAGACACATGGGCATATCTACATGAGATATTTACTGCAGTTGCCTAATTAGCTCCACAGTAAACATCTCAGAGACTACACATGCAGGGCTATTAGGATGGAGTAAACTAATTAACTCTGCCATAAACACAAGTACTATCCTATGGCAGAGTTTTTTACTCCTCAGCCGCACACACGTAGATGTTGATGGGGCTGGCTGGGGCACAAGAGTGGTTAAATAAAAAAAAGTGAGTTCAATAAGCTTTGATGGTCTGCAACTGACCAAAATCTGCAGTGTGTTCACCTGACATAGGATGGTCAAGGAATGTGTAGGGGAGGAGCATTTGGAACCACACTTTTGGGTTCCCAGGGGCTAAGTGGAGTTTGATGAGGGTTTGTGGTTAAGTAGGGAGTGAAGATACAGCTGACTGCTAGAAAGATAGCTTTTATTGAACAGGCAGCACAAGGGAGCTTACTGATAAAAAAAAGGGAAGCAGTGGAACTCCAGCTGCCAGTTGTAGCATGGCGAGTTGTAGTAGGGGTGGAGAGAATGAGGAATGATGCAATATGGGATGCCTGGAGGACTGACCAGACATGTCATAGAACACTTGGTGTCTACATGTAACACTGACTAGTACACTGTGAACTGGTTCGAAAGAGTACATGATTTTCCAGATATAGTTTGAACAGCACCTGGTAGCTTTACACCAGTTTCACAGACTTCTAAGTTTAAACTGCATTTAAACCACTCTAGGTGTTACATGTGGCCATGCCCCTAGTTGCTTGTTTGCTATGCTCACTGAGCTGCTACAGAGATATTTCAATGATTGCTATGCACCTTGGGGCATAGGAAGGGAACTACTCTAACCTAACAACATTGACTGAGGGCCCTTCTGCCCATTTTCACCATCAGTAACTGAGTACATTTAATATGAGGCAAACAGAGGCAAAATACTGTATTTATTTTGTTCTAAGACGAGGTTCCCCCTCATTTAACATGGATAAAAAAGCCCTTCTTCATAGAACCAAGTATGGGGAGGTGGGGGAAAGGGGCAGCTGCTGTGGCTCAGGCTCCATCCCCTACCTAGGGTCAGGGCCACAGCCAAGCTGGACACATTTATAAATTTTCCATGTATTAAATCTAATTACTTGGGGGGTCATCTTAAGGTCAGGGTTGTCTTAGACTCAAGTAAATAAGGTAGTATGAACTTACACAGGTTCCACACTTAATTCATCTACCTCACTTGGAAATGATGAGTTGGGTTTCCTTGATGCTTACAGAGTACTACCCCACATCTGCCTTTCACACAGTAGCAGGATCTGCTTTCTTCAAATTGTGAATAATGCAGGAAATTGTGAGCTACACCTAGCAGAAGAAAATAACTGCAAGGACCAGTCATCCATTGCAAATCATTTACTTTGTTCTAAAAAATCTAATAGGGAGAAGGAACTCCTGGAGGTGTAATGCTGAAATCAGAAAAAATACAGTTTTCAGAGCCCTCATTGGAGGCACAGGTCAACAGCCCCTGAAAATGTAATGTGTAAGAATCAGAAATCAACAACTTGTTAAAAACAAACATATTTTACCTTGCACACACTTTGACAAGTCACGTAAATTAAATACATAATGGGATTTAGCCGGTGTTGGGAGAAGATCAATGCTCATTCTCTGATAGATTTCAACAGCAGCATCCACTATGTTTGTTGCATTCTGCTTTACTGCTTGAGAGAAATCTGCCAAAAAGCCCTTTAAGATCGCCTATACCCAGGACAACAACAACAAAATAAAACAGTGTAAAACAAAATATAAAGGTAGTTTCCTTTCACTTTAATCAGCAAGAATACAGAAGCTTAATTTTTCTTCAGATGAGCTCTGATTCCTTTCTGTAATAGTGTAAAGCAGGGGTGTCACACATACAGCCTGTGGGCTCCTAGAAGAGCTGGGAATTTAGGGGTATGCCAACAGGGGCAGGGCCCACACCAAAATCCAGGGACAGAACCTGGTTGGGGACATGTGTCAGTAGCGGGGGAGAATTTAATTAACACCTGCAGCTCCACGATGTGGCTCATCCTGCTGCCACACACTGCCACCTCCAGGTCCAGACCCATGCTGGGATGCCACATGAGCTCAACATCCCTGATTTAAAGGAATTTTGCTGAACATTTATCCTAAAGAAAAGCTATTCAGAATTGCAGACAAGAATAGTAAAGATAATGTATTTTTTAAGCTCAGAACTTTAAATGGGGAGTACCTAAAATCCATTTTAGATGCCTATAAATCATAGAATTATAGAAGTAGGGATGGGAGGGACCTTGTAGATCTTCAAGTCCGACCTGGGCAGGAGGGAAACTGGGCTCAAATGACCCCAGCCAGGTAGGCATCAAGCCTCTTCTTAAAGACCCCCAGGGTAGGAGCCAGCACCACTTCCCTTGGAAGTTGGTTCCAGATCCTAGCCTCCCTAACTGAAGTAGTTCCTACGGATATCTAATCTAAACCTACTCTCCAACAACTTGTGGCCGTTATTCCTTGTTATCCCAGGGAGTGCGAGGGGGCGCTATGGGAAACAAGGTCTCCCCCAAATGTCACTAAAGATTTCCCAAATGCTGAGCATTCCACACTGACTCAATGTAAGCATGTGCAGGAGGATAACATGAGTAGCTGGAGTACTTCGTGTTCTTCTCCACTGCAGAACCACAAAAAGCAGCCATAAGTTAAACAGCCTCAGGGACTGCACTAAATTATTTTTGTGTCTGCACAAACAGCAAGGACAGCCCAGAATGATCAAGGAATAAAGGAGAAAGCTACTTTTACTTCCTCCCTGCACCTGACCTCAAGCAAGAAAGCCAAACCACCCAGTCAGTCAGATGTGACTGAAAAGAGAATACTCTGGTTTAACCAAAGAAAGTTCAAGCACATTCAAAATTTGTAAGGGACATCTGATACATATAAATATGCAGAACTATGAAACCTGTTGCCAAAAAGAAGCTAACAGATTAATTGTTTAATCCAAATCAATAGAAAAAGGTCCACCCTTTGGCGGCTTCAAGCCTGCACCCATTATTCAGGTCTGGCCAATTTCCATGAGACTTATTTCTTGTGTGAGCAAGGGGTTGCAGCACCAGATATGTGCTATGGGAAAATCCTGTTCTGAGGTTACTTCCAGTGATCTGGGAGAAAATGATACAATACATATCAATATTGTGCCATCCTTGCTTTTGCTTAACTACGAGGGGTAGCTATTGAATCAGAGAACAATTTTTAGCCAGTTAATGTAGTGTTTCCAGAAACTAAGGTGGGGAGAAAGGAAATATTAAAGACTACATTTAAATAGAAATATACTAAACAAAATTGGAATAAAAACAATTAGTTTAAAGGCTAATATTTTTAAACATACTCTTCTTGTGTCTATAGGTTTGATCCAACATCCTTTGAAAGCAATGGAAAGTCTCCCCTTGACTTCTAAAGCTTTTCAATTCACCCTAAGACTTCATAAGTTGAAAAAGTGGCATATTTTACTAAGAACTTGTTTAATGTTGGACCAGATTGTGGCATGACATGATGCACAGATGAATTTGTTTTCTATTCCTTATGGCCACACAGAAGTTGTTACTGACCTGAAAAATTTGTTTGAGACTATGCTCTGAGGGCGTTGGAAGACACAGCATGGCGAAATGTCTTATGAACCGTGGTGTTACAGGATTACGACCACCGCCAGGAGGTGCACAGGCTGATGCAATTGTTACGTCCTGTGGAGGAAATCATGTTCAACTTGTATCACAAAAAATACTTAGCAATTTGTTTAATCGTGCAAAACACCATTGCTTAAACATTAGAACACAGACCTTTAGTAAGCTACTCAGAGAGAGAAGTAAGGCTGGAAGTGACTCCAAGGGATCAGCTAGTCCAACCAGGGATCAAACTTGTGACCTTGGTGCTAGTGACACCACCTCTAATCAACTGATCTAAACAGCTGCTTTTAAGAAAGTGTGATTTCTTCTTTGGCCTTCTTTTTTTTAATGTAATTAAAAATGACTAATTTATAAAAGCCCTAAAAGCACACTAGCCATGAGGTGCTCAACCTCTCACCTGCAAAGTCATAACATCTGGCCCTGTGGGGCTCCCCACAGGTTGGAAATTTGGCAGAGGAGAACATATAGCAGAATCAAGGCCAAGCCACCCCCTGTGTGTCCAGATTCGCCAGGCTGTTCCTGCCCCCACCTGCAAACCCAGATCAGGATTGCTCCACCCCACTCTACCTCCCCACATGCATCCAGACTGGGACCAGGACCAGGACCAGGACCAGGACCAGGACCAAGCTAATTCTCCTCCCCACAACATCCAGATCAGGTCTGCCCTGCCCAAACCCACCCCAGGCATCCAGGCTGGGACCAGGACCAGGTTGCCTCCCCCACCTTCCCAACATGTCCAGATTGGGGATGCTCTTCCCTGCCCCTGCTCTAGGCCGAGGGATTGAGGTGAGGCTGTGCAGGCTCCTGAAGCCAGATTGGGCCCATTGACTGGATCTGGCCCATGGAGGCTCACCTGGCCTGCAGGACACAAAGGTTGGGCACAGAACAGACATGATCAGTGTTGGGCAGCTCAGTACCTTTTTTCTTTATCCCAAGCCCCATGTTTTGTCTCAGGCACAATCAGATACTGGAGGCAAATTAACTATTAATGAATTTTCCCATCTAATAGCTATTCTATTTTCTAAATTTTGATAATGGACCGTACTTCCCTTTCAACAAACAAGGAGTTTTGGGAGACATTCTGTGGCAGAATTACTTCTGATGCTCCTTTGGGACAACAGCATCCATACAACAACCCCAACTACAGGGTGTTGCTAAATGCTTGTCAAATCCTTTGTAGAATGTATGCATGGAATGTTACTGGAGCCAAATTTTAAATCCTTTAGGAGGTTCGCACTTTGAGAAAAGAGGCAGTCTCTTTCTGAATGACATAGGAAGAGTTTTGTTAAGCTTGCCCACTTTCAGAATTGCTCTACACAGGCAATATTTTGTGACCCAACCTTCTGCTGCCATTCTGAGAAGTACTTGGAGGTTGGATGATGAGAGTGTGACATATTAAACAACTGAGCTGATAATCACACTGAAGAGTTGACTTTAGTCTATTAAAAAAATTACAATCATAGAATCATAGAAGTAGGGTCGGAAGGGACCTTGTAGATCTTCAAGTCCGACCCCCTGCCTGGGCAGGAGAGAAACTGGGCTCAAGTGACCCCAGCCAGGTAGGCATCGAGCCGGTTCTTAAAGACCCCCAGAGTAGGAGCCAGCACCACTTCCCTTGGAAGTTGGTTCCAGATCCTAGCCGCCCTAACTGTGAAGTAGTTCCTATGGATATCTAATCTGAACCTACTATCCAACAACTTGTGGCCGTTATTTCTTGTTATCCCAGGGGGCACTAGGGGAAACAAGGTCTCCCCCAAACCCTTCTGGTCCCCCCTAGTGAATTTATAGACAGTCACAAGGTCTCCCCTCAGCCTTCTCTTGTGAAGGCTGAACAGGTTCAGGTCCCATAGCCTCTCAATGTAGGGTCTGCCCTGCTGTCCCCAGATCATGCGGGTGGCCCTCCTCTGGACTCTCTCAATGTTGTCCACATGCCTCTTGAAGTGGGGTGCCCAGAACTGGACACAGTACTCCAGCTGTGGCCTGACCAGTGTTGCGTAGAAGGGGAGGATCACCTCCTTGGCCCTACTTGAGTTGCACCTGTGGATGCACGATAGGGTCCAGTTAGCCCTGCCGACTATGACCTTGCATTGTCGGCCCATGTTCATCTTGGAGTCAATAATAACTCCAAGATCCCTTTCTGCCTCCGTGCTCTCAAGAAGGGAGTTTCCTATCTTATAAGTGTGTTGCCAGTTACTACTGCCCAAGTGCAGCACCCTGCACTTGTCCGTATTGAAACGCATCCTGTTTTTGTCAGCCCACCCTTGCAACCTATCCAGGTCTTTCTGCAGTCTTTCCCTCCCTACTAGCGTGCCCAGCTCATCCCAGATTTTGGTATCATCAGCAAATTTGAACAGGTTGCTTTTCACCCCACCATCCAAATTGCTGATGAAGAAATTGAACAGTGTGGGCCCAAGGACCGAGCCCTGGGGGACCCCGCTGCCCACTTCCCCCCAGGTCAAATATGACCCGTCCACCACCACCCTGAGTACGACCCTTCAGCCAATTAGCAATCCATCTGACCGTGTAGGCATCGATGCCACAGTTGTCTAGTTTTTTTAACAAGGATGGGGTGAGAGACAGTGTCAAAGGCCTTGCTGAAGTCCAGAAAGACTACATCCACGGCGACACCTGAATCCAATGCTTTTGTGACCTGATCGTAAAAGGCAGTCAGGTTGGTCTGACATGACCTGCCTCAGCATCACCCCTGATGCCGGCTCATCACAGATGTGCTCCTTGATGATCTTCTCAAAGAGTTTCCCCAGGATTGAGGTAAGACTGACGGGCCTATAGTTGCACGGGTCCTCCCACCTCCCTTTCATAAAGATGGGGACCACATTGGCTATCTTCCAATCATCTGGCACGTGGCCCGAGCACCATGAGCGCTCGTAAAGCCATGCCAAGGGCCCTGTAATAACCCCTGCTAGCTCCCTCCATACCCTGGGGTGGAGAGCATCTGGACCTGCTGACTTGAACACATCCAGCCCCTCCAGAAGCACTCTAACCCAATGTGATTGGTGTCTTATGGATTTTAAGTATGAGTTTTTGGTAATATATTTACTGGACCCACTGTATAATTAGGAAAAATGTTGGATAGGTTTCAGGCACAGAAAACTATGTAGTTGGTCTAATAAAAGATATTAGCAATAAAACCTGGCTTCTCGCGTATTCTCTAGACCAACACTGCTAAACAACTCTCCAACTCAATCACAAAGATTTTAGGTGTTTTTTCTCAATGACTCAATCTTTATCATGATATGTTTTTGATTGTGTGTACAAGCAACAGATGCTAGGTTTCAAGGAGACTCCATCACTAAAATGAGAGTAAAATATTAGGAGTGGGTAGCTGCTGAGGCAGAAAGAGAACTGAGATGGGAAAGGGAGAATAACAGAGATTCCCTGGTTACTCTTTCCTGTGGTTCCAACTCAGGAATCAAACTCTTTAAACCTAAATTAATTTTAAACTTTCACTCTCCTCTAGGCACAGAATGTAATTGTCTGGTTGAAGCAGAAGGCTAGAAAACCTGGGCTACTTCCTGCCACTCCAGCCTTACCACTATTTCACTGTGTCACAAGGTAGGAAACCACTTACTTTCTGTATGTCTTCATTACTGATCTCATTACTGACCTTAGAAAGCCTTTTGTGAGGTTTCATTAATATATATACAAACAAAATGAACTATGTGACATTTTTAAACTATATATAATATTTCGAACATGACTGTAACAGAGTCCCGGTTCCGACTCTGTTACTTAGAAGGGTAACAGATGAGGAGTAGCACAGTGGGGAAACAGGAAATACCTGACCCCAGGGAACCAATAGGCACCCAGAAGGAAGAATAAGAGGGAGAGAAGATTGCCCAGAGTTGCCTGCGGGCACGGACTAAGTTGGAAGACGGACCAAAGAGGTTGCTCAGGAGAGACTGAGAAGCTCTGACAGGGGCAGAGTCTGCTATCCCCTCTGAAGACAAGAAACTGGAATCGCTACGGCTTGACAGATGGCTATATACCTGAAGAACCTGCTCCACTGGTGAGTCACAGGGATGCAGGAGGGAAGAGGTGACAGATGGCGGTCCGGAGGTGATCGAGATTAGCAGAGAAAGAGAGAGAGAAAAGAGAGATAAAAACGGAGCTAGCGGGGAGTTCCGGAGAAAGATGCTCCATTTGTGAGCTCAAGCCGTGGCTAGGGGGAATCCCCGGTTCCTGTGTTAATTGACCGCTAATAGAATAAGTAGCGGCAGATGGTTAATTAACTGCTAACCTACAGTCTGTATCTAACCTAAGTAATTGCTGGGTGGCTCCTGGTAATTGGCCCTCGGGGCGGGCATTCAGGGTCAAAGTAAAACTGCTGTAAGCAATAAAAAGGCTCGTTAACCTTAGATCGAGCCAGCGTGGTTTTTCCCGCGGGTACTGGCATATAAAATCTCTTCCTCCCCAGAAATTATTAAAGATCGAAGTCGTGGCAGGTGGGAATTGCGGGAAAAGCCAGTCCCAAGGGCAGACATGCTAACAATGACAATAAAGTAAAAGAATATTTAAGTTGAAAAGTGAAGCGTTTAAAGCTTAAAAAGCCCTGTCTGAAGCAACCCTTAAAATTTTAATCCCACTTCCTCATAGCTGCGTGACTATACAGTCTTTTGTAGTGCGACAACACGCTGTCATTTCTGTAGGAGGCTTGTCCAATGCAGGGCAGAGTGCCTGGTTAGGCATGAAAGGAGTGGTAAAACAGAACACATGCTATGCCAAGAAAGAATCTCTGCACACTAAACTTCCCAGTGAGCTTTGTCTAAAGTTGAAAAGCAGAAGTTAAACAGAAAGACGTATATCATGTTCCTATAACCTCTGATCTGGCCCCCCTGCACTGCCAAAGGTTTACAAAGAGGCCAAATATGCTCTGAAAACTAAGGACCCTCCATGAGTTGGGGAGGGTTTGGAAAGTGTAGGGCCACTATAAAAACATAGGGGTTGTGCCAGGTACAGGAGGGGGTGACTACAGAGTCCTCTGGTGACAACCAGTTTGGAGAGCAGCAGTCCCTCTAATCTACTCCTAGGACCAAAGCCCTTGCAAAATATGCCCCTAAATCATGGAACTGCCAGTTCCTCTTAGCAGTCTGCCCCATCCTCTTTTGAAAGTGACAGACAAAGAAAACAATGTTTGCCATAACACTTACTGTTCATTTAGTATTTAGTATTCATTTGGTATTTAGCACATCAAAAGACAGCCTGCAGTTGCGAAAACATCCCCAGGCCCAACAGTCAATTTCTGGCAGCAGGGAATTCTAAAGCAGCAAATTGCTTTGCTGTAGCTGGAGGCACAGGAGCATACACTGTACTGCAAGTCAGGAAAAGAGACAGACCTACTGGCTAATATCAGAATTGCCACTTGGGTAAGAAGGTTAAATCCAGAAACCAACACCTACACATAAACCTTCAAGAAGAAAAGCTTGCTGCCATGTTTCCTGTGCTGAGAGAAGCTTGTAAAACTAGGAGCGCAGTGTGTACTTTACACTCTTCTAAATGTGACTCCTCTGGGGAACAGTGAGAAAAGACAAGAGCAGAAAACTAAATTTGAAAACCAATAAGTGATGTTTAGAAGCAACAAAAAGTTGCAATTTATTAAGAATAAACAAACAACCCAAAGAACTTTATCGAATTCACAGCATTTAAAAACTTGAATGACCTGTATTTCTTTCCAAAATAGTTTCTCTCTGTCGTAGAACCCCCCAAAGTCCAGGTACTGACGAAGGAGCTCAATAGGAGGCTGAGACCCATAACAATCCAATTTAGGCATGTTTAGGTCATCCACAAAAATAATAACTCGTTTGTTTCCTGGTGCACCTAGGAAATAAAAATAATTCAATTAATAAGCATATAAAACAGTGCTAGTACTTTCCATTTATGAGATTAAAATTAGAGGTATGAAAATCAACAGTTAGACTTCTTATACTTAAGAGACTAGCTGGGTCCCAAATGGACAACACTAGCTTTATTCTGCAGTGAAATAATGTGATATTTCATGCACTTCATTCACATGTAAGCATCCACTATACTCTGTAACTACACTGGAATCTACAACCTGAACTCAGAGACATTACTTTGTCATACATAAATAACACTTGGCAGGCTTTACATAATGCAGAAGTACCTAATCTGGATCAGTTTGTGTATTTAAGTGTAATTGTGACAAAGTAGATATTTGAGCTGTGGATGATTACATCTGGAAACTGAAAGGCAGTCTGTTGTGGAGTGGGAAGTCTCTAATTGTGCTTGGTTATTACAAAGCTTTAGAAAAAAGGAAGAGAACTGAGGACACCACAGATACCACTATTGAGGTCCTTCACTTTTATTGAGTGTGTCAAATTGGAATTTGATAAAATTTTACCTTAAGGGCATCTATATGTGTGCTCCAGTATGGAAAGGGAGAAGGGGAGCTTTAATTAGAGTGGCTTTGAGAACCACTCTAATTAAAGCACCCTTGGTATCACAGGTACTCAGCATCCTACACTTCAAAATGGTGGCAGGGACATTTGAACTAAACAAGCTCTAGCTCGACAAGCTCTAGTTCAAACACCCACACCACCATTTTGAAGCGCAAGGATGCTGAATAGATGTGATGAGGAGGCTCCTGGAGTGTGTTAATTAATATGCTCCAGGCAGACTCCATTAATTGAGTCTGCTCTGACGTGTGCTAATTAGTACACATTGGAGCATATGTCTGGCATGTGTATAGGGACTCTAAGTTTTTAGTATGGAAATGTTACATGTATTATTCAATAAGCTGTTTGTAAATAGTAACTCTTATATTTAAGGCAGGGCAGGATAGACCCTAGGGTGGTGGTCCAGCTTACCTTTAACCTCTTCTTTCTTAAGGCACTTAATATGGGAGCATTCATGCATTAAAGGGTGTTAAATGGTGTTAAATACCCTCTAAACATCTTAAAGTTATGCCACTTTGGGCAACGGTTATCTTTGAGATGTTCTACCTAGCTCAAGCTAGGGTATCGTTAGTCTGTTCCAAGAAGATAAAGCAACCAATGTGCAGTCACACAGTGTCCCAGGATGCATGGCTGCCAGCCCCTCTACCCCTGACAAACTTTCCATCCTCCCAAGCTCTACTGGCCAGGAGGAGGTACTGGCCCCAAGACAATACCCCTATCTGACCCCAGCCGGCATGACCGCAGCCCACATGGCACCAAGTACCCCAGGAGACCTGATCAGGGGCTGTGCGCCAGGAGCCAGGAATGCAGCCCTCCCCTCAAAGGCCTAAGCCTTTGTCCCACCTCTGGGCAGCTCTCCCCTAGCCAGGAAAATCTGGGGTGGGAGAAAGGGGGCTGTGGCTTCCTTCCCCAGCCTCCCACTTTCCTAGGTGGGGAAGGGGAGAAAGGGCTGCCTAACTGCGCTTAAACCCTGGCTCCTGGCTCTGGCTCTGCCTCTGCTCACCAGGCCCTCCCGTGGCAAGGTAAATTTGTGCAGGTCAGAGAGGGCATTAAGACTTAACCTTCAACCACTCTGAAACTGCTCCAACTTCAACACTGCTCAACATTCCACGGATTTAGAACGGTTTAAAGGTAACCTGTAACAGCACCCTTACAGACCAAATGAAAAAGTTAGCCTCTAAGGTGCACCCTGTTTTTCCTTCTGCTTGACTTCTAGCATACCTCTCTATTATAAAGAAGTATTCTTTCACACTGCCTAATATAACAATAGTTATGTTAAAATAGATTTTAAATCTCTCATACTTCAATACTGGCCTCAAGTGTAAAACTGAAAGAACTGCATTTGTATAATAATAAAATTGAAATATTACTTGCTGTGTTGAATTGGGCAGTGAGTTTTCTTTGAAGCTAGCCCTCATGGTCACCATATTTTGAAATAATTAAAATACTATACAAAATACTTTACAATTATTGAAATTTGAAAAAGGGAATACAGAATTAAAATCAATACCTAAAATATTTTTCCTTTTCTTTTCTAATTTGGACTCAATAATCTCTTGTGTTCTTGCAGATGATGTCTGAGCAGAGAAGTTTAGGTAAACGGGCACATAGCCTGCTTCTTCTTGTATTCGGTTGAGCAGTCCCCTTGCAACTACAGACTTAAATTAAAAGATGTAAAAAGAGTAATAATAACTGCAAAGTAAATGCAGCTGTATGCACACATCCATATGATTCTATTACACAATGCTTTTGGTAAATCACACATTTGAAGAGCACATAACATAACTAAGTAAAAAATGTGGAACAAACAGCTAAACAAAGGGCCAGATCCTTCTTTTTCTCCTGGTCTTGCCTTCCCTTTGCTCCAGACACCCAGTTGGTCCCATCCCCCTGCCATCCGAAGGAGCAACGTGAGCACCCTTGTAATCAATTCTCAAGTTACAGGAACATGGGAGCCATGCCTGTTTCCCATGAAGTATCTTCTCTGCCTCTCTGCTGCTTTGGGACAAAGGAATCATCCTACTAGATCATATCAAGTTCCACTGTCCTTCTAGCCCAGTCACCATTCTCTGATAACCGCTATTACCAGCTGATTCAGTGGAAGCTATCCTGCAGTAACCAGTTGTGGGATGACTTGCCAAAGTAAAGTGTCCTCCTAACACTTTCTCTTAGCTCCCAATAATTTATAGGGTGGATTTTATTTTTATTATTCTCCATCTTCCATCCTGGTGCATCCTAACATCCTGTTTATGTTTTTTATGGCTACTACAAAATGAGCTATGCAGAATTCTGCCAAGTCCCCTTTCCTGAGTTTCAGTACCAACTGGAATTGAGCATGGCATACAAATAATTGAGATTATTTTCTCCAGTGGAAATTACTTTGTATTTGTCAACATTAAATTCCATCTCTCATCACCAGGGATCCAGGTTTTCTGTTTGCAGTAGAAAAATGTGGTAAAACCTAGATTTTCTCATTTTAAGGAGAAAAACCCGGGTTTTCTCTTCTCAAGAAGAAAAACACAGGGAATTGTGGGTTTTCCCCACCGGCTGGCAGAGTTCCAGCCTGCAAGGGGCTGGGGAAAGTGGAAGGAGGGTGATCAGACAGGGGGCACCATGTGCATGTGTGAGCATACACATGCACATGGCAGCCAGAAGCGCGGCCCCTGCAGGCAAGTCTGTGGCAGGTTGGGGACTGAGGCCATCATAGGGAGGGAGGGAGTTGGGCAAGCCTGGGGCTGAGGGTGCTGCGCAGCCTGGGTGGTATGTGGGGGTAGGGATCCAGAATGCACGGCTGCAGGGCCCAGGCAGGAATGGGGCCACGGACAGCTCATCCAGAGGGCAGTGGGTGGGCCTGGCACCCTGCCTCTATGCATGCTTCTGGGGGGGGAGGAATGGGAGGCATGTGCCCCCCAGATTTGTGCATGGGGCAGGGTCAGGCTATCTATTGAGGGCTTGGGCTCCATGCCCTGCTGCCTTCGCCCCAGGGCCCCTGTAACCCAGTGGGCAAGACCCAGTGTGACAGGGCAGAGTGGGGAGAAGAACCTCAATCCCAGGGAGCCACGCGACCGGAGCCGCACGAACAGACTGTACAAACAGGCGCACTTCTCTGCCGGCACGTGAGTTAGCGCGGAGTTTGCGCGGGAGAGAGTGTGGGTGGGTGCCGGACCCTGCCTGCGCACCCCCCAGGGTAGACAGCCCCAGCCGCAGCCAGCCTCCCAGAGGCATGACACAGATGGGCACGCGCCGCACCCCGAGGGTCCCCTCGGGCTCTGCAGCCCCCCCCTCTGGCACCTCAGAGACGGCCACCCAGACGGAGCCCCTGGTTCCAGGCTCCACGCAGACGGAGCCCCTGGCTTTCGGCTGCGGGAGCTGCCTGTCCCTTTTTCAGGCTCTGGGGCCTGGGAGCATGGCGACCTCCCCTTGCGGGGTCTGCTCCCTTTTGGGGTCTCTGGTGCGCCAGCTGGAGGAGCTCCAGGCCACAGTCCAGAGACTGCGTGCCATCAGGGACTGCGAGCAGGAGATAGACTCCTACTGCCAGGCCCTTCTCCCCCGGGAGGCAGAGGATAGATCACAGTTTCCCTCCACGCCAAAGGAGGACTCTGGGACCTCCTGCTGTGTCCAGCCAGGGGCATGGACCAAGGTGGTCAAGGGCCCTAAGGCCCGCCGCACCAAGGCCCCTCCTCCACCAGAATTGAGCAACAGGAACGCACCTCTTGCTGCCCCAGCAGAGCCTGCTGAGTTCCCGGCCCCCACAGGCAACATGGGCCTAACTGCAGCTCCCGCCCCTGCTCTCCCCAAGACAAAACATAAGGTGTTTGTTGTGGGAGACTCCCTCCTGAGGGGGACGGAGGGGCCAATCTGCCACCCCGACCCCTTAGCCTGGCAAGTCTGCTGCTTCCCAGGCGCCCGCATCTGGGACATTGCGGAGAGGATCCCCAAGCTCCTCAAACCCACAGACCACTATCCCATGCTCCTTATTCATGTGGGCACCAATGACACGGCTCGGAGCACTCCCAGCCAGATCATGAGGCGCTACAGGGATTTGGGAGTGGGGCTTAAGGGTCTGGGGGCACAGGTGGTGTTCTCGTCGATCCTCCCAGTCTCAGGCTATGGGCTGAGAAGGGACAGGAGGATCTATGTGGTCAACCAAAGACTGCGGCGCTGGTGTCGTCAGGAAGGCTTTGGCTTTCATGACCACAGCCCGCTCTTTGGCGAGAGAGGCAGTGAGCTGCTGGGAAGAGATGGTCTCCACCTCTCTCCCCTGGGAAGGAGGCTCTTCTCAGCCAGACTGGCTGACCTGCTCCACTGGGCTTTAAACTAAGCCCATTGGGGGACAGGGGGACTACCGCCACTGCTGGCACGCTGAGCAATCCTTGCAAAGCCAGCAGATCACGGCACTCAAGGGAGCCCACCCCAGCCCCAGCCCTGGTAAAATCTGTGGGCAAGGAAGGAGCCCCCCAGGGGGCACTTGCCTGCCTGTACACTAATGCCAGGAGCCTGGGGAATAAGCAGGAAGAACTCATTCTCCTGCTCAGTGCAAACAATTACGATGTCATAGGGATAACGGAGACCTGGTGGGACTCCACCCATGACTGGACCACGGGGATAGATGGCTATACCCTGTACAGGAGGGATCGTGTAGAGAAAAGGGGAGGGGGTGTAGCTCTTTATGTTAAGGAAAGCTATGCGTCCCTGCAAGCCGATATTGGCGACCAGGGTGGACAGCTGGAGACCCTCTGGGTTAAAATCCGTGTGGAAAATGGCACAGGGGACACAATGGTGGGAGTCTATTACAGACCTCCCACCCAAAGTCCTGAGCTTGACTAGGAGTTTGCCCAGGAACCGGCTGAGGCAGCTTGCTTCAGGACCATGGTTGTCATGGGTGACTTCAATTACCTGGACATCTCGTGGGAGGATCGCTCAGCAAAATCTGAGCGGTCGCAGAGCTTCCTCTCATGCGTGGATGACCTCTACCTGACTCAAGAAGTCTATGGGCCAACGAGAGGGAAAGCGCTGCTCAACCTGGTACTGGCTACTGGGGATGACCTAGTCGGCGACCTAGTGATCGATGGGAAGCTGGGTGACAGCGACCACGAGCTGATCACCTTCACCATCCGCCGAAAAGCTGGCAAGTCAGTCAGCAACACGGAAGTCCTTGACTTCAGGAAAGCCGACTTTGACAAGCTCAGGAGGCTTGTCAGTGAGGCCCTAAGGGACTGTGACCACAGGGAGAGGGGAGTTCAAGAAGAGTGGTTGCTCCTCAAGGGAGCGATCCTCAATGCACAAACTAAGTCTATTCCATCTTGGAGGAAAGACAGCAAGAGGGCACAGCAGCCCCCCTGGCTCTCCAGGGACCTAGCAGACCTCCTGAGGCTAAAAAGAAAGGCCTACAAAGGATGGAGGATGGGAGTCACCTCCAAGGAGGATTATTCTGCACTGGTCCAGTCCTGTAGGGAGCAGACCAGGAAAGCCAAGGCTTCAACTGAACTCCAGCTAGCTTTGAGCATCAAGGACAATAAAAAGTCCTTTTTCAGATATGTGGGGAGCCAGAGGAAAAGCAGGGGCAACGTTGGACCCCTGCTGAACCAGATGGGGCAACTGACAACTGACGCCCAGGAAAAAGTCAACCTATTAAATAGGTACTTTGCGTCGGTCTTTCATCAGACCCATGGGACGCCCATGCCCGCTACAGGGCCGGGAAGTCCGGGTGAGGGTGATCCCCTGCCCTCCATTAATGCTGACTTCGTGAAGGAACATCTTGAGAAGCTGGAAACCTTCAAGTCAGCTGGCCCTGACAATCTTCACCCCAGGGTACTCAAGGAGCTGGCAAGCATCATAGCCCAGCCTCTAGCGTGGATCTTTGAAAACTCTTGGCGCTCTGGTGTAGTGCCCGAAGACTGGAAGAAGGCCAATGTGGTGCCTATCTTCAAGAAAGGGAGGAAAGTGGATCCGGCTAACTATAGGCCCATCAGCCTGACTTCTATCCCAGGTAAGATCTTAGAAAAGTTTATTAAAGAGGCCATCCTTAATGGACTGGCCGACGCCAACATCTTAAGGGATAGCCAGCACGGGTTTGTTGCAGGTAGGTCTTGCTTGACCAATCTCATTTCCTTCTACGACCAGGTGACCTATCACCTGGACAAGGGAGATGAGATTGATGTCATATATCTTTACTTCAAAAAAGCCTTCGCTCTGGTGTCCCATGATCGTCTCTCGGAGAAACTGGCCAATTGTCGCCTTGGGTCCTCCACGACCCACTGGCTGGAAAATTGGCTCCGGGTTCAGACCCAGAGGGTATTAATTGATGGAAGTCACTCATCGTGGTATCCAGTGACCAGTGGGGTCTCCCAGGGCTCTGTCCTTGGACCCATACTGTTCAACATCTTCATTAATGATGTGGACACTGGAGTCAGAAGCGGACTGGCCAAGTTCGCAGATGACACCAAACTTTGGGGCAAAGCATTCACACCAGAAGACAGGCGGGTGATCCAGGCTGACCTGGACAGGCTCAGCAAGTGGGTGGACGAGAATCTGATGGTGTTCAATGCCGATAAATGCAAGGTTCTCCACCTTGGGAAAAAAAACCTGCAGCATCCTTATAGGCTCGGCAGTGCTATGTTGGCTAGCACTATGGAAGAAAGAGACTTGGGGGTCATCATTGACCACAAGATGAACATGAGCTTGCAATGCGATGCGGCGGCTAGTAAAGCGACCAAAACGCTGGCTTGCATCCATAGATGCTTCTCAAGCAAATCCTGGGACGTCATTCTCCCCCTGTACTCGGCCTTAGTGAGGCCGCAGCTGGAGTACTGCGTCCAGTTTTGGGCTCCACAATTCAAAAAGGATGTGGAGAAGCTTGAGAGAGTCCAGAGAAGAGCCACGCGCATGATCAGAGGTCAGGGAAGCAGACCCTACGATGACAGGCTGAGAGCCCTGGGGCTCTTTAGCCTGGAAAAGCTCAGGCTCAGGGGTGATCTGATGGCCACCTACAAGTTTATCAGGGGTGACCACCAGTATCTGGGGGAACGTTTGTTCACCAGAGCGCCCCAAGGGATGACGAGGTCAAATGGTCACAAACTACTACAAGACCGTTTCAGGCTGGACATAAGGAAGAATTTCTTTACTGTCCAAGCCCCCAAGGTCTGGAACAGCCTGCCACCGGAGGTCGTTCAAGCGCCTTCATTGAACACCTTCAAGATGAAACTGGATGCTTATCTTGCTGGGATCCTATGACCCCAGCTGACTTCCTGCCCTTTGGGCTGGGGGCTGGACTCGATGATCTTCCGAGGTCCCTTCCAGCCCTAATGTCTATGAAATCTATGAAATCAATGCTGCTGCTGTGAGCCCCACACTGCCATGCTGAAGCACCCCCTGCACTCCCAGCAGCAGTGAGGGGAACAACTATGCCCTGACATACCTGCTGCTGCTGGGTGGCCACGGGGCATTCCGCCATGGCAGCGCGGGGCTCATGGTGGTAGCATCAAGCTTCTGCACCCACTGTGCCCTGCCACACTGGGTCTCATCTGCTGGGCTGCGGGGGCCCCTGGGGGTGTGGCAGCAGGGAGAGGAGTCTGACCTGACAGCAGGCAGCATGCATCCCCTACACCTCATCCCAATGGGTTTGATATGACTTGGGCCGTTCTGCCCATGGGGAAAAGGAAGCCAGGCTCTGCTCTACCGCAGCAACCACCGCCTCCCACAAGTGGCAGCCAGGACTTGAGGGCTGCTGAGGGGCAGGGGGCTTCAGACCCAGGTCCCTGGCCCCAAAGCATCGCAAAGTTTTGTGTGTGTGTGCATTTACACCAAGCACCACAAAGCAGCACAAGTGGGGCAGCTGCATCTGGACCTGCATTCTAGTGAGCAAAGGGGGCAGGGGGAGCTCTGATTTTCCATGATAAAAAACCCAAAATCAAACACCAAAATGTATAGGTATTTAGAATTCATTTTATTATAGCAATTGAGGCACTGGTAGGCTTCCAAATTGCTTTAAAATAGTAAATGTATCAGTAAAACATTCTGTTCAACTAATACCTATATATATATAGTGGTGGTTCATTTTAATCACAGAAAAAAAATGGATTTGGGGTTTTTTTAACCAGAGAATGTGCTATTTGAAAACAGAGAAAACCAGGATCCCTGATCATCACATTACTATCATGTAGGCTGCTAGTTTATGTCCCACTGAAGCTCCCGAATTTCTCTGGTCCTTGTGCAGGCCGGGTTGGACCCGGGCCCTTTGTCGCGCTGCACGCGGGCTGTGGCCGGCAGCCCGGGCACGCCGGGCCAGAGAGGGCGGGCGCCGAGCTAGAATTAGGCACAGACACGTAACGGTTGATTTTAAGATTGTTTACTTACACTGAGATGGTCGCGGTGCAGGCTGAAAACTTGCTTGAGTTGCGGTTACAAACAGAAAGAACACGAACAATCACGTGGAGTTTGCTAGGCTCCACGCAGACAGAACTCCGGATGTCCAGGACAAGCGCGCCTCAAAACTCGTCGATACGTCTTATAAAAGGTTACCGCTCGAAGACGGGAAGAGGTGGGCGGCGGATCAGGCCGCCAAACTCCTTTGAGTCCCACACAGGGTTTCTATGACCCTGCCGCGTACCCAGAGTCCCCACGAGATGGATGTGGAGTCCTCTTCGGCTTGGGCGGAAACTGCTCACGCCTCTTATATGGCTAGCAGGCCAATCGCTAGCCGCCACGTGGGAATAATTTAGCACTAGCCAATAGCAGGACACAAATTTGCATTCAAAGAGTGGGAACTCTTTGCACCGTGCATTTCTATGTTGCAAAGAAAATGCACCCTGCAAAGACAGCTGCAAAGTGGCGGGAACTCTCTCCTTTGCACGGGGGTTCTCTGTGCAGCAAAACTCCACCGTGCAATGAAGCTGTAATCCCACGGGGATAATTCTAGTGCCGAAGCACACACAAAATCAGACCTTTGGGTCATGACAGTCCTGACTAATGTGAATAATTTCATATCATCTGCAAATCTGGTCAATTCCTTTCCTCCAAGTTTTAAAGATCATTAACAAACACATTCAAAACTAGAAGACCTAATATGGAACCTTGAAGCACTCCATCATTATCCTTTGCTATAATAAAATTGATTGTTTATTTCTACTCCTAGTTTTCTGTCTCTCAGCTGCATTATCATAGTTTGGTAATGTCAGCACTGTGGCTCCAGCTCGCAGACATATCTGAATTAGTTTTAGATTACCCAGCTTTACATTAGCTAACTGGATACTGCTGGCAGGGTAACCACAGAAGTACAGAACTTAGTGCGAATTGCAGAACCCACCTGAGAAGCTGGGTAAATACTTGGTTGGTTAGCCTACACTGAGTTCATGGGAGAAAGACTCGAACTAGCAATTTCAAAGTTAACTGAGGATTCTATGAGTGGCTGCAGTGTAGATAGTGTATGTCATCACTGTTACCAGAAAAATGTAGGTGCAGGATAAGTCTCTCTCCAACATCTCTTGCCATGAAAACTGATGCAAACTTCCTTGACTCAGGGACTCACCTATCTACCAGATGCTGCAACACCTTGCTTCCCACTCAATAGTTCCCATAATCATATCCCAGTTCCCTCTTCCTCTCAGTAATATCTACCCTCCTTTCAAATTCCCCCCACCCTCACCACCCCCAATAACCTTGTCCTAATGAATACTAAATGATAGCCAGGCAAAATTAGGCAGTATACAACTCAGGAGTATTTCTATGCCTTGATGTCTGAATGCAAGTCAGTACATTTTGAAAACCACACCTGATCAATTCCAAAGTTTTAGAGAATGTTCTCAATATCAAGGGGCACAAACCTATTGATTCAGGTGGAATCAAATAATGGGAGAAACCTAACTGCCAGCAAAATCACCATTTAGGTAATCAAGGTACAGGTATGAAGCAGTGGTCCCAGGCTTAGGAGAATGAGGATAGTGTCAGGGTTGCTGGCCCTTTCATCCCATTCTTGTCTTGCTTCCCCGTCAGCTAAGTCCCTTGCCAGCACTCTGGGTCAGGTGAAGCCCACTTAAGGTGAACCCATTTTCTATACCCTCCCAAATGACCCTCCTCTGCATCTGGTATAAACTCTACTGATTTTGGAAAAATCTCAAACAGTGAAAACACTAAATTTCTGTGGAGATACACTTTTCAAGTTTTCTGATTTTCACTAGAATCAAGGTTCTGCTGGGAGGGTGAGGGGATCTAGTTCGATGGCTCTGAAAGCCTGATGGAGTATACAGATTGATTTACACAAGCAGCGTTGCGTATGACTGCGCTGCACAATCCACTTTGTGCTTTGCATTGTGCAGAGGACATACTTTAGATCCTTACCTTGCCCACACCAGTGATCCCTGTGAAGAGTACAGAATGTCTGACAGCTAACAGTTTTTCCAGTAGGTAGCCATAACGCACTGTGTCTGTAGTTGGAACAAGCATTTCAAAAAATGGTACTTGTCTGCTATATTTGAAAGTCGGTGTAATCCTCTCCCAGGGATCAAGTCGCTTGCTATCAAAATCCATGTATACACTCCACAAATCACCAGAGCTTGGAAGCTACGGAGACAAAACATTCCTAAATCATGCTTAACAACATTTACATCTTTAAAATATAGTGCAACCGAAGAGCTTTCAATCCTTTCAGATATTTGCAATTTCCAGAGACACTTTGTGATAAACTGAATTCCCATCTCTTCCATACTGGGCGCATCTACACCTGCCCCTGACTGCGCATTTGGTACTGCACAGTCATTTAGTACTTGCTTTAGTACTAAATGCACATTTAGTACTGTGCATTTGCTACTGTGCAGTTATTTTTAGATTCTATGCTGCTATAGTGACAAGCTACAGTGATGTAGTTCGTCACTATGGCAATGTAGTGTCGGCATCATGTTTGTGCCCATCGACTGTAGTGATGAGCTGCGTCGCTGTAGCTTATTGCTACAGCAACGTAGCGTCTCATGTAGATGCGCCCACTGTTCCTCTATTAGCCTGTTCCCCGCACAGAATTCAGAATGTTATACTTAAATTATTGTGGTGGCTCTTTGTAATAGATGGCATACAAACATCATGCCCATCAGGCTTAATGCAAAAATGGCACTAGTGTGAAAATCATTAGATCAATCAAATGGCTCCAAAGTAGAAAGCTTGCTTTCAACCTGACCACAGCTTAGCCTGATGTCAGCTGATGTAAGTCATGCAGAGAGTCTCAACAAAGCACTCAAATACTGAATATCATCTGCTGGCAGCACAGATACCTTTGCACAGGGATAATCTGTGGAAATGGCTCCGGAAATGGTCCCTTCACATTTGGAGCATCCTTTCAACATGTCTTTGGCCCATTGCCTCCTATCCATGACTCTGAGAGAATGTTTCAGTGCTGGCAAGGGACTTGCTTAGTGAACCCTTCCAGGATAAATCTTCAATTTTAATTGCTTTTCAAAATGTCCCCAAGAGAAGGAATGGGGAGGAAGTAGAGCACCTTACAGAATGCTCCAAACTGGCTTCAAAAGCTAGGAAGTGAAATGAAAGGGAGGAGACAGGTGAGTCAGCACTCTACTCCAGAGGCTGCAGCATTTCAAAAGGGCAAATGCTACAACCCTTTTGGAGATGCCCAAGGGCCAGATTTACCACAGAGGATTTTGACCCTGCACTGCAATATGAAGCTTTCAGGGATTTTGCTGTTTAATGAAAGTCACCACCTTAAATTTGACAGCTAGGCTCTCTCTTAAGTGCCTAAGAATGGCGTCCACAAAAACAAGCAAGCTGAGCAAGAAACTGCCTATGATAACCAGCGGAAAATGCCAAGGAGAGCACTGCAGCTTCTCTCTGTAGCTTCTCTCACTGCCAGCACCAGTACCAAGGCCAGGGCTACTGCCTCCATCCTGCTCTGCAGCCTGCACTGCCTGGCTCTCCCAGCCCCAGCCCCACAGCCAGTGAGTGCAGAGCCAGGAGCCACAGCCCTGCCCCTGCCCTCCCAGTGGATTTCAGAATGTAGGCAGTGCAATACTGATCATAATTAGTGAGGTTTTTTTAATTGTATGAATTTCTCTTTAATTATATAAAAGTGTCAAGGGGGTCCTACACAGGCTGATTTGTCCTGGGCCCTACATCCTCCTCAGATTGGCCCTGGTGGTAGATATGTGTTCAAATACCAAATCAGGTAAAGGACAAATTTAAACCCAAGTCTCCTACATCCTAACTGAGTGCTTTAGCCATTGGCCTATTTGGCATAAGGGGGATAGTATCTTCTCTTCCTGGCTGCCTTCTGTGTGTGTAGGGGGGTGGAAGAGTGGTGGGTTCAAAACATCATTACTACATTGGGCCCTGTAGGTGAGATAAGTGATGAAATCAGTGTGTGCATCTTCATTCTGAATCATTTATACTTGTACAGCATGATTGCAAAGTCATGGGAAAATGCTGCTCTTTTCATTTGGCACAACTTTGTATTCGGCCTGGGTGAAAATGACTGTGCAAGGGTCAAGGCAATGAAGAATTAAGCTAGTATGTCTTTAAAAGTACCATGGGATATTTCAGGTCCACAAGTGATAAGACTTTTGGTTTACATCAGAAAAAGAACAATTCTTTGTTACATTACTGTTTTTATAAACACACAGTATTGTAAATGCTCACAAGTCAACTATTTCTTTACCTTGGCATCAGGATTATCCTCAAACTGTTGTCTTAAAAATGTATCAAAAGCATCCCAGTTGTTTTCAGTTAAATTTCCACCCAGTGACCACAATAAGCAGAAAGCAAAAGTCTGGCAGACTATAGTATTTAATTTTAATTGCTCCTGGAAGGAAAAGACAAGATTGTTAAAAAAAATTCTTTTGTGCATTCCTTTTCTGTTCAGTAATATCTCGAAAAAAAACTTACGTGGTCTGAAATGTGAATTGGCTCCTAACAACAGGATGCATGAAGAGTGAATGAAGCCACTTCTTAATACAAGGGGAATTGAATTAAAAAATGGACATAACATACAAGCCTACGCACAGATGATGCCCAAGCTGCCTTTTAGTGGACTGCATTTTGGTTATCAGTATGCACTTGTGAAGGAATGTTTTGAGTGCTGTAGCAAGCAGCAACTGACTCCTTTTCTTTCACTCTTATCACAAATTGCTGCTCTTTAGACTGAAAAAGCAGATGTTTAAGAATAGAGTAAGCATATTTAGAACTAACATTCTTCAATAATAAAATCCACAGGAAAGAACAGAGGCCCAACCACCTCTGTAAACGTCAATGGACTGAGTTTCCAGTTCATTCTTCCCTCAGCGCATGTGCACATGCAGCTACTGTAAAGCAAATGAACAGGCTGAAGTTGACTCTAGGAAAGAAATTAGCACACTGCTTATACACAACTTAAACTGCCCCAAAGACAGCATAAGTCCCGCACACAAGATCTGTATTGGCACTCAGGCCAAGAATAAATAGTTCAGGGGATTGTCTCAGCAAGCAAATTGTGTTTGTTAGGAAAATATATATTAAAATCTTACAGATGAATTAAAAGTTGGCAATTCAATCGCAGGTTCTAATCATATAATAAACTGTTTCCTGTTTTCTGATAAAGACTTTTCATCCTGCTTAAATACAGGTTTAGAAATGTCTGAAATTATGCTCTTACATTTCTATATCCTGCTAACACTATCAACACTTGCTTTTTTACTTTTAGGTGCATTTTAAATGCAAATTGCTATTTGCTCTGGTTGAAACTGCTTTTCTCCATGTTAGTTTTCAGAATGTTTCACTGAGCAGAAAGGCTTCAGTGTTACTCTAAATAAATTATGCCTTTGGAATATCAGTCATGTATATCAAGGCTGGTCAACTGGTGGCTACCAGCAGCTCCCAACAGATTAACCTGTGGCCTATGGGCTTCTGGTCCAGGCACCACTCTCTCCATCACGCTGCTGCTTTTGCTGCTGGGGTCTCCAGGCTCCCACTCACTCCTCAAGTTCCTACTGCCTACCCCCACCCTTGGGGGTGGGGTGATACAGTGCAGCCCGTGGACAGGGAACTGTATATCAGAATTGTGAGTAAATGTTTTCATACATTGACATTTCCCTCACCCCCCTGCTTTACTGTAGCAAGTTAAAGGGTGCCATGAACGGCGTGTGCCCCTGGCACCTGGAGAGGCATGGCTGCACGGGCAGTGGCGGGAGCACGGTGGCGATGGGAGCATGGCAGCAGTGAACAAGGAGCTCCCACAGATGACACCAGCACTGTTGGCAGTGGGGGTAGAGGGTGGCGAGCGCCAACCAGGGGTCGATGACCACCCGCAGGCACCGCTGGCAGCATCGGCGGTGGCTAGTGAGGATTGCTGACCACCCGCAGACGCTGTCGGCGGTGTCAGCAGTGGGGTGGCAAGTGGTGACTACCCACAGACACCACTGACAGTGTTGGCAGCGCCTTTTTGCAGGGGGTGCACTGCCATGCTCAGGGGGTGCACGTGCACCTGCATGCACCCCCTATGCGTCGCCCCTGAAGGGTGCTTTTGATTTTCCAAGTATTATGCCAAGTAGTTGTGAGTGAGGGTTGTTCCTGAAGTTTTAAGAATGGATTCAACAAACCCTTGTCTAGGATGGCTTAGATAGGGATGATTCTGCCTTGAGCAGGAAGTTGGACTAAATGACCTCCTGAGGTCCCTTCCACCCAAACTTTTCTATAATTCTACCTTAAGTGCCTTATATAGGAGTACATAAATATTTATACCATTTTAAGATCAGGACCTCCTTTTCCAAGTAGCAGAGACTCCAGTAAACAACACAGGGTAGAAACTTTGCTGATATCCACTTGTGGAATAGCTTGTGAGCACTTTTTATTGACGAATTTTAGAGTATCTTCAACATACCGACAAAATAGATTAAACAAATACTCTTTTGTGTCTTCATTTAACTAAAATTAAAACAACATTTTTGTTAATAATACACTGCTTTTTAAACACAACACATTTCATAACAGCAATCTCTAAAGCATCCTGAACATACACAATATATTGATAAACTTTGCACCTGTAGACACACACACACACACACACACACACACACTTACAGATATTACAAGCATGCAATTAAGGGATTATACCTGTAAGACTACTTCTGCAACTCTAATTCAAATGAGGAATCTTAATTCACATCAGCAGTCCCATAAAGACTGCTCTGAAATGTCTCAAAACTCAGAAATTCTGTGAATTATGAAACATCATAACCAGAAGGAAATATGATTACATCCTGCTTACCACCAAACAACTTTGAGGTAAGCAGACTATTCCAACTTTTCTCTGAGCCTAACCTGCATAAAATTAACTGTGCCAAACAGGAGATTTTACCACATGTTTACATCTCCTATGAAATATGAATTTTCATTTCTACCTGGGAGAACTTTTACAATCATTTCTCCTATGCCTTAAGAAGGGTGCTTGTACCCAAAAGCTTGCAATTAAAGATTTTTTTTGCAAAAATCTAGTTGGTCTAATAAAAGATATCACCTCTACCATGAGTTCTGATTCCTTCAAAACTCAGAAGTGCTCAGATGTATGCTTTGTATATTTGTAAATATATTCTGTTCATGTTAATGCATTCCATAACATAATTTATTATATTTAATAGTTCATTAGAATTTATTTCCTTCAATATTTACTAAATAACTTCTTGTCAATAAGTTATTTCAGGGAAGTTTGGAAAAAGTGTCACACCTTTATGTAAGCATAATTTTTCTGTTACCTACTTTATTTGCAAGAGTTGCTAACCAAGTCTTTACATACGGTATCCACTTCAGTTTCTCTGGGTCAATGTATACCATTCCACATCGGCTAACGGTTGCAGGGGAGGCAACTTTTAGATCCTGTACCTGAAATGTATAGATACTGCAAATTAAACACCATCCACCACACTTAAAATGCACATAATAGTTCTAGTTCCCTTCACCCTGATCTGACTTGTGGGAAGACATTCAAGTATATGAGCTATTCACTTCCTTATTGGAGGTAACTTTTATTCAAGTTAGCTTCTTTAAATGTCATCCTTATTCTCTGGTTTCTTCTCACCAGTTAAAATTTAAACAAAAATGCATAGCTGCTACAAAAAATATTCTTCTTTGGCATCCTGACTCTCCTGTATGGATTCAGAGGGAATAAATCACAGACATATTCACACAGCAAAGAACTATACCATCATCTCTACCAAGAAACTGATTTGCATTAATAAACAGGTCAGCTAGTGAAATATTTGGAAACTGTGGAAAAACTATATGGACAATTTCAATATAGAAAATGAATTCTCTCTCTGATATGAAAATACTCAGAAGTATATTTCAGTAGTATTTTAGCTGATGTTATTTTTATTTAATTATAGCTTTCAGAGATCGCAAACAATACTATTCTGGGCTTAATACAATACCACTTAAGTAAGACTATGTAAATGGTAATTTACTACATTAGGTAGAACCCTATGCCTATGATCATATTCAGGTATCAGGAAGCAGATGTTTTTGGGTTTGTTTTTTTTTTACCTATAACAAGGTTATTCATGTTTTACTAACTTTAGTCAGTCACTTCCATGACTAAATCCTTCTTCTCAAAATTGTCAGGTTAAATACTAATCCCAGGAGAGATACAGAAGCTCTGCATCAGGTAGAAAATGTTTAGCTGTACTAATGATAAAGAAGGACATGAAAATGAGTGGGATTTCAAAGGAAGTGGGGGGAAAAGTTGGGTGAGCTAATAGTAATTATTAGGTAATGGTGTGACATTACAGAAAGAGAAAGGATTTAGACAAGATATTAAAAACAATTTCAGACAGTGAAATTTGGTAGGAACCTGTCTAGTTTTCTTTCTGAGATCCAGGAATAATATAACTCTCTCAGAAAGGCAAATCTATTTCTGCATAATAAAGTTAGGTGAATAGATGTCCAGTGGAGAGAAAAAGGATAAACCACAACAAATGTGGTTGGACTTCCCCGGACAGCACTCTAGCCAGGATACCACAGGTCATCCATCATCTATTCCCTTTTCTGGCACTTCTTGTGAAGCTCAGCCACTAATATAGTCATTGGAAAAAATGGGTGCAGGAAGGAAACTTCTCCCTCACTGGGAATAGGGCCCCTAACTAGCACCTAGGGTCCCTTCCCTTTCAGGTCAGCAGCCACCTTACTGAGACACACATCCTGTGGCTTTGTCCCTTCCTCCTGGCTCCACATATTTCTCCACATACTAGGTGCCTGGGGGGACAGCTTCAAAAGGAACACTAGAGAAAAGGACTGAATAATGGGTGACACTGAATAATGAATGGCGAAAGGAGTGAATAACGGGTCCCAGTTTGGATAGCGGTTCATGTTGGGACCGGAGAGCGGGCAGAAGGGAGCTGCCTCTCACCTGCAGTGCACCACATGTTCATGGAGAACCTGGTGCTAAATCACTTGTAGATAACCTGATTCTGCATCAGGGTTTTTTAATTTATAAATTTATTTTTGCAACCTCAGGAAGCTCCAATGGCTTTGGGCAGATGAGTACCTGAGGAGGGTAGTGGAACCTTGGTGAAAGAAATGCCATCAAAAAGCAAATGAGCATAATCACTCAGTGATTTTGCCAGTGGCATCCAAGCAGGTCAGGTTGTGGCTGGCAAGCAATCTAGGAGTGGAACCCCAAAAGGCAGGCAAATGGAACACCTCCTCTGCACTGGTGACTCCTGCATTGCAGCTGGTTCCAAACATATCAACTCCCACCTTTCCTTTGGACCAAACCAGTGTAGTCGAGAGGTGGATGCTAATACACAGGCAAAGCAATATTTCCATATCAACCATCCAGGCTGTTGCAGCCATACCACATGGAGAGGTGTCCATCTACTCCATCTTTGCTGGCAGCAAGGACACAACATGGAAGGTGGCAGTTACAGGTTATAAGCTTTCACTTGACTGGCGTACAGGAGGGCACCATGGGTCACCTTTGACAGCGGGAGGAATCATCGTGTTTCACTGGTCAGCTACCACCCACCATAATGCCAGGCAGCCCCCAGACAGGTGCTGACCCACCAGAGTCTGTCTGTCTCATTGGGTTCATGGGGCTAGACCAAGAACCAAAAAGCAGGCTGAAACCTTGCACCTGGCAAAAACAAGAAACCAAGAACTTTCTGGCTTGGAAGCTGGAATGTCAGGACCATGTGTCCTGGTCTGACAGAATATGACAAGCTACAGTACACAAGCAGTAGAGGTGCACCGATACATCAGTCTGATATTGGATCGGCACCAATATAAAGAAAATTGAGTGCATCGGAAATTGGCCTGATGTGGCTGAAAATTTAGCCATGCATATGTGCAGTCGCAGTGCAGAATACAGGCAGCAAGGAGCAGAGCCTGGCAAGGAGCAGAGCCTTGGAGAGCTGCATGGAGCTGCATGTCTGGGGGGTGTGGGGATAGGGGTGGCTCCCACCACTGTGCATACCCTGGGAGGGCATGTGCCCCCTGGATCTGCATGGGGCAAGGTGGGCTGCAGCTGTGGCAGGCTGTGTTCAGGGCAAGTGGTGGCAGTGCTGGGAAAGGGACTACAGGCAGGGCTGCACCCACCCCAGATTTCGCCATATCTCCCCACCAACCCCTCCTCCCAGCACCTGCCCCAAGCACAGCTTGGACCAGCCCTGCCACGAAAAGCCTGGCAAAACCCCTGCCCCAGCCCACAGCTGCAGCCTGCCCTGCCCTGCCCCACACAGATCCTGGGGCACACCCCTCCCACCCCTTGCTCTTCCAGGGTGCACGGAGTGGCAGGAGCTGCCTCCCCAGACAAGCCGCAGATCTGTCCCATGCCTCGCCTCAGTGGGTCAGTGCCTGCCCCAGTCCCTGTTCCAGCCCCATTCCCTCCCTCACTGCAGGGGGGCATTGATCTGCCCACCCACACCCCTTTACTCCCTTTTCCCCTCCACCACAACATACTTACCAGCTGTATGCAGCTGTATCGGAAATCAGATTGGTATCGGCCAATATGACTCCTTAAAAATCAGCTATCAGTATTGGCCCCCAAAATCTCTATTTGTGCACCCCTAATGAGCAGCATACACAAGTCAGTCTTGATTGGCTGTGAGCTGTATAAACTCACCGTTGACACTGCAGCACTCCAGGAAACAACAATTGCAGGTGCTGGTTGTATCCAAGAGACCAATTATACCTTCTTTTGGCAAGGTAAAAGTGCTGAAGAAAATAATCTGCGCATCATCGGTTTCACTATGAGCAACAAGGTGGCAAGCTTATAGAATCACCCATTGGGACGTCAGAGCACATCATCTCACTTGGACTTCAGACCACTGACTTTGCGAACATCATCATTGCTTATGTATCAACACTCAGCTTCAGCCCTGAGCAGAAGAATACATTTTACGACACTCTGCACCATGCTGTCAAAGGCATACCATCAGCTGAGTAACTATTCCTCCTCAGAGACTTTAATGAAAGAGTCATCACAGACAACAACTCATGGCCAGGTTGCCTAGGACATTTTAGCATAAGCAAGATGAATGAAAACGGCCAACAACTTCTTGAATTCTGTGCCAAAACCAACTGTGCATTACAATTCATATTTTGCTGGAAAAGATTGTCACAAAGTGTCATGGAGACATCCATGATCAGGCCACTGGCACCAACTAGATCTTGTTATTGTTAAAAGGAAAGTTCTACCTTCAGTGCAGAAGACCTGCATGTTCCACAGTGCAGCTTGTGACACTGACCACTCCCTGATCATTAGCAAAGTGAAAGTTACAGCCATGAAACTACATAGAACAAAACCTAGGAATAAGCCCAAAATCAATCCCACTAACACCAAGAACTAGAGAATGTACCAAGAGGTTGTAAAGGCTTTTGAACTTAGTATGTTTGGGAAGGAAGTCACTACCAGAGAAAGCAGAGGAAACCTTGGAAAATTTAAGAACTGCAATCCATGAAACAGCTAAAGCTACATTTGGGGAAAAGAGACCATCCAATAAGGACTGGTTTGAAGAAAATGCAGAAGAACCATTACCTCTCTTCAACATCTCAAATGCAAGAAAACAACAGAGAGCACCAAAGCGAGACTTCAACAGGCAAAAAACGAGGTACAGGGAGCAACCAGATACTGTGCAAATCAGTACTGGTCTAAGCTCTGTAATGAGATACAGATAACCTCAGACATGCAAAACCAAAAGTCATGTATGATTGTTTGAAGAAAGCTCTCTAGGCTCTACTGGCAAGGTTACCTTTCTCGCGTCATACATGGTAAATCCATTATAGATAGAAGCAAGCAGATGTCTCACTGGGTTGAACACTACTCAGAGCTACACTCACAAGAAAGAAACATCACCAACAAATCACTGGACCAAATACCAACTCTACAGGTCATGCCAGAGTTAGATGTGGAGCCCATTGTAGAAGAGTCAAGCAAGGCCATTGATTTATTATCTAGTGGCAAGGCTCCTGGAAAAGATGGCACCCCAGCAGAAATTCTCAAGTGTGGGAAAGAAAGCCTACTACCATATCTTCATTAGCTGCTACTCAAATGCTGGAAAGAGGGTGTGGTACCACAAGACCCCTGCTAAACCAGACATTGGACTCCTGCTAAACCAAATGGGACAAGTGACAGTCAACACCCAGGAAAAGGCCAACCTGCTTAATGGGTATTTCGGATCGTTTTTTCACCAGCCCAATGGGCCGCCCTGCCTAACATGATGTGGGATGGCCAGGGTGAGGGTGAATTTATTACCCAACATCAGTGTAGACCTTGTAAAGGAATACCTTGAGAGGCTGGACACATTCAAGTCAGCTGGTCCTGACAGTTTGCAACCCAGGGTATTTAAGGAGCTGGCAGGCATCATAGCCCAGCCACTGGCAAGGATCTTCGAGAACTCGTGGCACTCAGGTGAAGTACCTGAAGATTGGAAGAAGGCCAATGTGGTGCCTACCTTCAAGAAAGGGAGGAAAGTAGATCGGGGGCACTACAGGCCAATCAGCTTGACCTCAATCCCTGAAAAGATTTTGGGAAAAAATTATCAAAGAGACTATTCTTGACAAACTAGCTGATGGCAACATCCCAAGGGACAGCCAGCAAATGTTTGTTGTGGGTAGGTCTTGCCTGACCAATTTCATTTCTTTCTATGACATGTCACCTGGATAAGGAAGAAGAGATTGATATCATATATATGGACTTTTAAAAAGCCTTTGATCTGGGGTCCCATGATCTCCTCATGGAAAAATTGGCCAACTGCAGCCTCGGCTACATCACAGTCTGATGGTTGGGGAATTGGCTCCGAGGTCGGACTCAGAGAGTCCCGTCTTGCTGGGAACCTTTGACCCTACTTTCCTGACTTCCTCCCCCTAAAAGATAGGATGCCTATCACTCCTGCTAAGTGTTATATTCTCCTTCCACAACAACATGAAAACAACTGTTCAGTTTGATGGGCCCACTTCAGACAGCATTGAGATGAAAAGCAGAGTGATGCAGGGTTGTGTTCTTGCCCCTACATACTTTGGAATCTTCTCGGTATACTACTGAGCTGTGCATTTAAAGACATGGAAGGTAGAGTATACCTTCACACTAGATTGAATAGGAAACTCTTCAACCTGTCATGACTTAAGGCAAAGACTAAAGTTATAAAAGTGCTGCTCAGGGAGCTTCTATTCCAGGTGGGTCTGATTTAAATCAAATCGATTTAAATCACAATTAAAATCACTGGTCAGAAAGCCTCAATTTAATCATTGTTTTCTACAAAAAGTGAATTCTTGTTGTTTGATATCTTTTATTCATTTACACTTCTTGAAACTTTGCACTTTTAGAGAAAGGTAAGGGCTTGACTGTGTACACAAACTTGCAGAGAGACAACAGGGCTGATGGGTGGGCAATTAGGTCTGTTATCTCTCCTCTCCATATAAAAAAATACTATTACATTTTTAAAAATCTGATTGAAATAAAAAAATATGATTTTTAATTTTTTTTAATCATTGATTTTTATCCACTCTGCTTCTATTCATTGATGATGCTGCCTTTATAACCCACAATGAAGACCTACTACAAGAACTCATGGATTGCCCCTCAACAGCTTGCCAGGCATTTGCTCTTACCATTAGCATAAAGACAACAGTTGTATTAGGACAGGGAGTTCCACAAGATCCAGCAACCACCCTTAATGAGAACCAGCTAGAAGTAGTACAAAAGCTCAGCTACCTAGGCTCCACAGTGACTACCAACCTCTCACTGGATGATGAATTTAATGTTTGCATCGGAAAGGCTGCCACCACCTTCAACAGACTAAAAGAGGATAGAACAACTCAAAACTTACCATTAAGACCAAAATGCTAGTGTATAAAGCTTGCATACTCAGCACTCTCATGAATATGAGTCGTCAGTGTGACAAAGTCATCAGCAAAGTAACTGCACTTTATCGTGCATCAGCAGATGCATGACAAACAGAACCAAGGAGGTGATACTTCCCATCTACTGAGCACTGGTCAGACCGCAGTTGGAATACTGCATCCAGTTTTGGGCACCACACTTTAAGAGGGATGTGGATAACCTGGAGAGGGTCCAGAGAAGGGCCACTCGTATGGTTAAGGGCTTGCAGCCCAAGCCGTACGAGGAAAGACTAGGGCACCTGGACCTTTTCAGCCTCCGCAAGAGAAGGTTGAGAGACGACCTTGTGGCTGCCTATAAATTCATCATGGGGGCGCAGAAGGGAATTGGTGAGGCTCTACTCACTAAGGCGCCCCTGGGGGTTACAAGAAATATTGGCCATAAGCTAGCAGACAGCAGATTTAGACTGGACATTAGAAAGAACTTTTTCATAGAGTGGCCAAAATCTGGAATGGGCTCCCAAGGGGGGTGGTGCTCTCCCCTACCCTGGGGGTCTTCAAGAGGAGGTTAGATAAGCATCTAGCTGGGGTCATCTAGACCCAGCACTCTTTCCTGCCTATGCAGGGGGTCGGACTTGATGATCTATTGAGGTCCCTTCCGACTCTAACAGCTATGAATCTATGAATGTATGGTGAGAAAACATGGGCAACTTATGCACATCAACAGATAAGGTTAAACAGCTTCCACCTGTGCTGTTTACTTTGCATACTCAACACCAAATGGCCTGACAAAGTTACCAGCACAGAGGTTCTTGAAAGGGCAAATTTACCAAGTGTGACAACCCTATTCAAACAGAGATGACTGTGCTAACTATGCCATCTGAGCAGATTGGAAGATGGACATATACCCAAGGATATGCTATATGGGGAACTGTCACAGGTGTGGAAGATTAGCCATGTCCTCCCAAAGTAAAACTGCCATCTGTCACATTGGACCGGATAGTCTCCTTAAACTCACCTGCCATGACTTAGAAAAAGGAAGGAATCAAAGATGAATACAGTCTTAAGAGATAAGGCTTCGTTCTGTAACTTAGAAGGTTGGCTTCACTTCACAGGGCTCCACCATCCCCATGCTTTCCCTTGCCACACCAGATGTTCTGACTTTACTCAGTTCTCCTTTGTGGGAGTCTCAGTTGCCGGATGGCCTTGATCTGCCTCTAGGCAGCCAGTTCTGTGCTATTGGTCACTTACCTCGTTCTTCCTCACATGGGTCCCAAGCTGACAGTCCCGCAGTTCATCTTGGCCCTTATCTTTCAGGGCCAAATCACACTGGGCACACGCCCCAAACTCACATGAGCACTTAGCTCCGTCTCTTCTTCCCTCCAGGTCCCCTGAATGGCTGCCCAGACCCCCTGGATCCAGATTCACCAGCTTGGATGCGGCAGCTGCCTCATCTCCCTGTCTCCACAAGTAAGTCAGTCTTTGGGACTCTCCCGCAAGTCCCCTTGCTCAATCCCTTGCTGTCATCTCCCCACATTCCTTCAGGTTTCCTCTCGTGTAACTTCCCTGCTCCAATCAACGCCTACTACCTGGTCAGCTTCCTTTTAAATCCCCAAGCCAAATCACCAAGCTTTATTACAAAGATGCATACAAGCAAGATACGAAGGTATTTGGAATTGATCCTGACCAATGAGAAACCTTGGCAAGTGATCAAAATAAGTGGCGTTATCATCTCCACCAGGGCATCAAAGTCCACAACAGGAACTGGCTCTAACAACTTGAAGAGAAAAGAGTCTGTAGGAAGCAGGCAGCAGGAAGCAGGCACCCATACACACTTGCAACCATTGTCACAGATCATGCAAATATCAGATTGGACTATTCAGTCACATGAGACACTGCAAGCCATTTACATCATAGGCTGCAATATCTACCATCTCTCCACTGAAAGAATGCCAAAAAAAAAAAGGGGGGGGGGGGTAAGCTGCAGCATGCTGGCCAAAATGCTGCATTGAGAAGTCACATAGACCCAGCTTCCAATGTCCTCTGGGTGAGGGGGCCTATAACCAGCATCCTAAACGAGTGTCCTAGTCACTAAGCAACTGGAAGGAAAAGATGGGGCACTCTTCTCTCCAATGTTGTTGCCAATGTATATATATGCACAAATAGTTGTCCACACACAGGACTTCATAGCTAGAAACTGAATTCCAACACGTGTTTAAGCAGCATTTTTATATGACCATGTAGATGACCAAAACTGGACACTTAGAAAACCAAGGAAGAGCAGAATTCTACCCTCTTTAACTACTTGATGACAAAAGTTATTTGGCTTTGATCGTGAATGGCTAGCAAGGGAAAAGAACATTTTGGAAAAAGTACCAAGCCATCTATCATAAACAGAAAGAAAGAAGCAAGACAGGACAACTTTTAAAAACAAATAGCTATTCAATTCAGTTGTGGGTCAAGGGACTAATCAATAGAGCAGTTAAAATCTAAGACATTACAGTACCTCAAACATCATATGGATGAAGGGTGTAAGTTTGATTCTTTCACTGTTGGCCAAGCACAGCATCTTGTTATCATCCAAGACAGTGTTCATATTTTCAATCCATAATGCATCGACTGGCCCATCACTAATGATCCACTTGTGATCTTCCGAAGTGTCATTTACAGCCGCCCGAACACTAAGTGCCATCAATCCATCTTTCCACTCCAAAGTTAAGTTATTAACTTCGCCATACAATTCCCCCATTGTAATCGATTTGGGGTTCAAAATATATGTTTTGACAGGCTGGTAAAATGGGTTTTGCTCCCCAGCCTCATGCAATTCTCCTAAGGATTGTGCCAGAACTTGATAAACTGTAGTTTTTCCACCTCCTGTTGGCCCAACAAGCATAACGCCATGCCTTACTAGCATGGTTTCATAGAGCTGTATGACTTTATGAACCATGCTGTCTTCCGGTTGCAATCCTTTTGAAAGCATGACATCTATAATTGTTGATTGTAGGATTCCATAGTCATGGTCTGGGATTATAACTCCCGGGAAAAGATCAGAAATAATTCCACTGAAACAAACAAAAGAAATCTTGTTTATTTTTGTCAATTAATGTGCTACTTGGATTATATTTAAAATAATGCATTTTTATTCTTTAGTATTGCACATCTTTTTTGATTTGCTGCTGTTTTCATAAGGACAGCTTTTATACAGGCCTATAACCTGATAGGCAAGAAGGAATGTTTTAGATTTTATAATCCAAACTTTTTAGTGTGGGTGCCTACAAGTTGGTTCCTACACCCATATTTAGGTATCTAGAGTGGTGATCTAACCAAACCCAAAATGTGTCCAGGCACCTAACACTTTATGGGTGCCTGTACACAGGTAGGGAGGCTGCTCCCACATGCTGTAATTATAGCAGATAGGAGCAGACTCGATTAATCAACTCTGCTGCCGCATGCTAATTAGCGTGCATCCAGCAGCCTCTGCATCTCATGTATCAGTGCACAATGTCTCTGTGCTTCAAAATGGCATCGGGGTGCTTTAACTAAAGCTCGTTCAATAAGTTTTAAAGTGCCCCTGTTGCCATTTTGAAGTACAGGGATGCTGATATATGAGATGCTGCGGGTGCTTTAATTAGAGCAGCTTTCGGAGCCACTCTAATTAAAGCACCCCCCCACCCTCCCTCAGAGCACGTGTAAAAAGGCTCCTTGTGCCTAAACTCCTCTGAAACCCTAAAAAGGATTTAAATGCCTGAACACTTTTTTTTTGGAAATGGCCCCTGCTGCTCAAAAATGCTGAGCACCTTCAGTTCCAACTAAGGTGAAGAAAATGCATATATACTGCACTTATTCAAACATCAGGCTTTCTTAGGCACAGCACTTACAAGCAATACTTTCCTGAATAGGTGTCTTAATCTGATGCCAATCTGTAGGGGTGCTAAAAAAATTTTAACCTAAGTGATCTGTGATGCAAGTAACCTATTTTATAAGTTTAAGCCTGAGACTTTACATGAAGCAAGTTTCCTAATATTTTCTTTGCTATTTCTTATATCATGTTTTCATGGTTTGTGCTATGTATTTATTAGAATGACATCATTACTTAAATAAATGTAATTCACATTTCCCCCTCAGTACTGTGAAAACAGTTGTAGTTGTGAGACCACAGGACAAATTTCTAGTTTATCTTTCTTGCCAGTTGAATTGGCTCATTAAGGGAGAAACAAGATTTCACCAAACCTTTGCCTAACAATACCTATAAAGTGTAATGGCTTCATGTGAATGGGTCAGGGACTGAAAAGTTTATTAGTGAGAAACTGAACAGATTTTTTTTATCACTTCTGGAATACTGTACTTAATGACTCAGATAGGGTAATAAATTAAATCCCATTTTGTGCCATGCTGCATCTACTAAATATACAGCTGACACAAGCATAAAAACACAAGGACCACATCCCCACATGCAGGTACATGTGGTTTGTGGCACCACAAACTGCACATGTAGAACATTAAAATATGCCTTGTGCAACAAATCTGCAGTGTGAGGGTAAAATCTGCTACCAGAGTTTCTTGGGAGAAACTCCCCCCCCCCAAAAAAAAAACAAAACAAAACAAAACAAAAAAACAAACAAACCCCAGAATCCAGGGGGAAAAAAATGGCATGGCATATGCCATACTAGCATGTGCCAGAACAAATGGAGGCTTGATCTTCTAGGAAGACACTCTGACTGCTAGTCAGTCTCCACACCTCCATTTGTGCCCTGGCTGCTCCAGCACACCAGGAGCTGGGAGGAGCTGAGCAAAGTCAGTTTGTCCGAAGCAGGACGCAACGTCCTGCAACAAAGTGCACCTGTAGGGGTATCTGCTGCGACACAAAGTAGCAGCATTAATTTGTGCCAGTACTACTTGTGCTGCTGCAGGCACCGCCCTCCCCCCCCCCCCCGGCACATCTGGACACAGCCAAGGTGCTCAACTTGTATCAGTTAAAGCTATATTCATAAAACAGGTGCTTTCAAACTTTGATATTTACCAATCTGAGGTGTATAAATACAGTCCAGTATGTATTTCTGTATGTGTGTAAGTGAACCAAGTTAGGCCCTCAGCAAAAAGGAGAAACCACAAATAATAGATTTGGTAAAGGTAACTTGCCCAACACTGTTACACAAAGCAGTCCCCAGTTTCCATCAGTACCCACCTTCCAATTTCTGAAGTGAATTAGGCAGGAGTCCCTTTGACAAAAGCATCACTCACTGCACAACCTGAATTTATTTAGCGAATACCATCATCCCTGCATTTACAGTGATTCAGGCAGGGGAAGAGAAACTTCATACAATCATGATGTAGTTATAAACAGTAATATAATGTATAAGCAAAAAGGAAAGATTTAAGGTTATATGCACAAATTTAATTCAAATCTTGAGTATTCTCATGTGTTTGATTTTCAAACTTAAGAGCTTGATTTTAACACAGGGTATTTTGGAAGCAGTTTCCTAGTTGCTTGGAGGGTTTTTTTTAACAAAAATTTTAAAAAGAAAGTAAGTTCATGTGCAATTGTAATTCTCCCTTCATGGATAATTAACTAGGTTTGAACGAAGGACCTTCACAGTCCTGGCACAAATCTCTACTGTTAGTGAACAGCAGCAATAAGCTATTATCCTGTGAAATAATCAGCAAAGGTATAACATGATTCACTAGATATTTACACAGGAGTAACCCCATTTTATAGACAAACAATTAAACACGAGAGATGCAGCTAAGTCCTTCTAAGGCAATGTGGCTAAGTGATTTGATTTGATTTGATTTGAGCGTGGCATACTCAAGATTGAAGTGTTTTCCCAGCTCTGTTAGAAGTAACACTTGGCAACAGCCTCTTAGTTATTCTTTCTGCAGAACAGTGGTTGCCAGACTTCATCAGGTGAAGCAGAAATTAGCCCCACACCTTCTCTGACTGCCACTCCATCCATTTCCACTGCCTAATCTGCTGCTCTGCTTTCTGCTCCCTGCCCTGTGCTCCCTGACCAAGAGGGATCCGGGTTTTCCATTTCCCACAGAAAAACAGTAAACCATAGATTTTACCTTTTACTGGAGGAAAACAAAGATTTCTCATTTTACTAGAGAAACCCACAGATTTTGCAGTTTTGCAATGAGCTCCCTGCAGGCTAGTGGAGTTCCAGCCTGCAGGGGGCTAGTCAGGCAGGGGGCACCATGTGCATATACATGCACATGGCTGCCTAGCAGCCTGGAGAGCAGCTCCCACAGGTAAGTGTGTGTGTGTGTGGGGGGGTGAGGATTAAGGCCCCCATAGGGAGGGAGAGAGGGAATTGAGCAGGGCTGTGGCTGGGATGCTTCCCAGCCAGGCAGTGCCTGGGGCTTGGGGCCCAGGGCCATAGGCAGCTTGTCTGGGGGGTAGGGCCAGCTCCTTGCTGCTGCATGCACTCCTGGAAAACAGCGGGGACCCATGCCCCACAGATCTGTGTGCAGGGCAGGGACTGTGTCCTGCCTACTTCAGGCTTGGGCTCCCACCCTCCTGCCCTCCCCTGGGGCCTCCTCAGCCCAGTGTGTGACCCGGCACTGCAAAGAACAATGGAGTGGTGCAGGAAGCTGCCTGCCGCTGAGTGCTATGCTGCCACGGCCCCTGCGTGCAGCCCCACACCAGTGCCCCTGTTGCAGCTGGGCAGGCAGGGGACGCATCACCAGAGCAGTGTGGAGTTCACTGCATGGCTTCACTGTTCTTTACAGCACTGGGTCACACATGCTGGGCTGTGAGGTCCTGGGGAGCAGGGGCAGGTAGCAGGACAGGAGCCCAAGCCTGAAGTGGGCAGGGCACAGCCCCCACCTCACACACAGATCTGGGGGTATGGGTCTCCCCTGCCCCCTAGGAGTACATGCCATGGTGAGGAGCAGCCTTCCCCACTCCCCCCCCGCTCCCCCGCCCAAGCCCAAAGCAGGCAGGCAGCAGAGGGGAGCCAGGCTCTGCTCCACTGCAGCAGCCACTGCCTCCTGCCAAGGGCAGGGAGACTGTGGACCTGGGTCCCTGGTCCCATAGCCCTGGCAGCTGGGGGCCCCCTCCAGAAGAGCTGAGTGAACAGGAGCTGTGGGTGTGGGGCGAGGGACACCAACAGGGCTGGGGGGGGCTGTGGGGAGGAGTGAGGGGCAGGAGCAGGGCTGAGAGGTTGTTGGGGGAGGGGCACTAGCAGGACCAGGGAGCTGTGGGGGAGCAAGAGATACCAGCAGGGCCACAGGAACTGTGGGTGGGGAGTGAGGGGCATGAGCAGAACCAGGGGGGCCATGGGGGAGGGGGGGGCTTTCATTTTAACCATGGAGTTTGGAGTTATCAAAGAATTTGCAATTTTCTTATTATGGAAAGCCAGAATCCCTGCTGATCCATCCACTGCTTAGCTTTCTGTTGCCATATTACCACTGTGCTGCCTGTCCCCTCCCCAATCAGCTGCACACCACACACAGAAACTTGTGGCACATGTGCGTTGGCCACCTTTGGTGTAGAACTTGATTGGGGAGAAGGAAAGTGCCTTATACTTTATTCCCTGTTAGGGTGTAGAAGTATGTAGCATTGAGTAAATAATAACAGCAGTGAAGGGTAACGTAATCTGAAACCAAAATTCCTCTGCTTTAGGCTCCAAACACAGGATACATTTCTTAGGCCACCGTCTACTCTGATGAGAAATAAGCAATGGCAAGAACAGTGGAAAGCATCATGAGTGTGTCTGAGCTGAATCAGGACTTTGCAGCTACTTCAGAATAATGCAGGGGACATAATATAAGCAAGGAGCAGGGCCAAAACAGCTGGACACAGATCTTTTCAGAGGGTTATAATTTGAACAATTTGGGCTAGATTTCATAGAAACAGCAAAAACAGACTTCTGTGATGGGGACTATACCCATGCCTAATTTCAAGTTCCTTATCCAAACTACAGAGTTGTTGAAGTTGCTCCAAAAAGACTGAAATAAAGAAAAGTCCAATATTGGTAAACGTACTTATTTTTCACAAGATTCACTCTTGGAAAGAGCTGCACCATTTTTACTTAAACTTTCCAGAATAATTAAAGTTGTAGCAGAAACCAAACATGGGGCATTTCAACTGAAATTGTTGAAGTTTCCCAAAGTCATAAGCAATTAAAAACAGGGGATTACAATGAGAGGTACTAGAAAAACATAATATAGTGGCTTTTGATGTATAATGCAAATAAAACTAAGTTTGTAAACATAAAGTTGTTTTGATTATTTTTAATAATGGCAATATAAATGTGATGCAACGATATGTGGAAGACAGACTATTAAAACATAAAATTACCTGAAAAGAAGAGCATCATCTGCAAGAAATTTTGGTAGGTTGGAATCTCGTAAAGCCCTTATTAATACAACATCCTCATTCAGATCTGGATTTTCTCTTTTTAATGACCTAAGTTTAAAAAAAACAGTACCCAGGATGATTCTCAATCTATTTTTATACAAATCTTTATAGGTAATATAAGTGAACTGGTATAACTAGCACTACAAAAATTGGGTTGTATTCAGTTACTCTCTAGTTATAATTTGGTATTATACCATCAAACCATTTAATATAGTTGAACTCCAACTCCTTATTAATCTTTATCACTATTTATTTTCCAGAATTCAGCAATACTGAAGTCTTGGAAAAATCACCCACCAACCTCAGCACCAACACAAATAAGTGTATCCATTTCAAACAGCAGGGAGTTCCATGAAGGTATTTGCTTACCTCCAGAAGGTCAATACTAAGAAGTTTATCTTCTGTTTAGCATAAGGGAAAGGTGAAGCATTTATTAAATACTTGGGCTGGACAGAGACATTTTCATAACAATGCTGGATCTCATACCTTTTGGGGATTCTTACCCAGCCATGACTAATACAGATTTAACAGCTCTCATTCCAAAGTCATAGTGGTCCTGTTGAGAGAGTTGCTCGCTACAAAGTTTGTACATTTGAGTCATCTTCCTTGCAAGAACTTTACTAGATTCAAATCCTTCTGAATATAAAATCACCTACAGCAAATAAAAAGCACATCTAAATGTACTTATAATGTACCGAAAGTTTCATATTTATAGTCTCAGTGCTACTCTCACACTGGTTTCATTGGGAGCAGGATCTGGCCCCAAATGTCTGCATATTAATATATGTAATTAGAGATAGTATGATTTTGTAGTAATTTAGTCTACATTTTTTTACAAATGCTCTCAGCTATGTGATCTACTTCTTTCTACAGTACCTAATGCATTATATTCATTTATTTAGGGAAAATATTAAAGGTTAGAGCTGTAAGCCTTTGCAAGTGCTTATTCACATAACTAGTTCCGTTTACTTTAATTGAAACACTTGTGCAAGTAAATACACAACGATGTAGGTAAATGTTGCAAGGTCCAGCCTTAACAACTGCAAAATAAATGCATACACATACAAAACTATATAATAAAAGAGCAGAACTTATTTTAAGATTATGGACTTATATTTCTGAGTAATTGAGTAACTTAGGCCTATTATAAGTCCAAAAAAGAAGAATAGCGTCTGTGACAAAGGCAGTTAGTAGTTAGGTTTATTACAGGGAGGCAGTATAAAAAGAAATCCAAAGATAAGGATAACCAAATTAATGGCAACCATTACTGAGCAGATACAACTGATGCTGAACCAGGAGTCAGAGACAGTTGAAGATAATTCTGTGGTTCATTAATACTAAATGGTAATAAACATCCTTAAATAAACTTGTAACACACTTAATAGTACCAGCTACTTAAAGATACCTCAGCAATTAAGGCATAGTTTGGAACCATCATGGCAAATGGTCTGAAGAGAGATTTTAAATTGTCAGGTAATTCTGTTCGTCCAGCATAGCCAGGATTCATGGTTATGAATGCTGCACATGTCATGACCAGCTTTATTTCACGACCCTCAAACATAAATCGAAAGAGCTGTTTAAGAGAAAGTGAAAAATATATTTTATATTGCATTCCTGAAAAATTGGAATTTTCTTTAAAAATAGGACTGCATTGTTATGTCTCAGCTGTGTGTCTTGGGCAACCCTGGCACAAGATGCAGTCTGTCTGACTCACAAAGGACTCACCCCCCTCCCTCCCCTCCTCTACATAAATGAAACTGATTAAGATGCAGTGAGAGACACACCTAAGACCCTCCAGATAAGGGTGACAAGAGTGAAACAACTGCCCTAGGTCTCATTTAAATCGGAGATGGAACCAGATGACCATTCATTTACATGAGAGATGGAGAACAGAAAGCCTGAAGCAGAGACTGCAGTGAATTCTGGGACCAAAGAAGCAGGGGAGAACTGCATGATGGGGAATCTGTGCTCCAAATGCTAATCAACCCATGTTCACACACACCCAGCTCAGCATTTATCAGACCAGTTCTAATCTGGATTTACTAAGGACTTTCCCCCCCCCAGACGCACACACACCTCTAAGTTTAATAGGCATCTCAGGCCGTACATTCCCCGGTCCCACTATGGGAGGCCTATTTAAACTTGATTGACTAAAACTTCGGTTGCCAGGTTAGGGAATGCTGAGGCAAGAGACCGAGTCAGAGGGGGTATGGGCAACATTTGAACAATGGTTAAGGGTTCAGCACAGCGTCCAGCCCGTTGGAGCCCTAATCACAGGTGTTGTCATACTTTTCCCAAGATGACTGGTGGGAGTCCTCTCCACAAAAGGTTATGAGCATCCCAATAATTATCTTAAGTCTGTTAAAAGACTATAGTAAGATCTGGAAAAGTCATGCTAAGTTGAGGCTTGTTCACAACAAGTAAAAATCCAAAATCCTGATGCTACAAGCTATCTATTGTTTCTGAAGAAACCATGAGGTATCCCATCAGTATATCTGCTATCCATAAGAATTTCAAGCTGGTTCCCAAGTATCTGGTAACTCCCTAACACTATGTGTTTCCTTATTATCAATCAGTTTCTTGAGATGTTTCAAACCAGATAACCCCTTGTCAATAGAAAAGACAATGATTTACACAATTGAGGATGCTTTGAAGCAGCTGAACTGAGGGTATAAAAATCTGTAAAACGTATGGGTGCTTCTGTAAAATAAGCGAAGGAAAAATCTGTAAAAAGTGAAGGAAGAGAGAAAGGAAAAAAGAGAGAAAGAAAGAAGAAAAACTCCTGTGCTGACACCATCCCCTGTTGTTCTTGGGATGCTGGAAGAACAGATCATCTCTCTTCAAGAATTGTGCTACGGACTGTGCCTGTCAGCTTTGCAGCCTGAATACCTTGGACTGGTGAGATCCCAGCGCTTTCTCTCTCTTTTCTCTCTAGGCATAAACTTCTGAACCTGAACTGTATTAGTTAAGGTTGAGCTAAGTTTCCCCAAATACTTAGTGAAACCAGGGTAGTACTGTAATTGTTTGCATTTGTTTTTCTTTTTCATGTCTATTACTACTAGTACCAGTATATATTTCATATGCTTAGCAATAAATAACTTTTATAGTCAAACTGGTAGTAATTGGGTATATTTTTCCTTTTCTGCTTCTCTTTCCTCCCGTGCTCTGCAGCAACGCTTCTTTTACCTAAGCTAAAGATCCCTGTGAAGCCCAAAAATACTGTGGGGTCTGCTCACCAAAGATTGGGACGTGCTGAGTTTGAAACACATAAGGGGATCAGCTTGTACAGGCTGATTGACCCAGTTTGACTCAGACGTGCCCTTATGAACTGAATGCTGGCCCATGAGGGTGTCAGCTGGACACCCAGCCAGATTCAGAGGGATTCTGTTTACCTGTGTGCTTGTGTCTGACTGCAGTGTATTGTTGCTCTGATGAACTGATTCTTGGCATATGAGGGTGTCAGCCTGTCCATGATGATCAACCCGGCCAGGTCAGGCGTGTCACGTTAATTTGTGTGTGTTTGTGTGTATGACTAATTTGGTGACTGGAGGAGCCCCATTGAGACTGAGTCCTGCAAGATAGCTCCATTGGGGGTGAGGGCTTGCAGAAGGGAGAGATACAGCTCCGTATAGTAACACAAGCAGCACACTGACAGAATCACCAAGACCCTAGAAACTATCCCTAATAAATGAGCACACCCCAAAGTAATGGGCAAGTCTGGTAACTGCATTTTCCAGGAAAGATCACAAATATAAAATTGTGAGCTTTTTTAGGTTTTTTTTAAATCAGTTTGGCATTTGGCTTCACTTCAGTTTGGTTACTGTAACAGGGAACCCCTGCCTCTGTTATTAGGAAGGCCTGAGAGGATAGGAAACCCAGGGCCTAGAAGGGCAGCAAACAAGGCGTAGCAGTCCAGGTGCACTGAGTGAGGGACTAAAAAGGCCTAGATGGCTAATGAAGCAATTAGCTGTACCTGGTCCTGGGGTGCAGAAGACCCATTCACATGGCCAGAAGGAGGCTAAGCTTGGGGGATATGAGCCCACTACCTGACCGTGCAAAGTAGCAACTCCTGCTTGCGGCAGGGAGAGGATCTCCTGGGAGAGAGGGGCTGCTAGAGACAGGCAGGAAGGCACCCAAGCCACCCAGGGGAGCCGGGGTGAGATGGTTCCGATGGAAGTAGGGACTGCAGGCAACATTTACCCTGAGAGAGGGAGACTGTTTTGTGAAACAGCTGGCTTGTGTTTTTGTTCTGTTCTGAGACCAGAAAACTGGGGTGTGGCTACAGGGGTGAAGAAGGCCATGAACAGGGGTGCCTGGGTGGCACTCCCCTGCTATACATGCCAGAAGCTAGGCCCAAGCCAGAGGGGTGTAGGGTGGAGTGGTGATACTGGAACCCCAGGAGAAGCTGCTGCCAAAGCAGGGCCGATACCCAGGAGCTGAAGTCTTAAACAGTGGACCAAGGCCAAGGGTCCAGCCAGAGAAGAAGGGGGCCAAGGCTGTGACAGTGAAGCCCTGATGGGTGTTCAGAAGCCTAAGGGAGCACTCCCTTAAAGGGAAGGGAGAGCACAAGGTCCCAGGTGGGAGGCTGACTTGGCTGGGCAGACAAGATGACCAGTGAAGTTACTTCTGGCCCTAGGGGCCAACATCGAAGTCATGGCAGGCAAGAGACTGAAGGTGAGGTGAGACTGGGAGAGAACCGGAAGATGGGTTCGACCACAGGGGGGGAAACGGTGTGGCAGCCCTCCCAAAGGTACCACAGCTACCCAGAGCAAAACCATGATCCACTCCTCACTCCCTACACACCCTGTGCCAGAACACAGGTCCATGGGCAGGGGCAAGCAGGGCATGAATCGTGGCTCTGCCATGGGTCCCAGCCCCACGCTATGACCACCCTACGATCCCAGGATCTCCATGGAAACCAGCTGGGACCCCTGAGGGCAGGGCACACACATCTGGGTAGATTGGATAGGGCTGCAAATGGGCAGGAAGCAGTGTGCAGGAGCAGGACAGGAGGGCAGGGCTGGAATCGGAATCATGGGGCAGTGATAGCACAAGGCTGGGATGCAGGGCAGAGCCACAATCTGCTCCCCACATGCCCCTGAGATGGGCACTGGTTCTGCAGGCAGGGGTATGCAGGGAACGGATCATGACTGCTCCAGGCTCTGGCCCTGGTCACCCATCCCATTCCCAGATGCTGCTTCCCGCCCACCCACAGCCCCTACCATCTGCTCGCCTGCACACCCTGTCACCATGGGTCCTAGCTGATCTCCATGGAGAACCTAGGATCACTGGGTGGTGATGATGTGGGGTCAGGGCTCAGGGCAGACCCACAATCCACTCCCCACACATCCCTGCCCACAGAACCATCACCTGTCGCAGGGTGTGTGGGATGCAGGAAGTGGATCGTGGCTCTGCTCTATGCCCTGGCCCCAAGCTGTCACTACCTAGAGATCCCAGTTCCAACCCCGGCCCCAGCCCTGGCCACCTGTCCCACTCCCAGATGCTGCTTCCTGTCTGCCCACAGCCTTATCCCATCCATCTGGCTGAGCCTGAGCCCGCAGGAGAGCCACTTAGGGAATTCTGGTCAGCTGTTGTGGGCTGGGGGGTGCTGACCTGACCTGCAACAAATCACCTAAACTTCCTAAGTGGCCCCCTGGCCCAAATAATTGCCCATCCCTGTGTAATACTATCTGTGATGTGATATGACAAACACTCGGATCACAACATGCCTGGAATGGAATTAAAATTAAGTAGTCATTTATCAGATGCTTTGGAGAGGCTTTAAAAAGTGGCAAAAGGTGAAAACATTTAATATTCTGTGAAGGAAGAACTGTGCACTACAGAAACATACTTATGAACTCTAACCTAAAAATCTGTCTTAGAGCGCAAGTGAAATTAATTTAATGATGTCTAGTGCATACTATTTACTGAAAATAACAATGAAATAACCTCTGAAGAACTGTATTGGAACTAACTTTTGAACTATGTTTCATTTTAAAGTTCATTTAAGTTAAAGAAAATCACAACTGATTTCATTTTACTGAAAAATAAGAATCTGAAGAACCTAAATATTTAATAGCCAGCATTAAATAAAACTGTTAAAAGAGGATTTCCTCTCTTGTCACAAGCTGTTAATTTTAGTTCAACATCATAGAAAATACAATCAATGCCCAATTCTGCAAACAGTGGCAACCATGACTTTTTTTCTACAGCTCATAACCCCAGTGACTTCAACGTGTCTTTATGCAAACAAAAGTAAAAAATAGGGGCAGTAGCAAGTGTTGGTTTGTTCAAGGCCTTAATTATTATAGTTTGACACTGTTGCTGGCAATCTAGTAATAAAGGACAAAGACTGAACGGAGTATGCAGGATGGAGATTCACAACTTCTATGGCCCCTGGAGGTACTTATCTAAAGTAAAGGAGAGTTGCGTTTGTAGGGATGATTGTGCTGCTGCACCAGCACATGCTGTACCTGATCTGTGGCTAAATAAAAATAAATCAGTTCTGGACTGCCAATAATCCAGACTTTTTCACAAACATTAACATAACACACTATTTCTCTTTTGTTATCCAATATAAAAGATAATTACCTTTGCAGCTTTAGCATTCCTAATAGTAATTAGCTGCTGAGCAATCACTGATAGAACTTCAATATCAATTCGATTAAATTCATCAAAACAGCACCATGCTCCAGACTGAGCCAAACCACTGAAGAAACGTCCCATCATCTGAAACCATAACATGGCCAAAGATTATGCAGGGTTTCACAACGCACTGATGAAAGCTTTATAAATGTATTTAGTCAAGTCTCAGAGGAAGAGACATGTCAGAATGGGATGGAGAGGAAGACAAGGGAACTGGCTGGTTTGTACAGTTTAGAAAAGAATGAGACCTCCATTTTTGACTGATGTAAAAGATATGTTATGATGTAAGGCCAAAAGCACATGTCAAGGGACACAACAGGATACTTAAAGAAGGAGCCCATAGAAGAAAACTAAGCCTCATTTTTAAAAAACATTTCCTTCCAATTAGATGTTTGTTGTCAAGCATTTCAAGATCACTGCATTGTGAAGAACATTTTAAAACTAAAAACGGGGAACAGAGAAAAGGGATGTCATAACAATGGTCCTGAGGCCTGAAACAAAAGAAATAAAGAAAGGAAATGGGTACAAGCAACCCCCGCTTAGTGCTCTTAATTGGTTCCTGAAAAACTGAGTGTTAAGTGAAACAAGTGTTAAGTGAAACCAGAAGTTTTTGATGACCCAAGATGGCAACTGCAAGTGTTTTTAATGACTCAAGATGGTGACTGCGAGTGTTATATCAAAACTCGCTGAGCACTAAGTGGAATCAAGTATCAATTTAAAATGAGCATTATAGCTAAACAGAGCTAAGTGAAACAGCATTAAGCAGGGGTTGCCTGTACAGGAAACAGAAAGAGTTGTTGAAAGCAAGCAGACATCACTGAGTATTCTTATATGAGTTAGCCATAGGAAAACTATACACCACTGGGAAAGGAAAACAGGAACTTTTACAAATAGGCATGTAATTGTTGCATGTTCTTCAGTACACTGCTTGTTTAAGTACACTTCTGTGACGGTAAACACTTTTTTTTTAAAAAAGAGCCCACATTCTCCAGAAAGATGCTGCATGATCTGTGAAACCCAAAGCCTTTCCTGAATTGTCTTCTTTAGTGTAACACCTTTATAAGTGAGAAAATAAGTCATTTGAAAGTTGAAGATGAATTCAAATTCTAAAGATGACATAAACATTCTCAGTACAGGGGCCAGAGCCTCAGTCTCAGTTCCATGCCCTTTTATACTAATTAAGAGGCTCAAAATCTTGCCATAGCTGAGAATTTCTCCAGCGGGGAGGAATTTTCAACTGGTGCCAAACTGATGGAGCCAATTAGTACCTCAGTCCCTTTCCCCTGACATAGGGAGCTTGCTGGGGGAGGTGTTGGCTACAGCAAGACAGAGGAAAGTAACAAAGAGGAAGGAGTGAAATCCATATGGCAATTCTAGCTGGTATATGGCTCTTTGGTGAACTCTTAAAATGGGGATGTTTGGAAGGTCCCTCCTTCCCTCCTCCCTGCATCAGAAGTAGCTTGACAAAGAAGAGAATTAAGCCAAAGAAAGGATTTTTAAATTCAGTTTGGTTTCGCAGTTCTGCTGCATACTTCTTATGTGACCTATGTCACTTCACTAGGATAAAATCCAGCATTCAATTTTGCCCATGCCATCTGATTGATTTAAGTGAGATTGCATAAATGAATAGATCCAGTTTTCCCACCTTGTAGTCCAAGCCATCTGAGCAGTTGAACACAACACACTGAATGGCCAATGCTTTTGCAAGGTCTTTTGTAGTCTCTGTTTTACCAGTTCCAGCAGGCCCAGCAGGGGCTCCACCCAGGTCAAGTTGTAAAGCTCCCATAAGGCAGAGGTAGCAACGATCCTGAGAAGATACATGTGTTATCATCATATGTGATGCACAAACTTCTGTTGCTTCCCACTTACTGCTTTTTCAAATTAAACATTTTATGTGTTCTCTGCCATGCATATAAATACCTTATGTACTATATGACAGCAGATCCCATAGGGCTGGTCATCCACTGGTATAATATGTCATTGCCTCCTGGAACTTTGACAAGTTACACCAGTTGAGAATTTGCCCCAGTGTATTTAGATTAGCAGAAAACTGTACATAGTTTCACCATTAAGAATGAGGGCACACAAATGGCCAAATGATCAGCACACACATAGCCAAATTACAAAATTCTTGTCCTAGCAAAACTCTCATCAACCAGTATTATTACATCCCTCATTGTACACTAGCCTGGTTTTCAAGAATGTCAATGTTGTGATCTAGGCTAGTCATCCACGCAGTTCATGCTGACAGATACTGCTGAACCCTCAACCTAGTAGGACACATGCTCAGATTTGCTGAATATTGAAGGTGACACCTCTGCAGAGGTATGAGTGGACATGGTGGGTATTTTAACTCAAGGTGTAACTGACAGTAACAAGGCCGCTGTCTTTGTGTCTATCTGACTTTGTCTATTTTCCCTTTGTAGATGGAACTCACAAAATCAGCATACGCCTGCTTTGGGTATGCATCAAACTAAGAGTATTAAATATCAATACCTACCGAATAGTCCCTCCATTACTAGCATTTCTAAGACAGCAAACTTCTATTTAAATAATGATAAAACTGTAGGAAAATACATACTGTCAGTGGAGTTATCACTAATCTTGGACATGCACCCAGGTATTCGTAGCCATAGATATACTGGGATAAAGCCATCCTAGCAACGCAGTTATCTAGATCCAAGTCCCAGTAATAACGTAGCTGTCTTTGCCATTCAAAACTGTCAACAGAATTCACCTATAAAGATGACATGCAGTGATTTTTTAATAAAGTGATTCAAAGCAGTTAGTTTTGTGTACATATTTATCTAAGCTACTTCAGAAAAAAATAACATTACCTTTTCTGTAACAAGTTCACTAACAATGTCTCTTGCATGTACATCAATAGTTATTAGTGCTGTTACTATATTCCTGTGTAATTTAGGAAGACTACCACGGACTAATCCTGCCAGTGCATTTAATCTCTGAAAAACAAAACAAAATGTGCTTAAGTATCTTACTCCTGTGCTTAAAAATTATTAAAAGAAATGGTCAGAGCTTCAGCTGGTACAAATTAGTATAGCCGGGGATATATTTTGGAGCTAAGAATTGCAAGTTGAAGCAAAACGATATATACCTAGAGAAAATTTAGTTATTTAGAATATGGTTATTTTACACCTAAGAATCATTAAAATAAAGCTTGCTTACATTTTTTATGAATCTGATTGCTTTCAAATGGTTGTGAATACAAACAAAACAAAAGATATGAATTTACCAACTCTAAAATACAGAAAAAGGCATTTGAAGAAATGACAGGGGGGAAAAAACCAACACACACTGTTGATTCGGAAGCTGAATACTCTATTTCCTAAATATTGTCTTTGTTGGGGAGCTAAATGTTATCCAATATCAGCTGGAAAACATTGGTATTAAGTGTTTTGCCACCACCCTAAGAATTCCTCTTCCTGCTTTTGGCTAGCCTCTACCCCACATTTTAAACACTGTCCTTCTACCAGCCATGCTCTGAACCAGACATGCACCCCTAGCTGCATGGTCACAAGGTTTATTAGAGTAATGCTGGCAGTTAGATATACTTGACTGCAATATCCTCAAGCCAAACAGACCAATAAATAAATCCACAGACCCAGTAAATAAATACCCATATCCTTAGGCACCCCTCTGTGCTTCTTTGCCTTCCATAAGCTTTGTTTGGAACTGGACTCCAAAGCACTGGAAAGGTGGGAGGGATGAAAGAAATATGAGGGACGTCAATCACTCTGGCTTGTCAGGCCAGGTCTCTCATGTAAAGCAGACCAGCCTATTCCATGGTCAGGTTGTCAGTGACTAAACTGGCACCCCCACCTGGGCTAGCCTAGGTGTGTGGACACCCAGCAGGACTAAAAACAAGACCTGTCAAAGGGCAGATGAGGTCACTGTGAGCCAACAGCCATCCATACCTGGAGTGGAGATGAGCACTGCCAGGTCACGCTACTCAAAAAAATCACCAATGATGCAAAGCAATTCAAATAACCTATACTACCAACACTCAGGAGAAAACTGAACTTCTGAATGACTGCTTTGCTTCATTATTTCACTTGACTAAGGAGGAAATCATACTAGATAAGGCTCAGAGTGGGCATGGTATGAATGACTGCCTTCGTACTATTGATGTTGAGCTGCTGTGTGATCAGTTAGAAAAGTTAGACATTTATTAGTCAGCAGGACCAGATGAACTTCATCCGAGAGTGCTGAAAGAGCTGGCCAAAGTCATTGCGGGACTTCTGGAGAAACTCTTACAAAACTCGTGGTGCTTGGGGGAGGTTCTTGAAGATGGGAAGAGGGCCAGTGTTGTGTCCATCTTCAAGATGGGGAGGAGAGAGGAACCAGGCAACTATAGGCCAATTAGACTAACTTCTAATTGGGAAAATCCTGGAAAAATTCATCAAGGAGTCTATGTGTGATATGCTTGCAAAAGGTAGGATTCAGAACTACAGCCATCATGGCTTCAGTTCAGGCAGGTCTTGTCTCACCAATCTCATCTCCTTCTACAACCAGGTAACTTGCCACCTGGATAACAGAAAGGTCAACATTGTATACCTAGACTTCCAAAAGTCCTTTGATCTGGTATCCCATGATGTTCTCATGGGAAAATTGGAGGATTGCAGGCTTAACTGCTCAACAGTTAGGTGGATAGGAAGTTGGCTGTGGGGTAGGACCCAGAGAGTCCTAGCGAATGGACCTGTGTCATCCTGGCGAGAAGTGGCCAGTGGTATCCCTCAGGGGTCTGTGCTCAGTCCAGTGTTTTTCAACATCTTTATCAATGATTTGGATGTGGGGGTGAAGAGCTCACTGGCCAAGTTCGCGGATTATACCAAATTACGGAGGAGTGTGGTTACATTTGAAAATAGTCTGCAGATACAGGAAGACCTAGACAGGCTGGTCAGTTGGGCGGATTGGAACCAGATGAAGTTCAACGTTGAGAAGTGTAAAAAGTGCTCCATCTGGGGATGAACAATCCGCAACATGCTTACAGGCTTGGTGGTGCCAAACTGAGTAGCATCATGACTGAAAGGGATCTACGAGTAATAATAAACTATAGTATGAACATGAGCCATCAGTGTGATGCTGTAGTCAGCAGGGCAAACAATACTCTGGCATGTATCAACCAATGCATCTCAAGTAAAACCAAGGAGATTGCAAGCAGTACTCTTGTATTCCTCCCTACTCATTTGTACAAGTTTCCACTTCTTGTAAACTTCTGTTTAGACTTTAGCTCATTGAAGAGTTCTCTGCTAAGCCAAGCTGGTCTTCTGCCATAATTGCTAAGTAGTCTTCCTACGCATCGGGAATGGTTAATTTCTGTGCCATCACTACGATTTCTTTAAAGTACAGCTCCTATTTCTGGGGGAACCTCCCATTCCATCAGCATTTTTCTGACAATCAAGGTGTGGCAGGAGAGTGGGAGTGAGACCCACCCTAGGGTTAAGAGGCTCTAAGTGCCTGGTGGGGTGTGAAACCAGTGGGCCAATAGTGAGGCAAGCACCATGGGCATTGTAACATTCCAGGCCTGTAACCTCGCCACTGACCCCTCCTTGGGACAGCCTTCTATGACATGACTGACTCTGTGGATGCAGGGAGACTATATACAAGATTCCTTCTAAGCTGCGTGTATGCGCAGCCACGTACAATAAAAAAAATCTTGCCGCGCAGTAACTTTTTAATGCTGTGTACCTGCCTGGAAAGGAGCTGGGCTGCAACTTCCTGTAAACTTTGGGCGCAGAGCATGGTGGAGGCACCAGGACCAGTGCAGGACACTTACCAGTGGTAAGTTACCACTTGGCTGCATGGGGGCCACTCCACTCTGCTCCTTGCTCCTCACCACGCCGGCATCCCCATGGGGAGGGAAAGCAGCACAGGGCAGGCGGCGGCTCCTCCCTGAGGCAAGGCAGATGCAAGGGCTGGGGCTCTGACAGCTCTGGGGAACTGCTCCCCTCCCCAGCCCCTGTGGGTGAACTTTGTCCTGAGCCCTGATGCCATGTGTCTCCCTGGCCCGGTGCAGTTGGAGGAATGGAGAACCTGCCATGTGAGAGGAGATTGGTGGATCATAGCCCCAGGCTTCAGGGCTTCTGCTGGTCACCTGCAACTTTAAGCTGTGGACATTGGCCACGGCCAAAGGTGGGAAATGGGCTGGGAGAGGGGGTGCTGGTGCCCCCAGAGGTATTGAGAGACCTTCCAGGTGCAAGGACTCTGGGGGCTTTGCCTGCCTCTAGCATGAGGCATGGTCAGCTGTCTAGGTCTGTTTGAACACATCTTGCCCAAGAAACGCCCTGCCACTGCCATGGCAAAGGTCTTGGTGCTCCCATTGTGTGTCCTGCTCCCATTCTGTGGCCCACAGTGGGGTTTTGGGTCAAGGGCTGCCTTGGATCTACAGTGTGTGAAAGGGGCTGGAGTGGATGTTGTGGACTCCTTTGCACAGTAGTCTGACAGCATGTGCAGAGGCCCTGCCTGGGATTTCCCAGCAGGTCCCTTCTAGTCTTATGCTCCTGAATGCAGGCATTCCCCTGGCGTGCGCCAAAATGAGGAGGCAGGACCAATTTGGGAACAGACTGAAGCAGCACACTCACGGCCCAAAGCAGCATGCTCACAGATTGCTACACCTTAGAGGGAACATTGGTGATATACGCTGAATTTAGCAAGGCTTTTGCTACCGTCTCCCACATTCTCACAGGCAAGCTAAGGAAATACGGGCTGGATGAATGAACTGTAAGGTGGAGAGAAAACTGACTGGGTTATTGTGCTGAAAAGGGTAATAATCAGTGGCTCGATGTCTAATTGGCAGTTGGTATCAAGTGGAGTGTCTCAGGGGTCAGTCCTGGGGCCAGTTTTGGTCAACATCTTCATCAACGATCTGGAAGATGGGATGAAGCACATCTGCAGCAAGTTTGTGGATGACACCAACCTGGGTAGAGTAGCATATGTGCTGGAGAGTAGGGCTAGGATTCAGAAAGACCTCAACAAATTGGAGGATTGGACCAAAAGAAATCTCATGAAGTTCAATAAGAACAAATGCAAAGTGCTCACAATCCTACTCATTGGTACAGACTGAGGACTGACTGGCTAGGGAGCAGCTCTGCAGAAAAGAACATGGGAATTACAATGGACAATAAGCCAAATATGAGCCAACAGTATGCCATTGTTTTGAAGAAGGTTAACAGCATACTGGGCTGTGGTAGTTTGAGTGTTGCCAGCATGATCAAGGGAAGTGATTCTTCCTCTCTATTTGCAGGTGTGAGACCACAGTTGGAGTACTGTGTCCAGTTTATTTAGCCTGAAGAAGAAAAGGCTGATGGGGGATTTAATAGCAGCCTTCAACTACCTAAAGAGTAGTTACAAAGAAGATGGAGCTAGACTGCTCTTTGTGGTGGCGGATAACAGAACAAAGAGCAATGATCTTAAGTTGCAGCAAGGGAAGTTGAAGTTAGATATTAGGGAACACTCTCTCACTAGGAGGGTAGTAAAGCACTGGAACAGGTTACGTGAGAAGTTGTGGAATCTCCATCTTTAGAGGTTTTTAAGACCTAGATAGACAAAGCTTTGGCTGGGATGATCTAGTTGGGAATGGTCCTCCTCTGAGCAGGGGGTTAGATTAGATGGTCTCCTGAGGTAGCTTCCAATCCTAATTTTCTAGGATTCTAAATATAGTTAGACAGTAAAGTTCCTTATTGGCAGGTTTCTTGCTTCTTTAAGGGCCTTTGCAGATTAACTTGTGTTGACCTTCCTGAGTAAGTGGACTCAGGAACTTTAGTAGATAAATAATGATAGCTGCACCACATTTCCAAACCTTCTTTTGCTCTTGATGCCATTTCTATCAAACCCCATAGAGATTTCAAGTAAGGGTACAATCTAGGTGCCTGCCATTTACACTGCTGCTTCTTGGTAGAGTAAGACTCAGGATGCTTAAATGTGTGGCTATTAGCTAAGTAAAACAGACTGGATAGAGAATCTTACCACTTAGACAAGAAAAATTATCACTTTCCTTGTGAAAATCATTGCTGAACTAATGCTCAAGACTGGCTCAAGCTAGAAAAACATTAAATCCATTTGATGCAAGAAGAGGTTTGTGGAAATAAAAACTCACATCAAAGTTTATTTTCTCAAACTCTGTCAGAGTTTGTAAGCAATCATAATCCTCCCCTTCTAGGCACTGGGTTAGATCACGGCACCACATGAGTTGAGAAACGGTCAGTATAACCTATAACAAAAACAGCCACAATTCTATTTTAGAAAGGTTTGCAAAACAAATATTTTGCAAAACAGCAAAAATCCATAAATAATAATCATGGGAGTCATGAAAATAAGTAAAGACAAGGACCTGCAGGCATACAAATACTTAAACTGAGGTACTCACACACTCATAAAATATATGTAAGTGTTGGCAATATCAAAGTTTAAGTAGGTAGGTAGGCAAAAAAAAATCAACACAAATATTAGCATAGCTTACCTGAGATGGGTGTCCAGCAACAACCCATTCCATTCTAACTCTGGCTTGATAATCAGCAATGGCAGCTTTAGTTAGGCGTCTAAGAGAAGTGAACATTGCTTCTTCTACTTTACCAAGCCAGTCTTCTACATTGCCTCTGGCTTTGAGTCCCTTCCCTAAACTAACCTACAATAAATTGTTAGATTAATCATGATGGTAACATTTCTGCAGAATTTACACATTCAAACTGTAGTATTCAAATTGTAGTATTGCATATGTTTTCTAAGATTAATTAATGGAGCAGCAAAAAAAAAATCAGGTCTAATTCACTGGTATATTACTTCACTCTAATTATATCAAACTAAACCACAAGATCACCCTTCAACATGCCAACCTGGAGGAAAAACTTCTGAAAAACTGCACTAAACTTGCACTATACCTGCGTTACATCAATATTTTTATCATCTGGACTGAACACTTAGATTCACTTACTATTGACTTCCACTACAGGTTTAACAACAATTATTCCTTGACCAAATTTTCTCTGGAATATTCCTAAACTTTCTAGATACCACAATCCACCTCTGGGATGGTACCCTATAAACCACCATACACCAAAAGTCCATGAGCCACCATACTTATGTCCACAGGACCAGCAATCAACCTAAGCACACCAAAAAATCTGTAATCTACAGATACCACCACATATACTCTGAAAAAATCTGTGATGCCCATCTGACCAGCCTAAAATTTTCCTTCACATAACAAGGATGTTCTAGTAGAGAAACAGATTATCCAAATACCCTGCAGTAGCAAAACCAAAGGAAACCCCCTTGTGACCCAACACCCTTCATTATCACCAATGGAACCAATCAAAAGAATCAGCAGACAATTACAGCCTATACTTAGGCTCGGCAGGATTCAATTTTTATGAATAAACATTGTCGCAGGGCACCCCGGTGCCCCTGCTGCTAGAGAGGAGAAACTGCCAGGGAGCGAGTGAGCAAGCCCCTGGCCTGACATAACGAGCCCAGCTGAGGGTTGCCTGGGTAATGAGCCCAGCTGCGGGTTGCCGGAGCAACTAAGGGGAGCCAGCTGCCTGTAGGGGGCAGGGCCTGGCCCTTACAAAGCCCACGGCTGAGGCCAGGCTGGCAGTTCCCTGCCAGCAGCCGGAGAGGCAGGAGCTCCCTCAGCCAAGATATGGGAAGAAGCCTGATTTGCAAGTACAGCTTATGATAGCCCTGAGAGGATTGGGCACTATGGTTTAGCCAGGGGGCTTTATGTTTGAGTTACAGCCAGGAGGCTCTAGTTTATGTTCGGCTTTAATGTTACACCGGAGGTTTGGGTAAGGCTGTAGGGGTTGGAGGAGGCCTCATCGGGGACTCACAAGGGAGTGTGAGGCCCCGGCGCCAGTGAGGGCGCGCTAGGCCCTGAGAGTTACAGGGCAGAGTCGTGAGGTCAGTTAGCTCAGAGAGGAGCGGCTGAGCCTCATAGGGACCCCAGAGAGTGTGGGGTGCCCTAGTGCCAAGAGGGTGCAGTGTCCTTATAGGGACCCCATAGGGGTGGGGTGCCCCAGCGCCAGTGAGGGCACGGTCTAGCGCCAGGAGGGCGCATCATTCTTACAGTGCCAGTGAAGGCGCAGCTTACGTGCCAGTGCAGGCGCAATTGGCAGTGAGGAGCACAACCAGTGGGTTGTGGGCACAACCAGTGGGTTGCGGACGGGGAACACAGACCCTGGGCTGTGTGCGGGGTACGTAGACCCCAGCCCCAGAGAGAGGGGCTATTTTATTGGGAAGCCCAAGGTAGGCGTGGCGAGCCCCGAAGAGGGGGAGCGCCATATTAGGAAGCCCAGGACGGGTGCAGCAGACGGCAGCAAGGGCATCACTTGCGGGGTGCATAGACCCCAGCCCCAGGGAGGGGTGATTACTGAGGAGCCCGGGAGGGGCCATACTGAGGAGCCCGGTAACAGGCTAGCACCGCGGAAAACCCAGGGAAGGGCAAGGTGCTGCGGTGGCCCCCAAGGGGACGGGGAGTAGCAGCGCGGTGAGCCCATATCAGAAAGGGTGGTAGTGCGGTGGGCCCAAAAGACCGGTGGCTCGAGAGGATGTCCCAGAGGGGACTAGTCTATTGTAGAGAAGGCCCAAGAGTGGGCATACGTGTATTCTGACCTAACAATGTCTTTCCCATCTGCGAGGCTTGGGGCGTGGTATTAGGGGTGGTAGGAGCCACGCGCAGCCCATAAGGCTAGGGTACCTGGGGAGCACCCGTTACACCGGGAGACCCCAGGTGGGGTCCAGGAACACACGGGGACAGAGGTCCCGAGTAGCCATGCCCAGGGAGTCATAGGCAGCCTCCCAACTATATATACAAACATCAAAGACATGGCGGGCGAGAATAAGAGGGTGCCTTGGGCCGGCCTTGACACGGACCGAGGGACCTCAAGGAGATCATGGCCCTCCTAAAGGACCCTGCCGTGACAAACGTCAATAAGTGCAATTTCAACTCACACTCACAGACCAATGGAAAAATATTTCTATTGGTAATAATTGAAATTTACAGAAAGGAGGCTGTAACAGAAAATCTTTATCCCTGTTACTGGTCAGTAAAGAGAGGGACAGAGGGTGGAGGGGTTAAAGAGGAAAGCAATGGGCCACCTAATGACTTGTCATCAATTAAGCTGCTTGTTCACAGGTGTGGGAAGCCTGGAGGGAAATAACAGACAACTTAAACAACCCTCTACCCAAAGTGTGTGGTGGGGGAAAGAGTATTCAAGGCTCCAGCCTGGTGACAGAAGAGTCCTGCCCAGGCCAGGTTGTCTAAGTGCAGATGGGGAGAGGGACAGGGAACCCAGGGCGGTTGCCACCTCCCTGTGTTCCCACAGCTCTGGGCATGCCGCTGCCCTCCTCTTCTGGTCCCTGCCCACCTGGCTTTTTCCAATGAATAAAGAGAATGATTTAAAACAGGTATGATTTATGGATATTTACTTTTTATATTTTGATGTGATTTTTATAAAGCTTTTAACAGTATATTGTCATTATTAAATTGTCTGTCCCCCCGCCCCGCTTAATGTTGTACAATCCTGACATTTCTAATCTATAAAAATCAAAATAAATGCTTTAAAAATAAACATCAATTTTATCCATCCAAATTATTTTTAAAAAATAAAAATCTAATTCTGCCAAGCCTATCTACACTCAACAAAGATCAGAACTCGAGAGAAATATTCCCAGCCCCTCTGCTCCTAGGTTTCACACAATCCCTCAACCTTGCTCAACTCATCATCAGAAACACACTCCCCACTGCCCAACGGACATGAACTGGGATGCAGCCTTGCCTCATCAAGAAACGCTTAACCTGTCAACACATCTCCATTGCTAATACAAACAAAATCCCCCATAACAAAATCAGTCAGAATGCATGGTTCCTACACATGCCTTTCTCAAAATGTGATATAGTTGATCCAACACACCAAATACCCTCATGGCAACTACGTGGGTGAAACTAAATAGCAAGTACACATCAGAATAAACTCCCACAGAAAAAATATAAAAGACAGAGACACACCTATACCATTATTTGAATTTGAATTAGGAGCACATTTCTCACAGAACAACCGCTCCCTCTCAGACCTTACAATCCTCCTTTTAGTAGGCCTTGATTTCCAGTTATCAGCTTCTCTTCTTCTGCTAATTGTAACTCTGCTAACCCTGGGAATTTCTCTTCCACACCCCTTACAACTGTTTTTGTTTGGTATCTTTCACTGTGCTGTGTTAGCTCTCACTGCTCAGACCTGATGAAGAATGTCTTGTATTCAAAAGCTTGTTTAAGTTTATCCCCTTTCTTTCTCCTTTATGGTAACCCTTCAAGTATTTGAAACTTTAAGTTTATCCCAACTATGCAGGTAGTCCAATAAAAGATAGCACCCTAAGAAATCCTGCCTCTTTCAAACTAACCTCTAGAAAGATAGAGAGCTATACCCATCATAAACTGGTGAACTGGGCCTGTTCTGTATTTTATTCATCTATAACAGTTGTGTTCTTAACTTTTCCTTCTAGGTATTTGGAAAACATATATTTATTAAAAACACGAAAAGATCAAAAAGAAATGCTTACCCTTTCCCCCTCTGGGGACAACATTGCTAAAATATCATTAGTAAAAACCTTTTCCTGTTCTCCCTCTGCTGGCATCATCAGGGCAAACTCTAGCTTAATGATTGAATCAAAGCATTTCCTTAAATGAGGCTGAACGGCTTGAGGATTGCGAGTCTGGGCCAAAATTTCCAGGAGCTCATCATTTGATAAGAAGTAAAATCTGTGCAATACAATAAACAGTATTCAGGACTTCAGATATAAAATGCTTCAAAAGAAAAAGGAAACATTTTTGTTGTTTAAAATACCAGAATTAAGCATGATAATATAATGCAAATTATAATGGATAGCATAGTTATGTTTATTTGCATTAGTACCATAGCATACAACATTCAATACTCATCTTTTCTCTATTGATGTCAATCAGCAGATTGCATAGATTGTTTGCTATCACTTTTTACTAACCTGGGGAAGATAACTCTCTTGGACTCCAAATAAGCCTCTAGACACTTCTGAATTTGATCAAGTAGTCCATTGTTATTCTGGAAAGTCTCTAAGAGGCCTATCAAAAATTAAAAAGTACTTGAGAAACTAGGGTAGAAAGTATGAAAAAACATCAAACGATCTCCACCATGTTTAAAAATGCAAGGACAATTCTTCATTTTTATGAGTTATGGGTGAAACATTTTCATCAGACAAATGTTGTTATACATTAACAAGTTCAGAGTGCACATAGGGCTGGGCAAGGAATTAGTCTATAAAATCAGGTCGCAAGCACAATTACAGTTGTCACCCACTGCAAATATTTTTAATGTAATGCTCTATGGGCAAACCTGTTTATCACCCATACAATGTTTAAATAAGCAAACAGAGGGCCCTGTGCTAGGGCTGGAGGTGAGAGAAATCATCCTCCAGAATAAAGCCAGAGCTGGGGACAGCCAATGACCTGCTTTCAGACCACTTTTATAACCCCTGGGATGTAATAATGGCTATGATCTGCCCATACACAAGAATGACTCGGTGGCCATACTCAAGAGCTTATGTTATGTCCCTTTGTGTTACCAGGGAAGAAGTTAGGCAACTGTGGTGTCGACACCTACACAGTCAGATGGGTCACAAATTGGCTGGAGGGTCGCACCCAGAGTGGTGGTGGACTGGTCATTTTTGACCTGGAGGGATGTGGGCAGTGGGGATCCCCAGGGCTCAGTTCTAGGGCCTGCACTCTTCAACATCTTCATTGGCAATTTGGATGAGGGGGTGAAAAGCACCTTGTTCAAGTTTGCAGATGACACTAACATGTGGGGAGAAGTGAGCATGCTAGAAAAGAGGGACAGCCTACAACTAGATCTCGACAGGTTACAGAGGTGGGCAGATGAGAATAACGTGGGTTTCAATATGGACAAGTGCAAGGCGTTGCACCTGGGCAGGAAGAACCAGTAGCATACCTACAGGCTAGGGAACTCCCTTCTTGTCATCACAGAGGCAGAAAAGGATCTTGGTGTCACTACTGATTCCAAGATGAATATGGGCCGCCAATGTAGGGATGAGGTCAGGAAGGCTAACCGTACCTTTTCATGCATCCGTAGATGCATCACGAGCAGGTCCAAGGAGGTGAGCCTCCCCCTCTATGCAACATTGGTCAGGCCTCAGTTGGAGCACTGCATCCAGTTCTGGGCGCTACATGTCAGGAGGGATGTGGACAGCATCAAGAGGGTCCAGAGGAGAGCCACTCACATGATCAGGGGGCAACAGGGCAGGCAGGGCAGGCCCTATGAGGAGAGACTACAGGACCTGAACCTGCTCAGCCTCCACAAGAAAAGGCTGAGAGGGGATCTAGTGGCCGTCTATAAACTTACCAAGGGGGACCAGCAGGCAATGGGAGAGTCCCTGTTCCCCCGAGCACTACCAGGAGTAACAAGGAACAACGGCCATGAGTTGACAGAGAGTAGATTCAGGCTAGATATCAGGAGGCACTACTTCACAGTCAGGGCAGCTAGGAGCTGGAGCCAACTTCCAAGGGAAGTGGTGCTTGCCCCTACCCTGGGGGTCTTCAAAAGGAGGCTGGACAGCCGCCTAGCTGGGGTCATTTGACCCCAGCATCCCTTCCTGCCCATGGCAGGAGGTCAGACTTGATAATCTGCTTAGGTCCCTTCTGACCCTACCAACTATGAAACTATGAAATTATGAAGTTAAGATAGAACTGTATTCACTGGTGTGTAGAGGTTGTAAGAGATCCACAGCTCAGGCTCTTAACATTCAAAAAGTGTCTATTTCTTTTTTCCTTAAAATACAGTAGATGTAGTAGATAACCAGTAGATTAAGCTGACACACCATTGGGATTGAAGTGATGTAATAGCCAAAGAAAAATAAAAGTGAGTTCTACTGGACTGAAACTGCAGAAAGGTTTTCAGTGTTGTAAAAAGTACTGTCAATCAAAAAATTTGCCTACCCTGCAAATGAGCTAGTGCCAAGGATTATGTAGCACTTGGATCCTGATGCTTAAAATGGGGAAACACTGAGCCTGATTCTTGTGATGTTATTTACACCAGTTCAGGCCGAAATGGTAATGTTTTCAGCCACTCTGCATTCATTTTATTCCTACATGTATTCATAAGAACAAGTCCTTAATAAACGCTTTACAAGTTAGATAGAAGTTGCAAATAGAAGAAAAGGTGAGGGGAACTGATTGACTTATATGAGGGAAGAGTTTGTAAGACAAAAAATATAGGGCAAGAAGCAGTGCTGCCCAAGGTTTTTAAAAATAGAATATAGCAACTGTAAATATTAAAGGCCAAAATATTATTTGGCAGTATTGGGCAAAGCAAAAGCAGGTGAAGGTTTTTAGAGTTATTATGAAGCAGCCTTAAAATGAGAAGAAAATATAGTGGATGAACATTAAACATCTTTATAACATTTTACCTTTAAGTCGAGGTGCACCAATACATCGGTCCAATATTGGATCAGTACCAGTATGAAGAAAATTGTCTATATTGGATATTGGCATTATGGGGCCAATAAATGCCTGTGCTGCGCGCAGCTGCAGCACAGCACGGATCAGAACCGGCTGTGTGGTGAGCTGCCTCCAGCTGGTAAGTTGGAAGCAGTGGGGGGGTGGGGCACAGCCCCGGCTTTTCTCAGCACTTGGGTAGAAGCAGGGCATTCAACTGGGCCCAGCCCTTGGCGAGAAAAGCCCTGCACAGCGCAGGCTCCAACTTCACACTGCAGCGCTGCTCGCCCCACCACCTGCCCCTGCCCTCATGGGGTGCAAGCAGCAGCAGGAGCTACTCCTACCCCATGAGCCACGGCTCCGTCCCATGCACAGCCCCCCGCCCCAGCTGGGCAGCGTCTGCCACTGCCCCATCCCTCCCCACAGGGGGTGTTGGTCTGCCCCCCCATGCCTCTTCCCTCCCCCTCCCCTTCCACCATACCGGACTGACCACCTGGAGACAGCTGTATCGGATGTCGGATTGCTATCAGTCGATATGCCTTCTTAAATATCAGCTATCGGTATCAACCCCCAGAATCTCTATTGGTGCACTCCTAGCTTTAAGGCTTTTTATTTCCTTTTTCTTCTTTTTCTTTTTTTTCTGTTCATAGAGTCATAGAGAAGTGGGGCTAGAAGGGACCTCCAGAAGCCATCCAGTCCAACCCCCTGCCTGTGACAGGAACACGCATATCCAAACCATAATCTAAACTACATAAGACTACCAGCAAACCTGACACAATACAGACTTAAGAACCTAACCTGCCCCAGGTAAAGTAGGGGAACCACGGCAGCCAATGTCATGCTCCTATAAAGTGTTGTTAATGTACACTCAAGAGGTCCTGGATAGAGGACCATGCTCCCTGCAACAGAGGAAGATAAACCCCCCCCCAGTCCATAGCAATCTGACCATGGGGTAAAATTCCTTCCTGATCCCAAATACAACAATCAATCTGACCCTGAGCGGAGGTGCAAGACCCTTTAGATAGGAACCTCTGGCTTTGGTTCCAGCAGGAGCACTGGCGTACCTCAGTCAACGTCTGTAGCCAACACTCAATGCCTCTGGGAAGGCTTAAAAACACCCTGGTACATGTAGCAGAAAGGGGAGAGCAACCCACAAAACCCAGAAGCATGGGAAATACCCATGGTAGAACATAGGCATAGCTATCCCTCTATCATCCCCGACCAGTGGCTGTCTAACCTCTTTCTGAACACTTCCAGTGAAGAGTCTACAACTTTCCTAAGCAGCTATTCTTCTGCCTCACTGTTCTACCAGCAAAGTTTTTCTGGGTATCCAATCTAAACTTACTTTGCTGCAATTTCAAGCCATTGGTCCACGTCCTCCTCTCCGCAGCAAGAGAAACAAGGTGCTTTCTTTCTCCTTTATGGTAACCCTTCAAGTATTTGAAGGCTGCTATTGCGTCCGTTCTTAGGTGCCTCTTCCACAAGCTGAACGTGCCTAGCTCCTTTAGCCTCTCCTCATATGACTTGCTTTCCAAACCTTTAATCATCTTTGTTGCCCACCTCTGGACCCTCTCTAACTTCTCCATGTCATTTTTAAAATGTGGAGCCCAGAACTGCATACAGTACTCCAGATGAGGCCTAACCAGTGCTGAATAGAGGGCCATTATCACCTCCCATGTCTTGCTCCTAATACTTCTATTGATGTAGCTCAAAACCACATTCACCTTTTGTAAGGCTGTATCACACTGAAAACTTATGTTGAGCCTGTGGTCTACCAAGGCTCCCAAATCCTCTTCCACAGAGCTGTTATTCAGCCAGGCATCACCCATTTTATATTTGTGTTTTCGATTATTCCTCCCAAGGTGTAGCACCTGGCATTTGCACTGAACTTCATCCTGCTAACTCTACCCTACCTTTCTAATCTGTTAAAATCTTCCTGGATTGTGCTTACATCCTCCAATATGTTTGCAATCCTTCCCAGTTTTGTGTCATCTGCAAACTTGCTCAAGAAGCTGTCTATGCCAGCATTCAAATTAATAAACACATTGAACAGCACTGAGCCCAGGACAGACCCCTATGGAGCTCCATTTAAACTACCTGCCATTCTGACATGGGCCCATTAATAATGACCCCTTGGCTCATGGCTATTGAGCCAATTATCTATCCACCTTATAGCAGTTTTATCCAACCCATATTTGTCCAATTTGTTTATGAGCAGGTTGTCCGGGACCTTGTTAAAACCCTCACTGAAGTCCATATATACTATATTTACAAAATTCACTTCATCCACCCATGTAGTTACTTTGTCAAAGGAGGAGATCAGGATTGTCTAACATTTTTTTCCCCCATAAATCCATGCTGGCTATTTGTGACCATCCTTTGCTCCTCCAGACGCTTGCAAATGGCCTTCCTTAGGATATGTTCCAGTAACTTCCCAGGTATTGAGGTGAGGCTAACCAGGCTGTAGTTCCCTGGGTCTTCCTTCTTACCTTTTTTAAAGCAGAGCACTACACTGGCCCTTTTCCAGTCCTCTAGTACCCAGCCCATCTCCCATGCCTTCATGAAGATCATAGCTAAGGGCTCTGTAATCTCCTCTGCCAGTTCCTTTAGGACCCTGGAATGAAGTTCATCTGGCTCTGCTGAGTTGAATTCATTCAGACCCAATAAAAGCCATCTGAGCACCTCTTTTATTATCTCCTCCCTCAGTTTGTCACCTTCCTTCTCCACATTATACCTATTAGGTGCCTGGTTGCAGTTTATTTTTTTTGTGAAGACAGAAGCAAAGTAGCTGTTGAGTAGCTTTTTCTTCTTTACATCTTCAGTTAGGAGTTCTCCCTGGCTTGTTAACAGAGGACCCACCAGCTTCCTTGGTTTTTCTCTTCTGGCCAACATACTTTTAAAACCTCTTATTGACCTTAACCTCCTTTGCCAAGTGCAGCTTATTCTTTATCTTTGCCTTCCTGATTTTTATATTGTTTTGCTTATGAGTTGATGCCACATTTTTAGGTTCAGTTTTCAGTGGGGGAAGGAAAGCTTTGTCTCTGAATGTAAGGCAATAACTACAAATAAAAATCCTTGAACTTACAAATCCTTGACCTTCTTGCACTTACAAAATCCCACAACATATCAAATAATTGAGGAAAGGATCCAAAGGGTTCACAGATTCATAGACTATAAGGCTGGAAGGGACCTTGGAAGATCATCAGGTTCAGCCCCCTGCACCAAGCAGGAAAGATAACTGGGCTCAGGTGACCCCAGCAAGATAACTGTCTGGTCTCCTCTTAAAGATTTCCAGGGTAGGCGATTGCACCACCTGTGGAGGGAGCTTATTCCACAGTCTGCACACCCTGACTGTGAAGAAGTTTTTCCTAATGTTGAGCTTAATCGATGTTCCAGGAGTTTGTGGCCATTACTCCTGGTTTTCCCCTCAGGTGCCCTGGTGAACAGCTGCTCACTGAGCCCTTGATGTACTCCCCTAGTGTAGCAATAAGCTGCTACTAGGTCCCCTCTCAGCCTTCTTTTGCTCAGGCTAAAGAGTCCCAGATCCCTCAGCCTTTCCTCATATGGCTTGCCTTTTAAGACTCTGATCATACAGGTGGCTCTTCTTTGGACTCTCTCAAGCTTGTCCACATCCTTGTTAAAGTGTAGTGCCCAGAACTGGATGCAGTACTCCAGCTGTGGTCTCACCGATGCTGAACAGAGTGGAAGAATCACCTCCTTGGTTTTGCTGGAGATGTATTGATTGATGCATGCTAGAGTATTATTTGTCCTACTAGCTACAGCATCGCACTACCAGCTCATATTCATACTGTGGTCTATTATTACCCCCAGGTCCCTTTCATTCATGATGCTAGTCAGTTTGGTGCTGCCAAGCCTGTAGGTGTGTTGGGGGTTGCTCGTCCCAAGGTGGAGCACTTGACATTCTCAATGGTGAACTTCATCAGGTTCCGATCCGCCCAATTTGCTAGCCTGTCTAGGTCTAACTGTAATTGCAGCCTATCTTCAAACATGACCACGCTTCCCCATAACTTGGTGTTGTCTGCAGACTTGGCCAGTGAGCTCTTCACTCCCACATCCAAATGGTTAATAAAGATGTTGAAAAGTACTGGACTGAGCAACGACCCCTGCAGGACACTGCTGCCCACTTCTCGCCAGGATGATGCAAATCTGTTCATACGACTTTCTGGGTCCTATCCTGCAGCCAGTTTCTCATCCACCGATCTTGGAGTTAAGCCCACAATCCTCCAATTTTCTCGCAAGGACATCATGGGATACTAGGTCAAAGGCCTTTTGGAAGTCAAGGTATACAACGTCAACCTGCTCTCTTGTGTCCAGGTGGCGAGTTACCTGGTCATAGGAGATGAGGTTGGTAAGGCAAGACCTGTCTGCAATGAAGCCAAGCTGGCCATCATTCATAATCTTACCTTCTGCAAGCTTATCGCAGATAGACTCATTGATGAACTTTTCTAAGATTTTCCCTAGGGTGGAAGTTAGGCTGACTGGCCTATAGTTACCCGGGTCTTCCCTCCTGCCCTTCTTGTGGATGGCCACAACAGTGGCCCTCTTCCAGTGCTCAGGGACTTCTCCAGAGTGCCACAAAGTTAAATGCACACACACACACACTTATATTTTTAAAGTATCCTCTGTACCAAATAAAATTTTGCCCAAGGCTCACTATATTGTCTTCGGCCTAAAAAATGTTAATATAGATCAGGACAAATATTTTTAGTTCAGTGAAAACTATTTACAGGCTTATAGAGGGTGACTTCATTATTAAATTATCAGATTTGAACTGTAGTCAGAGATTCAGACTTCATGTAACATGGGAGAGCCAAAACCTTGGATCCAAATAGCCTGGGTTCAAAATCTTCTAAGTTTTTGAGAGATGTGGGGAAAAAAGAAAGTGGGTGATTATATTTACACTACTGTGTCAACTCAGATTAGATCTCCCCTAAAAGTGTGAGAAAGTATATTCAGCTAATTTGTACTATGGAAGAATTAAACTCATTGTTGTCCTTTAAATATTTTAAAGCTAACCTTAGAGAATTTTAGTTTAGTGCTGAAAACTTCACAATCCCCAATAATTCCAAATAATAAATGCAAAATCCACTGTAAACCAAAAACCAACAAAACATTAAAAACCTTCTTTAACTTCTTTAAATATCCACCCTTCTAAACTGCTTCCAACTCTGCCTGGTTTCCTGTCAGTTCAGTAAATGGGCTCTTTCTGGGCTCTGTGGCCCCAATGATTATCTGTCGCATGGGCTGTCCCAAAATCTTCCACAGTCCCAGCTCCATGATGTGGACCCACAGGTCAGGAAGCCTCAATTTACCATTGGGCTTAGGGCTTCTGATCTCCAACTTTCAGGAAGGTGAACTACTGCCTGTCTTCCACTGCAGCAGAGATCAAGGAGTTGTCTGGTACTGCAGAGCAGTAGCCATCTGGGTCATCCAGTCATTGTGGCCCTTTCCCACATAAACTGATTCTGCAACCTTGCTGCCACCATACTAGAGCAAGCAACACTGTGCAGCAACCTTAAAGGACTAGACAATGTGGACTAGCCATATGCTCCACCCCACTTAACTGTGGTGCCCAGAGTCATCTGAGGACTAGATGATCCTGCACTGCACCCTTTTAAAAATATATATATTTTTAGCCTCACTGCTTTAAGTCTTAAAGGGTTCAAAAATAAAAGTTTGATCTGAGCCAATCCTATCTGAACTAAGTAAGAGGACTGTCATGTAAATTCTTAATTAAGAATAAAAGAGAAAAATAATCAAATTAGCAACAGCAGAAAACTAGTAGCATAACTAGGGTGGGGTGACTGGAGCAGCTGCCAGAAGTGCTGACTTGAGTGGAGGCAAAAAATAACTGCAGCTACTTCAGTCACACAATTACACCAGTAGCGCAACTGCAGCTGGAATTTGCCACTGTCCATAGGATGCAGCTGCCCCCGGCTTCTGGCTGTGTTGTTACATCTGTGTAGAAAACATAACATGGAAAAGAAAGAGATACAAAGGAATGCAAGGTGAGAAGAAAAAGGAGCCAAGACACTGAATATATACCTTGAGTTGGAAGAAAAGAAGAATGGGGTGAAGCTAGGATGAGGGGGAAGTTTTAACGAGAGGAAACAAAGTACCAAAAGTGTCATCCTGGATACATACTGTTCAGAAAGTTGACTGAAAATAGAGATATAAAACAGGACACAGCTATCTTATTCCTTTGCGCTGCAGGGAGTTGCCTTCAGGAAAGAAAAAGCATGTCTATTTTTTATCCCACTAACAGGCTTATCCTCAGGTTTGTCAATGTTGAATTGGGATTAACACAATCTACAATTTATTACATTGGAATAATGCATCATTATTTTATACCAGGTTGAGTAGCAGCACGAAGAGCATTTGGCAGACGATTAACTTTTCTCATTATTTCTTTCCAGGATTTATCCACCTGTAAAAACATCTTAGCTTCACCAGGTAGTTGCCTTTGAATATCAGGAGCACTAAAAATACTTTCTAAGTACAGCCAGTTTCTCTGACAATTCAGCCATTCTTCCTAGAAAGAAAGGGAAATTGAACAATTAGCCCTCCACCCTTCCAAAGCAGGTGTTCGCACATATCGACTGCTGACAGAGATGAATAAAACAAACAAAAAAAACCCATGCTACTAAAAGAGGCACCAATTAGTTTGGCCTGGCTCTGCAGCATCCATCTAGATCATGTGCTTCAGCTGGGCTTTTTGACACTTTTATCTAATAGCTGATTCAATCAGGCACATGAACAATCTAGGCACATGAACAAGTTAGCACAAGGTATGCTGGGGTCTGAATTTAAAGTGAACATCAAGTACTCCACTGCAACTCCCCTTACTCTTGCACATTCTTCCTCCACTTTCATGCCATAATGTGATTTTTTAAATTAGGAAGCGGAAGAAAAATAACCTACTGATTCTAAACATCAATCCTTCATAATATTTCAGATATTCAACTTCCTGAGACTTGATTCAGCAATGTATATTTTACCCCTAGCATCTGGCCAGTGTTGGTTTTACTGTTCCAATCTAAAAACCACACATTCCCACTTCCTTTGATTTCAATATCTCAATTTTTCCCAAATATTTATTCATCCACAAAACTAAAAAATATAGGTCTAAATCATCCCAGCCTTATATATTCATCCCCAAATTAGAAAATGTTCTTATATGCAGTATTGCAGGGCTGAAGCTTCCCTCTACCTCCAAAGTCTGATTTACCCATATGTGAAGGAGTGAGACAGAATGTACAGCATGGAGGGCTGGCAGGGCTGCAGCTCCAGCCCGGAAATGAAGGAAAATACCCACCCAATTTCCGGAGCAGCATCTCGCTCAGGATTAGCAGGGGGAGGCCGCTCAAAGGTATTTCTGGCCCCAGGGGCAGAGGGGCAGAGGGGGGTCAGTTCCCTGTAGGCCACAGGGAGAGAGGAGCAGCTGAGCGTCTTGGCAGGCAGAAACTGCAGAGCCTGCCTGAAGAACCCTGAGGGAGTGACCCTGAGGCAGGGGGACGCCTGGAAACAAGCAGCTAGTGGGAATCTCCAGAGCAGAGCTGCAGCTGAGGATCCAGAGCAAGGAGTTCACAAGGCCAGAGTGAATCCCTGGACTGGAGTTTTTCCAGCGGAGCATCCAGAGGAGGGTCCAAAGGGAAAAAATCTACAGTCACAGGTAGAGCCTTCCTGCATGGGGGAAGAGACTCCAAAAGACTGTGAATGCTCATAGGGGTGCAGGGCAGACTTGCACAGCAGAGAATGGACTAAGGGATTTGTTTTGGGGACATTGCCAGAGCCCGACAAGAAGGCTAAGAAGCAGCTGGAGAAGGGTTTCTGTGATTTCTTTTGTTGTCTTTTTTTTAAATTTTGTTTGAGCACAGGTCCCTGGAAGTGTGCGCCCAAACGGGTGCAGAGAAGGTTACAACAGGCAGCACTGCAACCTGGCTGTGGAAGAACATCGTAAATCACCATCTGGAGCGGTTAGGCTGAGGTAAAGGGGAGGTTTGGAGCCCCACAGAAGACATAGGGATCAAGACCAGGCAGGATCACTGTGGGCGTTGCCTCCCGGGAATATAAAGGTCATCAAAGTCATGGCAGGCGAGAAAGAAGTAACATCCACTTCCTGGCAGACCTGATGATCCAGAGCCAAGGTCTAACCTGTCACCACCTGTAGGCAGATGAGCACAGGGCAGTACTAGCAAGCCTTATAATACCTACAGATGTCACATTGGTGCATTGGCCAGGAAAGCAGAACCCACCCCAGGGGTAAAGATGGAGTTTGAACCATCAGTAGGAGGCACTGCAGGCACAGAGGTCATGCAACAGACTTTGGGCCTGGTTGTACAATTGTTGCAGCAGCAGCAGGCCAACACACAGATGGCAGTAGACGAGCAGCTGATAAAACAGCAGGAGTTAATGCAACGTCATCTGATAGATTTTCAAGCAGCAAAAATGACAATGGAAGATGACCCCGAAGCATTTTTGGAGAGTTTTGAAAGGGGTACCATGGCAGCAGGATTAAACCCATCAAAATGGGCGGCCAAATTAGGGGTGCTATTAGTAGGGCAGGCACAGGCGGCATACAGTACATGTTGAGAACAGACACACAGAACTATGAGGAGGTTAAGGAAGAAATCCTACACCATCTGGACATTACCCTTGAAAGATATAGGCAGATGTTCAGGGCACAGAAGAAGAAGGAGAAGACACCTAGGGCCCTGTTACAAAGATTAACAGACTTATTAAATAGGTGGCTAAAGCCAGTAGTTACATCCTTGGAGTAAGTAATTGATATGATCCTATTAGAACAGTTCCTTACCAATTTAGAGGAAGGTATGCAGAGGTGGGTCAAGTGCCATCGTCCCAAGACCTCTAGAGAGGCTCTGTGGTTGGCAGAGGATTTTGAGTGTGCACAGGGGGAAGGGGTTCTTGAAAAATTGGACAGGCCCAATTATAGTATAAGTGGGAAGATGGGAGAACGCCAGGGAGAGCGCAATAGTAAGGGACTCCCTCAGCCAATAGTGACAGGAGTCACCTGCTTCAGATGCGGAAAGAAAGGGCACATGGCTAGGGATTGTCCAAATAGAATCATAGAATCATAGAAGTAGGGTCGGAAGGGACCTTGTAGATCTTCAAGTCTGACCCTTGCCTGGGCAGGAGGAAAACTGGGCTCAAATGACCCCAGCCAGGTAGGCATCAAGCCTCTTCTTAAAGACCCCAGGGTAGGAGCCAGCACCACTTCCCTTGGAAGTTGGTTCCAGATCCTAACCGCCCTGACTGTGAAGTAGTTTTTGCAGATGTCTAATCTAAACCTACTCTCCAGCAACTTGTGGCTGTTATTCCTTGTTATCCCGGGGGGCGCTAGGGGAAACAAGGTCTCCCCCAAACCCTTCTGGTCCCCCCCAGTGAGTTTATAGATGGTCACCAGGTCCCCCCTCAGCCTTCTCTTGTGAAGGCTGAACAGGTTCATATCCCGTAGCCTCTCATTGTAGGGTCTGCCCTGCTGTCCCTGGATCATAACTAAATAGCCCACACCTATATAGTTCAGAAATATATATGTGGTGCAAGGGGAAGAATGAGTCCACAGTTGCACAGGAACAAACCTCAGTGGAAAAGATGGATTGTAGCCTGGGGAGAGTAGCAGAGGGACAACGACGAGCTAAGCCATCAGTGTTGGTGGAAGTGGCAGGGTGTGTGGTCCGGGCAATAACAGATACCAGATGTGATCAAACCTTGGTCTGAAAAGGGTTAGTACCTTTGAGTGAAAAGGCAAGGTTGACACCCATATGGATGGTATGCTTGCATGGGCGAGGCTACATGTACCCAAGGATGAAAGTATGGCTCATAATAAGAAGGGTCACGCGGGAATGGCCAGTGGGGATAGTTGATGATCTGTTGTACCCTATGACTGTGGGTCAGGACTGGCCAGAGATATATTAATTGTTGGCAAAGGATCAGGAACAAGCGGATCCTAGTGAGGGGCTGATAGGCCAGGAAAATGAAGAAGGGTCAGACAGTGAAGATGCTGACCTATGGGATATGAGTGCATTTGCTGGTGGGGCACAATTCCAGGAAGCGCAATGGGAGGAACTGGCATTCCAAGCTGTCTGGGAGTTGGAGATTGCTAAAAGGGACCAACAGATGATATGTCCAGAATTGTGCAACTAACTGCCACAGTGTGAGGTGAGAAAAGGCTTGTTGTATCGGCTTAAAAGGGGGTGGCAAGATGATGAAGTGTTAGCCCAGATTATGGTACCATGGGTTTATATACTGCCATGATTTATTGCGACTGGCCCATGCCTGCCCACTGGGAGGGCATCTGGGTAAAGAGAAAACTGTAGCCCTGGTGACACATAGCTTCTTTTGGCTGGGGTGTTACCAAGATGTAGAACAGTTTTGTAATCGATGCCCTGAATGCCAGAGGGTCAGCGTAAAGAAACCCCCTAGAGTGCCCTTGCAAGTTATACCCGCAATTTCTGAACCTTTCACTCGTGTAGCCCTGGATGTGATTGGCCCACTCCCCAAAAATGTGGGAGGGCACCAGTTTATATTAGTGCTGATTGATTATGTGACCAGGTATCCTGAGGCAGTGCCCCTAAGGGCAGTCACAAGTTCAAAAGTGGCAGAGGAATTGTTGAATTGGATTTCGAGGGTGGGACTGCCGCAGGAAATCATTACTGACCAGGGAACGAATTTTATGTCCCATGTGATGAGGGGATTGTGCCAGGTATTACGCATATGGCACCTGCATACAGCAATTTACCACCCCCAGACTAATGATCTGGTGGAGCATTTTAACGGGACATTAAAGGCCATGTTGAGGAGTTGCACCCAGGAGGACCCGAGACGGTGGGATATGTTGATCCTGCTGTTGCTGTTTGTGGTTAGAGAAGCGCCACAGGCATCGTTAGGGTATGCACCATTTGAGCTGATGTATGGGCATGCCCCGCGGAGCTTATTAGATGTAGTTCATGAAGAGTGGGAAAAGGAGGGGAATGAAGGACCAGCCACTTCTCAGTACATGATAAACCTCAGAGAATGACTTATGAAGGTGAACCAGGTGGAGGGTGATCACCTGAGGAAGGCTCAAATGAACCAGAAGCAGCAGTATGAAAAAGGGGCCAAGGAAAGAGAGTTTCAGGTGGGGCAGAGGGTATTGGTCCTGTTACCCAGTTCAACTAGCAAATTTCTGACTTGCTGGCAGGGGCCGTTCCAGATCATATGCCAGGTTGGTCCAGTAGATTACAAAGTATTATGGCCAGGACATCAAAGGGATAGGCAGATATTTCATGCTAACCTGCTGAAGTTGTGGCAGGAGCCAGAGGGATTGTTGGCCACCCCTATCCCAGAGAAAGAGGAGTTTGGAAGGGAGTTGGGAAACAAGGGGACAGACAGGTTCAACTTAGAAGCACTAGCTACAGGATCCAGTTTGACAGAGAGGAAACTAAGACAGATGAACCAGGTACTAGAGAAATTTGCCAATGTATTCAGTGAAATCCCAGGGAGAACGAGGGATGAAGTGCATGGAATTAAAACACCAAAAGAGGCTATTGTGCGGGAAAGGTGGAGGAGGATACCACACCACCATTATCAGGCAGTGAAGGAGGAAATAGGAAAGATGCTTCAACCGGGAATAATTAAGCCCTCTAGATGTCCGTGGAGAAGCCCTATAGTGACCGTCCCCAAAAAGGATGGGTCACTCTGCTTGTGTATAGATTTTCGTAAGCTCAATGCTATCACCCAGTTTGACGCGTTTCCCATGCCTCGGGTTGGGGAGTTGCTAGAAAGGATAGGGCAGTCTGAATTTATCTCCACTTTTGATCTAGCCAAAGGATATTGGCAGATCCCAGTAAGACCAGAAGATCAAGCTAAAACAGCATTCGGAATGCCATGGGGACTCTGAGTTTTATAGAATGCTCTTTGGCCTAAATGGTGCAGCGGCAACTTTTCAAAAGCTGATGGACTGGTTACTGTCCCCGTATCATGAATATGCTACTACTTATATTGATGATATAGTCATATATACCAAGACCTGGGGGCAACATCCAGCAGCGGTCCAAGCAGTTTTACAGGAGTTAAGGTGATCAGGATTGAGGGTAAACCTGAGGAAATGTACATTAGGACAGCGTAAGACAGATTATTTGGGTTTTCACGTAGGGCAAGGACAAATCAAACCCTTAGTAGATAAGGTGGAGGTTATTAAAAGTTATCAGGTCCCTTGAACCAAAAGACAAATGAGAGGTTTTCTCAGCTTAGCTGGGTATTATCAATGATTCATACTGAGATTTGCAGAATTAGCAATCCCACTTACCAACATGATCAAGGGGAAGGGGAATGGCCTAATACGGTGGACAGAGCTACAACAGCAAGCCTTTGAGGCAGTCAAGCAGGCTTTATGTTAGGATGTTATACTACACACCCCGGATTTTGCACTGTCCTTTATCCTTCAGGTAGATGCGTCAGGACAGGTGCTAGGGGCTGTGCTCTCCAAGGGGATTGAGGGGCAGGAAAGACCGATAGCCTATGCCAGTAGGAGATTAAACGACCATGAAAGAAGGTAAGTGGCAGTAGAAAGAGAAAGTGAAATGGGGTGTGGAATACTTTTGGTACTACCTGTTGGGGCAGGAATTCACAGTTATAACAGATTACGCACCAGTGAAATGGCTGAAATCCTCCAAGCAGACAATGCCCGTATAACAAGGTGGGCCTTGGCGTTGCAGCCATTTCAGCTTACGGTTGAATATCGACCAAGTAAAGACAATGTTGTGGCTGATTTCCTTTCTTGTTGCCACTCAAGTGAGTCTCTCGAAACACAGCATGCATCAAGAAAGCAGGTGATGGTCCAAGAAGAAAACCCCCCATATGAACAAAGAAGAGCGCCTGACGGCGTCTTAGGAAGGGGACATGTGAAGGAGTGAGACAGAACATACAGCATGGAGGGCTGGCAGGGCTGCAGCTCCAGCCCGGAAATGAAGGAAAATACCCACCCAATTTCCGGAGCAGCATCTCGCTCAGGATTGGCGAAGGGAGGCTGCTCAAAGGTATTTCCAGCCCCGGAGAGGGGCAGAGGGGGGTCAGTTCCCTGCAGGCTGCAGGGAGAGAGGAGCAGCTGAGCATCTTGGCAGGTAGAAACTGCAGAGCGTGCCTGAAGAACCCTGAGGGAGTGACCCTGAGGCAAGCGGAGGCCTACAAACAAGCAGCTAGTGGGAATCTCTGGAGCAGAGCTGCAGCTGAGGATCCAGAGCAAGGGAGTTCGCAAGGCCAGAGTGAATCTCTGGACTGGAGTTTTTCCAGCGGAGGATCCAGAGGAGGGTCCGAAGGGAAAAAATCTACAGTCACAGGTAGAGCCTTCTTGCACAGGGGGGGAGACCCCGAAAGACTGTGAACATTCATAGGGGTGCAGGGCAGGCTCACATAGCAGAGAATGGACTAAGGGATTTGTTTTGGGGACATTGCCAGAGCCCGATAAAAAGGCTGAGAAACAGGCGGGGGGGTGGGAGGGTTCTGTGATTTCTTTTGTTGTCTTTTTTTAAAATTTTGTTTGAGCACAGGCAAGACCTGCCCAAACGAGGCACTAGGACACCCTGGGATGCAGAGAAGCTTACAACAGGCAGCACTGCAACCTAGCTGAGGAAGAACATCGTAAAACACCATCTGGAGAGGTTAGGCTGGGGTAAAGGGGAGGTTTGGAGCCTCACAGAAGACACAGGGGTCAAGACCAGGCAGGATCACCGTGGGCGTTGCCTCCCGGGAATATAAAGGTCATCAAAGTTGTGGTAGTCGAGAAAAACGTAAGATCCACTTCCTGGGAGACCTGGTGATCCAGAGCCAAGGTATGCCAGGCAGACGAGCACTAGCAAGCCCTATAATACCTACAGACGTCACACCATACCACAACTAATCAATTTCAGTGACATGCATACAACCCAGAATACTTCCCAGCAACACACATCTGGTGGGAAATAGCATATATCAAACTTTCCGGGCCAACTTCGCTCTCCATTGCCATAACAGGCCATCATCTTCCCTACTCTCCAAGATGCTTAGTCCTTGTGTCTACCCCTTGCAGCTAAACCTGCCCACTTCTCCTGAGAGCCAGAAAAGACCTGGTATCATAAACTGTAGGGCTGGCAAGTCAGTCAATTGACTGGTCAAATATTGTCAATTGGCCAGTCAATCAAATGCGTATTTTTGACCAGTCAAATATTATAGCAATTTTACAAAAAAACCCTAAATTTTTTGTAGTTTTCTTGACAGAAATATGATGTTTTGATTGTTTTTTGACATATTCGTAATGGAAAACTTGTGTTTTTTCTGTATATTGTTTGGACCTATTGGCAATTTTTTAGAATTTTTGAGTGATATTTGACCAGTCAATTACCCAACCCTAATAAATTGTGAACACTCTCACTATGGATTTTAGGGTTAATCTGTGCTCACAGCCAACATATGCTGCCTGTTTCTGGAAGCCATATACTTCCCACCTAAGTAACAATTTTATGGTGAAATTGAAACAAATATAAAAATGTCTTGCACTCAAAAGCTTGTCTAATGTTATTCAATTATAGTTGGTCCAATAAAAGATACCCCTCTGGGAAATCCTTGCCTCAAACAAATATAAGTTCACCATTATTTGAATTGCTTGTGAAAATCATTGACGCAATATAAATGATTTCCCCTATGACCATAAAACGAATGAAGTCACAATAAAACACACATCATTTCTATCCATGTTGTTTGCAAACTGCTTAATCTGTAGTGGGGTGAGGATGCTCAGTTGATGCTACAGCAAAGCAGCACCTTTTAAAATAAAAATCACAGCAAAGAGTTGGAGCACCTCAGCTTCCCTGTGAGGCTTTTTTTACTGCAGCTCTATCCCCAACTAGTTTGCAAGATGTCATCTTTGCAGGTTCATAAGGAACCTAACCATGTACAGTAACCTGGCATGACCTTCTTTTTTCAACTAATTTTACTAGATCTTCTTTGAGCTATTTGAACATATTTGGCATTTTAAATAGGCTGGTACTCCACTATGACACTCTTAAAGAGACTCATGCTAAGCCCTCCAAATTATTTTGTAGTTTATTACTCACCAGAGTTTGACTGAATAAGGACAACTGTTTTTGCCATTCATCTACCCGTGCTTTGAGAGGACCCATGTATCTTGAGGAGGCGATAGTTGCTACGGTAATAGTGCTGTCATCAAGCAAGACCTCAAATAAGAAGTAAACAGCCTGTCAGTTATTGTCTAGGGCAGGGCTGTCCAACTAGTAGCCTATAGTCTACATCCAGCCTGGAGGGGTTAACCAACAACCCCCAAGCTCCCAGTCCAGGTCCCGCTCCTCCCATCACTATCCTGCAACTGCCACATGGATCTCCAGGCTCCCCTACCCTCCTCTAGCTTCTGCAGTAGACAGGAGGTCACCTGCTGTGCGGCACCACAGGGGGAGGGCCACATGGTACAATGCAACCTGGGGAAAAATAAAGCACGGTGTAGCAGAGGACACCTACCCCTGCTGCTTCAAGTGAGAGAGTGCAGCCCACAGATAGCTTGCTGCAGGGCAGTCACTCTGTTGCCAGGGGAGGCTGGCAGCAGTTAAAAGGAGGTAAAGCAGCAGGCCAGAGCAATAATTAATCAGGGTGGAAAAGGAAACCCTTGAGCCTAGCCTTGAAGACTAGTGGCCCTGACTGTGAAGGAGGAAGGAACTGCAAGATTCCTCCTTGAGGTAAGTACAGTTGAGTTGAGCTGTTTCTAGCATGACAGGCCATTTGGGATGGTTGGGAAGCCAGTCAGGGCACCTGCAATGCACTCTGTGATAGGAGAAACTAAGACCCAGGGAAAGAGCCCTACAAGGGTCTGGGACCCAAGGGGGCTGCATGGGGTTGATGCCACATAGATCAAGGGAGAAGTGAAGGCCCAAATAAAAAGCCCTACCACCATCTGTCACATAGGCTGTTGTGTGGGGCTAAAGATGAGTGGAGTGCAGGAAACGCTAAGACCCAGGAAAAGAAAGAGCCCTGCCAGGGTCTGGAAGCCAGGCAGCTCTCCGGGGCTAAAGCTGAAGAGAGGAGAGAGAGACAGAGGCAGGGCCTGGGATCCAGCATTAAAGGGAAAGTGTGTCCTGGACCCAGTGTGCCAGGGAGACTGAAGGCAAAGAGGGCGGGAGGGGGAGGGGGCATACCCATCTAGGGTCTGGGCCCCAGAGGGACTGCAGGGAAGGGAGTCATGCTCTGCAAGTGCCAGGGGCCCAACAAACAGAGAGCTTCTTAATGTGGTCAAAGCCTAGAGGGCCACAATTAGAGCCCATAGGGCCATGTTTGATATTGGTAGAGCCTAGGGACACTTGCTAGGTATAGGGGGTAGACCAAAGGACCTGGGACACATGACCCAGAGGCAAAGCTGGCAAGGCCAGAGACAAAAAGGGAAGTGAGGCAGGGCCAGGGAGCCCATAGGTGGGGGGAAAGCTAGAAGCATAACAAGGAAATGGGGATCTGGGCCAGGAGGAGGCCACTCAGCAATGAGCAAGAAAGAAGGAAGCACCAAGGGTTTACTCTGGTCTTGGAGGGCAGCCTGCCATATCTTATCTAGATATCAAGGGTGGCAGACGAACGTAGGGCAGTGGCCGAGAGACCAACAGTGCAGGACAGGAATTAGAATGTCCTCTAGTATAGGGGTTGGCAACTACTTTGGCTAGAGGGCCGCTTAATAAGTTTTCGTGAGCTGTTGAGGGCTGTAAGGGAAGCCCCACTCTTTGACAGGTGCCCCACCCCCTGATCACCATCTTGGGACCAGAAGTCCAGCACCTAACCCCTGACTTTGCCCTGAAACTCCCTCCCCTTGCCCCCAGGAGTAGTCCTTTTGGGAGGGGGGGGGTGGAGGGGTGCCATCTTGGAACCAGAAAATAACCAAACCATATACTAAAAATCAAACACCTACTATAACATAGTTTAATTTTATTTCAAAATATATTTTGGCCTGATTTATATGTGTGTGTGTGTGTGTGCATAGTGTATATAGAGGTGATTGCAAAATAGATCAAAATAAAGTCTGACTTTTGTATACTGTGTGGGAGGGGTGTATGCAGTGTGTGGAGGGGAGTGTGTGGGGTATGTGGACATGGTGAGATGTGGGTGTGTGTGGGGTTTGTTGAGGGATGTGGGGGGCATGAGGGGTGTAGGGGTGTGTGTGGGTATGCTGGGGTTTGCGGTGTAGGGCCTGCTCCCCACACATCCTCCTCCATAGTGCAGCAGCAGCATGCCCTTGGGACATTCATGACCCATGTGAGATGGAGCCCCCTGGCAGCACACAGTTCTGGCCAAGTCCTGGAAGCTGAATGTGGTGGCAGGAAGCAGGGCCAGGCTGCCAGCTCCTGGGATTCTGCCGGAGCTATGCACTGCTGTGGGGAGCCCCACACAATGGAGCTGGCAGCTTAGCCCCGCTCCCTGCACCCTGGGTGGCAGGAAGCAGGGCCCAACTAGCCAGGAGTCACTACACATGGCTCCATGCCACTCCCAGAAAGTCCTGGGACCTGCACATGGGGGCATGGAGCAGGGCCAGGCCACCACTGCCTCCATCATGAGCAGCTCCCAGATGAGTCCCAAGAGCTGCATGTGAGCCACGGGGAGTCCCATGGGCCTGGGCCCCATGCTCCCACCAACCTGGGCTCTATGCTCCTACCACCCTGCCTTGCCCCCAATGTGGGTTGCACACTCCTGCCCAGCTGCAGCTTCCCCACCCCCCCCACCTGCTGCTGCTTCCCTATCTGCTGCCTAGAGTGCTCCAGCAGGGACAGGAGGAAGAGCTGATGGAGGCAAGGGGAGCCAAGAAGGTCCCCAGGTGCCTGCAACAGCTGCAGCCCTGCCTGAAAAATGTGCCCATTAACCAGGGCTAGGGCCCTCCTGCAGGTGAGGGGGGGGAGTGCAGTGTGCTGCCCAGGTGGGAGTGCATCAAGGGCAGCTGTGAGCCAAGCCAGATACACTTAATTGGTGGGTACCCACCCACGGGCCCGATGAAATTGCCTGGCAAGCTGGTCTGGCCCATGGGCCCTATTTTGCCTGCCCCTGCTCAAAAGGGTGCCATGGCTGTCATCTGGAGGCATTTCCGGTCACACAGGGGGCTGGAGGGGGAGGAGGGAAGCTACACAGTGACATGCAGTAGGGAGGAGTACATAGCACAATATAGTATGCAGCCGAAGTGGTATGTCGCCTAGGGGGTTGCACCTCTTACACAGCATGTAGCTGGGCAGGCCTGTGGCCCCCAAGCCCTAACAACCTTGATAGTGGAAACATGAGGCTGTGCTGTTCTCAATACATATTGTTTATTGCCTAAACTGAATTCAAGTTTGGCTAAGTTAAGCAAGTTTTATAATAAGTTTTCTAAATCACAGGAAGTTTGGTTCTGATCTTTCAAACAGCCTTGCACAGGTGGGCCCCAACCACCTGTGTCAGTCCTAAGCAAATGTTTACCTGTGTGTAGCCAGCTGCAAAACAGTGGCACATTACACATCTTGGGTCTAATGTTTAACATTAGGCAAAACCCGCATCATGTGTACATTAACAGAAATTACATACCATGATGCAAGGCTCTTCAACTTTGGCACTACATGTGCTGCTGGCATGTGACCTTGAGCCACACACTGCATGGGCTACACACTGTGTGGGTAGCTGGCAGAGTACAACCCCCACTGAAATACATAGTAGGCTACACAGGCAGTGCATGGACCTACCATAAGGCCATCCAGGCCCACAGGTTGCACATTAACTGCTTGGGGGGCACCAGTTGTTACAACAAGGCTGTCCAGATATTGCAGTGGTAACCAACAGAGCTGAATGTCTATATAAACTGCAAACTATTTTTTATCTTGAAAACAGATTGTTATCAAATGGCTAAAAAATGTGAATTTAAAATTTGTCATGTGATGGGGTAATATTTCACCAACAAAAAAACACTACTAGACATTTCCCAGGATCTTATAAATGTAACAATTGCTGCTAGTGTCCTCACCCAACTTTTAAGTAGCAAGAGTTACTTACTTGCAGGTCATCTGTGCCACCAAGGATGAAAACGTCTTTAGAATCACGATGTGGAAGAACAATGAATTCAGTAGTTTTCCAAGCATCTTCCACCTCATTGAAAATAATTATAAACCTTGTAAATCTACTTACAATAATAAATATTAGACTTTCCAAATTAAATGAAATGTAAATGATCTAATTTTGATTAATGAAAAGTAGACTTTTATGTAAACAGATATGGCCAAATGGCTGTTATTTTATGGTGTTTCATATCTGTTAGAATTATAGAATCATAGAAAGTGAGGGTTGGAAAGGACCTCAGGAGGTCATCTACTCCAACCCCCTGCTCAAAGCAGGACTATCTCCAACTAGATCATCCCAGCCAGGGCTTTGCCAAGCCAAGCTTTATAAACCTCCAAGGATGGAGATTCCACCACCTCTCTAGGTAATCTGTTCCAGTGCATTACCACCCTCCTAGTGAGAAAGCTTTTCCTAATATCCAAATTAAACTTCCCTTGCTGCAGCTTGAGACCATTGCTCCTTGTTCTGTCTCTTGTTGGGAGAGAGAAGGAAAAAAATCACTTCTGACTTTGTCCTTTTCCTTTGAACATGCATGCATCAAGTTTTTCTCTTCTCATTATGAACAGAGCTATAATAAACATGACTTGTGTTTTGTCTGCTTACAATCATGTTAAGTTTCATAGAGCTGTTACATGCTAAAACATGGCATCAGCACAAACTTACTGATACTCATTACATCAGAAGAGACAGAAAAACCACGTTCTCTTCTGTGAGTCCAACATTTTCTGCCAAAGAAAGTTACATGGACAGTGCAGCTTCAGGATGAGTTCTTGTATTAGTAAACCCTTCTTGAACATGTCCCATGGAAGAGCATGGGGCAATATAACAGATATTGCACTTCTGCTTTATATTTAGTTCAAATAAAAACTTCTACTTATTATTAACATGGTACTTAAATTCTGTGAACTGTAATTGCGAGAGAAATATTTTTTCTTAATAGTCAATATAATGGTTAAGGTTTAGAGCATGTTGTGTGAACCCCCCCCCCCCCCCCCCCCCCCAGTAATTTGTTCATACAAGTTACCTTCTTGAGCATTGTTTCTAAAGAAGCTTCTCCAGATGCTTGCCCAGAAACATCCTGAATTTCCTGAGCAAAGTCAAATATACTGAGTTCAACAAGTCTTGCCAAAGATAATGGATTTTCCAGATCAAAAAGCGTTGCATTAACTACTTGCTCCAGAAGTGTCCAGTGTCTTGGTTTCAAAAAGGGGTTTCTTAGGTCTGTGATGACTGGGACCTGAAAAAGCAAACCAGAATATTACCTTTTTCTCCTATTAAGTTTATTAAGCTTATCTTACAAACTTAGACTTCTCTCAAACTATGCCTTTTAAATAGAGTTCATGACTAGAAGTGGTCACAATTTAGATTTCAACCTTTTCATCTTGTTTTTAGAATAAATGATTTTTTTCCCCAATTCCTTTTTGTTTGTTTGAAATGTTTCGACTTTCAGGGGAAAAAATCCCCATTGCTTTTTCCAATTTGCCTCTGAAGGAATAACAGAAAACAAAACAATCTTTGAAGACCATTTAAAATTCACTTGTATGTTTCAATTTCATGTTTTTGGAACGTAGTTTTAAATTCACATCTTACCTTGTCTTTCATGTTTTCTACCTTCTCTTTGAGTCGTGGCACTATATTATTAGGTGGTAAACCTTTTTCCAACTGATTTACAAATTTGGCATATTTAGAAACTTGAGAATTCAGGAGTTCTGGATCCAGGCTATCAAACTTACACTGTAGAAACCAAGCACAGAAAATACCCTTAATGATTGATACAAGAAAAGAATTTGCCACCTCAACTCACTTTGAACAGTATGTTACTCCAGAAAATAAATGTGACAGTGATGATCTAGGCGACTGATCCTACAATCCACATGCACTCAACCCTTCTATTTTTTATGCCATATGTATCAGTCATTTATAGAAATGGATTGTGTATCTTTCAGGGCTTCATGATTGTATATTCTAAAGCAAGGGTCAGCATCCTTTTTCAAGCTGCACCCCTGCCAGAGCCACACAGCTAGGAACTGATGCCTGTGCTGCCACCACTTCTCCCAGCTCCTCACTTCCCTGACACTGTGCAAGTGCAGCTTCCAGCCAGGAAGGAGCTGTGCTGGGGCCAGGCAGCTGGAAGCTGTTCCCATTCCACTGCCACTGTCACTACCGCTTCTCTCTACCTCCTCACCCCCTTCCATCCTTCTCCCTCCTGAAGGCTGGGCTGGGTAAGGGTGTCAGGGTGACGGTGGGGAGAAATGGCAGCAGCATCAAAACAGCTTCAAGCTCCTTGCCCTGATACAGCTCTCCTCTGTCTGGAAGCTGCATCACATTCTTGGGGAGGGGAAAAGAAGAGGTACAGTGAAGCAGCAGTGGCAGTGGCACAGGCACAACTTCTGGGTTCCTGCTTCCCTCCAGCTGGAGGCTGAGTCCCATGACGTAGCCTTGAGGAAGGGGGAGGGCAGGAGGGAGAGAAGCAGTAGGGGCATGGGCACAGCTCCCACATCTCCGGCCATAGTGCAACTTCTTGCTGCTCAGCCCTATTGCAGAAGCAGGCACAAGCAAAGTCCTGCAGCTCCACAGGCTGGATCCAGTGGCTCTACAGGCCACATTCAACCCACAAGCCATACTTTGCCAACCTCTGTTATAAAGCAAAGCACTACTTTACAGACACAAGAAGCTTTGTAGACCTTTATAAACCAGCCTGCAGAGCCAAATGGGCTGGGCACCCCTGCTATAAAACACTATTGAAAGAAGATCCGATATGAACTGCTGACTTGTACAAATTAGCAAAGAGATAGACAATGGTTTGACACAAAGGAAAGCTGGCACCTTCAGGATTACAACCTTCCACTGTCAAGAATCCCAGGTTTTCTTAAACAATTGAACAATACAAATTAGACACACACAAAGATTTCAACGTAATTCAAATCCAACGCTGTCTTCATTATTTACCAGGTACCTAACCAATCCTGAACTTGATCTGGTACAAAAAGGCATTTTATGACTAAATAACTACAAGTAAGCAACCCATTATACCAACTATCCCACAAGGTTGTATGAGATGTAGCATCTCTCTCAAGCACATTATAACAACCCTTGAGCAGGACACTGGCCGCATCTACATGAGATGCTGAATGCACAGTAACCCAAGTTACTGTGCAGTAGCACCAATAAATGCCTTTTTTGTGACGCTACTACACAATAGCCTAATACTACTGTGCAGTAGGGTCATGTCACTGTTTTTGCCACACAACGCTACTGTACAGTAGTATCAGGCTACTGTGCAGTCAGCATCTCCTGTAGATGCAGCCACTAACCACCACAGCCCACCTGCTTTACCTGTGGCAGGTTAGAGTGCTATACCTTGCAGTTGTGACAGGGTTGATTGTGTAGTTTTAGTAATAGGTTAGAATGGGATTTGTATGGGGTGGTCTGGATACAGATGATCCTGCTTGAGGCAGGAGGCTGGACTAGATGACCCCTGGAGACTCTGTCCAGCCCTATTTTCTATGATTCAACATGTACCTCAGCAGTTTAATTCTGCTTTGCTCTGCTAGAAAAAAGCTCCCAGTTAATAAAGTATGGCACCTAGATACACAATAGGAAATGCACTTCAGTGCTTTGTAGGATGGCAACACTTGGTCCAAATTTGACATGAACAAGCAATAAGAGTCAAAAGCAGTGAGGGAGATAAAAATTACAAAGTACTAATATTTAGAAGTTGTTCAGAATACATAACTTAGCATAAAATCATCTTCATTTCCCCTTCAGTTATTTTTACTGACAAAACCCAAGGTTGCTACATACATAACTGTAAATCCTGATGACAGATTCACAAAGATTAGGTCAAAGCATTTAAAATGTTGAATTTTTCGGACTGATGAAGCTGTATTGTGTCATGGAGAATGTCTCTCTCAGCTGGCAATGAAAAAGGAGCTGACATAGAAGCACTAAGGGTGTGCTTCCACATTTCAGTTAGTACCTGCTAACTTTAAGGAATGTTAAAGGTAGCATGCAATGGGAGCAGTGGCATGTTCAGGGATAATATCCTCTGTAACATGCATAGCTCTGAGCTGCTGCCAGAGGGCTGCAGAGCAGGCATGTAGCTAGGAGCTGACAAATCTGTTACTTGCCTGCTCAGCTTGCTGGCTCTAGCACTAACACCCCCTCTTGTCCTGCAGAGCATCCCCCCAGCACAATGCAGGCACATGCATGCACGTGCACGCACACATGTAAACACCCCATCCCCAGACTTGTTCTTGGCTGCTGACAAGCAGCACAGGGAGGGCAGGGAGGCAGCAGTGGGGGAGTGGCTGTCCCTGATTGCACAGGGCAGAACAGAGCCCAATCAAGAGCACTCAATGAACCCTGCCATTGCCGCTGGACAGCAGCCAGAGGTACACACCCCCACCTCCATGCGTGTCGTGCTATGCTGTGAGTGTGTGCATCATGTTGTGCTGTGAACACGTGTTGTGCTTTGTATGTTGTGCTGTGCTGTGGGTATAGCTCCCCATCTCAGTAGTAGGGCAGCTCCCTTCCTCCCTCCCCCTCCCACTCTCCCTGCATTCAGACAGATTCCTTCCTCACTCACCAGCGGGTGCTCCACTGTCTCAGCTGTGACTGGATGGGAGAAGGGCACTGGAGTCCAGGAAGACAGCTAGTACACCTGGAAGCTACTTGGGATACTAGAGGACTGCGAACTGGTTATTTGATCTCCCTTGACCAATTAGAAGTTGGGAAAAGTTGAGCTGGATAGCACAGCTCAAAGAAAATCCTCACTTCAAATGACATAACTTTAAGATGCCTAGAGAGCACTTAGCACTTGTAGGGAGCATGGATCTGTGAATATGTGATCCTTCACATTTGAAGAGTCCTTAACAAGGCTTAATTGTACTTCTAATCTTGCCCTTTTCTAGTTGTCCAATGGAAAAATCACTGTTGCAGGAGGTTGTTGCTGGATAGAAGAGGCTGAATAATTTTATGAACAAATTGGTATTAGCAGCTTTGTTTGCTGAGACACAAATAACCAACACTCAGGCTGTGGAGTGTCTTCTTGACCACAGCAAGCTGCACTTACTATATATTTTAGATGGAACAGAACAAGAGAGAATAAAGAAAAGTTACCTAAGACCAATTGCCTACGATGGACCAGTGTTATATATTTTTTTCTGTTTGCCTTTTGCAGTTTGTGTGACACAGAGGGTGTGACCCCACAAGCGGAAACATTCATTCCCCAGAGATAAATATCAGTGGCACATATTCATGCCACTACTGGATGTCCCCAGAGAACACTCCTGCACACATGTTCTGGCACATAGCAAGTTGCTCCAGGTGCGGTAGGGGAGGCTGAGGCCAGCATCTGGGGTTCTGGGGCCCTCCCGGGGCTGCAGCAGTGGCGATCTAGGTGCATGGAGTCTGGCCGGCAACAGGAATATAGCTCTGGCCGGCCAGGTTCCAGTTTCGAGCAGCGCATACCATTGCCACGTGCGCCACTCTGCTTTTTTCTGGCATTGGGTTTTTGCGACACTGGGATCTCCCAGTGTCAAAAAAACCCGACACACTGCATATTAGCAGTGTGGCAACTGCCTGTATGTGTGATGCATGTGGTTTGCGGCGCCACAAGCCACATGTGCACACTCATCTGGCTGCACTCAGAAGGGTCAATTAGCCTTGACTAATGACCTGCTATTGTCAGAATAAATCTTACTTTATCTGCACAAATCCTACCATATCATTTAGATTTTACAATGTTCATTAAATAGAACAGAAAAATCTGAGAAGCGTTTCCTGGAAGAATTTACGTAACTCTTTGATCAGTTGCATGGTAACCTTTTACTACTCAAGAGATATTAAAGCCTAGAGTGCTCTTTTTGAAATATAAAAGATACCTATAGTGTTTTGCATATTATATACAACAGAATTATACACTATAAACTTTACTATAGATAACTTTATAGCTGTTCATTTAGAAATCAGTGCATTTATTCTACCTCCATCCATTCTGTGTGGAGTATTTCCCATTGAGAAAGAGAATCCCAAAGCAACTCTTTGAGTTTCAGTTCTGCACAAACTTCTTCCAAAGCATCAAATTTTGCAACTTCTACCTTTGAAGAGAAATTTTAAAACAAGTTATTTTCTAATACAACCAACTCTAAAACAACAAAACTCACAATATTAAAACTCCCCAATTTACATCTGACAGATTATGAAGTTAACATTGAGGAGGAAAATGGAATATCACCTTTTTACACTGACGGTTTTAGTACCAAATAATTGGTTTTATAAGGCAATTTCTAAATACACTTTTGCAAAAGATACTGAGTCATTGAGAACTCTGTCAGATGTCTTGACTCTTTTTTACCTACAGCTTCTACTAAATACTGCATCTTGCTGAATAATTTCTAGACTGTTCTGTGAAAAGCTGTCTAGGAATGGAGACTTCATTAAAACAACTCTTTCCATTTAAATAAAGGTAGAAGTATTCTCTCCGTGTAACAGCTTATAATACCTGCACTTGACGAGCTTATATGATGCAAATACTTGATTGCTTAACTACTCATGTGTTCATATGGCATTCTGTTCAATTAAGCCCTTATTTACCACTTAGGTAGAACCCAAAGGTGCTGTTAAATTAGCAGCCAGAAAAATTGGTAAGGGGTACACCGATTAAAATTTTCTTGACCGATACCCATAGTCAATTATTAACCAACCATACCATCCAATACCAATCTGATAACCGACGCTTAGTAATAAAGCTAGTCAAACAAGCTTTAGTTCAAGGACCCCCCACCACCATATCTACGAGTAGGGATGCCGATACAGAAAACACAGTGGCACTTTAATTGGAGCGGCTCTTGGAGCTGCTCTAATTAAAGTGCCGCCCCCCAACTCCTGATCAGAGCACATGCAAGAGTGTCCCATGCCACGTGCAGCCCCTACCCTTCACCCCAAGGCTCAGGGCACCTGCCTGAGCCTGAGGCTGCCCAGGACTAGGCTATCTCTGGGCATTTTAATTAGACTGGCTCTTGGAGCCAGTCTAATTAAAGCACCACTCCTCCCCCCCCTCCCCCCGAGGCTTCCTTCGCACCGGGGGGAAGGACCCTGTTGCACACAGCAGGAGGGAAGCAGCTGCCCTGACCCCTGCCAGGCTTTGCCACTGGCCCCTGGCATGCAGACCCCCGGGCACTGTAGGTTGAGTCATGCTAGGCTAGGCTGGGCAGCTGCACCCACCCCTGCCTACCTCAGTCACATCTGCTGCATTCAGTACCTTTTACAGTGCCTGACCCGTCCCCAGCCCGCAGTCCATAACGTGCCGCATCAGCACCCAGGACACCACGGCAGCTGCTCCACTCCAGCTCAGCCCACCTGCTAGTGAGGGGATGGAGGTGTATCTGGGGTCACCCCAGCTTGTGGGAGGGAACCCAGGTGTCCAGGGACCCAAGTCCTCTGGGCACAAGAGGGAACCCAGGCGTCTGGAGGCCCCGGCATAATTATCGGACAACATTATTGGCTACAACAGCCAAAAAAAGCCAATAATGTTAATATTCCTTTTATCAGTGCTGATCCGATATCCAACCGATATACCCGTGCACCTCTAAAAATGGTAACTTCCAAAAGAATCCATTTTTCTAGCAGCACTGAGATGCTGATGCAATGTACCCCTTTAGTATAATACTATTTCAAATACACTTGTACTTTTGGAGTTACTCAAAGCAGCCCATTTACACACACGTCTAATTTAGTTTCCCCCAACACAGTTCCCAGAAGTTATAACATACAGTGCTGTAGCCAGTAGTGCTTTTAACTTTTGGGAATGAAACTTTAGAAAGAAGCTTTAGCTGCTGTACTGTCAAATGCCATACTGACGAGAGTTGCACACCATGCTGGCTATTTCAGAAATGCTGGTAACTTGTAAGAAGCCTGTATTTCCTGAAGTGAAATTGCTCAAAAAACTTGCAAGCTCCACCAGCTAGCTGCACTTTTCTTCTTTTAATTATATTTAAAGACACACACAAAAACTTGCTGAGACATATCTCATCTAAGTCTCAGGAGGCCTCAGACAACAGGTTCACAAAAGTAACAAGTTAGTTCTATCACTTTTGATTTTTAATGTGCCTCTCACAAGGCTGCATCTTCAGAGGAACCTGTGCAGCTCCTCCAAGCTCATAGACCTGAAAGAACCTCAAAGCCCAACAGATTCACAGACTCTAAATAAACAAGAAGACCTGTTGAGATATCTAGTCCAGCTCGTTGTTAGTGGAAGGTCATGCCTTATTGTATGCTTCTTTGTGTATTTTCTTCCTAGTTGAATAAGCCCTTAAGGGAGAACAGGTAGACATGTGACAGGTAGTTGCACAGGACTCTGAAAGCTCCCTTAGTGCAGACTGTGGCAGGGCACTGCTTGTGCCTGCCACTTTAAGACCTAAGCCAAGCAGCCAGCAGGTGTCCGATTGGAGCAGCCTTTTTAGATTCAGGGCTGCCTACATAAGCAGGGCATTTTGCTGCTAGTAGACTAGGCAGCAACATTGCCTGCCTGTGAGAATTCTTGGAACACCCTGGAGGTAAGGGAGGAGCTGTAGGGGATGGCTAGGAGGCTCCTGGTCCTGGGCATGACCTAAAACTGCACCCTGCCAGGAGTGGGTGGCCTGGTGGGGCTCTCAGTGGAGCAGGAAATTTGGTGGCAGCATCCATTAATACATCCACCCCCTTCTCTTTGCCAAATTCACAAGCCCCAAGCCTCGTTTGGCTGAGCAGGGCTGAGACCCCTTCTCCTGTGGGGCGGGCCATGCCCCCACCCCCACTTCTGGATCAGGGCTGGGCCATGTCCCCTTCCCTCTCCATGGGGCCAAGTCAAGCTCCTTTCCTCTGCAGAGCTGCAGTGGGGCCTCTTTGCCCCCCTGCCTCCCTCTGTGTGACCAGTTGGTGCCCACTGTGCCTGCCCTGGCACTGGATCAGAAACACCAGCTCAGTCTGGTCCACAGACTGATTGGACACTGCCAGTCAGTCTGGCCCACTAGGCAAAAAGGTTGGGCACCACTGCAGTAGACCATTTTACAAACAGCAAATACCAGTTGGTTCTCCTGTTGAAAACTGTTATAGACAAATCTAAGATCTATAGGCAAAATTATGGAGAGGTCTTTGTTAGTTCCCTTCAGCATCCCACATACAACACAAACAGCTGAAGGAAACAAAAACAAACCCTCAGTTCAGGTTTCATAAATGTAAAGCAAGTACTGGTACTTGTGGAAAAAAATACCTTAAAATTCTTCTGGTAGGATTTATACTGGAATGCACGTCTCTGTAGCTCATCCAGAATGTTCTGTAAGTCTGTAAGAATTTGGTTTACTTTGTCTTGGTCAGCTGCGATATCCAAAATCTGTGGATCCTATTTAGCAAAACATTTTATTGTCAGTTCTAACTTTAGCTTGTAGTAAGCACTGAGATAAATGTCCCATATTTTAGGTCAATGGGAAGATTAAATTCAGTGAAGCATAAGAGCAACATTCCAATATTGAAATACATAGTATAATGTATGTGCAATGAGATTTAATCCTCTTTAATAATTATTGGAAATGGTTATTATGTACCAAAGATTCCAAAAATGGATTTCCTCTGTTTACAACTAAAACTATCTTTTTTTTACTCCCAATCTTCAGTTTGCTCTTAGTCGGAGTCCACTACAGTGGTCACCTGAACATCCAGAGAATTCACTGGAGTGTCTGCCAGTGATTTACTGTCAATTTTTCTATCATTACATGGCCTGCTGCATTGGTTCAAAATGAAGATACGATAAACATGGCACCTCACTATGCCATTGTTAGCATTGCACATTAATATGATTTTCCCAAAACTTGAGATCTTACAACAATGTGGGGAAAACCCACAGTCAAAGCAATAAACAGCTATTTTATGTGGCAGAAGGCCACCTCTGTTTCTCCCCAAAAACTCTGCTCTGTGACAATTTGATTAGGATGGGCCCATCAGAGGAGACACACCTTTACCCTATCGCTTTAGGTAACTTGAGCTGGATACATTTCTGAGGGAGGGGGGAAACCTGCTCCCTCTGCCTACGTGACTGGTATCACATACCTGGGTGAGGGGCTTCCTCCCTGGTGGTCTAGAGACTGCCAGTCTGCCCGGCAACTAGTGATGTATTTCAAATTGGTTGGCTGACAGCCAACAGGTGCTGACCTCCATTGGACCAGGTAAATGAGGTCACAAGGGCTATATAAGTTAAGGATTTCCCAGGAGGAGGGGGCAGCAGCCATGAGGAAGACTCAGAGACAGGGAAGAGCTGTACCATCTGAAACTTGCTCTCTTTCTCAAAACTCATGATCAAGGAACTGCCTGCCTCCAGAGGGAATCTCCACCTGCCTCTGGATGACACTTGTAAGCTATCTGAGATCTAATGAGATACAGTGGAGTCGCATCATATGCACATTTAACTTATGCGAATTCAATTATACGCACTCAGCAAAAAAAAAAAAGAGAGAAAAATAACAATTTAAATAGTGTGGGCAATTCTGCCCGCCATTCCACTCAATGAGTTCCTGCCTCTCATAGTGTGAGCATCTCACCACACTGAGTGTGATTCTAGTGTTTAAAGTTATGTATTTTTTGTACAACATGGCCCCTAAACGCAAACCAACTACTTCATCTGGTGCTCAACCGAAGGAACAGTGATCTGTTCCAAAGCTGGCGGAAAAACTGGCTGTGTTGGACTTATTGAGAGACGGTATGTCGGTCTCCAATGTGGCGTGTAAATATGGCCGCAACGAATCTAGCATCTGTGCCATCAAGATTCGAGAGAGAGATTCATCAAGCCGTGGCATCAAGTGCTCCAATAACTGCTAAGGTGACAAGCCAAGTGCGTGATAAGACTTTAGTGAAGACTGAAAAGGCATTAAACTCATGGCTGGAAGACACGAACCGTAAACGTGTGCCTATCGATGGCAACACGTTGCGAGAAATGGCTCTTAGCCTCTACGCGCTGTTCAAACCTCCCGCCAAAGAGGGACAGCCTTCTGATGAGAAGGAATTCAAAGCCAGCCAAGGGCAATTTAAGGGATTTTCAAGGGTGATTTTGACTATACGCAATTTTTGCCTTATGCGCTGACTTTAGAACCTAACCCCTGCATAAGATGCAACTCCACTTTATAGAGCTTGCAGTAACTCAGATGCGTGATCAAAGGCTACCCAGCCAGGGGAGTTTGCTCTATGGGATTTCTCTGATATTGCTCTACCCTGTACCCTATTCTAACTCTACCCTCTATAACCAATAAAGTTCTCCTTTATACCTCGTGTGGGAGACTTATTGGGAGTGGGTCTAGATTATGCCTTGGGGTCCCCTTGGTTCGGCTGACTAAGGGAGACTACTATTTGTGCTTCTGACTGAGGGAAGCATCCCAACTTCTTGAAGTGAATCAAGTACCCTTGAGGGCTACTAGGCCTGTGCTTCCCAGGGTGTGCAGAGCCAGAATCAGTCCAGAGCCCTGGGTGGTGGCAGTGGAACCCCCAGGCTAGCGGGTGTGCTCCAGGAAGGGGGTCGGCCAGACATGAGGCGCCCCCAGGGAGGCACTCAGAGCCTGGAAGGTGGTTGGGCACAGTGAGGTGGGTGGCTCAACACAGGAGTGCCCCCTACTGGCCCACCACATTATATAATATGAAACATTATTATTCTTTTTTTTAATCTATATATTCAAGATGTCTCTGAACATCGGGAGTCATACATCTGCTCTCCCACATGCTTCCCTTCTTACCCCACTAAGCATTGTCAGGCATGGGGAAGTCTAGATTTTTGAGACTCCACTTAAGGTCCATTCCACCCAAGAATGCAGAGCCTAGCATCCTGGGATTCATGGTACCTCAGTGCTTGAGGAGGACTTTAGGTGAGAGCAGGAAGATACAGTATAGAGAGGACAAAGCTGATGAATCCCCACAAGGAGGGAAGAGTGCAAAAAAAAGAGAATGGCTGCTGAAACTTCAAGACATTTCTGTGCCAAACAATTCCATCCTCCCTTCCCCCCCATCTTTGCAAGATCCACCAGGCTATAAGCTCATACACATCTGACTTGATGCAAGAGGTTTGGCAATTAAATCAACTGGGCCATATCCTAAATCGGGGGCGGGCAATTATTTCAGCTGGAGGGCTACAAGGGTGGCCACACCCCTTGACATGCGCTCCACCCCCTGGTCGCCATCTAGGGACTAGAAGTCCCACCCCCTAACCCCTGACCTTTGCCACCAGAAATCCCTCCCTTTGCCCCTGGAAGCACTCCTTTTGGGAAGGGGGTTTGTCATCTTGCAACCAGAAAAAATAAATCATACACTAAAAATCAAACATCCACAATAACATGTTTTAATTTTATTTTTAAAAAATAGTTTGTCCTGATTTATGTGCGTTTGCACTGTGTATATACAGGTGATTCCATAATAGCTCAAAATGAAGTCTTACTCTTTTCAATTGTAGGGGGGGAGTATAGGAGGGTTGTAGGTGGGTATGAGTTTTGTGTGGAGCTGTGGGTGGGTGGATATGGAGGTTTGTGGGGGGGTATGTGGAGGGGAAGAGTGGCTGGGGGTGTGTGTGGCAGGGTGTGTGCATGTAGCAGTGCACGGGGCTCCCCCCAGATGCATGTGGGTGTGAGTGTGAGTGTTGTGTTTGTGATTATGTGTGGGGGAGGGTATGGTTGTGGGGTTTGTGGAAGAGGGGGTTGAGGGTATGGCGGGATGAGCATGGGAGCCCCCGTGCATGCCCCCCTGAGTCAGTCAGCACCCACCCCACAGCAGCCCAGAACCCGTGCACCCTGCAGCACCTCCCCTCTACTGCCAACAGTGCACAGCCCCAGCATGCCCTGCACCTGCTCTGTACCACCTGCCCATGGCACATCATGCCACTCCCTGGGCATACAGCAGGGCTGGGGCAGCTCTGCGGCAGGACTGCCTTTCTAGGCAGCCCAGGTGGCAGTGGCTCCTTGTGGCTGCCACCACTGCTGGCCCCAGTCCACCATACTGGCAAGGATCAGCATGTGCAGCCCCAAATTGGCACACACCACACCTGCTACAGACTTGCCCATCCAGACTGAGCAGCAGCAGCAGCAGCAGGCAGAAACTGTTGCTCAGCGCAGGGGAAAAGCAGTTGGTTCCTGCTGCTGCACAGTCCTTACTGCAGCTGCCTGGAGCCCATGCTGTGCCAGGCTGCCCAGAATCTCTGCAGGCATCACTGCCATTCCTGGGCTGCTCACCGGGGCAGCAATGACAGTGCAAAGCAGCCACAGGGCAGCCCAGAGGCAGTAGTGACAGAAACACTGGCTCCAGGCAGCTGCAGCAAAAACTGCCTGGCAGTAGCGAGGAGGAGGGGCTGCTTTTCCTCTGCACTGAGCAACAGTTTCTGCCTGGTGCCGCCACCGCTGCTGCTACTCAGCCCAGATGGGTGAGTCTGGAGCAAACACAGGGCACACTGGGTTGGGGCTGCACACGCTCCTTCCCACTGGTACCACAGGGCTCGGGCCAGCACCATCCAGGCTGCCTAGAAAGGCAGTCTAGCCACGGAGTTGCTCCAGCCCCGCTGCATGCCAGGGGGCAGCAGGACACGCCACAGCAGGGCAGTACCTGGGCCAGACAGGACCATATTTTGACTGAAAATTGAGACATAAAACAGGACACAGCTATCTTATTCCTTTGCACTACAGGGAGTTGCCTTCAGGAAAGAAAAAGTATGTCTATTTTTTATTTATTTATTTATTTTTTACCCACTAACAGGCTTATCCTTAGGTTCGTGAATGTTTTGCCCACCCCTGCCCTAAATCCTGTCTCCAGAAATAAGGTGCAACCCTTCAGCTGACACAGTTCAATTTAAAACAGGACCACGTGTTTTCAGTGCTTAAAAGGCACATTTGTATATAAGGATCATCCTCCAAAAGGATCATTTGCTTAAGCTTGATTGAATTTTTGTCAACATTTTATTACAATGGTTTCAATTATTTTGTTTTACAGCTTAAATATATAAGATGCATCTTAATTTTAGGCCTCCTTTTTTGGGAGAGAAATTCATTTTACACACTAGATATACAGTAAGTATTGACAATTGGCACATATACACGGGCAGTGAGGTTGCTCCGCCACGCTGCGATTAATTGAGTCTACTGGAGTGTGGTAATTACCATGCTTCAGCAGACTCCAGTGTCTTGTGTATCAGTGTCCCTGTGCCTAAAAATGGTGGTAGGGGCACCTCAACTAAAGCTTGTCGAGCAAGCTTTAGTTAAAGTGCCCCCGCCACCATTTTTAAGCACAGGGACACTGATACATGAGGTGCTTCAGGCACTTCAATTAGAGCAGCTCTTGGAGCCGCTCTAATTAAAGCACTTCCCCCACTCCTGGAGCATCTGTATAAATGCCCAATATGTTTACCGAGTTAAACAGAGCCTTTATAACTTCACAGTCTTGACTGCTGCTGGGTTTTTGGTTTGTTTGGGGGGGTTGTTTGTTTTGATAAACAGACAGTGAAAAAGAGAATACAAACTGCTTTTGACATACCTGAGCTTGCTGTTTCACTTCTTTTACTTCTTCATTTAGCTCTAAAACATCCTGATCTAAATGCTGACAAAACTGAGTAATGCTGGTATCTCTTTCACCCACAGCTTTGTCAATAGCATTGCGAACTGCAACAATTGATGGTTTCAGAGTTGCAAAAAGAGCAAAATCTTCAGGAGGTGCAGGGACTTGGTACTGTTCAATAAGCTGATACATCTGTGTTACCACATTTGCTTCTTCTTCAAGGTTTTCAATCTATACAAATAATCATATTTACACTATCTTGAACCAACTATATTTTTAACTGCACCATTATTTAATCCTAGCTATGTTGCTGATAGTATCAAACTATAGTTAGAATATGAATATAATTATTACAAATAAACATGAATTAAAAATAGCCTCTAGTCATAACAGCAGATCCAGTATAAGATTTTATTTACATAGAAAGATAAACAGGTTAATTTTATCCCTGTATTTGTTAGTCTCTTATCTCACTACTGCTTAGAGAATATCACAGGAGACTACAGTTAGGTTACTGGAAGACAGAGACAGGTTGGGTTAGAATGGCATCTTCTTCACTGTAGCTTCCTTTACTAAAGAGAATATTACCATATATTCTTGCATACGACATGCCCCAAAATAAAATACACCCCTTATTTTTTAAAGGTAGAATGAAAAAGTAAGATCTTTCCTTGTAGTAACTGGCCGCATCTACATGAGACACTGACTGCACAGTAACCAGAGTTACTGTGCATTTGCATCAATGAACAACTTTTAGATGATGCTGACTGTGCAGTACCTTATTACTACTGTCCAGTAGCGTTGCATCAAACTTCATGCTATACGACACTACTCAGCAGCAGTAATGAGTTACTGCACAGTCAGTGTGTCATGTAGACACGGCCATTGAGTAGCACCAGGGACAGAACTGAGCCTGCCAATTGTTCTGCTACCAGTGAGTTCCATGCAGATTTTACTTTTGCTTTTGCCCAGCATGCAGTAGAAACTGTTCTTACTATGTGTCTCACATAAAATGTAAACTCTAATTTCCAATTCTTTTTCTGGGGGGAGGAAGGTGCATTCATATCGTATACAAGAAAATACGTCATGTTCCAATTGTTAGAAAATTGAAATTAACCTTAAATACAGTATTCCTCACCTGGGGATTCTATAATACATATACATTATTCAAAAGGAAATAATAAGACAAGATTCAAAAACTAAAAAGAAACAGTTTGCCCTTACCTAGAGATTTGTCTGCTCACAACAAAAAGCACAGTTAGTCTGGAAAGAATTTTTGAGCTGGTTACACCTCTCAACATTCAAAGGCAGCTTCCTGCCAAGGATTTCTGATACCACAGCTCCCTGTATGCAAGCTTGGTAAACTATACTGTCAGCCCAGCAAATAACTCGCAAGCTTAAGACTCTAAACGAACTAATAAACTATACATGAAAGCAGGAAATAGTTCAGACTAATGAATTTCCTGCTCCAAGAAGAACATTTTAGCCCACTGTTCATTCAACCAACTGGAATGGACTACAGAACTTTAACAATTAATAGAAACTCAGAAAAAGGGAGGGAGAGAAAGCATGAAAGGAGAAAGAGATGATGACACTGAAGCAAAACAGTGCACTCAGAGACCAAAAGCAACATTAGAACTGAATGAGATAACTGTGTAATAGCTGTGTAATAACTCTGTAGTTGCTTCGTATCATGCCATTAACTGAATATGTGGCCAGATGCCCCCGTGTCTGGGAGCCCCAATTAGCTCCCAGCTGATGCCGACTCCCAGCTGCAGGAGCATATGCTCCCATCACTGGGCACCTCCTCCCAGGACTCTCAGCTTCAGGGGCACCCCATGTAGCCCTCCGGCTGGGAGAACACAGCTGATGCAGTGTCCCAGTCATGGGATGCTTCATGCAGCTGTGGTCAACTGTTGTCTCCCAGCCATGGGGATACATGAGGTGCCCCAGAGGTTGGAACACCATTTCAGCTGTGGTCTCACAACTGTGGGGGTGCATGACACCACATGAGCTGTGGTCTCTCTGCCATAGGGATCCTTGGGACATCCCCACTGCTAGGAGCCCAGGTCAGCTGATGGGGATCCCAGCTACAGGAGCTTGCTTACTGACAATGCTAGGGAAGCCTGAGATCAAGCTCCCTCTGTAACAGCAATAAGCATGATGGGATCTGATTCACAAACACACAATTGCAACTCCTGCCATGCATGTGTGGATCATGCATTAGCCCTGTTGTGCCTTTACCTGCACATATAGAGGGCCCTCAGCCTTCCTGCATCATTTTCCAACACTGCCTGGCCTCATAGGGAGTTGGTTGTTTTTAAAGTCTTTAGACCACTGTAAGTCTTCCTAGAATACTCTGGTTTTAACCAGAAAAAAATACCGTGGGGCTGTACAGCTGTCCAAACTGTATTATCTTACCTTAACAAGGTAAGAAAGGTCTTTACAAAAGGATTACTATAAATTTCTAATGCAGATACAAAGATGCCCACCCAGGAACAATAAACTCCAGCACAATAAGTGCCATAGTTTATTGCTCTGTATTAATAGCATGTTCAGATGCCCCCAGAAACACCTATTTGTAGGGCCGTATTTTCAGGATCATTACTGATCCTTCCTGAGGAGGTTACAGGAATGAGAATAGCTGCTTTAAATTAAGAATAAAAATCACTGATACAGTAACCAAAAATATAAATGACCATTCCACTGGTTGATCCAACACTAAATGTAATTCCCAAACTTCAAGGGGGTGTATATGTAAGGATATGTATTTGTCCTAGAATGGATAAGTATGCACACATGATGATGAGAAGTTGGACTCTCTTTTCTATGAGAAGCATGGTAGTTCCTAATGCAGCCTCTTGAAATGTTAATGTGTTGCGATCTGGGCCACCAGTGAAACTACTGAATTAGAAACAAATGCTGGTGTTTGTTTGAAAATGAACTCCTACCTCCCATGACAGGAGTCAGGCTCCATTGGTGCAACAGCCACTAAGTCAATCAACTAACCTGTACCTGCTATGTGGGTCCCATGTTAGACTTCTATTAGGTTACCTTTCTGGTTCTCTGCCACTATTTTAAAGAATAGGCAGAACCTGGAAGGGTGAACTAGTTGTCCAAGGATCTCAGGTGTTGTTCTCAGACTATCAAGGGGAAAGGCTGAAGAGGCCGTCTGTTTAAGCAGTGCTATTACCTGGCACGTGCACAACAAAAACAACTCTAGGCTTTGCTAGCTAGGCTGCCAAGATAAGAAAAATGAGACTCATGGAATAAAGTTCGGGTACACCTTCCTGCTCCATCGAGGTTTATGCATCAGAAGCCTGCCCAAAAAAGAAAGCAACTCCAGGGAGACAGGCAGTAACCAAGATCTTGTAAAAACAAACCAAGCAGGGTTTTTCTCAAGCTGCTTCTACCAGGAAGACAGTAGATTACTGGACTTGTGATGCTTGTGATGCTCTGTTTAATCAGAAAGAGCTTTATCACTAACATTTCTCACCAATCAGCTGCCCTGTGAAACCAATAATGATGATCAGCTCAAATGTCCATTCCAACCCATATGTACATAGTCTCTCTTGTCCCACCTTTTCCAAGAAAATATGTGCAGAAAATATGCTCTCATCTGGTTCAGACAGTGACCCTCTTTTCCACTTCCTGAACTTACTCTTTCCTGTATTTCATCAAGAAATATCAAGCTATTAACATATTCTGTAGTTGTGGAGGGGAGAAACTCGAGTTTAAATTTGGCATCTTGTGCTTCAGCTATAATGGCAGCCACCTTTTTCTTTCCAATAACAGGAAGCATATCATTAATGACCTAAAAAGGAAAGAAAAATAATAGATTGTGTAAGATGCTGCTAAAAGTAGAGGTAAAAGCTGTGCGAGCACCTGCCTTTGTCACGTGGAAAATCTTGGTTAAATGTGCACCCCTAATCTTGTGCCCTATCCTTTAATCCTTCCTTGCATGTGTAATCCCACAGAATTCAATGAGACTACTTGCATGACAGAGAACTGCAGTCATGGAGCAGCAGCAGCCAGATGGAAATGGAAGACAAAGACAGTATGTTCAGCCTTAAGATAAATGGTGTCTGAATCTTTGACTAGCAACTTTTCAAAACAGTTAAAGAACTGGTGAAGACAATCTGGGGAAGGACATCTTCCAGGCTTCATTTCCTGGAAGGTCAAAGGCTGCACACTTAAGGCACGTCCTCATGAGCAGGAATGTGCTTTCCCTGGGGACAGCTAGCAGCAGCACATATTTGTGCTGCTACTAGTTGTCCCTGGGAACACCCCTGTACGCATGCTCTGGGGTGAGACAAGTTGCCCCAGGTGAGGTAGGGAAGGCTGAGGCCAGTACCTGGGCTGCCCAAGCAGCCTTACCTGTGGTTCTGAGGGTCTCATGAGGCTCCAGCAGCAGCAATGCAGGCGCATAGAACCAGGGCTGGCTGCCAGGGTGTGGCTCTGGCTGGCCAGGCTCCAGTTTCAGGTGACATACACTGCTGCCATATGCTCCACCCCATTTTTTTCTAGTGCAGGTCTCTTTTGACACCGGGATGTCCCAATTTAAAAAACAACCCACCGTGCTACAAATTAGCAGCGCAGCAAACACCTGCTTGTACGGTGTGTGCGGTCTGCAGCATGGCAAACTGCACATGCGTACTGGTGGGGACATGCCCTTAGGGTTCCAGGATGTATATGGTAAAAAACGAATAAAGTCTGAACACAAAAAGTATATATTGCTGCAATATTAACTTTGGGATTTTAGTTGAACAATTCTAAGTCATGCTTTCCCAAGGCAATTTTAACATGGCCTCCATAAGTTTATCTGGATAATAAATATTTATCGGGACTTAAGATAGATTTTTTTGTATATTGTTGTATTTAAGCTCTTGGATTTTAGGCATCTTTGCCATTTATTAAACTACAATACATAGCTACAAAACCAAAAAAAAAAAGGATATTCCTCTGAAGCTTCCCCCACCCCAAGAAATCTATGGCACATTGCAACTCAAACTCTCCTAACACTCTTATTTCCACTAAAAATAAATCTATCTCCAACTGTCACAGTTTGCTGAAATAGAACCTATCTGCCTATGTATGCATGTCATTACCAGACATTTAAAAGACTCAGCCTATTTTAAACCAAAGGGGCATGAATTGTAAGACTTGTGCTCCCTCATGAACACTGCCTCTTCTAGGAGCTCCTTTCTTTTTAGCCAAGGGAGTTCCAGCTTGAGAGCTTTGTTGACTTCAACTGTAGCCGTGCGCTACAGGGAAAGAGGCTGTTCCTCAGAATATGACATACCAGGCCATTGGGTGCTTTATAGCAGAGAACCTTAAACTAAACCCAAGAACAACAGGCAGCTAGATCTGAGAGTCCTGCTGTCATGTGCTCTTTCCTTATTCAGTAGAATATTGTGCCAAGTGCCACATTGAGATATTTTCCCATGTATCTTAAGGAGGTAGCAAACAGCTGCAAGGTTAGTGTATACAGCAATTTAAGAAGCACAATGAAACCCTGATAATTGCTAGAGATACTATAACATTTTGGGGGCTAGACTATAAATAACAGTATGACTTCAAGCAAAAGACACTGCAGCTCTTCTGCTTGAAGTATTGGGCAGTCACTGACCAGAGAAACTGAAATCACAAGAATGTATTCCATATTATCTTCAGAATTACCTCCAAACAGCGCACTGGTGATGGAATTAGTTTTTCTTTTAATTTTTTAGCATCTATGAGCAACAAGCCTAAATTTCTCTGCTGCTTTACAGCCAAAGCATCTTTATGTTCTCTGTGATATTTCTCCAGTTGTTCAGCAAAGAAATCAACACCTGTGAATTATAATTAGATTGTGAAGCTAAGAATAATAACCAATACTTTGCTCGAAGACAGCTTTATAAGTGTTTTCCTAATTGTATCATGTAGTCATAAACTTAGAGAAAACACACACATCTCGGACTCTGGTTATATAAAGAGAAACAAATGCAAACTTATGCTTCTCAAATAAACAATATACTGCAGCTATACACATTATGCATTAGTATTTCCAATCTAAGATTCAACATTAAGAGACACACACAGACAGTTCAGTTTGGATAAAATGAGAAACAACATGCAGCTTTGCCTAAAGCAAAAGCTGAGCCTTTTAAAAAATTTAAATTAGATTAACTTTTTTTAATGGCATGACGCTTCCTCTCCATGAGTAAACACAGGCAATGGGAATGGGCATTGCCTTGGCATATGACAAGGTAGGGCAAAATGCTGAGGCTTTGCTAAGGCATATGGAAGAAATCAACCCAGGTGTGGCTGGTGAACTCAGGCTGGTGAGGAGGGTAGAGCATCACATGGGAGCAGGTAGGGGGGAGGGAGGGGTTTGCAGCTAGCCGGGCACTCTGGCTGGGAGTGGGGAGGCTCCCCCCTGCTCCCAGCCAGCTTGCAACCCCCCCACCCTGTGTGCCACTCCACTCACCCCACCAGTCTGAGTTCACCAGCCACGCCTGAATCAGCCACTAGAAGCAAAGGCATGCACTGGTGCCCTGATGGCAGAGACACCTATAAAATGCAACTAGAACCAGCAGTACTGGCTTAGAATGCCCACATTGTACTGAAATGCTCGTGCCTAGGGAACATATATCTGACCAAAATGCTGAAAGCTTTGTCCGTCTGTGTATCACATCTGTGCAGAGCAACTTGAAACATTAGGATCTTAGGTAGATGTATCCATTTGAGATGCAGATTTTACAAGGGTTTTTAAAGCACTGGATTATTGAACCACAGATTCATAGAAAAGTAGGGTTGGATGGAACCGCAGGTGGTCATCTAGTCCAATCCACTGCTGAACACAGGATCATCCTATCTAAACCATCCTAGACAAGTGACTAGACAATTTTTCTGTACTTTTTTTGAACCACAGTGCCCAAGACTGGACACAGTGTTCCAGGTGAGGCCTCATCAGTGGAAAGATCACTTCATACAGCCTGGTATGCTTTTGGCTTTTTTGGAACAAGGATCACTTAAGAAAATTTATAATAAAACATAACATAGGGATATTGTGATTATGTAAAAAGCAAAACAACCCAAACATTGCAATCCTAAGAAATTCAGTGAGGGTTAAACTTAAATGAAACGCATGTATTTTATGATAAGGAAAGGCACAAATAAGGCACATTTACCTTAAGTATGCAACCTTAACTGCCCTCCTGTACAGACACTAAGCAATATTAACCATACAGTTAGATTTGTAGACCCATAGCAATACAGGCACAGAAGGGACCTCAAGAGTTCATCTAGTCCAGCTCTCTCCTTTGAAGAAGGGTTAATACATACTAACTTATCCAAGATTTCCACAGAAACTGATAACATCCTAAAGGAGCCTGTTCAAGTGTTTCACTACCCTTAAAATTATATCTATCTATCTATCTGTTGCAAACAGGGGAGAAACTTGGAAAATAAAAAAAAATACTCTTCTCCTAAATGTAAATATTATGTTAATTCTATACTAATTTGATAAGAAAATGTGTCCCAGTGTAGACAAGTATGGTGTAGATTTCTCTTTGTGTGAATGCCTGTCTGGAAGTTGCTTTTCTCCCCCTGAATGACTGGATTGCTGCTAGTTAGTCAGCTGTCAGTCATGCAATGTGAAGCAGATAGATTAAAAGAAAGCTACATTTTTCAGACAGCTCCGACCAATTCTGAAGGGAACTATACCAGCCAACAGTTGGTTCTAAATTGGTTGTATATTAGCATTAGGAACATAACCTAGAAACTGATATACCATACCAGAATAGGGTCTTATCTGCTACCCTGTTCTTTCTGTGACAGTTGTTTGCACCAGATGCTTTAAAAGGAGGGTACAAGAAACCCCACAGAAGATAAATATGGAATGATCTAACTCTACAGAAAGTTCAACATTTCCTGAGATAGATAATGATTACTTTACACTTTAAAGCATAAAAGTAGATACCTTTTATACATTTTAAACCTTACCAATGTGCTAATGACATACTCTTAAACCTAGGATACTGGCCTGCCTGGACTGACTATTCACTCCAGTCTGCCACCTCCACAGCTGACCAGCCAGGTTAGATATAGGTGGCCAGCATCATAGAAAATTAGGGTTGGAAGGGACCTCAAGAGGTCATCTAATTCAACCCCCTGCTCAAAGCAGGACCATCTCCAACTAAATCATTCCAGCCAGGGCTTTGTCAAGCCGGGCCTTAAAAACCTCCAAGGATGGAGATTCCACCACATTTCTAGGTAACTTGTTCCAATGCTTCACCACCATCCTATTGAGAGAGATTTTCCTAATATCCAAGCTAAACCTCCGTTGCTGCAACTTGAAGCCTCCATCAAGGCCTAGCCATCTGCCTATTCCCTTGCCACCCGAGTAGTCAATCAGGGTTAGCTGACCCTACTTCTCTCCTTATAAATCCCTGAGCAGGAACAGAAAGTATCTGGGCAATAAGGCTCAACAGGGTAGCCAGGCTGCTTTGCTATTTCTCATACCTTGTACTCTGCCTGATCCCTTGGCTAAATGATCTGCCTTGCTCTTGGACTCCACACTCTGCCTAACCCTTTGGCTTTCTAACCTGGCTTTCTAACCTTTCCAACTTTTGGCTTGATCTCCTGGCTCCAGCACCCAGCTTGCCTTTTGACTCTGCACTCTGCCCAACCCTCTGGCTTGGCTTACTGGTAGAGGTGCACCGATATATTGGTCTGATATCAGATAGGTACCAATATAAAAAAAACTGTCTGTATCAGATATCAGCCCAATGGCCGTATCAGATATTGGAAAATAAATGCCTGTGCTGCACACAAATGCAGTGCAGCACTCAGGCAGTGAAGAGCACAGCTAGAAGCGTGGAGAGCTGCCTCCAGCTGGTAAGTCCGGTGTGGTGGAAAGGGTGGGGGGAGGGAAGGGGCATGGTGGGGGGAAGATCAACACCCCCTGCGATGAGGGAGGGGGCAGGGGCAGGGCCAGGGCCAAGCACTGTCCAGGCAGGGCAGGGGGGCTGGAGCCGTGGCTCATGGGGGGAGGGAAAAGAGGCAGCTCCAGCCACTGATTGCACCCCAGGAGGGCACGGGGAAGGGGAGAGGCGTGTACCCCCTGGATCTGTGCAGGACGAGACAGGGTGGGGCGGGGCAGGCTGCAGCCAGGCCTGCGCAGGCCTCTTCTTGGCAGGGACTCCGAGCGGGCACCAGTGGTGCTGGGAGGATACTGCATCCACCCCAAATTTTGCCACCGCTCCACTCCCAGCGCTGCTGCTGCCAGCTGCCTGGTGCAGCCGCGGCTCTTCCCGGAGTGTAGGTGGAGGCCAAGTATTAAGCCACAGCTGTACCAGGTGACTGGCAGCGGCGGCATTGGGAGTGGAGTGCCGACCAAATTTGGGGTGGATGCAGCATCCTCCCAGCCTTGTTGCCAGCACCTGCTCCAAGCCCAGTCCCCACCGAGAAGAGCTCTGCACACCCCGAGCTGCAACCCACCCTGCCCCGTACAGATCAGGGGGGTTCATACCACCCTCTGTACCCTCCCGGGGTGCAAGCAGCAGTGGTAGCTGCCTTCCCCCCATGAGCCGTGGCTCCAGCCCCTCCCTGTCGCCCTACTTGGGCAGTGCTTGCCCCTGCCCCCTCCCTCACTGCGGGGGGCGTTGATCTGCCACACCCCCATGCCCATTCCCTTCCCTTCCACCACACCGGACTTACCAGCTAGAGGCAGCTGTATCGGAAATTGGATCAGTATCAGCCAATATGCCCCCTTAATTACTGGCTATCAGTATCAGCCCCAAAAATCTCTATCAGTGCACCCCTACTTCTTGGAGTGACCTCTTGGCTTTTGGCTTCCCAGCACTTGAATTCTGCATGCTCCTTCTGACCCTGCTTGCTCCCCTGCACCCTGTGCGACTCCCAGACCTGGCCAACCATGATCTGGTGTGACATAATGTTATATTAACACTTAGACAAGAAACTGATTCAGGAAGTAAATTGTATCAGATATTGGGGTCTGAGATGGCAGGTTTGTAATGAATTGTCAGAAAACTAGACTTCTGACCGATGTTTGTATTTGGCTTACACCAATGGCATTACTTACAGTAAATACTAAAAGTACCAAATACCTATACATGTAAGACTGTATTCTTTCTGTTCATAATATCTACTGGGATTCTGCCTGGTGTGAACCACCTGAATACAAGTGATCCAAGTCTCACTATATTGAGCTTGTATATGTTATAGGCCTCTTATAGGCTCCAACAATCCAACAGTTTATTAGTATGTTGAGCCTGCTGGGCACAGAAGGGTAGCAAGATAGTGGGGGACTTGTGAGATTTCTCTGGTGCCACTTGTAGTGGCATGTTCAAGGGAGGGACAGAGAAGGACAGGGAGACTGCAGCAGGGACTAGATATTCATCACCTCACTATTGATGTTCTTTGCCTTTGCCTGTCTTTCCAGAATCTGAGACTGTATTTGAGGAACTGGCTGAAATGGACCACTGAGCTGCCACCAGTTGAACTGCCTTGATGAAGGAAGGCTGAGGCATGGGAAACGCATCCCTGAAAGTGGTAGATGATGCAGACTTGTGTGAATACAGCTGCATGCCTCAGGCGATTTAGCAGGAGCAAAATTGATAGGGGTATGAGCACTGGAATAGTGGGGTATCCAGAGACGTGGAAGTGACTGAAAGGTCAGAGGGAACACAACAGACTTACCAGCTGGATGCAGCTGTATCAAGCTTCATAAAGGAACCAATCACCCATTTATAACACTGTTCCTATGGGAAAATTGGTTCCAAGTTACGATGTTTCAACTTAAGACATGGCTTTCAGGAACCAATTATGTCATAAGTCTGAGGACTGCCTGTAATCTATCAAAATGCTGGTAACTGGTTTAAAGGGAAAATTTATAACAAAATCAAGAATACATACTGCAAATATCTTTTGAAATAGCAAACATAATAAAACACTACTATCTGCAGAATACTGTTAATTAATTATTATTAATAAAAATAATTTACCATGTTCTTGCTGTTTCAGCGCTTCCAAGTCAAGACTTTCATTTTCTTTGAAAAATAATCGAAACCTTTCAAAAGTATCTGCATATAAGTTGGCTGCCTCAAATGCTGAATGAACAGTTTCCTAAGTTTTAGGAAAGATATAACACAATTATGTAAAATATGCACAATCTGTTTTGATTGAATTTAATAGAAAAATGAATGTTATATGCTGAATTTAATTTTTTTGTACAAAAAAGAATCTATGGAGGAATGGTATGCAGTTCATTAGACTGGTAATAGGGTAGAGAGTGATTTTAAACTTTCACTAAGCAGTTCAACTATAGCTTTGATGAATAGTGAATCAAGCTCACTGCCATTTAACATTGGGTTAATAATATGAATGAAGACATTTGCTGGTCTCAATAGATAGGTGTGCAGTGTCTACTATTTTCTAAGCTTAACCAAACCTAGAGGCAGTGAGACAGACCTTATTCCACCTATTAGGCACCTAAATGTAATTATGCTGCTGTTACAGGTTACCTTTAAAATATTTTAAATCTGTGGAACGTTATGCTGTTACAAAGTGAGTACAGCTACAGAGCAGTCACATGTTAAGCCTTAATGACATCTCAGACTAGCACAACTGTGACTGGTGAGCAGGAGAGTGGACAGGAGCCAGGACTCTATCCCTCCCCTGGGGTAGAGGGGTTGGGGAGGGTGGCATTAGCTCAGAGGTGGAGAATCCACCATGGGGTCTCTGGATTCCCTGCCATAGTCAGCAGGGGACATTTGAAGTGAAGGGCAGTGGGCAGAAGTAAAGAGAAAGGGGTGGGGGGAAAAATAAATAAATAAATAAATAAATAAAGGACCAAAATCTTGCATGTGTTTCACTGAACTGGGCCGGGGGGTGGGGCCGGGGTTGGGCTAGTACTCATACTGGGGCAGATCCAATATCCAGCACACTTACTGTATACATACCACATGGGGCAGTGCTGAGACCCATTCTCTTCACAGAGGTAGATAGTAGGTGTGTGCAAAGTGGGCCCTATTCAATTAGGAATTGGCCCGAATCAGGGACAGTGATTCAGTTTGTTGATTCAGATCACTGTCCCTGAGTCAATTCAGCCACTGAGAATCAGCGATTCAGACATAGACACAGCTTTAAAAGTTTTTTTTACATACCTTGAGGTAGCAGGTGCAGCTCGTGATTGCTGCAATGCTAGGACACATGGAGTGCAGGTGGAGGACGGACAGACGACACACCCTCCCCATGCTTGGCAGCAAACCCGGAAGTGGACTGGAACTACTTCCAGTTCACTTCCAGGTCTGCCAGGGAGTGTGCTGTGGGGGGCCCCCGCACCTCCCCGGTTCAGCAATCAGCTGCAGGGGGACCACAGGTGCCCCCCTCAGATCCAGGACGCACCAGTCACTGATCTGGGGGAGATGTGGGGTGTGGGCCCAGCATGCTTCCCAGCAGACCCAGAAGTGCTTCTGGTCCACTTCCAGGTCTGTTGCCAAGTGCGCTGGGGAGCCCCCCGTGCTTCTGTGGGACACTCCATTCACCCCAGCATTGCAGCACTCATGAACCCCTAGTACCTAGAAGTATGAAGAAAAAACATTTCAAGCTGTGTCTATGTCTGAATCTCCAAATCTTTCTGATCTCTCCAAATTGATTCAGAGGGTTCCAATTCAATTCAGAGAGATTAAAGGGTCCTCTGATTCAATTCAGATTCAGAGATTCAGCCAACAAATCAGGTCAAATCTCTGCTCAAACGAATCAGGGACTGCAGCTTTGCACAGCCCTAGTAGATAGTAGGATTGCTGTTGCTGTTTACACAGGGGTGCTACAGCACACAGCAAACTGGTGAGTTGTACCTGGGTGCTCAGAGTAGTCAGGGTGTGATAGGGTCACACCCTTTGTGAAGGAGTGTTGGCTTGGGACTACCACTATCCCCTTGGGCGGAAGAGTTCAGGAGGGTTGCAAGTTTGCCCACCGAGCAAAGTAGGAAGGACTGGGAAAGGTGCATCTTGGAAAGCTGGAGGACTGAAAATAGAACATTTTATCTTACTGGAGCAGACTAAGAGCCTTGTTATATGGCAATGTTAGGCAGCTTCTGGAGCTCTTAACCACTGGACTGGCTGCACGTTAACACCTTTTAAGTGGTTTAAAGCACTTATTATTTGGATTAATCTTACACCACTCCAGGGCAGGATCACCTTACTTTGCTCCTGTTCCATTAACTTGTGGCCACTCTCCACAGTTTTTCCACTCAAATTGAAGTCTTCCAGCATCCCAGAAGGCAGTGGCGAGGGATGATGCCAAGGCACAACAAGGCCAGGCACAGCATCTCACCCACCAGGGACATCCGGCAGAGTGAACACCACAGCTCTGCAGCGCCTGGCAGCCGTGGTGCCACCCACCACCAGCAGAGCCAGCCAGTCCACGCAGGGTGAGGCACTGCCTCCCCACTACAAACACTGGTGGGGAGGCAGTGCCCTGCCCCTCTCAGACTGGTTCACTCTTCTCCCAGCAGAAACGGAGTTGGTGCGAGCAACAGCAGGGAGGTGGTATCCCCCCCAGAGCAGCCAGTATGAGCGGTCGTGGAGAGGCAGTGCCTCCCAACTTGGACTAGCTCACTGTGCTCCTAACGGGAGCAGAGCTCACATGAGAGCTGGCAGGAGGCACTGCGGCTTGCAGGTACTCCAGGGTTGCAGCACTTGCTCTGTCCGGTGGGAACAGCGAGTCTGTCCTTCCCTTAACAACTAGCCCTGCCACTGCTTACCAAGCCTCTAGCGGCAAGTCACAGCTGTGCAGGTGAGAGGCAGTCAGAGCAGGTGCTAAACAACACTAAACTGATTAACACTAAACTGATGAATAAATTGATTCACATTTGTTTGGCTTACCGTTTAAATTCTGACAAGGCCCTAACAATACCTTGGAATGACTTTGGTAAAAAAGATCAAAGATAACCATCACCTAGAGTGGTATAACTTTAACAAGTTTAGAAGGTACTTAGGATGGGTTAACAAACTTAAATGAGTACATTTTAAGTACCTTTATGACCGTTTAAAAGACCACCCATGGGGACCCAAATGTAATCCTGTTCCACCCTGTTCCAATCCTCAAAAAAAAATGAATGCAAAAGCAAATGGGTCTTCCTCCTGGTTGCTGCTTTTTGAAGTTTAGTCTTAAGGCTAATATGATGGTATTTTACAAAAACAGAGATCCTTAACCTGTTTTTCAGGGATCTGGCCCAATAACTTCAAACAGTCTCACAACCATCATTAATTAATTAATTTTAATCAAAGAGAGGAGAAAAAAATCATATAAAAAAGGAAAGTGTTTGGTACCTTTATTTGCTGGATGATAGTCTGCAAATGCCTATCGTCTTTAAACATGGTTGATAAGCTCGGCCCTTCACCACATGTCTTTTCTTCAATAATGTTATTAATGACAGGCTGAGTAAAGGCATCAAAGTATCGATCGGGTACAAGATTAGCGACAGACAACAGAGTTTCCTGGAACTGATGTACAATATCTGCAATACCATCCTGCTAGACAATAGAAAACAACATCCCATAAATGCTCTTGGAACCTTCCTGAAATGTAAAATACGTTAGGATGTGAATGTAATTTTAGGGGTGCAGCAAAGAGATGCAACACCTGTTCAAACCTAGATATATTGCATTCACTTCCAGACCAGCAGAAACGAGAGACATAGCAAGGCAACATGCTAAGCACGTCACTTTCCAGAAAAGATGAATCTGGGATGGAGCCCCATGGGAAGCAAATAGGAAGAGCCCTGCTCACACTACTGAAATGTAGAGATGCTTTTCTTGAACAGCACAGCTTCTTGCCCTTGATACAGAAAGTTGCTGTGGCATCAGTGGAGGTGACAGGAGAGAATTTCTATGTACCTAGTTTGATTCTCCAAAGCAAAAAAGGTGTTGATCCTTTTTTCTCTATAACTGAGGTAAGGTGACTGGGGAACAGGCCTGGGTATGGCCTTTGAGAGGGAAGAGGTGCAAAAATAGCTAGTTTGTGGCAGCAGATGACCACACCACCACCACTGGCACCATGGCAACCAATACTACTCCACTTGTCACTGCTGCCCGGGGTCCAAAGTGTGCCAATGTATTGGGGACACGGCCTTTGTCAAAAGTTGAGTTTCTTCTGCTTCCCTTTCAATATGGAAGAAATTTGCTGTTTGACATGGTTAAATTTAAGTGGGACATTTTATAAAAATAAGCCTATTGCAGGTAAGGACCTCACTGCATCTTACCTTAGCCTGGCTCAGCTGACTGTACACCAAAGGGATTGTTTATTTTCCTTCTCTTAACTTCAGACTCAGGATTTTAGTGATTTTTTTTTTTTACTCTGGACAACATTCCTCTATGTTTTTACTAAAAATTGTGGGCTGATTTTTACTTGCACAAATGACCATTTATATTTCTGGTAGGGAAAGGAATCATTAAAAATGAATTTACACTCTAAAGTCCATTTTTACAGTACCAGCATAGAGTCCTTACTGTGAATACAAATCAGTCTTTGTATGAACATATACACATTCAGGGCCTGCTGCATTTGGAGATTAACTCTGCTACGCAAATTTCTTCATTACAACATAGGCAGACAAGGTTCTTTGGGTGAATCTGAAATCTTTTATTAGACCATCTTTTCATTACAACATGGCATTCTCTTCTCAATCTTCTAGTGGAGATGGAGTATGTAGGACACCCAAATAAAAGGCAGTCAGAGAGCTAAGGCTGCTGGTAAACTCTGACCAGTGAATTGGGAAGTGTCCTATACCCCGAAGAGGGAGGGATCATCCAGACAGAGTACAGATAAAGGAGAAATGCAGTATTCAAGTGGGATTAACCCCTTCTGCACACAGGCATTCTTGAGATTCAGTGCATAAAGCCAGCTCACTTTTTTAGGGATCCCAAAAAGAGGATTCACTAGTTTGCAAGGGCTCTTTTACACTACCGTTATAATCAGAAACCATTCTGCCCCAAAGTCGGTATAGGGTATCAGCAAATCTGACCTGTAACACTGACATTTCTTTGTACAATGAAACTACCAGAGAAACTGATGCATTTCTACACGAACCTGGAAGTCATCCAAAGATGGTGCAAACAACAATGCACTGATCTCCAGAATTAACTCTGTGAGAAACATGGGAAGATATGCTTCTTCTTCATCCTGCCCTCCGATCCCAGGAGCAGCCTGAAATAGTGTGAAAAAAATTACCCAAAGCAAGCAATAAAGAAATACATACACATTGTAAGTGAAAGCAGGGTGCAAATTAAGAGGGAGCTTGGGGAGGAGGGGCTGAACCCTCCCATAAGAGATGAGTGCCCCCCTGTAAGATTTGAAAATCATAACCTGGGGGGAGAGGTGGGGGCCCTGATCAAATTGCTCCTTCACTTAGGTGGACTTCTTAATCAACGAATAAGTTTAATTTTTTTTGCAGACCACTCAAGAGTCAAAGTGTCATTCGAACCTGGGTGAAAGTTATACATAGCTTTCTGCCTGTGGCCTCACACTTTTCAGATGTGTAACAAAAGAAGAGTGGAAAAGCCTAGTTAAAAAGAACAAACCAAACAAACAAAGTGGAAGGGCCTTATTGGCAAATGCATGGCACAGACACAACAGTTTTGGGTGTTTTAACTAATTCTGTAGCCAATGGGAAAAGTTGTTGGGAAAATAACCTATGTAACCTAAGGAAGCAGAAGGACCAGATTTCTTAAGTGGGCAGTAGATAACCTGTGTAACCAAAGGAAGCAGGGGACTACAACAGATTTGATTTCAAAATGCGCAGTAGGCACTCTGGAACAGTGCCACCACACCATAAACATGATGAAATTTGGGAAAACCAAGGACACGATAAACAGACAAACATCCTGAGGGGGCAAAAGACCATGCCATTGTCAAGGTAAGCAAGGGGAAAAAGGGGAGCAGATCATGCATAAGAGAGCAAGCAAAAATGAGGACTGTGGACTCCGCCCCACCTACAAAGAAGAACTGTGGATCCCGGAGACTCTTGAGTGCTTGGCCAACGGCAGGGAGATATTCTGTCTTCAGAATTATGTAAGATAGTGGTGCCATGCCATGTTCCCAAGCACTGCTTTGGGCCAAGTGGGTGCGACTGGCATGGCTCCTGTCCAACCCAGCCACATGTTGGGGACTCTGGGTTGGGCAGGAGCCATGCAGACACTTCAGCTACACTCACATGGTTCAGCCTAAAGCAGTGCATGGGAAGAGAGTACAATACTGACGCCTGTTCCCCTGCCAGGCCCTGGCCCAGCAGAGCCCAGATAACTTGCGACTCCTGGCTCTTTTCTGCCTGCACCCCCTCCCCGACCAGTGTACAGAACCTTACCTGAGCTTCAACTCACCAGATGCAGGGCTGGAGAGGCAAGGAGACAGCCTCACTGGGCAGAAGGCTGACCAGGATCTCAGCACCCCATGGCTTGGAGCTTATATTGGGGGTTGGCAGGTGGGACAGGGTGGACTGGCCAGGGAAGGGAGTGGCTGCTGCTGCAAGTGGCTGGCTTGGGGGAGGGAGAAGGGCAAACAGCACTGAAAGCCAGGGCAACCATGGGCCAGATACAATTAATTCTCCTTCAGAGGAGCAGCTGCGATCCAGGTTAAATCATTTGGCAAGCTGAATCCAGCCTGAGACCATATTTTGCCCACCCCTAATGTAAGGCTTATGCAGTTTCTGTTGTGTTTTAACTTAGGCAAAATTTTCTGTTGTTTCTTTGTCTTGTGCTTAAAATTGTTAATTGCTGTACTCAATAAACACTCTCTTCAGAAAACACACTATTCTTGTCCAAGCCTTTTTCATGACTTCAGTGCCACCACCTAGATTCTAATGTTAAGTTTAGGGTAAAAGGCCTGATTCCTCAATCCCACTAAAGTCAACGGCAAAAGTTATATCAGCCTCTAAAAGACAGAATCCTTCAGGAGTAAAGCCTCAAGACTAGGTTCTTCTGAAAGCAGAACTACAAATGTTCATTAACTGGGCTGTGAAACATAAACAAGAGCTAAGCATTTTTGTTTCTTTACATTGCTGGAAATACTATAGAAGACAGATTACAGACAACAGTGCACTGCATCACAATAGTAACATTTGCAGGACAAGACAAGGCTAAGTGCTTTCTATGACAATAGCAAATTGTCAAATATTCACTTACTAACCTAAATAATTTTCAGCCTCAATTTAAAATCAATATATCAACAAACAAACATGTGATGTCAGGCTAAGGTTACAGCTCTGGTGGGTATTTAACACTTTTACAAAGAAACAAGCCATTTTAGTCATCACAGTCTGAATCACTATAAGCATTTTCTTTTTCTTTTTTTTTTAATGAAATTACCTTCTTCTCAGAGACTTCATTTTTTAACTCTGTGTTCCATTTCTGTATGACATCTGCAGCAGGTGTTCTTTTTAATTTTTCAGTGAGGTAGTTCAAAAGGGAAGTAACTGACTTTACTGCCAGGACATGCATTGTATTCACTATTAGGCAGTCAGCAAGACGGATAAAGCTAGAGGGACAGAAGAAAAATGTTCATTTCTTTATCACCTTGGATGCATGTCAGAAGGTTCTGTGGCAAAAGCATCTGATTTGGGGGAAAAAGTTCTGCATTATACTTTCAAAGGGCTGATTCCTGAAGTCCACATTTGTGCGTTGCTCAGGCAGAACTCCCACTGAAACTCAAGGAGCCTTTTGCTTGAGAAGGGGTACATTTAAAAAATCCACTGGGGAGGAGGGGAAGGAGAGATGGGGAAGGGAGGTGGCTGCCAGTGTCAGAGGAAATAGAGGGAGGAAGGGAGAAAGGAAAGTACAGAGAGGGCTGTGAAGGGGATCAGTGGCATGGTACAGGGCAGAAAAGAGGATGTATCAGGATGAGCTGCTTGCTGCTGATTCCCAGTGCCGCAGGCTAGATCCAATCACTTTGGGAGCTGGATCCAGTCTGCAGGCTGCAAGCTGAGCACCACTGGACTATAAACATCATGGAACAGAATATGAATTATTTCATACTTCTATAATAAACTGAAAAAACTGGTAACAGATGACAGATCAACACCCCAGATTGAACTCCCCATAATTTAGGCTAATTTTAACACAGTTCAGTCAAAGCCCCTCCTTGTTCCCTAGTTCTTGGGGTGCACTTGTTTGCTCTGAGCAACTCAACAATTTATGCATACAGGTTTCCCTTGGTTTATGCGGGCTCTGTATGTACAAATTCACTCTTATGTGATGACCCTTTTTATTCCAAAAATGTGTTATATGCAAGGTGAATTCACTCTTATGCACTCAGTGTGGTGGAAGGCCACAGTCAGCTACTCTGTACAGTGCATTGTGGAAGTGACACACCAAAATATAGTCTCCTGTGTGGATCTGTGCTCCTTGCTCATTTTCTGCGACATGTGTTTCTGTAGTTGCCATCCCCATTGTGGTAACATTCTCTACCACCCTGTGCTTGTGTGTACTGCCTGCTGTTGGTGAATACCAAAACTGTCTTGTAAAAGTGATAAAAATGGGCCTAAGGGTCAGTACAGTCAAGGTCTTGGAATGTATCCCTATTTGTTATATTGTAAAGTGGGTTCCCTTTATGCAAATTCAAATTATGCACCCTTTTCCAGAAAGCACATATAGCATAAAGTGAGGGAAACCTGTATCTTTTCAACAACTGATTTAATCTGACTCCATATGAACCTCTTCTTTCATTTTTTTTCATGACATGTTGATCTTACCAATTAAATTTTGTTTCTTAGTATGATACATTTTACTGGTAAGGGAAAGATAAGCACAAAGGTGTATCTACTACACTGTACGTTTGTCACAGCTACCGATTCTGAAAATGACCCTGAAGCACGGTGGCAAGGATTTCTGCATATGGTATTTTAATTGGACCATCAGGTAACCTGATGCAGAATGACTGATATTCAAAAGCTTGTTTAACTTTACCTCAACTGTGCAGTTGGTCCAATAAAAAGCATCACCCACAAAAACCTTTGCCTCTTGTTATTCTTGGACCATCACAACTACATCACTTTGACACTACCTGAAGCACAGGAAATATTAGTACCAAAACATCATACTTTCTAATATGTTAGAGCAGTGATTCTCAACCAGAGTCCTGTGGAACCCTGGGGTGCTTTGAAATCCTTCCAAGAGTGCCACACAGGCTAAGTACAGACATTTGGGGGGGTTAATCAGGTTCAAAATGGCCACCCGAGTTAAACTTATCTTGTCCTGGTGCCAACCTTACATTTACAAACCTGGTCTCAGTGATCAGAAATCAATCAAAACCTCTAAATATACAGAAGTTCCATGCATACAAATTGGTCTAAAAACTGTGGAACCTGATGTAAGATAAATCTGTATCTCTGTAGTAACAAACTTACTTGATTTAGGTCAAACTGGTGCATGGATGGAACTTCTGTACACTTTCCCAGTGCAGCCCTGGGGCTGCACTTTTCACAATCCCCCACCCTGAACCAGGCTATTTTTTGCCCCCCAGCCCATGACCCCTCCATCGAAATCAGCCAGACCCCCCAACCCCTATCCCACAATCCACTCTGGGTGTCACTACTGTCAGAGTCAAACAAGTAAGTCCCAATGGGAGAGGAGCAGGAGGGATAGGGGTGTAGGTTCATGGGACAGGGGGTAAGTAGGCTAAAAATAGCACCTGGTCCTCCAAAGCCCCGCTCCCCCAAGGCCCTATGAGTCCCTCTGATCCTGCCAGACTTTCATAGACCCCAGCAACACCCCACAGATTGCACTTGTCCCCCCATCCCCTGATTGCTCCCATGGGTCCCACCTGCTTCCCGCCCCACCGACCCATGGGTCACACCTGCCCCCCTATCTCCCAGTGGACCTCTGATCCTCCCTGGCCTACTTGCCCCCAAACCCTCCTGCTAGCCTCCCCATCCTGACTTCCTTGATATCAGGCACCCATTTTGAATAGATTTAACCTCCCCCTGCTGCATATGAAAACCATGAAAGCTTGGACAGTGTACAAAACTATGGCTGGGGCAAGACTGGATTGTGGTAACAAGACTGCCACAAGAAAATCAAACTCCACTAATGGCTTGCAACCCATTAGGCATCGAGACACTGGAGTGCTTGCAGTACCCAAAACCAGACCCATGCCATAAAATAATAGAAGTGGTTAAAATTGTTGGCAGGGACCTGACCCACTCATCACATGTGTGTATACCTAAGAAAGCAAGAAAAGGCTGAGCCAGTGAAGGCAAGGAAGCCATCTATACATTTCAATTGACCTAGCAGCTAAAGAAAACAACAAAATAAATATTCATCTCAAGAGAACCCTGTAAAACGCGCACTGAATATAGGAAAGATGCCCTGTACATGACAAACACACCCTGTTTACATTTCTCTCAACAAACATTTAATGTATAAGGTGTTACAAATGTCTGGAGTTTGGGAAACAGACCATCATCCATACAAGCTACTGCAAATTTGCCCGATTGATGTACAAATACCCCAAAACAGGTTTGGTGACACCCCTAAGGATCCTGTTGGACTACTCAGACCCATCATCTTTAAATTGACCTATAATTGCAGGGGCTGCAGAAAAAACAGAGTCTTCACACCTAGACAAATCCAGAACAGGAGCCAGGCATTTAACAGTTGTGTTATGATGATCAACCTTTTCCTCCATGTTCATTTGGACTCTAATTGGCCAATCATCAAGGAAAAATGCTTTGAAGCTATACAATTAAACAGTATAAAAACTAAGCAAATTTGCCAGCAAGGTGGGTGCAGTCCAGACCAAGCCATACTGCCACCCAGCCAACAAGTGATGGACCCATGCTTTGAGGTGGTACAAGAACTACTTCCTGCCTGCATTGGGTAAAGATTTTTTTGCAGCTAAGATAATACTAAGGACTAAATAGCTCATTTTATATTGGGAAAGTGTCTTTTTCTGTTATTTAGTTTTGTAGCTTATTGGAAGTTATTAAAACAAGTCTTCCTGCTACTCATCAACTGAGTGATACGTCAATTCTCAGAGCACTAGGTTTAAAAATCTGCTTTCTAAATGTAACGCCCCCCCCCAAGCCTCCCCAAATGTCTTTACTTAGTCACAATGTTAGCACTGTTAGGTGTGCAAACATAATTCACAAGATAAAACCAGAAATTTCAAGTAGGAATCCACAGGCGATTTTATACATGACTTCAGAGGAGGATGAGGTAGGGGCATTTTAGTCAGTGCAGTTCTCAGGAGCCACTCAAATTAAAAAACTCACAGCGTCTTGTGTATTCAGCATCCTGTGCTCCAAAATGGCAGTGGGGGCCGCTTTAAACTGGTGTCTGAAAAATCAGCCGTAGGAATGAATGGGTTGACAAGGTGTCTGAAAAATCACCCATAGGAATGAATGGGGTTGACCTGTTGTCAGAAAAATCTCCATTGGAATGAATGGGTTGACTTGGTGTCCAAAAAACCACCCATGGGAAATAATGGGTTGATGAGGTATCTGAAAACTTCCCGTAAGAATGAATGGGGTTGACCTGGTGCCTGAAATTCTTGCTGCCCGGTTCTTTCCTCCCCATTTCTTGCCCAGTGAGCAGCCAGGCCGGGAAGCACAGAGGGGCTGCTCCACCACCAAGGGATTAAGCCTCCAAAAACACACCCCCTCCCCACAGCCAGGCTTAAGTCTCCTAGGTCAAATGGTCATAAACTACTACAAGACCGTTTCAGGCTGGACATAAGGAAGAATTTCTTTACTGTCCAAGCCCCAAAGGTCTGGAACAGCCTGCCACCGGAGGTGGTTCAAGCACCTACATTGAACACCTTCAAGAGCAAACTGGATGCTTATCTTGCTGGGATCCTGTGACCCCAGCTGACTTCCTGTCCTTTGGGCGGGGGGCTGGACTCGATGATCTTCCGAGGTCCCTTCCAGCCCTAACGTCTATGAAATCTATGAAAGTCTCCCTGGCTTTCACCTCCCCCATGTATTCAGTGCCTCCACACCCCGCTGCTTTAAAGTTAATGGCAGTTAAAGCACCCCTGACATCATTTTGAAACACGGGGATGCTGAATACACACGATGCCAAGGCTCCTGAAGCATTCTAATTAGAACACTCCAACAGACTCTGCTAATAGAGTCTACTCCAATGCGTTCTAATTAGAATGCATTGGAGCGGGCATTGGGCATGTGCATAGGTGCAGCGTAGTGTTAAAAATAAACATTTTGATCTGCTGTAGTCTAAGTTCTTTGCAACAGAAGATTTGTTGAATTATTTTTCCATAGTTAAAAAAAGGAAGTGAAAACAAAGAGCTGGCATTTTCCTATTGGTGCTCTGAGTCTAACAATGGGGATATTGAGTCTAAAAAGGTTAAGAACCACTGTGTTAGAGTGAACTGTTATGAATTTATCAAAGCACTGCATTTCAGCAGAGACTGCTCTTCAAAACGACTTCTGCCTTGCAACACTGAGAATTGCTGAAACTAACATTTAGGCACTCTGCTGCCTATTGGAATCCAAATTAGGCTGGTTCCCTGTACAATGTATGTGAAGAGTCATACATCTGAGACAGGTATACAGTAGACCAAGTAGGGGGCACTTAAGCTAGGCCATAGGAAAGCCTGCTAACTTTATCCATCTCCATCCATGAATCTGGCACCTCCCTCTGGGCTGCAGGGAAGTAGTTAGCCATTAATTTATTTCCAGTGTTCACTGGAGAGTGAAGAAGAGTCCAGCCCTCTCCTCTTCCCAGGTGAATGCTCTAACCAGGCTAGGGTGTTATGCTCATTCACATGAAAAGTAGAATAGTTTCAGAAAGAAAGATTGAAAATCCCTGTCCCAGAACATCCTGGGGATTGACCATTCACAAGCAAGGGAAGATGGAGATGCAGGTAAAAATCCTCTCAAACAAAAGGAAAAATTACACTTTGGCCTCCCACATCTTAGATAAGTAAGTTATTGACTACAACCAAAGAGAGTGGGTGCTCTTCCTCCTCCTCCAGCCCTGTTTGGTGCAGAGTCCTATGAATTAGAGATGTTCTATAAATGCTACTGGATAGAGCCTAGCAAACAGCAAAGGCAAAGAAATATCAAATTTGTGGATCATAACTGAGCTAAATTGGGAGCTAGGTCCTTAGTTGCACAGCACTGTCCGGGAAAAGTGGTTCTGGGCATGCCCAGAAGCAGACAATTAAAGGTTAGTGAAGCCTAAAACTGGTAGAAAAGAACTTGGCTGTGTGCCAACATTTGTGGCTACCAGGATTAGGTGGCACCTGAGCATGACCTTTGAGGGTGTAAATTTTGGTTCAACAGGAACAGAAAGACTGTATGTGCTTAAGTCCTTTTCTGGATCTGGCCCTAGTTGCTCTGCAATGAACATATCAAAGTTGTTCAAATATTCCAGGCAGCCTAATCTTCAAGGTGTACAGGGATACAATACATCTATAACAAATCCCCGCCACTGACAGTCCTCATAATACACTACTGCACTAAAGTTTCCAGGATTTGCCCAAACTCTTCCTTCCACTGTTTTTTCTATTTCATACTCAGTTTCAAAGGTTAGCATCTGAACAGTCACTCAAGACCAAAAGGAGAACATTGATGCCCTGTGGCCCTGAAAATGTTTATATTCTGATAGACAAGTCTAGATATTTTTGAGTCTTGCAAACCTATAAAAGTCAATGCTGTTTTACTACATGAGACCTTGCAGGCATAACAATATTCACTTTGTGTTCTCATATCCACTAGCCAGTTATGAAACACAACTTGAACTCTTGACTCAAATATGTTAAAAAATTATACCATCTGTTACTCTCATTTATAGTATGAGTACAGCACCAAGAGTGGGACAGATGCTTTGAAGACAGGTATAAATGCAAGATACGAAATCTTGGCTCTATTAAAGCTAATGGCAAAACTCCCACTGGTTATATAAGAATCAGGATTTCACCCATGCTTCCCAAAAAACAAATACTAGTGGTTTTCAAACTGTGTTCTGTGGAGCCCTGGGGTTCTGTGATAGGTATAAGGGGTTCTGCAAAATGTTTGGGGCTATTGGTAGAGTGGGCTGGGAGGTGGTATGCCACCACTGTTTGGCCAGGTTGCCTGGCTCCAGATCAGTCTTTAGAATAAGGGGAGGGGTTCCGCAACAAAAGTGGCATGAAAGAGTTCCATGACTTCAGGACCACTGGTGCATACTATGAGCTAAGTTGTGGTGTTTCCAAAATCTTTCCATATGGAAAAAATGTGTAACTGCAATGCCTAGGAGCAGATCAGGAAGATTATGATGCTCTGAACTAGAGAGAAGTCCCCGGATGATATCAGGGAGTGATAAAAGACCCATGCCAGAGAAGACAACATAAATGGAGTAGTGAAAAAGCCTGATTTGTGGAGCACATGTTGAAGAGAGGGAAGGAACCAGAGAGAGCTGTACGGGTAGGGTGGGGAGTCAATGGAGGGACTCTAGTGCAGGACAGCTAGATTCAGACTTCTGAAGGCTTAACTATTTCCTTACCATCTCTTGAAATTTGAGGTCTCAGAATTCATGGCAGATAGTAATGGGGTGAAACCCCCACCTTCAATCTGCTTCCTGTACACCCCAAAGGCACCCTACCAGAGGCAGGTTTCCCCTGTGCAGGCATGGGGCAAGAAAGGCACAGAGCTGCCTCCTCAAGACACCCTGACAAATTCCAGCATTAACATATGCCTAGGAATAAGTGGGGAATCTAAAGGGCAGAGCTACAATACTGGAGATTTAAGGCTGTGCTATAGCTCTGAAAAGTTTCTGTATCTTAGGTAGTCCTTAGAAATAAATGGCACTGGGGCCCCACAATCCATTTGGGGAGCCCAAGATCAGAGGGACACAAAGATGGTTTATAACCACCATAGACACATTAGAGGACTGCAGACATAACAAAGAATCCCACCCATAGTCCTCTGCAGGGAAGACACGGAACAATAATGCAAGTCTACCTGGAAACATGTTGCTTGAAAAGACCTTAAACCACCTACACTGTAATTATGTGCATACATACTATCTTAAGGATATACAGTTTTCTTATTCCAGACTAGTTAAAACAGACACCCCAGCTAATAGTGTTGCAGAACAGAGAATACATTCTCTAAATGCTTCATAGAATAACATAATAAAAAGGAATGATGCACAGGAAAGCTATCTTTATTGTTCTGTAACTAAAGACAAAGGTAATAATATTCTTAACCTTGTATTTTTGGTTCTTAATGGATTGCTCATAGAGATCAAGACAGAATTTTCCCTTATTTGTACTGCAAAACTGGCCAGGGACATTAGAAGGGTGTTGTTTGTTTCCACTGACTCATTATTTTATTTCAGATATTCTTTGGTAAGCACCAATATTCATTGAAACATGAGATATTTAGCCTTTGCTAAGGAATAGACTAATTCATAGATATCCTGATCTGGTATGCAAATTTTATTTCCTTTTTGTGAGCCCACTACATACCAATATAGTGATTGTAAGGAATACTAAACTTAAACTAGTATGAAATTATTTGAAAAGAGAGCATGAGAACAGCAGCTACTAACCAGGTTAGCCTTCTACAATGAGACCTTTTGCTGGCCTGTTCTGTGTAGGTCATTTTGTCAGTCGATTCGCCATATAATTCTCTTTCAAAATGAGGAAAACTAAGCGTAGTTGAAGTTACTAATCCAGTTGCCACAGAAATCTGGTCTGCATGGGAAATATACAAACCTATGTTAATGAAAATACTATGAACACTGTAACAACAGGTGTGTAACTGGAAATTCTAGAACTCTGTAAATCATTGCTCAAGTGGTTCTGTCTGATCTAAATCAGAAACAAAGGCCTAGTGGGTTTTTTATATGAAAAAAAAAATCTAAAGACAAAACCAAATCAAACAAAATAAACTATATGGAGGGCCCAGAAGACTGCGCAAGACTTTTTGAAACAGATTATGCTTTAAATATATAAATACACATATTTGGTTTTAAAATAAAAAATATGAATATAGTCATGGGTGCACCTTTTTTGGTATATATCCATTTTTCTTGAATACAGCAGATGCCACATTTAAAATATTAACAGCCTCCAACAATTGTTCAGGTTATTTTCGCATATGTCCATTCTACAGTAGAAGCGTGCCTTAGCAAGAACACTCCCAAGCACACCCTGCCCACTCACTCCTGCTTCCATATTCCAAACCCAGAAATAAACCAGTGAAGACACTAAGGGCACATCCAGATGAGCGCAGACATGCAGTATGTGGTGCTGCAGGCCCATCTGCAGCACCATATACTACACATGCAGGCATTTGCCATGCTGCTACTTTGCACCGTGGGTGGGTTTTTTGACCCTGAGAGATCCCAGACTAAAAAAAGCAGGGCAGCACATGTGGCGACAGCATGTGCCACCCCAAACCAGAGCCTGGTCAGCCAATGTCATGCTCTGGCTACCGACCAGGATCCCTGCTGCAGAATCACTTCAGCTACAGCTCCCAGAGGCCCCCAGGACTTCAGGTAAGGCTGCTGAGGCCAACAAAGTTGCTGGCCCCAGCTTCCCTTACCCCACCCGGGGTAATGTGCCAGGCAGCACAAGGTGTGCCACTGCTACTTGTCCCCGGGAAAATGCACATTCCTGCTTGTGGGGACACGCCCTGAAAGGACATCCTGTTCAGTCAATCTTGAGACGACAGCCCCTGGTATATTTGAGAGCAGCCCCTAAGGATGACTCCAGAGAGGCTTCCTCAGTGTGTTTCTAGGTCTGGAGTGTGAAAGCAGGAGCAGATGGCCAAGGCATGTTTGGGAAAGCTTATGCCAGAATGTATTGCAGGTACAGTATAGTCAGACCCTTCCTGATCCTACCCAACAAAGCACTGAAGAATGTAAAAAGATCCATTAACTTCAAGTGAACTTCTCACACATTTAAAGTTAAGCACATGCTACAGTGCTTTTCTCACTCCAAGGCCTTAAAGATCACTTAACCATATGGTATGCTTGGCCCTTGATCAGTATGTGCTAAGAGTAATCAATCAATCTACTGCTCTTTTACAATGGATGGATGGACCCAAAATCAAATACTGAAAAGGTTAAGGTGTCAAGCTTTTTCAAAAAGAGCCTTTATTAATGGAGTTTCCAGTCTCTGAAGATTAGAATAAGTCCATGTTTCTCCACTTGTGGAAAAGGTTGGCTGCATCTCTTTATGAAGCTCTAAGCTAGACAATCAAGTTTGAATGCTAGTTCTAAGACTTGAGGTGATTTGGGAATGGTTAGTTAATATTTATAATAGAAAGAATTCTAAACTGACATGGAAGAAGAGAATGTTAATAAAATGCATCTTTTCAGCAATAAAATCTATACCGTGTATCAACACATAACAAGCTTCCTATCAGGTTGACAGAAATATACTAGACTCATCGAAAGAAGAGTTCAACGGCCTGACCTCCGGGCCAAAATATAGAACCAAAAAAATCTACACATCCAGAAGCCATTTCCTAAGGGTTTTCTCCATTTGTACCTGCACTCTGTCTTCTATAAGAATAATCATCAGGGGTGAATCCAAATTCAAGCAGGGCAGTTTGACATGCACTTCTGACAACTTCCTTTGCTAGCTCTCTGAATTCTGACAGACGGCTGGCCACCTGAAAATTATCATACATTTTAGGAACCACATAACCTAAGGTCTACAAGATCATGTAAGAAACTTCTAATTTGTAACAAATGAAAGTTATTTACCTCATTCAACTGTTTGAACTGAACATTTCTAAATTCCTCTAGAGTGTATGTGTAACCTTTCTCAATACGACAAAGTCCCACGTCACTGATTCGGTAGCACATTTCCTGGACATTAAGCACAGCAGGTCGCAAGGACTGCCAAACAACAAGAACAAATTTTCAAGTAAAAGCTAAAAACTAATATCAAAAGAAGTTTAGATGGATAATTTTTAGAAAACAATGAAATATGAATCTAGCTGTATCTCTGACACTACATATTCCTAACAACTAGAAATGAGAACTCCAATGTGTACATTTCAGGAGGACTTAACTGTTACTTTAAAACAATTACATTAGTTTCTCCTTCCTTCATCATTAGCAAATACGTACAGCATTAAGGACGAACAAGTTCTCTTGCAGAGCTTTACGGCATCCACGGATTTTCTTGGAGCAGACATTTTTCCTCCACTCAGTAAATGACTTCAGTTTGCAAAAGATAGCAAATATAGGAATCTTGGTAAATGTTTTGTGATATAAATATTCTTGTTCCCAGCGATCTAGTGGCAAGAATTCAACTTCTCTGTTGCATGTGTGGATAACTGCTTTCTGACTAATAGTGTAATAATCGTTCTTGTTGATGCAGTCGTAACTGACAATTCTAAAAATAAACATGAAACTGACTTTAGCAAGATACAAATGAATTCCCACCTATCTTATAGAATTTCCAGACAAACCTGTTAGGCAAATACTGTTCCTTTCAGTTTCCACTTTTACGTACAAGTTCCCAACTTCATTACACCTCTGCAAATTTTCAGAAGACAAAGGGGTGGCTGCAGCCTAGGTTACAACAGCCTCCCTAAAATAACTATTCAGAGCATTCCTGGATCCTTCGATACCTGATACTCCAGATGTGGGAAAAATGGGAAGCAGGGGAGGAGGGGATAGGGTTCTGTAAACATTCTGTTATACATAGTGCCACTTTCTGTTAGCACTGAATGCAATCAGTACTGAAAAGATACAGAGCAGAAAAGAGAATCCTTACCCTAAACCTAAGTCATGCTCCTAATTCATATTCTTTATCACTTAGGACTCTACTGCAGTTTCTCTCACTAGGACAGAGAGTGCTCTGAATTCTGTGGATTCATTGACCTGGAACTCCTGGGTAGCTGCAGTGGCTTCTCTGAGCCTTGGGGATTGAATTCTATAAAGGTACTGTGTTCTCTGGTCCAACCCAATAAAGAACTAAAGCATATGCTCAACTTTGATTAATGAAATAGTTCTTTTAATTGAAATGGGGTTATACATGTGCTTAAAGTGAATAGTAAAGTACTCTGCTGGGTAAGACAGTGCATCCAATATCCTGAAGAATCATGTCTTGGAAGAATAGTTGCAAAAGGTCTGGCCTACAAGCCTTGTATCTGATCTGCCAGAAACAAGAGGTTTGCTTTCCTTCGACATAATCTCATTTGTGCAGGAGTTGTGGTTTAAAGATTTGGCTAGTTAGCAAAGGCCATTGTCAGTGGCTGGAATTCTCATTTTTTTCTCCCCAGTCTCAATGATTATTTAGCAACTAGAAATGTAACATTCCTTTCGTGTTCAACAGAAGACCACATGTGCTTCCCCTTATGTTTCTTCATGGAAAGCCTGCACATTGTCAAAGCCATATTTTAATTTCCTATTCAATGATGAGTTTGTTTATGGGATCTGATCCAGCCCAACACTGAAGATGGTATCCAAAGAGATAAATGGTTTCCAATTGTTCCAGGCTTACAGTTTGATAAGGTCCATCAGAATTTTGTTGCATGGACATATTGGCTGCTTATTGATGTGTCCTCTGCTGCTTACCAGAGAAGCCAAGGAGTGCTTAAAAAAGAAAAAGAGGCTTATGGACAGTGGAAACAAGAGGTAGTTGCCAAGGAGAAATACACAAGTATAGCTCATATTTGTAGGGAGAGGATAAGGAAGGCAAGGGTGGCGACCAAGATGAGGTTGGAGACCAAAACCAGAGACATTAAGAAGTCCTTCTTTAGGTATACAGGGAGCAGGAAGAAGACCAAGGGAAATGTGGAGCCGCTGCAGAATGGGACAGGACAGCTGATAACAGACAGTCAGGAGGAAGCTGAAGTCTTTAATGAATACTTTGCGTCAGTGTTCCTGCATGCAAATGGTGTTTGCCCACATAGTCAGATACTGGATGGATGCAAGGGGGGGAGGAGGGGTGATTGCCAACCAATGGTCAGTGTCAAACCAGTGAGGGAGCACTTAGAGCAACTGCATGTCTTCAGGTCAGCAGGACTAGATGAACTACACTGGAAAGTGCTGAGGGAACTGGCTGGAGTCACTGCAAGACCATTGGCAAAGGTATTTGAAGACTCATTGTGCTTGGGAGAGATCCCAGAAGACTGGAAAAGGGCCAGTGTGGTGCCAATCTTTAAGAAAGGGAGGAGGGAGGATCTGGAAAGCTATAGGCCAGTCCAGTCAGTTTAACCTCAATAACACGTAAAAGTTTGGAAAAAAATTATCAAGTCCATTTGTGAGAGACTGGCAGAAGGCATGAAGTTGAAGAATAACCAACATGGCCTCATTGTGGGCAGGTTGTGTCTGACCAACCTCATCTCCTTCTATGATCACGTAATGAACCACTTAGATGTGGGAGACGCGGTTGATGTCATATACAGGCAGTCCTTGACTTATGACTTTTTGAGTTGTGACAAACGTCACTTACGATGTTTACAAATTCAGACCTCGTTTCGATGTGGGTTTCGCCTTTACTTCGGAATGATACTGCATGCAGCTGGTAAGTGGTGGAAGGTGAGGGGGAAGGGAAGGGGCATGGGGGGGCAGATCAACGCCTTCTGCAGTGAGGGAGGGACTGGGGCTGGGGCTGGCATTCCGCAGCCAGAGCCGGGCAGGCATTGGGGGGGGGGGGGCTGGGGGAAGGCGGTGACTTCTGCCACTGTGTGCTGCTTGTCTGGTGGCTCAACCGGTGGTTCCCACCACTGCTCCTGCCATTAGTTTGGGAGGGCATGGTGGGGCGTGTTCCCTTGGATTGGGGTGGGGTGGGCAGGGCCAGGGCTGCACCGGGCTGCACTCTGAGCAGGCAGCGGGGGCTATGCCAAATTTTCCGGATGCTGCAGCCTCCTACATAGGCCCCACTCTGCCATCCGACCTGCCCCAGTCTGGGAATACCCCCCACCCCATGCCCTCAAAGCCACAGCTTGTCCAGGGGGCACAGGGAGGGGGGGCAGCTCCCACTACTATGCGCCACTTGTCTGGAGGCAGCACAGCGGCTCTGCCTGTGCCCATCCCGCTCCGGCTGCGTGAGTGGCAGGAGGGCATGGGGGGAGGTGTGCCCCTGGATCAAGGCAGGGTGGGCCCCTTGAGCAGGGGCTATGGGGTGGCTGCAGCCACCCGAAAATTTACTGTAGCACCCGCCGCCCACCCAGAGCACAACCCGGTGCAGCCCCGGCCCCACCCACCCCACCCCGCACAGATCTGGGGGCACACAAAGCAAAGACCCCGTGAAATCAATGGAGCTACACCAATTTACATCATCCAAGAATCCAACACAATATGTAAACCATTACCTATGGACAGGATAGTCATTAAAATATGCACTTTATAGACCTTGTGGATCACAACTGTCCTGCAAAAGGAGAACACCTGTTTAAGCAACATTTTACCATATTATACTGATATTGTTTGAGGAACATAATCCTAGTTTTCTCTTTGTATTCTATTATAATTATATTTAAAAAAGATAAAGTGTTCTTTTAAAACAAGCAACACTTTCACAATATTATTTCTAAAAGTTTGAACTTTAAAACATAAAGAGGAAAATTAAGCACTAAAACACACATCAAGACTGATGTTCTTTTAGGTAATAATTACAAGGCAATTAGCAAGTAATAAAAAGTAGATGTAGAGTACACATCAAACACTGCTTGATACTCATTATAATCTTGAACAATAAGTTTGGATGCATAAACCAAATAAACAGCTTGAAAAAATGTAACTCACTTCAAGTTAAATGCATCATATTCAACTGAGGACCTAGGTACTGCAGGGGTCATGTAAAGGAATCCAAGATTTTTGTTTTCACATATGATTTTAATAATTTCCAGAGGATCAGTGATGTTGGCTTTAATTACATCTTCTATATCCTCATAAGCACAAGAAGGTGAAGGGGAAGAGGATTTACAGGCAGTTGGTTTTAGAGTAGTCCGAGGCTGTTTGGGAGGAGTAGGCATTAGCACTCTACTGGTAGTTTGCAACTGTACCTTAAAATAAAAGCAAAATATGAAATCAGCTTGAAAAAATATAGAAAATATAGCCAATTGTTTTGGTGAACATTAAAAATATGATACCTTCCTGTAATTTTTCAAATTTAAATGAATTTGAGGTAAATTAATATTTGAATACAAAAACAAAGCCCAGGCAAATTATTTAGACAAGCAGGAAAAGAAGAAAAGGGTCCATTAAAGAAGACACAGAGTATTGTATGACATCACTCGCAGCAGAGATGCTTGTAAAGTCACAGCTCTGAACAGAACAAGTGAAATAGTCTCTCCTATTGTTAAAGCCTAAACAGAGTTCATAGCCTATACAGAACTAACAGTTCCTTGCCTGATGGCCATGGGCAGATCTAGGAGTTAAAAAAGTGGGATGCAGGAGATACCACTGGCATTGCAGGGATGGTTGCATTGCACCCAGGGCTGTCCGTAGGGGGGCACAAATTGGGGGACCTGCCCTGGGCCCCATGCTTTGGGGGGCCCTGCAGAGCCAGGTGGAGATGCCATGGCTGCCGCATTTGAAATTTAACTGGCCCTGCCACCCAGCCAGAAGTTCCGGCTGCCCCTCCTGCCACATCCCGTGTGCCGGCGCTTTCACTCCCTGGTGTAAGTGTGCCATGGGACAGGGAGGGGGGCTCTGCACAGGCTGCTTTGCCCCAGGCCCCACACCATGCTATGATTGTCTCTGATCCCACCCCTCTCCTATGCCCTGCAGGGGCCAGGCCTCACCACAGCAGCAGCTCTCAGAAGTATTTTGAGTCCCCAATACAAGTAAGACTCCCAATCCTGCCTCTGGGTACTCCCTCCCCTCCCCTCCGCTCCCCTCCCCTTCCCTCCTTTCTGCTCCCCTCCCCTTCTCAGTAGGAACCTCTCTGCTGCCATGACTGTCTCCAGCTAACCCAGGTGGGGGGAAGCCCCAAAGCCACTTCTGTCTTGCTGCAGCCAGGGGCTTCTATGAGTGGCAGCTCAGGATGCTAGACATGGCTGGAGACAATGGCAGAGTTCCCGCTTCCAGAGTCTGCTCCTTGCTCAGTCCCCTGGTGTGTCACTCACTAGCCAGAACAGGTGCTGGAAAGGGGAAATCGCCCACCCACTGTCGCACCTCCTGTACCCAGTCCCAGCAGCTTAAGCACCTGGGATGGCAGAGGAAATGTACTAGAGGGGAAAATAACAGGGTTTCACCCACTGTTCCCAAGCCTGTTACATCTACTCATGGCAGCCCCCAGCTTGAGTGGGCAGTGTTGCTATAGAAATTTGGGTCTATGTCTGAGAGAGAGTGAGAGAGAGAGAGAGAGAGAGAGAGAGGGAGGGAGATCATAGTACCCAGCCTGACTCTCTAAGGTCACAGTCTGAATTGCAGTTGAACTTACCCCTGTTAAGATGATGTCAGCCACCTGAAAGTATTGTTGTGTGCACATTTTAGTATCAAGCACAGAACTAGAGTGCCCTGCGCACATTCCATAAAAAAGGGTATGTGTGGGCAGTCCTCGGGTGGTTTTTTTTGAGAATGCTTGAGGTGTGTGTGTAAGACTGCCTGGTGTGGGTTTGATTTGTGCGTGACTGAGAGTGTGGTGGAGATTAACTGATGGTGTCCGATTGATAGATAGTGAAAGAGTGTGAGGGTGTGATTGTTGTCAGCATGGGCCTGAGTACCTAAGCCTGAGTACCCTGGTAAGTGGACGGGGTAGGAGTCATGAGGCCTGCATTGACGTGGTTAACTAGTGGCTTCGGAGCTGGTGCCATGAGGCAGGCTTTGGGTTTTTTGATAACGACTCATGTTTTTGTAAGGAGGGCATGCTGGGGTGGGATGGGCTTCACCTCTCCCATAAGGGCAGATGTATCTTTCCCTCTAGGTTGGCTAATCCTGTACGGCAGGCTTTAAACTAGCTTTGCCGGGGGAAGGAGCCACTTCGAGTGGAGAAGATGCTTCACTAGCACACAGGGTGACAAGAGGAAAGGAAGCACAGCTAAGCAACAACGTCCGGGGAGTAGGGGGCCACAACTGTCCTGGGAATGGGAGGGAGACACATGCACCCTCAGGAGGCCTAAGGTGCCTCTACACTAATGCTCATAGTATGGGGAGTAAGCAGGAGGAACTGTGCCTCCTGATTGCGAGTAAGAACCCAGACTTAGTAGGGCTCAGAGAAACCTGGTGGGACTCTACCTACAACTGGGCGGTGGGCATTCGGGGATACACCCTATATAGAAGAGAAAGGACAGAGAGGAAAGGTGTGTGGGGGTTGCGCTCTATGTCAAAGAGCACCTCACATCATAAAGGATTAGCTTTGGGTTTGAGGAGGGTTCGGCAGAGGCACTATGGGTCAAACTACAAGGGGGGCATGGCAAAAGGGACCTTATGGTGGGTGTCTACTACAAACCACCCAACCAGGGGTAAGAGCTGGACCAGGACTTCTCCAGTCAGCTTATAGAGGCGGTTAGGTCAAGGGATGTTATTGTCATGGGTGACCTAAACTACCCAGACATTTGCTGGGAGGAGCAGACAGCCAGGTCTGACCACTTGCGTAGGTTCCTGGCTGTATTACAGGACCTTCACCTTATCCAGGAAGTACACAGCCCCACTAGGGGTAACACTTTGTTGGACCTGGTCCTGGCCACAGGGGGATAACCTGGTGAGGGTACTGCAGGTCCTTGACCACCTGGGTAATAGCAATCATCACCTGCTGGATTTCATTATCCAACGCAGGGTGTCAAGGGCTCAGACCAAGGCTAAAGCCCTTGACTTCAGAAGGACCAACTTCAATGAGCTTAGGAGACCAGTGGGGAGGCACTGAGGGCCCAGAAGGTAGAAGAGATGGGAGTCCACGTGGGATGGTCGTACCTTAAGGGGGCTCCAGGCCCAAAGGTTAACAGTCCCTGAGAGAAGCAAGGGGTAAGAGTGCTCAGAAACCCCCTTGGCTCAGCAAGGGCATTCAGGAACGCCTAAGGACTAAAAGGGGGGTGTACAGCCCATGGAAGAGAGGAGCTATCACCAAGGAGGAGTACTCCTCCTCGGCCCATGAGTGTAGGAGGGCTATTAGGAAGGCCAAGGCAGAGATGGAACTCAGGCTAGCGTCCAGGATTAAGGACAACAAAAAGTCCTTTTTCAAGTACATTGAGAGCAAGAAGAGGACACCAGGCAATGTAGGCCCCCTGCAAGATGCAAACGGTAATCTTGTGGCTATGCCAGACAAGAAAGCTGATATTTGTAACAGTTTCTTTGCCTCGGTTTTCTTGAACAGGGACTGGGATATCCCACCTACCAGAGGAAGGGACAATTTTGGGGATAGCTCTGTCAGGCCTTCAGTCAGCATGGATGTAGTTAGGGATCTTCTGGAAGGGCTGGACATTTTAAAATCTGCAGGTCCAGACGCCCTCAACCCAAGGGTGTTGAGGGAGCTGGCAGGGGTCATCGCGGAGCCCTTGGCCCGGCTGTATGAGCATTTGTGGTCATCTGGCCAGGTGTCGGGGGATTGGAAAATGGCTAATGTGGTCCCAATTTTCAAAAAAGGGAGGAAGGAGAACCCAAGTAACTATAGGCCTGTAAGCCTCACCTCGGTGCTCGGGAAGATCTTGGAGAGAATCATCAAGGAGCACATCTGTAGGGGGCCAGCAGGGGAGATCATACTCAGGGGAAATCAGCATGGGTTCATCAAAGGCAGGTCCTGCCTGACCAACCTGATTGCCTTTTATGACCAAGTAACTAAATCCTTGGATGATGGTGTCGCCGTGGACAGTCTTTCTGGACTTTAAGAAGGCCTTTGACACTGTCTCTCACCCCATCCTCATCAATAAATTAAGCGACTGTGGCATTGATGTCTGCACAGTTGGATGGGTCAAAAATTGGCTGATGTGGCGCACCCAGAGAGTAGTGGTGGATGGGTTGTACTCAACCTGGCGAGATGTGAGCAGTGGGGTACCCCAGGGCTTGGTCCTTGGGCCCGCACTTTTTAACATCTTCATCAGAGACTTGGACAAGGGGATGGAAAGCACACTGTCCAAATCTGCTGATGACACTAAGATTTGGGGCGAGGTGGACACACTTGAAGGGAAAGAGAGGCTGCAACTAGATTTAGACAGACTATAAAAGTGGGCGACAAGAATAGGATGGGGTTCAACGTAGACAAATGCAGGGTGCTGTACCTTGCGAGAAGGAATCCACACCATACATACAGGCTGGGAGTTCCCTTCTTGAAAGCACAGAGGCGGAAAGCAATCTTAGAGTCATTATTGACTCCAAGATGAACATGAGCCGCCAATGCCAGACCGCAGCCAGCAAGACCAGCCATACCTTGTCATGCATCCAAAGGTGCATCTCAAGCAGTCCAGAGAGGTGATACTCCCCCTCTATGCGACTTTGGTCAGGCTACAGTTGGAGTACTAAGTCCAGTACTGGGTGCCGCACTTCAAAAGGGATGTGGCCAGCCTGGAGAGGGTTCAGAGGAGGGCCACCCGCTCAGTGAGAGGGCAGCTGGACAGGCCCTACGAGGAGAGACTGAGGGGCCTGAACCTGTTCAGCCTCAGCAAGAGGAGGCTGAGGGGGGACCTGGTGGCTGCCTACAAGCTCATCAGGGGAGATCAACAGCAAATAGGTAGAGCCCTTTTCTCCCCAGCACCAGCTGGGGTGACAGGGAACAATGGTCATAAGCTGATGGAGAATAGGTTTAGGCTACAGATCAGAAGACAATATTTTACAGTTAGGGTGGCCAAAATCTGGAACCAGCTTCCCAGGGAAGTGGTCCTCACCCCTACCTTGGGCAAATTCAAGAGGAGGTTGGATGATCACCTGTCTGGGGTCTTGTGAACCCAGCATTCATTCCTGCCTGTGGCAGGGGGTCAGGCTAGATGATCTGTTTAGGTTCCTCCCGACCCTAGCTGCTATGAAACTATGAAGCCGGTCGAAGATGAATAGAGGGAAGGAGTGTGTGGTGCTCCGTGGAAGTGTGCCGTCTAACACTTCAGTGACTCGAGGATCTCCAGCATCTTGCTTCTCTCCAGCGGACTCCACAGCGGAGGCAATTAGGGTTGGCTCCCAGAACCTTTCTCCCTCCGGGTGTATCTTACACTTGTAGCAGCCCTTTGCCCCATTGTTGTAAGTATCACCCTGCTCCGCCTCCCTCCTCTCCATCTGTTCTGTATTAGAATAAGTGACCCCTGTTTAATAAATGGAAGGTAAGCCACTGCCAGCTCGGAGTGGACTTGAGAGGTGGACAGCCCTCAGGATCTCAGAGGCTGCATCGGCTGGAGTTTAATAAAGATCTCCCTTCCCTTTCTTAATAAAGTTTATGCCACTCTGTACCTTGATAATAATAGTGTAAGGAATAGACAGATAGTTATAGATAGATATATTATACTTAGATAGATGTAGATAGAATACTATACTTAGGCGCAAAGGGTATTATTGATAAAAGTGTGTGAGTACTGTGTTTAGTCTCGATATTACTTACCTGTTGTTTGCTATTTGTATATTTAATAAACCGTTTTCATTCATTTAATTGATTATCCATGTGTGGGTCCTAATTAAGCAATTCACAGACTAATTGCCAGGTGGGCTGGTGGTGACAGATATGTCATGTTCCATTCGTTAATGGCTCTGGGGCCAAAAGACCACCTCCTATTTTGAGTAGGATTGAAGGGTCAGCCACTTAATGAGCGACCTTAATTAGGCATTAATTGTCCCCTCGCAACAGGCAGGAGTAACCTTGGGATTTCCCTTAGGTCCAGTCAGTCAAGGACAACAGGGGAAGTGAATGGGTCCTGCCTTCCTCAGCTAATCTCCCTTGGCATCTCAAGACAGCCTGAGGCTCCAGCTGTACCTTGGACTCCCCCATGGAACTCAGGGTCTGGGATCCCAGGGAACTGGGAGGCACCAGCACCTGACCCACACTATGGAAGTAGGGTGTGACTGCACCACTGTGCCTGCCCCCCCACCCAGATCCACCCCTGCTGATTATTAGACAGAGGTCTAATATTCTAGATCTAATTCTAGTAATTTTCTAGACTTAATATCTAATTTCTCTATCTCCAATTTTCAAGTAAATCCCAAAAGATAAAACAGTACTAGGACTTCAGGAAATTTGTGGAATGCAGTCAAAGGAACTTCCACACTTTGGGACACTGTCCAGCCCACAGGAAACAGAAGGCAATATTTTACAGTTAGGGTGGCCAAAATCTGGAACCAACTTCCCAGGGAAGTGGTCCTCGCCCCTACCTTGGGCAAATTCAAGAGGAGGTTGGATGATTACCTGTCTGGGGTCTTGTGAAGCCAGCATTCATTCCTGCTTGTGGCAGGGGGTCAGGCTAGATGATCTGTTCAGGTCCCTCCTGACCCTAGCTACTATGAAACTACTATGAAACATTACCCTGTTTAAAGACCTACAGCTCTTCTCTCCATAAATACTAGAAGGGACCAAGGGAAGGTATAATATGGAGGTGACTTTCTTGCTGACATGTCCCTTGCCCCTGTCAGACTCCTCATGTTCCATCCCCTTCAAAAAATATCATGATTCCCTCTATCATAAATTGTCTCTCACAAATGTCTCTGCCCAGTAAGTCACTTTAATTACCATAGTTCATATTAAAGACCTTCAGCTGGCATTCCTTACTTGTGGCCAAACTTTGCCATTTTCAATACAAGAATAAGAAATGGGGGGTGGGTCCATAACAGTCAATTATTTCATTAATTATTTGATACCTGCTTTTCTCTGAAATCCTCTGGAAGCTCAGCTAAAGGAGTCAAAGATGCCACAGGTGTAGCCCATTTTCTTTTATCTGCTGAAGGCTGTAGTAATCCACAAGCTAATAAATGCTCTCTATTCTTCTGATAGATGTATTCCGGTTGTTTATTATGCTGATACACCTTAAGCACAGGCTCAAGGGAAGGGAAGGGAAGGGAAGGGAAAATGTTAAAATGAAAGGTAAATAAAGACTTAGCTGAAGTAATAAACATTTTAAATTGCATACTTTTTTATACAATTAAATGAAGAACAAAATTACTTCTGGGTAATTCTAATTCTCTAATGGAAGTCATTTAGGAAGGAGAAATCAAATACACAAATACAAAGTGGGGAATAGCTAGCTAGGCTACATTATGGCAGAAAAGTAGCTGCAGGTTATAGTGGATCACAAACCAAGTATGAGTCAACAATGTGATACAGTTGCAAAAAAAAATTGCAAATCTCATTCTAGAATGCATCACCAGGCCTGTCTAAGTAGTACAAGGGAAGTAATTATTCCACCCTACTCAGCACTGCTGAGACCTCAGCTAGAACACTGTGTGCAGTTTTGAACAACACATTTTAAGACAGAGATACAGACAAACTAGGGAGAGCATGACAAATAATGAGGTATTTCAGAAAAACATGACCTATAAGGAAAGGTGGGAGGAGGTGTAATTGTTGAGTCTAGAACAGAGGAAGAATGCAGCAACAGTAACAGCACCACACCTTTGGCCATGAAGAAAACAACAGATAAACTGAGGGGGAGTAGAGGGGAAGGCTCTACACCCAATGGGAATGAGTGCTCCCCCCTCTCTCAGAGTGCAGCTCCAGCATTCTTCCATAGCTCCCCTTCTCCTTAATTGGTTTAGCAAGAGTTCTTCTGTTTTCACCCTCAGGTATATTGCACTTCAGGAGGAAACAATGTGGTCTCAGCTCTTTCTCTGAATGCTGTTAATAATTTTGTGCACATCACAGCTCTGATTGAGCTATGCCTTATGCCTCCTTCTTCAAAGAATGACTAAGCATCATTTCCCCCTTATGAAATATGTGTAACTGAGATTTTGCACAAGGTCATTTTTGAGTACGCTGGGATTAAAACTAAGAATCCACATTTTGTCCTCCAGGCACAGAAAAGAAGGCAGACTATAGGAGAAGGGGACAAAATTTACCTTTAAACCTATCTCCCTCCAAGATTCAGAGCTGTTTCACCAAGTAGTGCAGCTGATCTCATTACAGTCTTTTCCACAGCACAAGAACACTGGAGTGGGGAGTGCTTAGCCACCTCCCTTTCCACATCTAAAATGCACCAGTCATGTAGAGTTGTCCCTACACTAGCCCTAAATTGCCCGTGTACTGTGAACTCTCATTGTAGTGCTACTTTCGAACTCTCAAATGGTAAAACAGCATAATGAGCATACATCAAGCCACCAAACTGTCCATAGGTCTATAATATAACAGACCCAAGTTCCATACACTTCAGTCATTGTGACTTTAAGAATTACAGATGTTCTTAGTCAGGCCATCTTAAATTATTAGACCATTTCACTCTAGAGCCAGAAGCAAGCCAAGCATTCAGACTGAATATTTCTCTGTTATGTAGCAAACAGTTGTGTAAGCCACTAGCAAGATGTGGGCCACATCCTTCTCTACCAGCTGCTTCAAATAGAGGACAATAGAAATTGCTAGTAGTAGCAACCTCTCTCAGCCGCAGTGTTAAAGATCTGTATTATGGATCTACAGGCCCTCAGATTTAACACAATCCATTCACTAGATGCAACAACAAATATTTATCTGGATATCACATTGAAATTTAGAATGATTTCTATTCAGAAATATATTAACATATACTTTTTAAAATATATCACACACCTTGAATGTGAGTACCAATAAAAAAGCAGTTATCATATTTACTTGAATCTAAGACAAGATTTTTTCCCCCCTCAAGCAGCTGCTGTGGCTCTGAACTGGGTCAGTGTGGCTCATGTGGCAAGTAAGGCGCACATGGTGTAGGGGAGCACAGGGGAAAGGGGTACACAGTGCAGGGAGGAGCATGAGAAAAAGGATGATGAGAGGAGTGTGGGGGAAAGGATGTGCAAAGCAAGGAGGGCATAGGGAAAAGGCTCAGGGGAAGGGGAATGGGGAAAGGAACAGGTAGAGCACAGGGAAAGAAAATGGAGAAAAAGGAGCAAGGGGGAACACAGGGAAAATGTACAGGGAAGGGAGAGTGCACTGCAGAGGGGAGGGTGGCATTGTGCTGGGGGGAGCATAGAGAAGGAGTGTATGGTGTTGTGGGAGCACAGGGGAAAGGGCAGTGGGGGAGTGCAGGGAAAGGGACAGCATGGGGGAAGGGTACAGGGAAAAGGGATGCATGGGGAAAGATGCACAGAGCAGGGAGAGGGGCAAGAGGCAGCTGCTGCTACTCCAGCCCTGACCCTGACTGGAGCCCGAGCCACTGCTACTGCCTGGCATGGCCAGGTGCTCCATAAACCCAGCAGAAACAAAACCAGAGCAAATGCGAAGGTAAGTAGGGGAGGGGGGAAGCACCAGAGGGGGACACATGGCAGAGCAGAAGGCACTGGGGAGGGGGATAACAAGTAGCAAGGAGGTAGGCCCAGGGGGCCAAGCAGCAACAGGGAGAGGGGTGGATGGGAAACACAACAAAGGGTGTGGGGCAGGCTGCCTGCTCTCCAGTCGCTGCTTTCCCTGATACTACTTTCTCTGTGGCAGTGGTTTGGGGTGGGGGCAGGGAATTAAGAGGCCATCCAACAACTAGATGCTAGATATGGAAAATTAAAACATATCTATAATTTTCTATGACTAGAATCTAATAATTGGGAGGTCATCTGAAATTCCAGGTCATCTTAAATTATAAGGGATAAAAATAAAACTATAACATAAAAACATTCTAATATTATAAAAGCCTTAGTTTGTCTGGCCGTAACGCTTTATTCGCACTCTGATTGGCTGTCTTGGCAGCCAATCAGAGTGCTCCAAGAGTGTTCAAACTGCAGGTGGTGGCGCCACAGCAGAGCACCACCATGACAGCAGGAACAGAGGGGGCAGGAGGAGCCCAGGCCAGCACAACTAGCCTCAGCCCTCCCCTGCACGCCTTGCTCTGTGGAGGAGGTGGCAGCAGTGCAAGGGGAGTGGAGAACAGGGTTGGATCCATGGCGGTGGCATGAGGGAGGCGGGGAACAGGCCCAGGCCCACCGCGGCATGGGGAAAGAGCAGGCCCAGATGCTGCCATGACAGTGGGGACAGAGGGGAAGGAGCAGGGGGGTGCCCCTCCCCCCCCACTCCCGGGAGGCAGCAGCGATGGAGTGGACAGAGCAGGGGACAAGGCCAGCAGTGCTGGCCTTACCTCCTGCTCCCTGGATGCGGTGGCAGCACGGGGTGCTGGGTGGCAGCGCTCCATCACTGCCCCCCATCATTCATGGGGAGGGGAGGCAGGCGGACGCGTGCCAGGTGGATGGGGAGGAAGTAGGCCCAGCCCCAAAACAGTGGTGGGGGGGAGTGGGGGCATGCCTGGCTCCAAAACTGTGGTGGAGGAGGGAGCACTGGGCCCAGCCTGGCCCAGCCCTGAAACAGTGGCAGGGAGGGTAGAAGGTGGGGGGGATGTGGGGCCAGATACAGGCCTCTGTCCCTGCCCGCATCCCCCACCACCCTGGTCATTCTTGACGAGCAATTGGCTAGTTACATATATAATGGTCTTGAAAATGTTCTATGCACTTGTTATAATTGTATTTTTCATACTACTCAATGTGCAAAAATAAAAACTACATACAAATCATTTCTATTGTTCCTATAACAGAGTGAGAGGCTCTAGTTACTTTAAGGGGATGCAGCAGCAGGCTAAGTCTGCTGGGTGCGACTAGCAGCTGAGCAGGAGCTAGCTACTGACAGGCAAGCAAGGGAGTAACAGCTGGAATAGGAGCCACCACTGGGGGAGTGACTATCCTGGTGGGTTGCTGCCAGAAAGCAGGCAGCTCAGAAACAACAGGGTAGAAGCTATCACTTGCAGAGAGGGTGCCCTGGGGCTAGTTGCTCCATAGTGGGCAGCTAAGGGACAGACAGCTGAGCTGCAGCAGAGGAAGGCAGGCTGGTCATTAGGCCAAAATGCAATTGCCCTGTGGTGGCTGAACAGCAAATGCCTTGTGGTGACTGAACAGCCAGATGACAGGAAGGGATGGGGCTTTGTAGACACATAAGGCCAGTGACTGAGACCAGGCAGTCAGTCTGGCTCTGCAGGTAGTAGACAAGGGTGACAAGGGTCTGAGCAAGATGGCTGTAGGAGAGGGACTGACTGGCACCCAAGCTGTCCCCAAAAGCTGCAAGGAAAGAGCTAAGGGGGACTTCCTGTTTGCAGTAACCCAGCATAGGAAGTGGTTTTGTTGTACAACCAGCAGGCTTGCATTTATGATTAAGAACCAGAGGACTGAGTGGTGGCTATGGGGGGAAGCCGTGGGGGGTGTGCATGGTGGGGCATGCACTGTCAAGCACCCCTAGACTGGGGTCCCTGACCCCAGTCCCTGGAGCCAGGGACCCCAGCTGTGCGCTGGTGCAGGCCATGGCTGGGAGTGCCAATGCCAGTGGGAGTCATCTGGCCTGGGATCAGGGACCCCAAGGACAGGACACTGGTGCAGTGGAAGCAGCCTGGCCTAGGGTCAAGGATGCAAAGGGCTCAGGGCTAGGATAGAGGCACAGCAGCTGTATGGGGGCCAGGAGCCCAGAGTGTGGAGGGCTAAGGCCACAATAGGGAAGCTAAATCCAGAGGGAGGCCGAATCCAGAGCAGGCTCAAGGCAGGGGGGATAAAGCCTAGAAAGGGGATGAAGCCTAAAATGAATGGAAGCCAGACTAGGGCCAAGGGCCTGGGAAGAAAAGAGCCCTGCCAGGGCCAGGGGCTCAGCAGGCTAGGTGGAATAGTTGGTTAACAGATGGTACCAACAGGCCCAGAGGACAATTTAATGTAACATCTGCAAGGAATGGACATGGCTACAGGTGTAGAGGCCACAAACAGCCATAAGGCAACTGGGCCAAGGCACTGATAGAGTCAGCTGGGTACAGGAGGGACCAGCTGGCCAAACAAGCTATAGCTCGCTTTGGGACCCTTTTACAACAAAATGATTCCATCAAGGCTTGGCAGGTGAGAAGAAAACGGAGGGTACCCTGAGAAGCAGGAGTGGGGCAGAAGTCACATAGGCACCAGGGGGCTTCACTGCCACCCATTACATGAGTCCTGTTACAGTCCCACACACACACACACACACACTACATATCTGTGTGTGGAAAATAAACAATTAATATTCTACAAGGAGTGTGCTTTTGTAGCAGACAGTGATCTTGACATGGTAATTCGCTATTCATTTTAAATGAAGTGCTAGGTTAAACGACAGCTTTTTTCATTTGACCATTTGAATTTGGACTGAAAATGCTTTGGTAATCAGCATTTTCTTTTACACTATGTGGAACTACTACTTTAAAAAACAAGCCATTTCCCCAGGCCGATCACTTTATTTTTCGGTACACCTGGAAAAACCTGCAGGCTATGTCCACTGTTAGTATAAATGTATAGATATAGCTTCACTGACTTTAATTAAACTAAGTAGCCAAAAATCTGGCTCTGCAATTCACTGCACTGTTAGAGGAACCAGAATAACACCTGTGGGACACAACTACATTAGCCTGTAAATGCAAAGGCATACACTGAAGATCCATTTAAAACCACTTCTCTCCCAAACATACCAAAGGTTCCAGTTTTATGGGCTGCTGCCTCTTTCTTGTTCTTTCTTGCGCCTTTGTGTTATGTACAAATCTAAGAGCCTGAGGATTTGGCACTGACGCCTTTGGAGCCGAACAGACGAGTCTTTCCCTCAGCTTATTGGCAGAAGCACTTGAAGCAGGATGCTGCCTGGTGGAGCATTCAGTATTTCTGCCATTCTCAGCAGAACAAGAGGAGGATGCAGGCAGAGGAGGCAAAGAGAGCTTCTTAGACATCGTGTCCTACAAGTTAAGCAACAAAAGTCTAAACGGGAGAGCTGGAAAAGGGCAATCCATTTTGTTGGACTGTTGTAAATGGTCAGATATTACCTTCAAAGAAGAAGAAAAAAAGGGAGGGGGGGGGAATACTTTAGAGCCTGCGCGGAAGCATCTCGTGTGGGCACTAACCTTCCTACAGCAGTCAGTACAGCAGCAGCAGGACTTTGGGAGGACCCGAGGAGCTGCTTGGCTGAGCGCTGTACACAAGAGAAGAGCGGGTGAGGGGGGAAGGGGTCCCGCAAGGCAGCGCCGCGGCAACCGGCTGGTGCCACAGCCCCGGGGCCGCTGCCGCAGCCCTGCCGGCCGGACCGGGCCCGGGATCACGGCCGGCTGCAGGAGCCCGGGGTGGCAGCCGCGCTCACCCGCTCCCCAGAGGCCGAGCTGCCGCTCCCTGCGCGTCTCCCGTTGCCTGGCAACCGCCCGGGCGTTTTTACCGCCTCCTCGCCCCGCCCCGCCGCAGGGGCCCGGAGCGGATTGGTCCGCGCGGACAGGGAACGCTGCCACTCTTCCGACTCAGCCAATCGGGGCCGGCGCGGTGTCGCCGGGGCAACAGGCCCAAGGAAAGCCGGCCGCCGCGGCGCTGAGAGAGGCTGGCTCAGGCTGCCTCTTCCCTCGCCAGGCAGGATCCCTGCAGCGAGCCTCCCCGAGCTCCCGGCCTCTGTGCCGCCGGCCCGTTCCCCGCGCCTCCAGCCCGTCCCGCCGCAGCGCCTCCGGCTCCCCGGCTTATAGCGCCTCCTCCCCAGCTCCTAGTAAGAGGCCGAGGTTGCAGGAAAGGCCCTTCCAGCACCGTCCGGGGGGCAGAGTGCCCCCAACCCCTCTGTCATCCAGCCGTTAACTCCTTCCCCACCGCAAGCCATCCGAATAACATACCTTCCACGCAACAACCTAACTAACAGTTCAACCAGGTAGCCATCAGAGGTGCCCTCCAACACAAACGCAAGAGGCGTCATCTTTCCGCAGCCGCACCAGGCCGTGTGATTTCTCAAACAGTCTTTCTTGACAGCATCTGCAACCTGGCTGTGCTTTCCCTTTACGGTATCAATACAGGTCGTAGTCTTGTACAACAACAGACTCCATCAGCTTTGAATTCTTTCTGTCCCTTCATGCTCTAACCATTTCAGTGAGGAAATTGATGGCCCCTAGACACTGTAAAATGTTGGCCGTACAGATATGGTTGCAGTTTCCTGAAGGCGCAAACAATTGCAAAGCCCCTTTTTGACTGTGACTGTGACTTACAACGTTTAGAAATTGACATGGTTTCAACTTTTTGATGTCAGTTTCAACTTTACAACACTTGATCCAATGCCACGCCAGTGAACGAGTTACCTGCGTCGCTCATCTCCCTGGAGAACATCTGTCCAAGCTTCCTTGGACACTTTCTTTAAGAAAGCAGACAAGATGCCAGAAAAACCTGCAGCCAGGACTCCTGAGAAGACTCCAGCCAAGAACACTTCAAAAAGTCCAACTGAGAGCCCTTCAACAAGTCCAGCAAAGTCACCCCAAAGAAGTCCTTCCAAATCCATATGATTACTATTTACACTATAAATACATTAATGTAGCTATATTACTCATCTGTAATTGATCGAGTACAAAATTCTGGGGTATTTTTAGTGAAAATAGGGTATCAGGCCTTGGTTCAGGAACCAATCCCCCATTTATAAAGTTGTTTCCTATGGGAAAATCAGTTCAGAGTTACAACGTTGCAACTTAAGATGCCATTTTCAGGAATGAATTGTGTGGTAAGTCCCAGGACTGCCTAATTTCTTTTCCTTAGTAACGTTTTTTCCTTATGTAAACCACAGGCTGCAAAACTCCCTTGTCACCCTGCTTCAAGCACCTAAACCAGTGTAACGAACAATGAAATCACCTTACCTGAGAGAACAAGGTCCCAGGGTGAACTCAGGCAGGCAGGTGGGGCAGCACAGCTCCTGGGAGACCATGTGCTGCAGGTAAATGAAGCTCTCTCTGGAGGCAGCCATTCTGGAAAGGGGAACATGGCTCCCCAGAGATCATGTGCTAAGAGCAGATGAAGCCTGCTTTGGAGGAGCCAATCTGGGGAAAGGGAGGGCTGTGAGAGAAGCCCAGGGGCTGAAGGAGAGCTTGGGCACAGTATCCCATCCTCAGAGCTGCCAGAGTCTAAGGAAAGTGCAGGCTGCACTGGAGAGTTAGAAACCCCAATTGCAGTGCATTTCTTGCTCCTTTTTCCCTGTGAGCCTTGCCTGAGCTACACCTAGCCCCTCTGGAGACCCCCCAGCAAGGAGGACTCTTCTCCAACCCCCTGTATGACTTGAGGTGCACTAGCAGGGAGAGGGACTGGAGAGAGATTGATCCAGCTCCCCATGAGCTCTGGGTGGGAGGCAGAGCTAGGAGATGTTAGCCCTCCAAGCAAGGTTCCTGTGAGAGAGAGTTAAGACCCAAAAGAGGGGATGAACTTTGACTGCCTGGCAAACAGGGGTGTGCGGGTGTGGGCAGGGGATTGCCAGAGCTCCAGCCCAGACCCTGCTCCTAGTGTGTCAGGGGATAAGGATCTGGGCAGAGTAGGCTATTTTACAGGAATTGCAGTGAGGGAGCACCTGCCTGCTGCACAGCAACCCCTGGGGCCACTTTGTGAGACCCTCACATCAAGGACCTGCCCACACTTCCCACGGGAGGGGCATGGAAGCAGCTCTGCCTTCCCAGACATTTGGTCCAGGCTGCCCGTGTACACATATCAGCTGAGGCCATCGTCTACACTGTTATTGACTGAGGGTGTGAATAAGATTCTGACAGTTTAACAGTTGTGTATTAATTAGTTTCTTTTTTTTTAACCTTTTGTAAATAAAGTGTACATAGTTGTAAATTGTGTGGTATCTAATCGAAGGTCCAGGGACACTAGGTGCTTTCCTGTGAGGGGGTCCTTCCTGTCCACCCAGTGTTCCAGGTATTTCACCTGTGCCATTCCTACCTGGCATTTCTCCCCCTTAACGGGGAGGCCTTCCTCTTAGATCCTTGCTAGGTGTTAGATATTCCTCCCACTTTTGGCTGACAATAACGATATCAATATATCCAACTGCAAAATCACCCAGTTCTTTTAGCATCTGATCTACCAGCCTAACAAAGGTTGTAGGGGCAGTCTTCACCCTGAAGGAAAGAATGAGGAACACATAGAGTCCCTTTGGAGTCACAAAGGCCAATTTCGTTTGGGCCTACTCCTCTAATGGGATGTGCCAGTACTCCACATTCAGCAAATATACTTTGCTTCCCCAATCTTATCAAGGAGCTCATCCATCTGGGGCATAGGGTATATATCCAACTCCATGATGAGCTCAATTTTCTGTAAACTGCACAGAATCAGATCCCACCCCCCACATCTGGCTCTGGAACCAATACCACTGAGGAAGATCATGGGCTTAGAGATTGTTTAAAGATGCCTATGTCCAGCATTTTGTGGATCTCCTCTTCTAGTGGCTTTCCTAGATCCCCCAGAATACACATAGCTAGGGTGAATAAAAGTAGATGGCTTCCTGTATTTATTTGGTGATGGGCATTTTTAACTCACCTTGACCTATTGGAGAACAGGTGCGCATAGTCAGCAAGCATCTCCCTCACCTGCTCTCCTTGCCTGGCCCTTAGTTCCAGAGAGATTACCACCTCCTCACAGTATTATGACCTACCCCTTTGCCCTTCCACTCCATACCTCAATCTTTTGCCTCCCCTCCCATATCTTCAACAAAGGATAAGGATTACATCAGCCTGGTAATAGTAAGGTTTCATTTTATTTACATGATAAACACAACGGTTGTAGTTGCAGTTACATAACTCCACCATGTGTGTCACATCTAAGAGCTTATGTTTGACATGAGACAGTGATGTCTCATGTTTGGCGAGCACTGGCACAGTGGAGCCCAGGAAAGACTGGGCTCCAGATAGAGCCAGGGCTGGGCAATTATTTCAGGTGGAGGGCCACTTACTGAATTTTGGCAAGCCATCGAGGGCTGTATGACAGGCAGCCAGGGGCAGAAAAATATTAATTTTCTAAATTTTTTAGGAGCCCCACAGGCCAGATAGAATGGCCTGGCGGGCTGGATGTGGCCCATAGGCCATATTTTGCCTGCCCTTGTACTAAACTAAATGCACAGTAACTACTGTGTGGTAATGAATGTGTAGATGCACCCAATGCCAGTTATCTCATCACAGAAGGCAATCAGGTTGGTCAGGCATGACTTGCCCTTGGTGAATCCATGCTGAATGTTCTTAATCACCTTCTTCTCCTCCAAGTGCTTAGAAATGGCATCTTTGAGGACCTGCTCCACGATTTTTCTGGGGACTGAGGTGAGGCTTACTGGTCTGTAGTTTCCTGGATCCTCCTTCTTCCCTTTTTTTAAAGATGGGCACTATTTGCCCTTTTCCAATCATCTGAGACCACCCCTGATCACCATAATGTTTTAAAGATAACTTGACAGTGGCTCTACAATCACATCAGCCAACTCCCTCATCATCCTCAGATGCATTGCATTCAGCCCCATGGACTTGTACATGTCCAGTTTTTATAAACAGTTTATAATCTGTTCTTTCACTACTTAGGGATGCTCACCTCCCCAAACTGTGCTGCCTGATGCAGTAGCCTGGGATCTGATCTAGCCTGTGAAGAGAGGTAAAAAAGGCATTGAGTACTTCAGCCTTTTCCTCATCATCTGTCACAAAGTTGTGTCCCCCATTCAGTAAGGGACCCACACTTTCCCTGACCTTCCTCTTGTTCCTAACATACTTGTAGTAACCTTTCTTGTTATACTTCATGTCCCTTGCTAGCTGAAATTCCAGTTGTGCTTTGGCCTTCCTGATTTCATCCCTGCATGCCCAAGCAATATTTGTATACTCTTCCCTAGCCATCTGTCCCAGCTTCCACTTCTTGTAAGCTTCCTTTTTGTCTTTAAGCTCACTAAAGAGTTCTCTGGTAAGCTAAGTTGGCCACCTGCCATATTTGCTATCCTTCTTGGTTTGTTCCTGTGCCCTCAGTAAGGTATCCTTAAAATACAACCAGCTCTCTTGAATTCCTTTCCCTCTCAGACTGGCCTCCCAGGGGATCCTGCCCATCAATTCCCTGAGGGAGTCAAAGGTTGCTTTTCAGATGCCCAGGGTCCTTACTCTGCTTCTCTCCTTTCTTTCTAATAGTTTGCCACATTAATTTCAGTGACATGTTTTGGGTTTTTTTCCTGACTCTGCTTCCTGCCATCTAGGGCACCATCTGAGCAGATGTCCTGCCTTATTATACAGAAAACATCTTTTGTCCTCCAGATCCCTTTCTTACCTTCTAGATGTAGGTCTAGTTTTCCCTTCTTTATACTGACCGCCTTTCTTCCAGATTAACATTCTTGGGGAGAAATCCAGGTTTGACTTTCTTCCCCCAAGCCTTTTTTCCTTTTCTTTCCTCCTGACTTTTAACACCCTGCCGTACACAGCGGACCCTACATTCCTCATCAAGATCCACTACCTCCCACAACATGATAGGGTGTCTATCCTTTACCCAGAGCTTTAACTTAGCCAAACAGTTCACATACAACTGTTCCAGCCCCATAGCATGCTTAATCTTTTTAACCAGTTCATCCCCTTTTCCCTGAAGCCACTTTTTAAAGCTTTCCTACAGGTTTGTGGCCAATTCCTGGTAGGTGCTATTCCCTCCTCTCTAAATCTTTGGTAATATTACTCTGCGATTATCTCAGACTTTCTCCATAAGGCCTCTTTCACCTTTAGGTAGTCCATACTGCCTTCCACAGACATATTGGAATAAGCTTCTAGGGCTTTTCCCTGGAGTAGCTCAGGCAGGTACAGCATTCTTTCCCCTTCCTCAACCTTATGCAATACACAGACCCTTTAAAAGTTGTCAATGCTAATTCCCTCAGTGTACTTAGGGAAAAGCTTTACATCTTCCTGGGCCCTCCAAGAACCCCAATACTGCTCCTCACACCTCAGTTCTACAAGGCAGTCTGGCAGTCCTTGCTCCAGACACTCCTGCTTAAATTTCTTGGCAGACACTCGTGTCGTGGTCCTAACCTATGGTCCCTCACTCACACACTCCAAAAAACGAAACTAGCAAAATTTCCTATCTCCCTCAGTCCAACACTTCTAAGGCAGTTCACTTTAGGTAGGTCTGCTAATGCCTCTACAGGATCTCATCTCTCAGGCCATTCTCCTTCATGCCCAGGACACCTTGCAGATCTGCATCCTACTGCTCACACCACTGTGATGGGACACCGCGTGAGCCAAGGCTGTGAAGATGCAAACTCCCCATGAAGTTAGATACCCAATTACAGGACAGCTAAATTTAGCAATAAAAACACTTCAACTTAAATAATTAGGTAAAAAAATACAACCACGGAACTGGGGAAGACAGAACGAAAGATAAAGGCTTTAAATATCTTACCTCCTAATGCTTCACGTTCAGCCCTGGCCAGCACTTACTTCTCCTTCCCCAGCTGGTTCCAGCACCAAGCGGGAATCCCCACTGTCTCTGGGGATTCTCCCCCTCAGTCCCCAGAGGTCTTGGTTTCCCCAGACCTTGCCTCTGCCCCACTGCTCCAGCCTTTCCAGCCACGGTTCTCACATGGCAGACGCCTTCCCTCCATCTCCACACTCTGGGGCTTTATACCAGCAGGCTTCAGTGGACCTCAGGAGGTCACGTGCTGATAGATGACTGCTGACAGGCATGCACAGGCACATGAAGTCTCTGGCTCCCCTACTTATAACTCTTCCCCCAGTTTCTAGAAGGAGCCCAAGTTCCCTGGAAAGGCCCTTCCAGCACCATCCAGAGGGTGGAGTGCATGTACCAGGTGACACCCACCCCTCTCTGCAATTCAGCCATTAAACCTTTCCCTGCCAGAACAAACCACCCAAAAAACCAAATAATAAAACCACATAATCATCACAAACCTCAATTTACAGAAAAAAGAATAGCAGGTATGTGCCATGTATGAGCAGAAACACAGCTCAGACCATGTTTTGCTCCCTTGAAACATAAACATCTGTGTACACCAGTTTTCCACAAACTTATTATAAAAGCAGCCTTTTAATCTGCACTGTTGGCTTTAGTTGTATTACATGCCACATGGAATAAAGTAGGAGTGGGCAGTTATTTGGGATGGAGTGACACTTAACCAGTTTTGGTTAGTTGTTGAAGTCGCTCCCTTCTTGGCTGGCTCAAACGTGCAGCCTCAGCTCAGGCCGCCTCCTTTCACTGGATCACATGCAAAATCTGACCCCACACCACTCATCCAGCCTGGAGGGCCAGAAGGTTGGGAACCACTGTGGTAGAATCCTCCCAGCTGACCACACTTCCTCCAACATTTGCCTGTCTGGGTACCATAAATACATATAATTTAAGTGGAGTGAGATCATTGGCATAAGATTTAAAAATATTTTTATTAGCATGCAGATGGATGTGTGAGAACCATTGTTGCAGATGGTCTTCCATTCTTCAACACTGATTTCTGATCCAATGTCATCTTTAGAACTTATGCATAATAACACTGGGTGTCTTTACACATGTTCAGGGATAGGTGGGGTGGGGCGCATTTGAATTAGAGCGGCTCCAAGAGCCACTAATTAAAGTGCCTAAATTCAGCATCCCACACTTCAAAATGGCAGCGGGGACACTAACTAAAGCACATTTGATAAGCTTTAGTGAAAGTACCCCCACTTCAAGATGTGGGGACACTGCATACATGAGATGGGGAGTCTGCTAGAGCACACTAATTAGCACACTCCAGCAGACTCTATTAAGCGAATCTGCTCCAATGTACTGTAATTACAGGACATTGGAGCGGCATCCTGGCATGTTTACAGGCACCCTTAGTGTATATGTAGTGTGTTGTATTCTTTAGAAGAACGAAATATATTTTCATTGAATAATTGTCCAAAATTTATTATACCAAAATGTTCCCAGATATTAAACCTTCCTAATAAATTATTAGGATTAAATTCAATGGGTGGAGATGCCTGCTCCACCGCGTTCTAATTAGAACATGTCAGAGCAGATCGAGGAGACTAATTAGACCACTCCAGCAGCCTCAGTATCATGTGCATCCAACGTCCCTGTGTTTCAAAATGGCAGAAGGGGAACTTTAACTTAATCTCATTGAACAAGCTTTAGTTAACACTCCCTTGCTGCCCTTTTGAAGCACAGGATGCTGAATACACAAGATGCTGCAGATATTTTAATTAGAGTGGCTCCTGAGAGCTGCTTTAATTAAAATGCTCCCCCCCCCATCTCAGAGCATGTGTAAAGACACCCAGTGTTATTATTTATAAGTTCTAAAGGTGACAGCTGTGAGCTTAATTTCTTATACGCTGTCTGTGTTTGCATTGTTGTTCTCAAGGGGTGATTATATATTACATTTGCCTTGGAAGATTTATTTAGCTGTGTGTAACAAGGTATATGGACTCAGGGGCTGGAGCCCAGCTGCAGAGGGCTAGAAAGTAATAGCCAGCTGACAGAGGTGATTGGCTGGCCCTAGAAGGACTTAAAATCCCCCAGGGAGGGTTATGAGAGGGAGACTGAAGGCTGTGGTACTGAGAGAGAAGCACAAAGCTGGGGTATGGCAGCCAGAAGATAACTGCCACTAAAAAAGACTTACCAAAAGCAGTAGGGACACCATGGAAGGGATATGAGTCGAGGTGGGCAGTAAGGATGCTGATGGGGGAAACTTTGTGCCTGGCACGCATTACAAGCACTTGCCAGCTCTGCTCTGTTTGTCGGGGTGGAACTTAGGTGGCCGGATAAAAGCCTCTCAGGAGGCATCGGCAGGGGGAACAGAGATGAGTTCCCAAAGCTACGGAGAGCAGCGTCCTGGCTTGTACTGCCCCAGGAGGGGAGACTGATGGGACCCAGGACTGGATCCCATAGATGGTGGCTCAAAGGAGCCTGCCTACTTACCTGAAGTAAAAGTGTGGAGCCCTCAGGACAAGAACTGGCTATCAGACCACAGGGAACCTGTGGGAAAAGAAAGAGGCGTGAGTGAGTAAAGGGCTGTGAGCAGCTGGCATGCAGCTTCTCCCCCAACAACATTTGTACTGAAGGGGGAAGGAGAGTAAATTTCCCCTCTATGGGAGACTTAAAATGTAATGAGAGACATAGAGGAACTCAGAGGTTCCAGGAGCTTAATTGCTTCACATGGAGACTCCTTGGGAGAGATTCATGGAAAGACAACGAGACTGTACTTACCTTATTGAAACTGTGACATCGGGTTGGCACTAGGTGGAGTGTAGCGGAGGTGGAGCCCCAGGTGATAACACCTGATTAGACTACATGTCAAGGAAAGGGAAGAGAAGATCTTCCTCTCATCCTTACTAAAAGAATTTAACACCAAGTCGTGGTAGGAAAGAGTATTTGGCAAAGTCAAAGCTAAGTCCTCAGATCAGACTGTCTACCCGCAAAGACATAGACACAGGTAGCCAAGATCAGAGGGGTAAGCATCCAGCCAAGGAACGGCACAGACGCTTACATGGGGTTTGCCCTCTCAAGATCTGAGGAAGGATCATAGGTTTTAGTTTATCCAGTTGTTGTTTGTTTGCTTGATTTATTTTTTATGTTGCTTTCTGTGGGACAAGTTTGCCCCAGGAAAAATAAACTGCCTGGTGAAAGGAGTGACAACCCGCTACACCATAATAACATATTAAGTTTGACCGTTGGGTAGTATTTTCGCCCTATCTTTACCCAGTGCTTACTGTAAATGGGTGTTATCCATTATGCCAAATGTCTGAGTTGGCTGACTTGATAGTAATATTTAATATTTGGAAGCACTGATCCCTCCTTTTGCTGAGGTCTTTGCAGGATGGAATTATTGAATCTAGGCTTCCTATTTTCTCAAATAAACTTATTTATCATAGTCTGCCACTTACGTAAAAGATTTGTTGGCAGTATTGTAGGTAGAGTTTGGAACAGAAAATTAGTTTGAGCTAAACTATTTATGTTAACTAATATGATTCTAGCTAATTTATTATATTTAATATTTTGTTTGATCAGTTTTTAAAGTCTATTTTGATTCTTTCAACCAAGGGAGTATAATTCAAGCATATAAATACAATCTTTCAGTATTGTTCATTCCTAAGTATTTTAATTAATTACTCATTTATATTTATAGAAATCTTTTAATCTTTTTTTGTATATCTGGTTTTACATCAATGTCTAGGAGTTCTGACTTTTTGTAGTTAATAAAACCAATTAACCGACTAATATAACTCCATCAGCATATAATGCTTATTTATATTCTTTGTGTCCTGTGCTTATTACTACTATATTACACTTTATTTTAACTGAATAAGCTGTCATAAGTAAAAAAAAATAAAATTAAAAAGTGTTCTAACCTAAGATTTAACGTTTATCTCCTAGTGCAGTTGTGCAGTACAGCTACTGAGGTCATGATGAATAACGAACAAGATTATAACAAATCAGAGCTGTACATTGTTACGGGGGGGCAGCTTTATGAATAGGAATGAATTTAAGGTTCTACAATAGGGGCTGGCAGTCTACTGCCTTTGGGCTGGATCAAGTCTGCAGATGTCAGGCTTTGGCAGCATTTGGTGGTGGGGGGCTTCACCTGTGTGAATTCTCCCCATGCCATTGTGGGAACAAGTGACAACAGCAACCAGGTATCCTAGCACCTGTCTGCTTGCCTCTGACCTGGGGTGGGTCCTCCTGGCTTGCAACCAAAAAAGGTTACCTACCCCTGTTCTTCAAGGTGCAGATCTCCAAATATTGTCCTAATTAATTATCTATCAAATCTCAGCTGATCCAAAACATGTCAACATAATTTCTCCAAGGCAAGTAAGACTGCATATGCACACAGCTCATCTCCCCACCCCACACACTCTCCATCTCCTCCCGGGGCATAAAACTTGATAGTTACTGTAATATTTCACATAGCCAGCCAGATTGCATACAAGTTGCATCCAGCATTTCTATGACATTGTCTTCATCATTAGAACTGTCAAAATATTTTGAAAGAAAGTGGAAAATGGCTACCTACTGCTAATTAGTAGCATGTTGATAATGAGGCATAATGACCAGTTCCCTTGGAGAGAGGTAGCTGTGTTAGGTTGAAGTCAGGCAGGAGACAGGGCAGAGTGGCACCTTGAAGGCTAAATTTTTCAGAGGCATAATCTTTCAGAGGTGACAGCCTACTTCTCCCATAGCATTTGAAAAAGGAGGCTGTTGCCTATGAAAACATATGCCTCTCTGAACCAGTAAATCCCTTAGAGCAGTGAATTAACCAGGTTTTCCATAGAACCAAATCATATGTAAATAGATTTTTATACTGCAAACTAAAAATTTTGCCAGCAAGGAGCAGAAAAGAAAGTCCATCAGGAATCAAAACCAAGATTATATAAAAATGGCTGCCTAAAGTATAAGCTACTAAATCTTGGCACAGGCTACTAAATTATGATGCATGAATAAACAACCTGATTAAGTAATGAGCACTCAGCAGTTCACTTTGAAACCAATGGGATTTATGTTCATGCTTTTATTGTTTACTGAACAGGGATGGGATTGCTGAATCGGAGCTTGAGTACTTAATTCCCACTGGAAGCCATCTGGCTGCTCATGGGGAGACAAACAGCTATATATATTTTGACTAAGCATGGTCTCAAGAGCCCAGGGGTTTCTTAGGCCTTTTTTTTTTTTTAATTAATTCTGCCGTAAGCAGAATACCTTGCTTTAAAAGAAGACTGCACTTCACACTGGAAAGTTGTGAACATTTTTGGAAAGGTATTGGAAAGCTTTGGAAAATAAATGCACATCTGTCAGGGTTATATTGTTCTATTAAAAGTATCTAATGTTAAATTAAAAAGGACAAAGAAAAGTTTAGAAAAAAAATAAACCGCTTTCTCAAAAAAGACCTTCCCTCTTTTGTCAGAGGCTGATGCCTATCTGGAAGGTGTTGGTTGCAGGTTTGTTCTATTGAGAGGAGGACTAGATGTTGTCCTGACTTCTTTGCTCTGAGGGTGGGTGTAGATGAAATGGGCATTAATGTCGAGCACCTGAAAATTTTAATGCACCTTTTTTTTGGTGCTGCACATTTGTGTTTGCAGGACACGGAGTTCATGTTTGCATGACACGGCGCTTTCAAGTGAGTTAAGTCTCCTGTGTCATCCCCACAGATTTCAGTAGGGGGAGTCAAATACCACTCTACTAGGGCTGTACAAAATTTCACCGGCAGTTTCATTTTGATGCTGTTTCGACTCGTTTTGACCTTGAAATGGAGAGCTTTGAAACAGCCTCAAATGAAACGAGGCAAGTCGAAACATTTCAAAATTTTTTAAACATTTCAAGTTTCGAAGCTCAAGCTGGGCTTGCCTGCAGGGAAACAGAAACAAAAGTAAGGAGAGGGAGGGGGAAAGAGTGCTCTCATTATTGACATGTGTAGCTGGCCAGTGACTGTTATCCTTCCCTGAGGTCCTTTCCAATCCCAGTGCTCTGGGGGAGGGAAAGACAAACTGCATAAAAGGCAGCATTGTTTGAACTGCCCTGCTTTCTGCCTTGGTGTCAGTTAAGTGAGGGCGCACCTTAACACACACAGTGTCACCCACCCATGTCACGAGTTTTGCCTGTCAGCAGCCAGAGGTGCAGGGCCCCAGAACCCAGAAGCCCTGCACCCATCTCCTCAACAGCTGGCAGGCTTCGTGGCCGCAGCAGGGGCTAGCATGCCTGTAGTTTTCACCCAGCAGCTTGAGGTGCAGTTTCCCCACAGCCCCTGTACCCATCTAGCTTAAAACTGGTAGGCTTCATGCCCTCAGAAGGGGCTACCATTCCTGCAAGTTTCATCCAAATCAGGCCAGAAATGACAAAGTTATAGGCTGTTTTGAGCTTCTCCATTATAGCCTATGGGCGAAACTTTGAAATGGCGTCGAAACAGTGAAACTGTTTTGACAAAACAAAATGGAACAGCAGTTTCTAATTGAAATGAAATTCAAAACAAAACGCTGTTCCATTGAAACATCGAAATGCAAGTCAAAACGGAACCGTGCACAGCCCTACAATCTACCCCCCATAATGTCTATCCTAATGTATTACAGCGGGAGGTGTTTGTAAACCAGCCTCCCCTGTCCCTGCCTCCAGCCTTTCACTGGGAGTCTCCCCTGGGCACGGTCACCCCAAAAACCTTGTCACTTACACCCGCCTATGCTCGATCGGTTGGTCTGGTCTTTCTCTGTCAGTACGTGATCCCAAAGACCCCATCACAATCCCCATTTCAAAGATAAGCTGCTTGAATCCCCCCCCCTCCCATTTCTTTCCCTTCCCACTGCAGAAAAATTGCATGATCATCAGCTCTCTGAATACCACCTCATTCACCTCCCATTGGCCATGCATGCCAATTCTGCCTATCAAAGAAAACATGACACATATATAGACCAAAAATAAAACATTTTATTCAAAAAAGGGCAGGGTGCAGTGCATTTTCTTCTTTTGTAAAAAAAAAAAAAAGGGATAATTAAAAAATTTAATAAGTAATAAATGATATTTAATTAAATAAATAAGGATAACAGAAAGCATTATACAAAAGGGGGATCTTCTTTCCCAGTACCTTTACAATATAAAATATATACAAAATAGAAAAAAAAAACAACAACTGCAAATCTGCAATATACATTTTTCACTCTTCTACAAATCTTCATTTTTTTAACCTTACTGGTTGCCCCTGGCAAGTTCCACCCTCAAAAGTTTTCTGCAGGGGGGCGGGGGGGGAAGAGGAAGTGGAGGAAGAGGAGGGGGGTTTGGAGCACAGTCGAAAAACCAGACTCTTGCCCCCCCCCCACAAACACACACACAAGGTCGGTGGGACATATTACCTAAATATCACCTGGGACACTACATATCCTGGATGTTGGGTCTGGCAGGCAGTGTCCTGCCCCTGGATTATTGGTCGTGGCTCTGAAATGGAATGTGATGAAGTTCAGAAGATTTGCAATATTGAAGGAAGTCATATAACCACTCACTCCAAAGGTTCAAACTACTTGCAAAAAACTTACCATTATAGTGACGCTGCTAGAGCTGTCTTCAGGAGCTATGCCACTGCAGTAGCAGCACATGGCAGGGGGTGCAGGTGGAGGGTACATGGGTGGGGGTGGGAGGATGGGAGGGTGCATGGGCAGGGGTAGGAGGACATTGACTATAGGTGGTGGTGGGGGCAGAAGAATTAAGAGAGGGTTGTAAAGTAACAGGAGAATATTGCCTTCTTCCCCCATTTCTTTTTGTTAAAATAAAAATAAATAATTTGCAGACCTGAATTGTGGCTGGCTACCTGTGCCCACTATGTGCTGTGAAGAAGGAGGGAGGGGTGAGAAGGTAAAAAAAACCCATAGTGGCATCTACTGCCTAAAAGATGGAACACAACGCCACCTCGTGGCGAAGGGGATTAATTAGAAGTCTTTGGATCCTCTGCCTGTTTGGATGAAATAAATCCATAGCTGGCGTGGTGTAACTGGGGAGCACCACAAAATAACACCTCTCCGAGTGGTGTTAGTTTAAGGAGCTAAATGGACTTTTAGAGCTGCGGAAAATCCTGGATCATGCAAACACAAACATAGTTGCATGGGCATAAATGGGAAATACAGTTTTGTCTACACATGCCAGGAGATAGTAAAAGAGGGGGGGAAGACTTTAGCCCTTTGAGGCAAAATGACTTCCAGCCCTAGCTGAATGCAGTAACAACCAAGAGTAATGGTTCCTGTATTTCTATTTTTATCTGTTGTAAGGGTAGGAGTGCAGAAAAGGGATAAGAGAAGAAGATGTATTTGGCCTACTAGCTTCCAGAAATGTATATGTGTATATGTGAAGACCTCAAATTTTCCTTATAGATGCCAATATAGAGTTAAAAGCCTCAGGCATGCAACATTTAGTACACCATGCCCTATAGATTCACAGTAAGGTACCTTATTCCATTTGGGATTAAAACCAGTATAACATTTCTTTAATTTTTAGTTTGAGAGAGAAGCAGCAGCATTTATAAAGTACTCAGCTTATCAGAGAGAAAGGAAAGCAATAGGGTCCTGGAGTAATGGGGACACTTACCCCTGCAGGAGTCTCTTAAGTCCACTTCCTGGGAAAACCTCCAGTTTCTGCCTCCTGGTTGGGTGGAATTCAGAGCAATTCAAAATGCTAAGGAAGAAAAATCTTTGGAATGAGTAATGGCTGATAGGATGAACTTGTAGATTTCACTTACAGAGTGTAGTAGGTTGGTGATGTGATCAACATTCAGTGGAATCAGTGGCCAGTGCTGTCCACTAGTAATTAATCTCTCCGGGCCCTGGCAGATATTACAAATAGCATAATTAACATGTTAATTGCTCCATACATAGTAATAGTGACACGTTTAGAATCAATTTATAGCACAATAATATAGCAAAAGGACCACCAAGAAATTCCACATATAACATGGAACATTTTGGTGCTTATTTGTATCATGCCTTAAATTAAAGGTGTGGCATGTCAGGGATTCCCCATGCTAGATCCTGATGCTCCGCTGAGCATCAGGATCTGGCATGAGGAAGCCCCAGGGTCTAGGACACCTCTGCTGCCTACCCAGACCTGGCCACCGCCAGCCAGTCTCCAGATGCAGATGGGGGTGTGGAGGTCCGGGGACTTCTAAAGAGTATGCCTACAGCTAGACTGTCCAGCCTTGGGCAGCAGTGTCTCTCTCCCTGGTCCCTGGATTTGCAAGCCCAGAGAGCTGTAAAAAACCATGGTTGCAGTCATGATGCAGGCACACTTTTTAAAAATGCCAGCGTACCAGGACCCACAGACTGGGGAGCCTCTCCCCAGTTTCTTGGTCTCAGCACACAGGGAGCTTTAAAAATCACAGCAGTCATCGTGCAGGTAGAATCCAGTTAATTTTATTCCAGATGTCAAAAGTGAATATCCTGCTATGATATGTGGCATGATAAGACATGTAATTTTTGGACTCTGGCATACAATTTATCAGATCCCAATTGCACAATTATACAAGTAAATTAACGTCTACCAGCAGCCTGTGAGCCTATTGCATGGGCTGTGGGAGTATTGAATCTAGGGTATAGAATTTCCTGTCATAAATGCAGTTTACTTTTTCTTTGTTAAAGCTAAAGATATAGTAAGCACTTTTTATTTAATTAAGTAAATGCTCCCATAACCTCTCAGGTATAAAGGCTATGCCCACATAACATCCTCTGTAAGGTAGGGACATGTTATTAATAACTTTTAAAATAAAAGACACTGAAGCACAAAGGGTGAAGTGACTCAGCAAAAAATCTAAGAAATGCCTCTAGTTCCTATTTTAGTGCCTTGACCACATCCTGTCTCCACACTCCAGAGTTTAAGATCTTCCAGGTGTCTTATAGATCAGTTGGCTGTTGGGTCACAAGCAGAACTGCTCATTTCACGTCTTGATGTGCTTTTGCTTCTACAGGACATGGGCAGCCTCTAGTGTCAACTCATGGATACTGCATGTATGGAAGGCTAAACGGATTATCTCAGGTTAGTGCATACTTGCTTTTCTGCCAATCTGCAAGGGAAAAAGCCCATGGTTTCCCATGTTTTTCTCCTTTAAAGGAGACTCCATTTTTAAAGTTTATTCGCGACCCTTCTATATATTTTTGCGACCCACTTTTGGGTTGCAACCCACGGGTTGAGAAACACTGATCTAAAGGACCAGGGTTTTTAAGGTTACATGAGAACCAGAGCAGGCCCTGCAGGTGAGAGAGGCAGAGGAACATATGAGTCGATCCTGATGGGTCTAAGACATAAACTAGGCCCCAAGCTGCTCAGCACTGTCAAGAGAGAACAAGCACAAAGCACTTTTAGTCATTTATTCCAAATGTTAGACAAGACACAGTACCAGTTAAGTGTTGATTAATTCCGGCTAGTCAATTATTGTGAATCTACAGATCAATGAAGTCTAAAACAGAAACCACTCCTAGAATAAAATACTTTACCTAAATCCAGCAGAAATTTCCTGGTGAGATTTAGTACTCAGAGGCTTCCACTCACACTACTGGGAGTTGCTGGGCATGGGGATTTTAGCAATTCCGGTCATTCAGGTAGAAAGGGGAACGGTTGGGGCTGAACCCTTCTGAAATAACCCTGGATATTTACATTGTGTCTAGAGCTATGCATGGTTCTCATTCTATTCCCTCTGCCCCACTCAACACTTCTTCCCCCTTCCTCTTTCTGGGGTTACAGGATTTGGCCTATATTGAGTAAAACTAGCTTGCTTTTTCCTTGACGTTACAAGCTTGCCGTGTGGGGTGCAACCACTTTCATATCAAATCTATAGTTTCTTTTATTTAGTTTGATGCTTTAAATAATTTCCTTTGATAAAACTAGATCAGGGTAAATTGCATGTTTTCTCCCCTCCCCCTGCCCTCACCCTCTGAGATCAAACCACTGGGGAGACACATGTACTGAAGCTCATTGCAGGGCTGCCTAAATGGGTGATTTCTACACGCTGACTCTGTCACAGTGTTTTAAATAGCTGATCAAAAGAACCTATCATAGCGCGGTGAACTCTGCCAGTACACGTACCTCACTGGTGGAATAACTGTAGCTTACACATTACAGGGAGGAAAACGGACCAGTCGTAAGACGAACCCCATGTTTGAAGTGAAACGCAGTGCTTTGAATGCGTCAGCCCACTTGTTCCTTTCCATGCCATGAGGCACTTTCCTATGGAACTCCATCGCAGACAGCACAAAAGGAGTGAGTTCAGCCAAGCGGAGCACAAAGACGACTAGAAACAAAAGATCATGTTTCTGCATCTCGATTTATTTTTCACATTTTGTAGCCCCCCTTGCACATTTTGTTCCTAAGTTTTGAACAAGTTCAATTTCATGTGTTGTGTGGCAAAAATAAACTTGCTCTGAAAACAAAGGAAAAAAATACGCAGTGAAATCAATTGCAGTGTTTTGTTACTCCTCTTTGTTCTGTTAGCACCTTTTAAGAAAACAAAACGGAGTGAGATCCCAGTGGGCTGTCAGAGGGTAGGGAGAGGTAGTCAGAACAGCTGTCTGCATTACTCCAGTTCACATTATTAGCATTAGCACAGGAATAGTTTTACACAGTCTTCTGAGAACCAAGCTGCCAAACGTGAGAATTTTCTTCCTTTCCGCAATTTTATCTTAAGGATTATGCTCTGAGGGGGTTTGAAAATAAACTAATAATGAATTCCCATTACACTACAGGGTATTCACAGCTCACAGAAAAGCAGTGTGAGATAAGAGTAGGACATTAATGTGTAAGAAAGAGCATTGTGCTGTGTAATACCTCCTGCAATGCTCCAAAAGAAATCCCAATAGCTCACCAAACTGAAAATCAAATGAGAAAACAAAGCTGTAATGCTTGAAAAGCCACAGGCAGCAGAGAGAGAACCAGTGAAATAACAGCAGGTGACTAAAAGGAAGATGCACCAGGTTCAAGATAAGCGAAATCTTGTAATGTAAGCCTGCTCCCTCTGACACTGAAAACTTCAAGGAATATGTTGGCTATCTTGGGCAACAGCTGGAGGAATTTATGGGTAAGCCGTTTTCAAAGGGGAGGCTGGGCTGACCATTCATATTTTTTGTAGAAGTCCTTTTTCTCTTCACCTCTTTTTTTTTTTAATCCCAACATATCTGGGATATTTAATTCTTCATATGCAAGCACCCCCCCCCAAACTTATACAATACTCATGTGTAGCCTGAATGTTACCCATAGTTCTTATCTTTTTTTAAGAGCACTTTTGCAGAGACAAGCCCCTGGTCCCAGGAGGTTGTGGCTTAATCCAGACAGTATATATCAGTATATCCCATTTGGTGAATTTTGAAGTTAATGAAGTCTAATTCCCTTTTATTTCTGTGAAAGCAACAACCTCCCAACAGAGTGAAATCTTGGCCCCAGTAAATCAATGGTAGCAGCTCCATGAATTTCCAAGGGATCAGGAGTTTAGGCAGGGTATCTAGGATGCTTAAAACAATTTAAAGGAAAGACAAATTAAGCACTAACGTGGTTACAACTAGTCAGTGAATGCAAAAGGAAGAGTGACAAAGGGAAACCAAAATACACACAGGTGGACTAAATAACAAAACCTTGCACCTAGTTTTAAAGGCAGCCAGTCAGGGAATCCAACTAATGTGCAGAGCAGGGTGGGGATGCTCCTTAGATGCCTGAATCAAAAAAGCCTTTTATTCCAGTCCTGATGGAGCCTCAGGAAAAACGGGCAAGGCAACCCAGCTGCACTGGAAGGGCAGGTGGGGTGGCAGCTAAATACTTCAGGTACACAATGCACACGTTTCTACTAATGCACAATGCACTGTGATACTCCAAAAGTCATGCAGGGCAGACACAAATCCTACTGTCACCTGGTGAAAGGACTAAGAAAATAGCCATGCACTTAATGGTCTCAGTGCTCCTGGCTTCTGGCATGATCCCTGAGGCTATGCTAAGCTGTGCTGGGAGCCAAACTTTTCTAGTTCTGGAAAAAAGGAAAAAAGATGACACAGCTTAGCCAGGCCAAGGATCTTGCTGGTGGCTGTTAGCAGAGTGCACACCAACTACAACATTCTAATATTATAAAAGCCTATGCCTGTCTGTCTGTCTGTCACACTTTATTCTTGCTCTGATTGGCTGACAAACAGCCAATCAGAGTGCGAACAAGCATTTGAACAGGAGCTGGCAGTGCAGTGGAGTGCTGCCATGATGGTGGGGACACAGGGGACAGAGTGCCTGCAGGTGCCAATGATGGAGTGGAGAGGGGGAAGTAAGGCTACTGGAGCTGGCCTCACCCCTTGCCCTTACTCTTTTCAGGTGGCGGTGGTGCAGGGGGGAATGGGGTTGGGATGCTGGAGGGGCAGGTCTTGGTTCTGGCCTCGGCCTGCCCCTCCCTCCTACCATTGTTGCCAAATGCGGGACCCGGCATGAGATGACACAGCGGCAGTTGGGGGAACAGTGGGCATGCTGTGGCAATGGGGGGACAGGAGGAGCAGGCCTGGGCCCTATGTGGGGGAGGAGGTGGACCGAGCCCGAGCTGGGGGAGAAAACAGTCCGCCATGGCAGGGGGAGCAGCCAACCCAGCGGCGGCTGGGGAACGGGAGGAGCGGGCTCAGAGCTGATGGGGGGGGAGGGGGAAGGAGTGGGCCTGGGCCCTAGTGGGGGAGGAGGCTTGGTCCTTCCTTCCCCAGCTGCTACCGTATCGGGCCAGGCCCGCTGCTCCCCCCCGCCATGGCAGGCTGGCTTCTCCTTGGGCTCAGGCCTCCTCCCCCCTTGGGCCCGGACCCCAAGCAGCAGGAGGTAAAGGGCCCGGACTGGGGGTTGGGGCATGGCGCTCCATCCCTGCACGCTCTCCCCCCTCATTCCTGACAGGCAATTGGCTAGTACACTGAACAAAAGCAGTCACTTTTAAACTAGAGGCTGTCTCAAAATGTCAGTTAGATAAATGAACAATCAATGTGGTTAAAACCAATAGTGGTAGTAAAGAACACATATTCCGCTTGTGAGTGCAGGGATGCCAAGCAAATTACACAACCAAATGCAAAATGGATGCCTGACAATATTACTGCTTTTTCTGCCCTGATTCCTGCCATATGACAGACCATTAGGAATCCAGCTGTTTTGTAGTGGCATTCAAACCCCTGCTTCCTCTGGGCTGCAGCAGAAGGGAAATGCTTGTGGCTTTTTCTAGTCTGCCATGGGCCTGACCAATAACAATCTTGTATGGAGCTGGGGGTAAAGCCAGCACTGAGTATCTTACACAGTGGAAAATGGACTAACACTCTGACTTCAGTTACAATATTATGGTCAATTAGGGAGTTCATCTAAAGTCCTCAACCTGGCAGCGTCTATGAAATACCTGCTTGGCTTCACCTGCTCCTTACCGTACTGCATAAGCCCTTGAACCTACCCTACCCCAGACCAGCTACTCTGAGTAGTAAAAACGGAGGTGTGGGGAGAAACCTGTGAGTGGGAGAGGAAAAGCCCAGTGGCTAGAGATGTGTCAAGTATTAATTTTGTCAGGAGTTTTTCTCATCCCTCTTCCTCTCAGGAACATTGCTTGGTACCACTGGCCTCAATATGCTGAGCTCATTGTATATGAAATGTCTCCTTATGAAGTACAGCTTTGGAGTCTAAGATGGCTCCGCAGCTGGCATATAATGCGTCTATAAAGGCTTTCCCTAGCTCAAGCTCTACCTCAAGGAGGCAAGAGTACATGCACAGTCAGGCTGCTGTGGAGGTGTGAGGCACGATGCTTACTGGGCTCTAGAGGAATCACACTGCTCAGCTGCCTTTGCAGCCCCTTTAAAAAGTTGTGGTTTGCACTCCTTGCACTACTACTGCACAGGAGGTTGAGCCTGTGCCCCCACCAACAGCCAGGCTAAGTGTCCTCCATGGAAGCTCTACTGTCCAGTTTTCCTGTACTATGCTGTCCTCAGTGACTTGAAGCCTGATCATGCCTGGCTTTCATCTCCATAAAAAGTGTTAGGATCCATAGATGACACATGGGTTGCTTGCAGATGTTTAAAAAAAAAAGGCACTTTACCAAAAGAAGCAGTGCATTAGTTAGACCCGGCTCTGCAGCATCTGTATAGATTGGGCTCTTCAGCGGGGCTTTTTGGTGCTTTTAGCTAAAGCCAATTCAATCAGCTATTACATAAAAGTGCCCAAAAAGCCTCACTAAAGCACCCGATCTATACAGATGTCAGGCAAACTGGGTTCAACTAACATACTGTCTCCTCTGGGCATGCGCTGGCTCAGTGTGGGAGCACACAAAGTTTAATGAAAAGCACCATTTTGCTGGGTTTTTTTAAACATATGCAAGCAGCCATGATATGTAAGACACAGGCATCATCAGTATGACTTAACATTTGAAGACAGAGGTAGAGAGAAGTGTCATTGTTCCCTCTTACCCCTCTAGAGAACCAACGGAGCATCTGTGCCCACACAAAAGAACAGGAATCAGAAATGCAGCTCCCATTTGATGGCAAGCATTTGGGGGCACAGAACAGCTTTGTGCTCTGTGTTTGCACAACCACTGGACCAAGACTGTAGTGCAGGGGAGGGCAAAATATGGTCCATGGGCCAGATGTGGCCCACCATACGATTCTATCTGGTCCACAGGGCCCCTAAAAAATTTAGAAAATTAATATTTATCTGCCCCTGGCTGCCTGTCATGCAGCCCTTGATGGCTGGCCAAAACTCAGTAAGTGGCCCTCCGCCTGAAATAATTGCCCGCCCCTGCTGTACAGCCTATTGCTGCCACATGGGCTGCATATAATAATCATCTTAATAATAATTCCAAATGTAAAGAGAGGGCAAGGTCCTTAAGTGAAAAGAGGAGCCCAGGTGGGAATGAGGGGAAATCAAACAAGCACAAGCAGAAGGTGTTAGGGAGACCACAGACAACCATTTTCCAAGGTTTCTTCATCAGGTCTGTCCTTTAAAGATAAAACACATTATCAAAAGGTTAAAAGAAGTCATCACTATCCCCCTGATTTCCATTAATTTGGATCCAATGGAGCAAAGGAGGTTTCAGCAGGCTGCTGCAGTTCTGTGAGGCACTGAGTAATGGTCATATCCCTCTTTGCTTGTGTTTATTGTAAGGGTACAATACAGGATTTAGAAGAGAAACAATTTGGAAAGCTTTAGGAGAGAATATGAAAGCAAAGGCTTCTACTGAAACCCATGATAAAACTCCCAATGGGTCATTGCACTAGCAAAAGAAAGAAAGCATTTCCCAAAGTGTAAAGCTGAATATAAAATAAACAATAAATATTTAATGAAGAGAGGCAGTGTTCTGCTTTTGGGAGCCTCAAATCTGCTTTTCTGTTTGTTATTTTAGAAGAAAATCTATAAATGCCTACAATATCTTCGAGAAGTTCCCTAGGACAGTGGTTGTCAACTGGAGGTACATATACCCCTAGGGGTACTTAAAAAGGTCATAAGAGATAAAGGGGGTCTCACACCACTGTGTGCACCGCGGTGGACACCCAGGGGGCACATGCCCTCTGATCTGTGCGCGGGACAAAGGCAGTTGCTGCTGCGCACTGGGCTTTGCACACTGCTGCAGCTGCCCCAGGAGCAGTGCAACATTATGTGCGTCCCACTGCTAGATGGGCAGGGGCTGTGGCACAGCCTGGCAGCGGCAGACACATGGCGTCACACCGCTGCTGGGGAAGCTGTAGCAGCATGCAAAGCCCAGTGCACAGCAGCAGCTGCCTGCGTCCCACACACAGATCAGAGAGGCACATGCCCCCCGGGCGTCCGCCAGGGTGCGCGCAGAGGTGAGAGCCCTCCATGCTCCTGGATGAGCTGCCCAGGCTCCGATTGTCCCACGACCCAGCCTGGCCAGGGCCCCATTCACCCCAGCCCCTGCCTGTGCCCCACTCCCTCCCTCACCATGGGGCCTTGGTCTGCCCCCCAAGGTCTTTTCCCTCCCCCACAGACTTACCTGATGCAGAAGTGGGGTGGGGGTGTTGTGCATGCATATGCGTGCTCAGCCCACCCAAATAATTTTAATATAAAGGGATACATTAGCTGAAACTTTTGAGACAGAAGGGGTACACTTGTTGAAAAAGGTTGAAAAACCCTGCCCTAGGAAATTATTTTTCTTAAATATTTATCAGTCAGTGTTTAAAGAAAATTCTTCACTAGGACATTCTTGTAACATCTACTGGAGACAGGGATGTTCTAGCTACAAGTACCTCCTGGTTAACACTACCAAAAGAAGGTGCTAAATACTGGGTCTTTGGTAGACTCGTTTTCATATGCTAGTCATAAGTATGACTTTCAATGGGACTTAAAATTCCCAAATCACTTAAATGCTTCTGAATATTTTGCCTTAAACTTAAATATATAATTTGGTGAGAAACCAAAGAAATGCAGACATAGGACCAAGCTTTTCCTTTCAGTTCCACTGATGTGACCAAGATATTCTCTTCCAGCCAAGGTAATTAACAAGTTCGTGGTGGTTTAAAATGTTTTGTCTCACAAGGCAATCAATAAAAAAAACTTCCAAAACAAAACCAAAACCAAAATGTATTTAGTCAGATTCATACAGCTAAACAGCAGCTATGTTACAGTAACATTATACATCTCCCAAAAGCATTATGGGATAATATGAAATAATTCTTCTGCAAGAGAAGGATAAATAATGGCTCTCATTAAAAGTATCTTCTCCTGTATTGGGCATGTCAAACAAGTTAATCATGTTAATGGTCCAGATTCAGGAAAAGGAGGAGGTTCAAGAACATTCCACAGAACAAGTGTCACACTTGGAGAGTCTTTTCTTCTATATTTCCCCCAAAATTTGTGCTTTAGACAAGGCCCCTGTGGTTTTATGCCAAGTCTCACTGTAGCGCAGGTAGCATATGCAAAGCCAAAGTCAATAAAAAGAGGTACAGAGACTGGAAAGGCACATGAGCTCTGCTGGCATCTGCTTGGATGTGGCTGGATCGCCCGTGTCCTCGTGGCTGGGGTTCCACTGTAATATACCCATTAATGATGCGAATCCGTGGAGGTGGGTCAGTGGTACTACAAAGCAAACAAAAGGTGTCTGGTCAGGGAACGCCAAATGAACCAGGAATCAAATTGCAGCCTATTGCAGACCCGGCCAGAGGAGGGTCTGAAGCAGCTTGTGGGGTACCTCCCAATCTTACAAAAGCAAGTAGAATACTACAATTACATATATAACAAAAACTCCTTAAACGATATCCCAGCTTAGTCTTGCCTGCTAAATGCCTGTTCAAATCAGATCTGTCAGCGCTTCCAGAAGATGCCCAGGCTTGGGCCCTTGCAGACCTCAAGGAGGAAGGTGTTCCAGAGCTGAGGAGTGACTAGTGAGAATGATCTCCCACATGGTTTCACCAAGCAAACTTGGCACCTGGTACTTGCAGGTGGCTCCTCTCAGCTGCCTTTAGGGATTGCCAAGGGACATAAGGGAGAAGGTGATCCCTTAAGTATGTCGAGCCCAGACTATTTAAAGGAGTAAAGTAATGCATGGCGCAGACCCAAGCAAAACAAACCTGGCAGATCTGCCTGTCAGTGGCCAATGACAAGGATGTATATAAACAAGGGCTGTGAATTTAGATCCTTAAGGGCCTAATAGGTCTAAACCGGCATTTTGAATTGGACCCAGAAAGCTTTTGGGAGCAATTGGAGTTACGTGCTCCTGGTGATCCAAACTCATTAGATGGTGGGTCCCCACATTCTGCATCAGCTGAAGCTTTCAAAAACTCATCAAGGGCAGCCCCATGCAGTAGTGTAGCCTTAAAGTGATGAAGGCATTGATAAAGGGACATATCTGATTAAAAAAGAAAGAGTCACAACCCACTCATCAGATGGAATTGGTGAAAGGCACTCTTAGCTACCACTGCTATTTGGAGATCTAGTTGCAGCACAGGATCCAAAAGTACCCCAAGGCTGTGAACCACAGTAACAAGGGGAGACTGAATCCCATCTATGATGTGTCCCAATCCCCACCAGATCACTTTGCCCAGCACTTCTGTTCTGGCAGGATTCAGTGTCAATTGGTTTTCTACATCTAGTCCCCAGCTGCAGTCTCTGTGCTATACTCAGAGCAAAAGCCAGAGACAAGGATCTAGGAATCTGATAGCATCCAGAATGTGCTTGGGGCTCTTGGGTTACCACCGCAATGACCTTTCCCAAAACAGGGGAGGCTGGAAATAGCACAATAGCTGACTGTGACATTGGCATCAGCAGAATGTTTCTTGAGTAGGGACTTAACGTCCAAATCTAGACAATCAGGCAATCCTGCCCAGACATGCCCTCCACACTGAGAGCAGGACTCTCAGATGACCCCTGCTGTTACTGGTTGGGCACTACGCTCTTACCTTAACCTTGGGGAAAGGTACAAAACCACACATGAGTCATATTCCTATTCAAATACCTGGATAGATACCCAATGCTAGTGACAGCAGAATGCCCTGAGCAACAGCTCATCCCCCCACCTCACACTACAATCACCATGCAGCTGAGCTTCAATATGGGGTTGTAAGGGAAGGGAATCAGTTGTATATAAAGGGGGCAACGTGATGGGGAAGTTTCTCTTGTCCCAGTGTCAGGATCTACAGGACGAATGGCTGACAGGTTCATGGAAGTAGTAAAGAGCAGCGTTCCTGATCTCCTGAGGCTAGCATTTTGGCTGCATGGCAGTCGTTCAGAGGAACAGCAGAGATGGGGTTGCCAGTTGGCATGCTTTCTACATACGAGGCACTGAAGGGTCTGCTTTCAACAGTTTGGCACAAGCTCTTCCTGGTCTTCCTCAGCCCTCCCCCAGTTTGCACGTGTGTTAGCAAGAACATGGCAATTTCTCAGGCTTTGCATAAACAATGCTCCATGAAAACTGCTGCCAATGGTTATACATGGGTTGGGAGTAAAGACAAGGAAAAGCAATTGTTAGAACCTTTCCCAATGTCTAGCAACAGAGGAGCAAACACCCCTGCAACAAGCTGGCTGCATCCAGGAACGAGAGCTGTGGGTACCGCTCTCTGTGGATAACAAGTTGCAGCCAATTTGACCTGGGGCAATCGGCTGACACAGCTCAAAGCCACACAGCCCAACATTGCTAGGTGGAAGCTATGATAAATTTCAGCAAAATTAAAAGCAAGCCCACCTGCCCCATGACAAAAGCACGTTCATTTCACTCGCTTTGGTGCTCCTCAGCTGCTATGCACTATCCTAGCTTTTTTTTAGCCCAAGTGCATTCTGCAAAAATGCTTTGGGAATTTGAAGGCAATTAGTATCCTTTTTAAAAACACTTACCATTCCCTACCAAAAGGCCTGGCAGGAGGCTCATACAGTAACTGGAAAGAAGCCAACTGGCAGTACAACAAAGGAACAGGGCTGACAGCAGACACATACAGGAGCACAGACCAAAGCAATTCAGCCAAACCCACTACAAGACTGCTTTAAATCACTCTGGCTGGGCCTTTCATGTTTACGTGCTCATAGGAGTACAGTTATGGATGGCCCAGACCCAAGCAAAACAAACGTAGCATATTTACCTGTCAGTGGCCAATGACAAGGATATATGTAAATAAGGGCTGCGAATCTAGATAAGGTAGCAACTGAGAACAGGTTTCCCTTGCTTTATGCTGTACACGTGTTCCTGGAAAACAGCGCATAACTAAAATTTGCATAAAGGGAATCCACTTCCCAGTGTAATAAATAGGGATACGTTCCAAGACCTCGACTGTACTGACCCCCAGACCAATTTCTACCGCTTTTACAAGACGGTTTTGGTACTCACCAACAGCAGACAGTACACACAAGCACAGGGTGGTGAAGAATGTTACCGTAAAGGGGATGGCAACTACAGAAGCATGTGTCACAGACAACGAGCGAGGAGCACAGATCCACCTAGGAGACTATATTTTGGTGTGCATCACTCCCATAATACACTGCACAAAACAGCTGACTGTGGGCTTCTACCACACTGATCACATAAGAGTGAATTTACCTTGCATATAGCGAATTTTTGGTATAAAAAGGGCCATTGCATAAGAGCAAATTCTCACATATAGAACCCGCATAAAACGAGGGAAACCTGTATTAAATTTGAGCGGCTTGTCTGACCCGCTGTATTTTATCTGCCATACATCAAACATTACCACTAGATGGGGTAGTTAGCACAGCAAAGGCCCCTACCAATGGCAATTAGAGGAACTGTCCATTACATGGAAATAACAGACCATATCTATGATGTAAAGTCCTGCTAGATTCACTGCACAGTCAAACAAAGCACAGAGGTCCCTGTTTGGGAAAGAATCTAATAGGAAGAGCCATGGCAGGCATTGTAGCTCACTGACAATCATTTCTATAGCTCTACTGCAGAAACATTGGGTTCCTACAGTTTTCCCTATCCACAGGACACAGATGCAAACCTCTGTTCACTTCCCCCCACCCCTGTACAGAGGTTGTTTGGGCAGCCCATCCATCACTCACTGCTTCTGAGGTTATTACTAAAAACAGCTGCTGGTGTAATCTCTGGCTGCTTACAGACATTAAAAAAAACAAACAAACCCAAAAAAACCAAAGAACATACTTTACTGAAAGAAGCAGTGCATTAATTCAACCTGACTCTACAGCATTCGTATAGATCAGGCGCTTCAGCGGGACTTTTTGGTGTTTTTATCCAATAGCGGATTCAATCCGCTATTAGATAAAAGCGCCAAAAGAGCCCCAGTAAAGCACCCGATCTATATAGATATTAGGCAAGCCGAGCCCAACTAATGCGTTGCCTCTTCTGGGTATGCACTGGGCTTGGCACAGGAGTGTGCTGAATTTAAAGTAAAACACCATTTTGGTTTTTTTAAATATCTGGAAGCAGCCTCTGTGCATTAGATTTTGCTCCCAGCTCAAACAATGTATTCCATAGATGGAGAGGGAGAGAATTGCAAGCCAAAAAAATTAAAAGTAAATCTGATCACAGTCATTCCCAAGGTCATAAAGGCCCAAATACCTGGAGCCTGGAGAAGTTTGCTAGGCCATAACTGCTGGCATAAATGTACCAGCTTTGTTTTCCCTATGGGCCTTTCTTTCTGCTGTGCACTAGCACATCCCTGCAGTTGAAATTAACAACCCAGTCCTTTCTCCAGATTAAGTTGGAATGCCTCCTATTGTCCTGGGCTCCCTGAAGTCTCTGCATCTTGCAAACACACAGGATTAGCTCTAGGCCCAGGCATGGTCCACTGATTAAGTGGGGAAAAATGCATGTGTAAAGCTGAACCAGCCTAGCCTCTGGCTTCTTTACTTTTCATTCCATCCAGAAAGAGCACACACCAACTGCAGAAACTTGCTCAGCCTGACGAAGGGTTTTTGAACCCAAAAGCTTGCTTAATTTTTTTTTTCCAACTATTTAAGTTGGTCTAATAAAAGATATCATATTCACCCGAAGAACCTTGTCTGCCTGTGAACATAACTTGGGGCACCTGCTGAGTCAGTGTTCTCCATTAGAGTTTTCTACCATATGCACACCCAATATCACCACAATAATAACAATCACAACTAGTATCAATTTCATTAACTGAACTGAAATAAAATATGCAATTATACCTAATAAATAACACAGTTGCCCAGATATATAAACCAGAACAGTACTTGTCACTGTACCATCTCCCATGTAACCTAGGTCACTTGGATTATTTAGAGCGATGGGAAAATGATGGCATTAGGTGACCTAATATATCATGAAGGTATGAAGTTCCCAAAAGCTTACAGAGAAGGACAATTTTCTTGCCATTTTCCAGTTGGTCTAATAAAAGGTATCATTTTGGAACCAAGAATTCTAGTTTTTTGTATGTCTTGAAGTTCCCCAACATATTTGGTACATCTGAGATGATAATGAAGAATGCTTTATGGAGGCCCAATGGACTGAATCTAGAAACATACTTAAAAACATGCCAGAACTTGATTTCCTGTTGCCCTGGGTCATTAATACATGTGCAATGTGGGGAAAAATTGTTTTCAAATGGTCACACTGCATAGGTGAAAATGTCTCCACAAGGCAATGGAATGGAGAGAACTGGGCTTATACTGCAGCAGATGGAAAGGAAGTAAGAGAACATGAAAGAGTTGCATTCAGTGGTGAGTTGGAGGACAGTGGCTGCAGGAAGGCACTTGAGGAACAACACACAGCTCAAAAAGTTGCTCTGGCTGTTTCTGAGTTGAGTCAGCTCTCTTGGCCAGGGAAACAAGTACCTTAAGTCTCCACTTCATTTCTGATGCTAAACCTGATTGAAACAAGTGTCTGGCTAGCAGCTTGTGAGGGCACCTCCTGCTTTGGATGGGCATCTGAAGAGGTCAGAACACAGGATTTGGGGCAGGGTACTCAGCCAACCTAGCAGATTGTCCTCCCTCCCCACCAGGTAGATACCTTTCCTCAATGCGGACCCAGAGGTCATTAAACTGGCGGAGATGCTGCTTCTTCTGTTGCTTCTTCTTCTTCTTCTTGTATTTCCTGTCTCCTTTCTCCAGCAGGTCAATGCTCTCAGGCAGCAGCAGGTGAGGCAGAATCTCCTCTTCTTCCTTCTGGGGGTGCAGGTGTGGCGGGAGCTCCTGTGAAATCACATATGAGGTGTACGCTGGCGACAATGAAGAGGAGGTGGACAATGTTTTTGGGTTTTTCCCACTGGGAAAGGAGAAACAAGTGATAAAGTTTGAAAAGGCCTAAGAGGAGGTCTCAGTACAATGACAAGGAAGCCACAATCACCATGACAGAAATGCTGGCTTAAGTCCTGCTATTCATTTACCCCCCCCCCCCCTGCAAAGTCAGACCTAAATTCATGCAGATCCTCTTCAATTAAACGGACCTGGAAAAAAAAGAATCAAACCCAAAGAGCAGTAATCAGACTTGGCCAGAGAAAAGGAAGTTGTTTAAGAATAACATAGTGCATCTGGCTGACTATATTACAAAAACTTTGACAGTGAAGTGTTAAGCGCTTTTTCCCTAAAATCATCTGGATCGGCAAGTCCCCAACATTTCTAATTGGATCTGCTGCAGAGCTTGGGATTCTGGTCCTGAGCCCAAATAGGCTGGAACCAAAGTGTGCCCAGCCTTGACTCCAAGACCCCCAAATGGGAGGATTTATCACATCCTTCTCTTCCACTGGTTGACGACCCTCACTGCTACCACTGTGCATCCTGTAAACCAGCAACCTGCAGATGAAAGGAGTTATCTCCCATGAGCTGTCCCTTCTTCTGTTCAGTACCTTAAAGAGTCGGAGAAAAGAGGAACACAAGTCACCCAGAATACCCACCTCCCAGCCCTGAGGCAGGATCAGCAATACTACAACCATTCCTGACAGATTTTTGTCTAACCTGCTCCTAAACCATGGCTGACATGTACGTGGCCTCTAATTGGACATTAATGAATGGCTTGATGCAGCTTCTGAAAGGATCTTAGAGTACATTTATACTGCAAATCAGGACCTAGCAAACATGACTGTGTGTAGCTGCTGTTTTTGTTACCCAAAGGAGCTCTACATGACACTTGTGTTCATCACAGACATGCCCTTTGTTAAAATGTTAATTCCTTCTAACACCTGTTCTGCAATTCACCTTGAACTAAGCTCTAGGAAACAGAAATGCAAGATCAGAAGCTCTGCTTAAAAGTGGGAAGACGGGCACTAACCTAAGAGCTACAAGACCAGAGTTCAGTTCCCTACCTTACTACTAGCTGCTGAAGTGACACTGGACAATTCATTTAGTCTATTTGTTCCTCTGTTTCCTATGGCTAAAGTGGGAACAACAGCACTGTCTTCCCTTGGCAGGATGCTTGTAGATAGATCCATGGAAGATGCTGAGATAGCTTCTGCAGCATGGGGGGAGAGGGTGATATAGGATGGGTAGCTTTGGTGAGGTGTGTTGAGTCAGCCTGCTGATTGCAGCCCATGGGTCCAGAAGCCATCCAGGCCAGTCCTAGAGCTTGGGGACACAACTGAGTTGGTTTCTAGGGCAGCAAAGCTCACATATACCATAGAGAGGAGATGTTTTCATGATCAAGGCTGGAGGCAGGGGCAAACAGGAAGTTTCTTTCTCTCCCAAGGTTGGGGCAAGTGGGGACTAACTTGCTCCTGCTCCACAAAGAGGCTAAGAAGGGGTTGGGGGTACAGCTCTCATCCACCCTGTTCACCTGGGTGCAGCTTGGGGAGAAATCTGCTTCATCCTGATTGAGGGAGCAGATGACTCATCCCTGCTCTCCCTCCTCAGACAGGCACTATCCCCCTGGTGCTCATTCCAAGGCAGCGAGCACAGCTCTATGCTGAGACCAATACCAGGATGTGGCTGCAAGAGCTACAATCCAATCCCCTGGGGTATAACATGCAGAGATTTTCCTTCCCTCCTCCCCAGGGAGTAGCATGAACAAATCCCCTTTCAGCACATGGAAAGTAGATGTTCAGGTCTTAGGGTCAAGCCAGAGTAGTGCAAAGGCCTGAACGATCTAGAAACTAATTTATAGTGAGAAGGAAAGGAGCAGTTTCACTGAACCAGACAAGGCTGGAGACAAACTTGGACTGAAGTATGACAGGGAAAGAACACAAACACTGTGAAAGTGTTCCCTCTGCCAGCTATATATGTTATGTATGTATAGCATATATATATACAGCTGACTTCCCTTCTTTCCCTGCAACCCAAATGAGGTGGGCTCTTTGGAAAGGAGCTGACTGTAGTGAGGGTTTGCTATTTTTGGACCAGACCCATACCTAAAACTATAATGGAGTAGAAAGCAAGTTGCAGTCAGACAGGTGAAAGTTGGGAAGGATGCAGAACACTGAGCAAGCCTGCCTTGGAAGGGAAGTGTGAAATGAGGAGAAAATCTGACCTTGTTTCCCAAAAGAAAGTCAGGAACTGAATGGGGAGGATGCTCAAGAGCCCTGGCTGAGATAAGCTCAGAAGAGTGGGTTTCCCTGCAGCTCTCTGGTAGGGGCACCTGATACAAGGCTGGGATTGCAAGGCAAAACACCAGCTGACCTCCAAACTTTCCTGCTCCAGACTCCACCACAGACCTGTTTGCCCCTTGAGCAGCTTCTGAATATCACTTCTGTGACCCTTGGTACCTTCCTGAGCTTGCCCACAAAGCCCCTGTCCTATTCACCTTTAAGTCCCACTGAAAGACAATGCTGCCTATGGTAACCTAAGGTGACCTGAGCAAACCCCTAGTTACTATTCTCCACTCCCTAAACACCATTATCTGACCTGTTCTGAAACAACTCTTCCAAAAGGGGACTGACCCTCCTTTAGGGGGCAGGAAACTGGGCTCACCACGATGAACATGACAGAGAAGAGTTAGGAATCCAAGCATTCCTGTGAATGCAGAATAGACAGAAAGTGCGTGGTCTGTTCGCCTGGACAAGGTGCCTGGTCTGTTCTCCAGAATGCCCAAGCATCCTAGTCTTGAGAGAGTTAAGGGCATAAGCCTTTCCTGCTGTGCTTTCTGCAGGGGAATCAGCAGGAGATGTTTTGAACAGCAGCAGGCCTGTGATAAAAAGGAACACAAAGGTACTCAGATCCACAGGAGCATCCTTCTCCCCTGGGGCCAGATTCCACCCTCCTCCCCCACAGTGTAACACTTGCTGACTCTCCTTGAGTGTAGCAGCAGCTGCGGGGGGGGGGGGGGGGGGGGGGGGGGGGGGCAGGAGGTGCACTCATTATGACTATGATTATATGATGAATATTTTATGCGATATATATTCAACCTAAAATCAGTAATAATATTTAAAAGCTCAAAATAGAGGCACTGGGAACTTGATTATATTCAGGACACTATATATAGCTGTTCTCAGTGCTCTCTGCTGTGGGGCTGGAGCCATTTATCTACCCTCCCTGCCCTTCACCACACACTGAGAGCCCTGCCCCTACTCTCTGTGCTCCAATTTCTGCCCTCTTCCAAGGCCCTAGTCCTTATCTAGCCCCACTAGGGCTGGCTCACCACTGCTCATCTTTGTTCCCTGATGGTTCCCCCCCCATGGGAACACACACACACACACACACACACACACACACACACACACACACACACACACACACACACACACACACACAGCTCAGTCCTTGTTCCTTCTTTGTCCTCTTGGCACAACCACAGTGTTTCAGCGGATGCTTCAGGTGGCCGTAAGACAAAGTTGAGCATAGGTGACACATAAAGGGTGCACGCAGGTGCATTTGCACCCCCTGAGATCGGCTGTGCACCTCCTGGAAGCACCAACTGTGAAACTGGAAGTGCCCGCGGAAGTGCACTTCTGGTTTTGCCACTGGCTCAGCGATCATCGGCTGCTGGGGGACCGCCCCCATCAGCGATCTGGTGCTCCTCCCCGACTCAGGAGGCACCAGTCGCCCATGAACTTGGGGGTTCCCTGATGGGCACAGCTACTACACACTGTCATGCCCCAGGGAGGGCCGGCCTTTGCACAAACCTACCCCCTCCCCTTTCTCTCAAAAGATCCCCCTTTGATTCATATTATGTTTTGTGTTATTCTGTTTTATTTCTTTTACACATTTATCACACTATTTGCAAAAAAAATATATATATATATTATGGCAAATAAAGTGATACTAGGGCAAATGAAAGGTACCAAACTGACAGATCCAGGGACTGATGGGATTGGCAGAGGCCAGACTGTGGCATGGTACACATGATTCCACATGACTTGCCCCTGGCCAGGAGGGATCCTGTATGAGGCTGAAAGAGCAATTCTATCCCCAGGCCCACTCTGACCCATGTTTCTGTGCCATGCCACCATAGGTCCAGCTTGCCACCATGGGCCTAGAGATGTGGTTATGTGTCCATGAGGGTCTGTACTGAGATCCATTCACAGAGAGTGGTTATCCTCTGACAATGGCTTGTGGCAATGTACAGGCCTAAACTAGTTCAAATGAGTGAACTTGACGTGAAAATCTTTGCATCCTGTTACCACTCTTCTCAGATGCCACATTAACCATTTTCCACATCATCTCAAGCGTTTTCCTTCTCTTTTGTATTCAGCCTGTTTTAAACTAATTTTGTGTCTTTAAACTTGCTTTCAAATGGTATGAGAGGACTAGTCCTGAACTTTCAACATACTATTTTTGTTAGCTCCCTCTGAACAAAGGCTTGAACCCCCATCTTTTTTGACTGACTTTATCAGCTGCTGTCAATCACAGACCCTAGAAAAGACTTCATTTCCAGCAGTGACTATGAACTGGCTGAAGTGCTATAACTTTTGATCTGGGCCAGGGACCAGGAGGGATGCTGCTTCAAAGGCAATTATTTGGGTGCTGAGCTTTCACTGACTTTTAGTAGGAGTCAGGTGCACAGCTGCCCTCCAAGTCTTTGAAACCTGTGCTCCCTTTTGGTCTGTGAAATAATATGAGTGAAATTCTGACCCAATTTAGGTCAACAGGAGTTTTGCCATTGATTTCCATGGGTCTAAGGTTCTGCTGTGTGATTTGAACTCTGTTTTTGTTCACAAGTCAAATAAGCGCTATGTGCAGTTGAATGAAATTTGATCTCTCTTTCTCTAGATTTCAGAAAATTGCTAAAGAAGTTTTAAAGAACGCCTGGCCAAAGCCCTCCTTCCAGCAAAAACCATCATGTACCAAGACATTTTATTCTTCTGTAGTACTGCTGGTAACCTGCAGGCTGCATGAAGCCTGAGAAGGGTTAATTTGCAGCCCCTGAGCTCCCACCTGGCTGCCCATCTCACTACTGCTCCAGCTGCAGCAGCAGCTGGGGTCCCCCTCTCTCTCCTCCCACTTCCACTTCCTGACCCTGGCCCAAGGGGGGAGGGGAGGAAGGGCAGCATAGCCCACAGTGCTGGAGGAGCCCATAGCTGAGGAGCTGAAGGCGAGGCTGGGGTGCCCATGTGCACAGTGCAGCTGTGGCGGAGAGGTCCACCCAGGGGCCTGTGGCTCATGTGGGTATGGCCCATGCAGTGCGCAGTCCACAGTGGTGTAGCCTGTAGGGCATACAATCCCCAGCCGCTTAGAAGCTGGTCTACAGAAAACTCATAAAAGAGTTTCTTTCTTTAAAAAACCCCAAAAACTCAAATATAGCATTACATGATATTTAAGTCATATGGCCAAGCACAGAGGTCCTGTCTAAATTAAGGTTAAACTTAGTGTTTGTCTAAATTAAGGTTGACTTCAGCGCTTGTCTTATATGAAAGTTAAATACAGAGGGCTTGTCCACAACAAGATAAATGCCCACCCCTATCTGACAACAGAGTTATGACAATGCATGTAGAGAGAAGGCCAAGCTAAACAAGGTCTAGGTGCAAGTGCAGGAAGCTTTCATAGATTCATTGATATTCAGGTTGGAAGGGACCTCAGCAAATCAGAGTCTGACCCTCTACCCTGGGCAGTAAAGAGCGCTGGGTCAGATGACCCCAGCCAGGTGCATATCTAGCCTCCTCTTAAAGACCCCCAAGGAAGGGGAGAGCACCACCTCCCTTGGAAGCCCACTCAGATTCCGGCAACCCTTACCATAGAAAAGTTCTTCCTGATGTCTAACCTAAATCTGCTCTCTGTCAGTTTGTGGCCATTATTTCTAGTTACTCCAAGGGACGCCCTGGTAAACAGCATCTCCTATCCCTTGCTGTCCCCCCCAATGAATTTGTAGGTGGCCACAAGATCACCGCTCAGCCTTCTCTTGCGGAGACTGAGGAAATTTAGGTCCCTCAATCTCTCCTCGTAGGGCCTTACCTGCAGGCTCCTAACCATTCGAGTGGCCCTCCTCTGGACCCTCTCAAGGTTATCCACATTGCTCTTGAAGTATGGCACCCAAAACTGGATGCAGTACTCCAGCTGCAGCCTTACTAGTGCTGCATAGAGGGGAAGTATCACCTCCCCAGACCTGTTTGTGATGCATCTGCTAATGCATGATAAAGTGCGGTTAGTTTTACTGATCACTTCATCACATTGATGACTCATGTTCATCTTGGAGTCAACTATAACTCCAAGATCCCTTTCTGCTACCGTGCGGCTGAGAGGGTCATCCCCCAGCCTGTAAATGTGTTGGTGATTCCTTCTCCTTAGTTAACAGAACACTTTCCACATCTCTTCAGAAAACACAGGAAAATTTGATCTGATAAGAAGCTTGACAGAGAGAGCCACTAAAAGTGTTCAAGGAGGAAAATCATGTGCTCCACTCAGGAGAAAAGGTATTTTGTCATTACTTATTCATATTGCCTTACTGGGTAGGCATCTCCAGCATTGCGCCAGACACTATACACACACGGAGCACAAAGAAACCCCTATCCCAGACATCCCCTTTGGTAGACATGGGGGGTTGGTCAGGGAAGGAAATATTTGTGGTTAGAAGAAAGGGGGCAAAAGGGAAACAACATAAATGAGGGAAAAGGCGATTAAGACATGAATAAGGGTCTAAGCAGTGAAAAGAAAAGGAAATTTTGTAGAGCTACTAAGCTAGAAGAGGAGTGTGTGAAAAGGGATAGAACGGAGGAGGAGTTCGCCTTGAGGTGACAAACCAGTCAAGAAGAATAGTGACACAGACAAGGCAACAGAGAGAAGAGGCAAGACAAGAGATTGGAGGTCAAATTTGACACAGTGGCAGGAAGTCCATAGGAGAGAGCCAAGTCAGTGGAAGATCAATACTGGTCTCAGAGGGAAGGGGTTAAAGTTGGAAGTTCTTTGGTAATTGGAATTATGGGAAATGAAATCACTTGGAGAGAGAGCATGGAGCAGGGCAAAATCCAGACAGATACCCACAGCTAGGAAAGAATGAGGAGCCACCAGAGGGGATGAAGATGAAACGCTTATCGAGGACAACTAACATAGAAATGCATCCTAGCCTAAAAAGGAGCAGAACCTGGAGGAACAGCAGCGACCCCTGATATTGAAGATAGCAGACAACTTGGAAACAATATAGCTTAGAACAAAGAGGCTCACAAGGCACTGTGGAGAGGACTACTCCAGAGTGGAGAGGCTGAAAAACTCTTCAGAAAGGATCAAGGACAGTTGCTGGAGAAGTCAAGACAACAAGGTCAGAGTTGCATGTAAAAGGGGATACAGGGTGGCAGATGAAAAAAAAAGAAAAGCTTTTGGGCTAAGTAATAATATATTGCACTTGTAAATAAGGGAAGAAGGGCCAGAGGAGAGAAAATGGCTAAGCAGATGAGAAGAGGAAGGGACTGGAATAGGAGCCCAGAAGCACAAGTAGTGAGACAGGAAGTGTCAAGCTGGGTAGATGGACAGGGGTTGTAAACCAGCATAGTCAGAGTTTTGCCTTTGCATGGACTACTATACTGAGATAGCTTGCCTAAGAAGGCATGCGTTTAGCTCGCTCCTGATAACAACTGGCTGGTTAAAATCCTGAAAGTTCAGGGAAAAATATCTGCAATTCATGTTAAAAACCTACTTAGCAGGTATCATGCAAATTCTATTTCCAAATTAGCTTGCAGATGATAAAACACAGGAAACTAATTGAATAGGGAAATAGCAGAGAACAGCCCACATGGAACAGCTCTTATTTATGTCTCTCTTTCTATTGCTTATCAACTATGATAAAAATATACATATATTACTTGTTGATGGGTTGTCCAGCAGCAGTGTGTTCTACCTCATACCCTTCTCTCCTCAAAACATCAATCACTGTGTTGTTGCCCATGAAATGACCTGCAGTTAAGAAAAAAAATCAGAATAAAAAATCCAGGAGACCACAGTCTGCAAGAGCAATTGATTTCCATTTCTCTTTAGGTCTGGAGGACACATAGCACGAATCATTGGAGAAATGTCATCTGGCAGAGACCAGACCATTCTGATGGGGTTATTCTAAGGTTCCCAGGTGCTCACTGCATGAGTACAGGGGACCACCAATATGCCATTTTGGTAATTACATTCTACGCTCCTAAAATTTCTCCTGAAGTTTCAAAGAGTAGCCTTCACTTCCAGTTCTGAACTGTCCTAGAAGCTGCCTCACTCTTAAGCAGCTTCTTGCCTCCTAATGGATGATATGATTCTGATATATACATGCAGGAAAAGGGCCAGAGCATGTTCTGAATCAGCAGGGGCCGACTTTTCTGGGAGGCATGCCACAAATTAGCCCCACACCCTCTCCAAATGCTTCTCCAATCCCCTTCTCCTGCCTGATCTGCTGCTCATCTTTCAGCTTCCTGCCCTGTGCTCCCTGCCCAATTAGCTGCTTTGCTTTCTGCTTCCTGCCTTATCTATTATTGTGCTGCCTGTCCCCTCCCTGACCTGCTGCATGCCACACAGAGTGGCTGCCTGTGCCATTTCTGGCATCCATGCCACAGATTGGCCACCCTTGTTCTAAATTATATGGCCACACATCTGGAGCAACTGCATTTACTTCAGCACACAGAAACAAGCTCAGATCCGAGTCACAATTTGTAAACCCTGCAAAGATCCCACTGTGCTCTACAAACTGAACGGCACCAAACAAGAACACAGCAAGCAGCGTTAACTACTTGAATTATTTAATTTAGAGCCATCCAACTGTGGTGGATGAAAAACAGCTCTGGACTGTGGTCAGATGCTACATTAGCCATGCTAGAGTTCAGTCTCTATCCTTCACATAAATGATTAGGGATAGACATTCACCTCTAACTTTAGTAGTGTCCGCTAAACTCTGGAGAGGATTTAGCCTGCTTCAGCAGAAATCTGTCAGTGATTTATAACTTGGTTCCATTTTCAGCCAGATGTGGATGATGCTCAGCCTCTGCACTGACATCATAATGAATTGATTAGTAGTCTATTAAAATAGAAACCCTGACCAAAATGTACAAGAAAAGTTCTAAAAGGACTTATTTCCTGCATGTAGACTGACTGTCATTTCATAGTTGCATTAATACCTCCTCAGAGATGGGTTGCTGGGAAGTAGGTTTAGCTGCAGGAAGCACAATAGTTCTAGCCTCTTTAAAAGCATTCGCTGACTTAACAGCTTCTTATAAAATAAAATGAGAATAATGCAGTAATTTCCAGAGAGCTCCCTTTCCTATTCAGAGGTGCTAATATTATAAACTTCAGGGGGAGAGGGATGGGACACATACCACTGCAAACATGCAAACATACTCCTAAAGAATAGGAATGAAATTAACCTTCAGTATCCTATTTCAGAAGTGTATATATTCATAAAATTGAACTCTAACAATGGTCACGTTACACTTTACCTGTGAAAAAATAGTGTATTCCCCCAAATGCATATAACACCCTGAGATAAATGTCAAGGGGCATCAAGTCCTACTGCCCTAAACTCATCATTGCAGAGACTCAATGGTGGACTTTTTACAGTGTGCTGTGGTTAGAAGTGCATATCTCAGACAGGCAGGGTGGTTGACAAATGGGGCACCAAAAGGGATTCAGTTCAGACTGTTCCAGTCTGAACGTCACTCACTGGCAAGAGGTGCAAAGTAGGACGAATGAGTACTTCTTTCTACCAAGGAACAAACAGGATGCTGTGTTCTGCATGAACTTCATGTAATTGAGCCTTATAATCACTAAAGCAGGACCTGCTGTTGGAAGGTGAGAATAAGTACAGCCTAAGTAACCTGTTCATTTGGAACAAAGCAAACTAAGACCCTGGTTTCACAGAGTACCATAGGGGTGCAGGGCTTTCCATAGCAGTGGGGGAATCAGAAGGCCAGTTATATCCTTTATTACTTCAAGTTAGGAGTACATGGCAGCACAGATCAGCAAATCTGTGCTTTCAAAACAGCAACATTTACCTTATGGCAAACCTCTCACTATCATATACAGCTCAGTGGCTCAATATTTCCTGTATTCTAAGTTCTAATTGCACTGTCAAAATGGCTACCCTCGCTTTATGCAGGTTCTGTATGTGCAAATTCACTCTTATGCGAACCAAAAATTCGCTATATGCGAGGTAAATTCACTCTTATGTGACTGGTGTGGTTGAAGCCCGCAGTCAGCTGCTTTGTGTGGTGCATTGTGGAAGTGATGCACACCAAAATATAGTCTCCTGTGTGAATCTGTGCTCCTCACTCACTGTCTACAACACGTTACTGTAGTTGCCATCCTCATTATGACAGTGCCCTGTGCTTGTGTGTACTGTCTGCTGTTGGTGAGTACCAAAATTGTCTTGTATAAGTAGTAGAAATGGGTCTGGGGGTCAATACTGTTGAGGTCTTGGAATGTATCCCTAGTTGTTACATTATAAAGAGAGTTTCCTTTATGCAAATTCAAGTTATGTACCATTTTCCAGGAATGCACGTACAACATAAAGCGAGGGAAACCTGTGCTGTCAAAAATCCTTGCTTCTTGCTTACTGCCTATCTGATTTCCAATTTTTATTTATTATAATGGTGATTTAGACTGACACTGAAGGAAGCTTTAAAGCATGAGCTTCAGTCCAACTTAGACTAACTATACACTTATGTGACTTCTTGAATCAGTCTCTCTCACTTCTTTTTCTTCCTCTTACTCATCTGTGATATTGCATGGAAGTTATCCTTCAGGAAGCTAACCAAGGGTCTGATCCAGAGTCCATGAGTAGTAGACCAGACTCTAATAGGAACAAGAAACTGCATGCCAATAATCTTAGAAATGGAACAAAACTATGTGTAATACATAAAAAACATAAGACCACATGCAAACAGGCACAGACTTGTTATGAAGCCTTCAAAAACTAACTTTATAATAGGTAAGCAACCATAAACAATCACTACCACCTAGCTGGGCATATGTAACACTTGAAAGATCCTGTTTTTTTTCATTCCTACATGCATGCCAAGTAGGCTTCAGCACAAGGAGACAGATGAGGTATGCGCCCCGAGGAGCTCTCAAGTCATTCAAGATGTGACAAAGTATGCCAAAGTGGCAATCACAGAGAGAAGGGACAAGGGCTCCTGGAACAGGATTTCCTGATTATTCGATATACGAGGTAGCCAGCTGCTCCTGTATTTAGAGCCACCATATGAGGTTGTCATTAGTTAATACTTTGCTTTTCTTCTGGGAACAGATACAGGGCAGGCTCCTTTGTAGCAAAGAGTCTTTGGTTATATGTAAGAGATCCACCTACTCCTTGCCCAAAGCAACTATAAACAACGACCAGAAAGAAGGATTCACCCTCCCGAGGTTTCAGATCAAACAGTTGCACTGCATGAGAGAATGAGTCCAAAGAACCATGACAGGGAGTAGGCCTCTATCACCTGTTTTCTATTTTGACCTCACACACTTGAATGCCTCCAAAAGAAAAGCCCCAGGCTCTTGTCCCATCAGAAAGCCTCCTCCTTTCTTTCTGTACACAGCTCTCCATTATCCCCATACCACTAGGTGAAGTGATGCATTTGAGAGGTCAATTTACTCTGGCAGGGGGTGGGGAGCCATGAATCTCTATTCTTCTGTGCTCAAACTCAAAAGGGAACTGAAAAGCTGTTGTATGCACCAGCTCAGCCATACACTCTACTGGAGAGTAAATAAGACCCCAGTCTTTAATCTGCACTGAAAGGAAGTGGAGCACAGGGATTGTGATGAGCAATATGCTCAAAAAACAAAGCTGTCTGACCAACAAGGGATTGCAATCCTGTCTGTCCTGGCTTCTGAATTTTTGATCTTCAAATGCCCCTCTCAGATGCACTACATTATGGGATCACCTATGGCAAACGTTTGGGATAATACCCTATGTGACAAAATTCTGCACAACCTTCTTATCTCCTCTGGCTTGCAGATTTTATTACCCGAGACACACAGGCAAAGGTATTTTAATCTAACAGTTAAGTCAAGAGTATCCATCTCAGCAGAGACTTTAGAACCAGAATTTAAGACAGCCTGATTTTGGGTATTTATCAAATCCCAGTAAGATTAACCACGGAATAGCAGTAGATTCACTGTTGGTCTGAATTTTTCTCTTTATTGTTTTATAACATGATAAGTCATTTTGTAAATATATATTTATATATATATATTTTTTCCCTCACTGAATTTGAACAAGGTATGATATTGGATGCTGATGGGCCAATAATTTTATTAACCTTGCTTCTTTGTGTAATGTAAAAGAGAAACCCAAACTTGAAACCCACGTAACTGTGTGCGTTTCCTCTTCAAGAAACATCTCAGCTATTGTTCCTTGCACACCCATGTAAGTACCAATAACTCACCACTTCGGTCCATTCCAACAGAACAGTGGACATACAGGTGGGTAAATAAAAGTATCAGTGAGGAAACCAAAAGTAGGCTGACATATGCTGAGAAACGGTGGGAACAGCAGTAGTAGGTGATTGCAGCAAGGCAACTACAGAGTGATGGAACTGGTTCTAGTCACAGGGAGATCCTATACCAGGATGTTTACTTTTCTTGACTTGACTGGGAACGTGCAGATGGGCTCTGTGTGCCAGAGCTTTTATGGACTGATGAAACAATTCATTTGTGAGTATTTTAGAGGAACCGTGCCTCTGATTTTTAAGAGATTTTTGCAAAGGCCAGTCATCTGTAATCTCTCTTCTAAAATATTCCCATAATGTAAAATGAAAATCAACAGGAAAAGGGTCCAGAAAAGGTGCCAGGGAACCCGCAGATACAACATGGTAGTCATGGGGGACCTTAACTACCCAGACATATGCTGGAAGGAACAGTCAGCTAGATCCAACTGTCGTGACCCAATGATTGTGTATGACCCAATGATTCGGCACTACAGAATTATTTCCCGCCACATGGAGCTTTCTTTGCACAGTGCAATTCTCAGCTGCAGAGAGAAACCCCCGGCGCAAAGGAGTTCCCGCCACCCGTATGTAAATTTGTTTCCCACTATTGGCTGTTTCTAAATTATTCCCACGTGGCGGCTAGCGATTGGCTTGCTAGTCGTATAAGAGGTTTGAGCAGTTTCCGCCCAAGTTGTAGAGGACTCCACAACCATCTCGTGGGGACTCTGAGCACGCAGCAGAGTAATAGAAACTTTGTGTGCGTCTCAGAGGAGTTCGGCGGCCTGATCAACCACCAACCTCTTCCCATCTCGTTCATTAAATTTTTAAGACGTATCTGCGGTTTTGCATGCTTGTCAAGGGTATCCAGAGCTCTGTTGTGTTTGTTTTTGCGGAGCCTAGCAAACTCCGTGCATGTGTCTTTGGTGGAGCCTAGCAAACTCCACTTGTGTTTGTCTGTAACTGCAACTCAAGAAAGTTTTTCCTGCCTGCACTGCGACCACCTACGGTGTAAGTAAAACAATCTTTAATTAACCGTTACGAGTCCGTGCTTAATTCTAGTCCGTCGCGCCAAAGTCCCTGCCCTACCGTTGCGGGCTCCCGGCCACAGCCCGCCACGCACCCCTGAAAGCCTCGGACAGCACCAGGCCCGCACACCAACCACTCATGCAGGTTCTTAACCTGCATTCAGGACCTCCACCTAACACAGGAGGTAAGGAGTCCCACCAGGGGTAACACCTTGCTCGACTTGGTGTTGGCCACATGGGATTACCTGGTGGGGGATCTATATATTCAAGGCAATTTAGGGGACAGCAATCACTAAATGATAAAATTCACTATCCAGAGAAGGGCGGGCACTATACCTAGCAGGACACAGGTGCTAAACTTTAAAAAGGCTGACTTTAATAGGCTCAGGGGTTTGGTTAGCAGGGTACTAGGAACCAAGAACCTAGATGCTTCGGGGGTCCAGGAGGGGTGGTCATTCCTTAAGGATACTATTCTTCGGGCTCAGAGTGAGACAATCCCATGGCAGAGAAAAGGGGGCAAAGGGGCCAGAAACCCCTTTGGCTAACCAGGGTTATCCAGGATACCTTAAGGGCAAAAAAAGTAGCATACAGGAAGTGGAAACAGGGTAGCTAGCAAGGAGGAATACACTTCTTTGGCCTGCACCTACAGGGAGTCAGTCCGGAAGGCCAAGGCAGCTCTGGAACTCAGGCTAGCGGCAGGGATTAAGGACAATAAAAAGTCCTTCTTTAGGTACGTTGGGAGCAAAAAGAGGGTGGAGGGTAGCATAGGACCCATATAGGACAGGCAGAGGGGCTTAGTGACAGATAGCAGGGACAAGGTAGAGCTCTTCAATGAGTTTTTTGCCTCTGTCTTCTTAAATCGGCATCTAGACAAACCCTCAATACACATCACAGACACCAATGAGGGGAACATCAGCCGACCAATGGTCAGTGCCAATACGGTAAAAGGACACTTGGAGGGACTGGACGTGTTCAAATCACTGGGACTGGAGGGACTCCACCCACGGGTAATGAAGGAATTAGTGAGTGTCATAGCTGAACCACTAGCAAGGATATATGAGTGCTCATGGTGCTCGGGTTAAGTCCCGGAGGATTGGAAGAGTGCCAATGTCATCCCAATCTTTAAGAAGAGGAGGAAGGAGGATCCAGGGAACTATAAACTGGTCAGCTTTACCTCTATCCCAGGGAAATTCCTAGAAAAAATTATCAAGGAATACATATGTGGGAGCCCGCTGGCTAATGTGATGCGGAGGGGTAACCAACATGGGTTTATAGCAGGCAGGTCCTACCTGACTAACCTACTTTCTTTTTACGACAAGGCCACCAAATGTTTAGATGCAGGAGTCGAGGTGGATGTTAACTATCTGGACTTAAAGAAGGCCTTTGACATGGTATCCCATACCATCCTTATTAATAAACTGAGAAGATTTGCCTTGGATGATTACACGGTAGACTGGGTAGCAAACTGGCTCAGGGGTCACACTCAGAGGGTGGTGGTGGATGGGTCAGTGTCAAACTGGAAAGATGTGTGCAGTGGAGTCCCTCAGGGCTCAGTTCTGGGGCCAGTGCTGTTCAACATCTTCATCAGTGATCTGGACGAGGGGGTGGGAAGCATCCTGTCCAAATTCATGGATGACACAAAAATATGGGGTGCAGCTAACACCCTGGAGAGGAAATCCAGGCTGACCTCAACAGGCTGGGGAAGTGGGCAGAGAGCAACAGGATGCAATTCAATAAGGACAAGTGTAAGGTGCTGCATCTAGGGAGAAAAAACTGCCATCATACCTATAGGCTGTGGGGTAACCTTCTCAGCACCACTGAGGCAGAAAGAGAACTTGGAGTCACTGTTGACTCCAGGATGAAGATGAGTTGTCAATGTGATGAAGTAGTCAGCAGAGCCAATCGCACCTAGTCATGCATCCGTAGGTGCTTCACAAACACGTCCAGGGAGGTGATTCTCCCTCTCTATGCGGCAATGGTCAGGCCACAGCTGGAGTATTATGTCCAGTTCTGGACACCGCAGTTCAAGCAGGATACGGACAACCTGGAGAGGGTCCAAAGAAGAGCCATTTGTCTGATTGGAGGCCCACAGGGAAGGCCCTACAAGGAAAGGCTAAGGGACCTTAACCTTTTCAGCCTCTCCAAGAGAAGGTTGAGAAGGGACCTTGTGGTGGCGTACAAATTCATAAGGGGAGAGCAACACAAAGTAGGCGATGATCTGTTTACCAGGGCACCCCCTGGAACAACAAGGAACAATGGCCATAAGTTACTGGAGAGTAGGTTTCGACTGAACATTAGAAAAAAGTTCTTCAAGTTCAGGGTTGCCAGGATCTGGAATGGGCTTCCAAGGGAGGTGGTGCTCGCCCCATCCTTGGGGGTCTTCAAGAGGAGACTGGACAGGCACCTGGCTGGGATCACATGATCCCAGGTTTGGTGATCCTTTTCTTGCCTGCCAGGGGCAGGGTGTTGGACTAGATGGCCCACTAAGGTCCCTTCTGACCCTAGAATCTATGAACATTGACTGGTTTAAACTAACTTGCTAACTCACTTGCATGACCTGATGTTGACTAGTGTCAAGTCTGCCCCTCCTTTATCCACCCTGCTCCTCAGAGACAATGTCCTATGAGTGAATGTAAAGGAAATCTCTGGGCTCAGTTTATCTCACAACATGAGCTAGAAAGAACAGCAGGCTGCAGCAGCTGACTAACCATCCAACTGGCCTCCCTCTAGAGTTTTGTTCACCTCTACAGATCAATCATGAAGGTACAGATCAGTGGCAACTCATAGGAGGTGCACGGGGGTGCACACGCACCACCTGAGAGCACCGGTGCACCCCGTGACAGGCCACAATCCCCACTCAGGCAACGGGCAGAGGGGGCAGGCAGGAGCACCAGTGCCACCCCCTGCAAGTACCAGCTGGGGAGTGCGAGCACTGGATGTAGGCTGCGGCTGCTTCTGGAAGCATCACAGCCACTTCCGGGAGCGCCGTGGTTGCTTTCGGGAGCAGTGCAGCCGCTTACCAGTGGGTAGGTTTTGCTGCAAGGGGACCCCGCCCCCCCAGTTGATGAGCTTGGCCACGGGGGAACTCCCCCTGGTTGGCGAGATCATTGGGGGGGCACATGCCCCCCCTGACTAAGGCAGCACCAGTTGCCCATGGTACAGATAGGTAGTCTTTTTCTTCTAAGTTGTCATGTGAACAGTTGTACAAGTGAAACTGTGGAGAAAGACCTTGAACTTCCAGTACTGACTCAAAGCAAAAGACAAGAAAGAATTCCAGGTGGACCCAGGCAGTGGAGGATATGCAGGAATACATTATGCAGGTCAGTCAGAGTACTGGCTCTGCCACTCTTGAGAGCTTACATCGTTTTAAATCCATAATTAGACAGATCACATTAAGTGAGTCCAATGGCACAAAATACACCATTGTATTCCCTTGTGGTCATTTCATGAAGTGGAATTAGAACCACTGGTCCCTTCTCTACCACAGGACTCAGGTTTTCTCAGATGACTTTCTAGCCAAGATGAGTGCCTCAGAGAAGAAGTAAAAATGGAACCTACCCAACCATGTTCACATGGGAAACTCGAAAACACTTATCAGAAGGTGCAGTTTCTAGGGCTCAGTAATCTGATGCTGAGAGGAGTTAAGACATAAAGCACAAAATAAATTTAATCTGAAAGTCACTAAATGATAGTCTGGAGGTAAAGAGATCAGGAGAGCTGAGCTATTGTTCCTTTTGATATAAACTGAAAGATACACCAACCCACAGCCTGTCACACGCACAGGCTGTCACTATATTTTAGGGCAATGCCATAACATAGATAAACCAAAAGTAGCATCACTCTTGGCTTGCAATGCCTTCCCCCAGCACCGTCTGATCACTGTGGGAAGTCAGATAAGCTGCTACAGTAACAAGAAAATGTTCTAAAGTACATTAGAAGGCAAAGACCTGCCAGGTTGGGCCTTTAGATGATCAGAGTATAAAAGGGGGGGGAGGAGGGGGAGGGGAAAGGATGACCAAGCTATTACCAAGAAACTAAATGCATTCTTTGCATGTGTCTTCACTGTGGAATATATTAAGGGAATTCCATCACCAGATCTCCTCTCTTGGGACTAGTCAGAGGAACTGACCCACACTGAGGTTTCAAAAGATGAGAATGTAGACAAAATTGATAAACTAAACAGTAGCAAATCATAAGACCTGACATCCTTCACCCTAGGGTCTTGAAGGAGCTCAGATCAAAAATTGCTGAACTCCTGGCTATAGTATGCAACCCATCACTAAAAGCAGCCTCGATACCGAAGGATTGGAGGGCTGCAAATGTGATTCCCATATTTAAAGAATGCTGTAGAGCAGGGGTGGGCAAAATATGGCCCACAGGCGACATCCAGCCCACCAGGCCTTTCTATCCAGCTCACAGGGACCCTAAAACATTTAGAAAATTAATATTTATCTGCCCCTGGCTGCCTGTCAAAGATGGCAGGAGCCAGCAGCAGTAGGACCCAGGGGGAGCCAGAGGCAGGACTAAGCAGCCTCAGCAGCAAACCCAGCCCAGCCTTGCCCACCCCCAGCCAGAGGCCTGGGGCCTGGGCCCCTGGGTCTGTTCCTGTCTCCCAGAGAGAAATTCAGATAAGAAGGAGAAAGGGAGGGAGGCAGGGGAGGACTACGGGTGATCACCCCAGTCCTCAGGGCCGGGCCAGGCCAGCTCCTGCAGTCTTGGTACTGCAGCCAAGAACCACGTGGTGCCAGAGTGGCCGGCAGGCAGGGGGAGGTGGGGAGTGGGGCGGGGAAGCTGGGAAATGTCTACAGAAGGTGAAGGGAAGGGGCAACGAGTGGGCGCATGGAGTGCAGCAACAGCAGGACGGGAGTGTGGGTCCTGCGCTAGCAGGGCCAGGGTTGGGAGATAGAAGCACAGGACCTGGGCTGGCAGGGGCTCTAAGGAGTCAGGCTGGCTCTCCCTTCTGCCTGTTGGTGTAGCCCAGTCTGGCTCCATAGAGCCCCTGCTGGCCTACGGCCCACCCTGGGCCCCCACTGTTGTTGACCCTGGCACACCAGCACAGGCCTTGTGCTCCTGCTCAGCTGTCACTACACTCCCACATGCCCGCTCACTGCCAGTCCCCTGCAGCCATTTCCCTGCTTTCCTGCCTGCAGCTGCCACCACTTCAGCACCACGTGGTTCCCAGCTGCAGCGCTGGGCTGCAGGATTCAGCAGGAACCAGCCTGGTCCCCACAATTCTTGGCTGGCTCCATGCAGTGCCAGCCAGGCTGGTTCAGTTCCTGCTGCATCCTGCGTTCTTGACTGTGCAGCTGGGATGTGGTGTCGGAGCAGCGAGGAGGGTGGGATGGGGAAGTGGCAAGAGAAGGGCAGCAGTTGCAGACGGGAGGGATAAGTTGCAGCAAGCAGGAGTATGGGGCCTGCATTGGTACCACGGGGCCAGAAGTGGCAGAAGTGCAGAGCCTGGGCTTGGAGACGCGCTGGAGGGAGCTCTGCCTCCCCAGGGAGGGGGTGAGCTGTAGGCAAACCCTCCCTCTCCATGCATGCCACAACCCTCCCCAGCCACCCTCCCCCCCACACACAACTCCCCACAAACTCCATACCCACCCACACACCCACACCCCACACATCCACACACACACATGCTCCCCCACCCCACACCTATCCACCCCCACACACACCCACACTCTCCTCTACACCCCACCCACCCACGCATACCCTCCCACAATATACAAGAGCAAGACTTCATTTTAAGCTATTATATCATCACCTCTATGGACACTACACAAACGCATGTAAATCAGGATAAAAATATTTTTTGAAATGAAATTAATGAATGTTGTAGTACATTTGATTTTTAAAATATAATTTGGTATTTTTCTGGTTCTGAGATGGCAAACCCCCTTGCTGAAAAGGGTACTTCCAGGGGGCAAAGGGAGGGACTTCTGGTCACAAAGGTCAGGGGTTAGGAGGCAGGACTTCCAGCCCTAAGATGGGGACCAGGGGGTGAGGCACCTGTCAAAGGGCATGGCTACCGCTGCGGCCCTTGATGGCTTGTCAAAACTCGGGAAGCAGCCCTCCACCCAAAATAATTGCCTGCCCCTGCTTCTAGAGGGGATGCAGGGAACTACATGCCAGTGAACCTAACTTCTGGTCCTGGAAAACTGGTTGAAACAACAGTAAAAAAAAAGAACTGTTCAGCATATGGATGAACAGGACTTGCTGGGGAGGAATCAAAATGGCTTTGCCAAAGGGAAATCATGCCTCACCAACCTACTAGAGTTCTTTGAGGGTGTCAATAAGCAGGCAGATCCAGCTGACATAGTATATTTGTACTTCCAAAAAGCCATTAACAAGGGTCCTCCCATCAGAGGCTCTTAACTAGATTAGGTAGTCATGGGATGACAGGGCATGTCTACTCATGGATAAGAAATTGGTTCAAGGACAAAAAGCAAAGAGTGAATATAAATAGTAAATTTTGAGAATGGAAAGAAGTAAACGGTGGGGTCCCCCAGGGATCTGCATTGGGACAAGTGCTGTTTAACATGTTCATAACTGATCTGGAAGAGGAGGTGAGTAGCGAGGTGGGCAAATTTGCGGATGACACAAAATTATTCGAAGTGGTTAAGACCAAGGCGGACTGTGAGGAACTAAAGAAGGATCTGGCATTATCGAGCAAATAGGCAGCTCTCCCTCTCTCTTTCCAGGGTCTGGCAGAGCCTCTGCTTTCACATGACTCCAGAGTGCATGGTGAATGGTGTTGCTTCCTCAATAAATTCAGCCTCAGGGGAAAAGAGAGGGGGATGAGCAGTGACAGTGGCAGTGCTCACCCCTTAGGTTGCAGAGACCCTGTGCTGAGAGCTTACCTGCAGCACAGTCAAAGGATGGGTAAGACCATGCTGCTGCACCCCTTCTGGATGCATCCCTGTATTAGAATACTTCTTCCAATATACTGGCGTGCATTTTTACCAGTGAGGCAGAGAAAAACGACTGCCTTAAAAAGGTGCAATACAGGAGTTGGCAACATTTTTGGGCTGACTGCCAAAAAACCCCTTCAAGCTGGACTTCTAAGATGTTTGCATACCAGGGGAGGATGGCAGGGGAGCCGCAAGGGGCCTGATCTGTTTCATGGTAGCGCAACCCCAGCCCCTTCCCTGCTGCGCTCCCCAAGGTGCACATGAAGCACTGCTGGCAACAAGCCAAGACAGGACTCTGGACCCCAGTGCAGCCACTTGCAGGCTCATGGTTGCCTACTGCGAGCAGTCTGGGCTCTGGGCAGGCTCCTGCCAACTGCCACAGAGCTCAGGCTGCTTGCAGCAGGCAACCATGAACCTGCAAGTGGCTGCACCAAGGTCTGGAGCCCTGGCCCAGCTCATTGCTGGCAGTGGCTGCACGTGCACCTTGGGGATCTCACATAGCAGGGAAGGGGCCAAAGCTGTGCTGCCCCTGGCCCCTTCCCTGCCACGCATCCCACGGTGCACATGAAACCTCTGGCAGCCACGGGGCCAGGCTAGGGCTCCAGACCCCAGTGCAGCTATTGGCAACCTGCCTGCCACCTGCTGCGGGTAGCTTGGGCTCTGTGGCAGCAGTGGCTGCATGTGTGCTTTGCGGCACACAGCGGGGAAGGAGTTTAGGGCAGCGCAACCAACTTCAACTGACCTGGAGCTTCTGCCCACCGTGCCCTTGCCCCCAACAGCTTGATGCTCTATAGCACAACTTCACTGACCTGGCTGCATCTCCTGGGCTGCACACATGGTGAAGACAAGCCCCAAAGCACAGAGATGGCACAGCTCTGAGCCCACCTGGGCAGGCTGTTGGTGGGCAGCCAGTTCCTCCGTCAGGGCTGCAGCCAGCAGGAGGCAGCACCTGCAGCTGCTCCTGCCTTCAGCAGTGGGGGATCTTGGGTTGCAATTGTAGCAGTAGCACTCCTGCTCCACCCTACACACCTGTGCTGCAGCCCCACAAGCCCCAGCGTGCTGACATGTGGCACATCCAGCTCCACAGGGCACACACCCAAGGCGATAAAGCTGAATATGCTGCACTGCTCACAGATGCCCAGCTCTTTCAGGTCCATGCCACCTGCCCACCCACCGCTGCTCAGTCCCTTCTCTGTCGTGCGCCCCGAGGCACATGTGCAGCCACTGTTGCCACGGAGCCCAGGCTGCGCACAGCAAGTAGCAGATAGGCTGCAAACAGCTGCATCAGGGTTTGGAGTCCTGGACTGACTCTGTAGTGGTGGTGGTTGCACATGTGCCTCTGTCCACATGGCAGGGAAGGGGCCGGGGTTACACTGCCCCAGACCCCTTGCCTGCTCTGTGCCCCAAGGCATGTGTGCAGCAGCCACCAGCCTTGGAGCTGGGGAAGGGCTCTGGACCCCAGTGCACCAGTTGCAGCCTCCAGGCTGCCTGCCACATCCAGCCTGGGCTCTGGGCAGCTGCTGCATGCCACAGAGCCTGGGCTGCTTGCAGCAGGGCTTGCAGCCTCCCTGCCGCCTGCTGCAATAGAAAAAATCCAACAATGCCTGCATTTGCCATATTCCAGTAAAATTACCTTATGCTTCTTTAATTTGTTTTCTAAAATTAATAACTAATGTGTAAGTGATTTCTTGGATTTCACTCACTAATATTTCCTTGAACTGTGGGTTGTTTATTTGAATCAGAAATATCCTTCCATGTTGTTGAGAGTTAACCCTTGCATGAAGTAGATGACAGAGTTACCTTATATTTTCAAAAGTGACTAAATAAAATGGTAGTTTTCAAAACAGAAAATATAGCCATTATCCTAAGTAAATCTTAAAAATTACCTTTTCATATCACACAACACTGCTAGCTCCTGGGGCTAGCTTTAGGTTCACTGGAAATGTGTGGGTCACTTACCTCTAAAAATATTCTCAAGCTGCGGCAACTAAATAAACTGAGGCTTGAAGTGAGTTTTCCCTGAATAAAGATTACATAAAGGTGCATGTCTACCCAGTCTTTTAAAGACTACATGACCAGACGCAGCATTTTATAAACAGAAGATTTAATTTCCTAAAATTATATTTTAGAAGAAACTGGCTTAATGAAAGCCTTTCCATACAGGCAGAAGGATCATCAGGGCTGCATTTACACTGTTATTGCCCTAGAAATCTCCCACAATCACAGCAATATTTGCTGGCGGCACCAGGTAGAATGGTATGCAGCTCCACCATGGGTAGCAGTGTGAGAGTTTAGCATATGGAAGGAATTTTCTGTCAGCACCATTTTAATGGTCTGAGCAGCCTGCTCTCCATTCTCTTCTAACCTGACCTATTTTGATGATCCTGCAGATGATTGAGAATGGGAGTTCCCCCCTGCCTCCACCCACTAAGAAATGCCCTGCAGTCTCAACTCTGCATGTACTTTATCACAGACTCCAGGGCTGAGTGTCCTTGGCATGAACCCTGGGGCTTTGGATTCAGTTCCCGCCTCCACAAACTATATCCCTATTGAGGTTGTTGTTATAATAATAACCCTGTCATTAACATTTGGTATGCTCCAAGAAACTACTAAGTAAACAATCAGAAAAGCTGAAAAGTTATATTTGGCATTTCAGGTTCTGGATGTGCATGTACTTCTCTCTCTCTCTCACCCACACACATATCACAGGCACCCCTTGAACATTCGCCTCCACTTTACCCATGGATATCAGAATTGTCCTACAGTTCCAGAAGCAGATTAATATGGTGGCAAATTAGGCCCCTGAAGCCCAGGGAGAAGCCAGGTGGTCCAACAAGACTGATTTAATTCAGTTTAGTCTGATCTTAACTTCTTGTTCTTCCTACATGCTCACAAACTGCTCTCCTCTTCAAAGATCTGCTGCATTTCTCAATTTTTTAAATAGCTTGCTTCAGCCTGTTCTTCCAGTAACTTACTCTTTATGTTCAGTACCCCTCCGTTTAGATGGCTCTCCTTAAATGAAGCAGCTCTTCTTAAATTCCCTAATAACACCTAGGGGCACTTGTACGCACCACAGCGTTTAATCCTCATTAATTTAATGAGGATTAAAAATTTTACACTGGTTTATTTTGGCGCATCAGGTTTGCGTTTGTACACGTTGGGTTTTCGAATTGATTAAGTCCTATGTTCAATTCTCTGCAAATTCCAGCAGGAGGAGCCAAGTACCAATCTACCCCCCCATAACATCTATCCTAATGAATTACAGCAGGAGGTACATGTTTGCCAGTACACCAGCTTCCACAGTCCCCGCCAGGGAGCCTCACGCTAAGCACACCCCCCTCGCCAAGCCGTGGTCACCCCAAAACCCTGCCACTTGCACCCCCCTATGCTCCATCTCCAGTAGGTGACCCCATGGTGATCCCGATGCCAAGTCTTGTGCATCATACCCTCCCTTCCTCCATGTTGGAAAGGAATGTATATATGGATTTTTTTTAAACTGTATATATCATATCAGAAATATACGGGTGTGAGAGTAGCAGGTGGAGCCCAAGTGTGATTGGCAATTGCAGCTGTTGGTGGGTGGGTGGTTGGTGTTGTGTTGCCAAAGCAGATGTGTGCCATGAATGCTTATTACAAAATTAACGGTGTGTGAGGGCAGGGGGCAAGGTGGGGGGTGTGAAGGGGTGAGGGTGCCAAATCCAACAGCTGTTAAGTTTTCTGAGTTTTAGGACTACATTTCCCAGCATCATTCCTTAGCTGCCTAGCTGCTTGGAACAGTTTCCATGGGGACCCCTCACAGGTGTTGCTTCCCCCGCTCCCCTTCCCTGCCCATGTGACACAACGAATGCCTGCGGCCTTGTGTGTTTTCTTAGTGCCACATACGGCTTTGTGAAATATTGGGGTGTTTTGAAATACTGTTAAAATGGTGGGGTGTTGGTGGGGTTGAATAGGGTTGAGGTCGAATAGACTTCACCCCCCCCCCCTACTGCCCACCTAATCTTTCCGTATACAATAGTGCAGTAAACGGAAACCACTTCTTTACTCCAAAAAACATTCTTTGCTGTTTCCTACGGAATTTGGCAATAAAGTGGCCAGATACAGCAGAGGCCTGTAGGAGGACTTGGGATTTTGGTTACCCTCCCCCTGTACCTGGCCAAGGAGAGGTGTAATTAACCCTTTCTCAGGACATGATCCAGGCTGGCTAGGCAGGGTTGTGTAACACCGCTGTCTCCCTATCCCTCCTAGGGACCAATGCCAGCCTCCAAACAATAACCCCCTACCCCAGTGCACCTCCCTCCATGCCCTGCTCATCCTCCAAACCACATCCCCTTCCCCCACACACCCCTGCAGACAGACACAGATGTTGTAAATAGTAAAAAAAATAAATAAATAAATAAAAAATTAATCAGCATCCATATCCATAATATGTGCTGCCAGGCAATCCCGCACAAGAAGGGCCACCTGACCAGCTTCTTATTGTGGATATGTCCTTGGTGCCTGCGCCGCTGCCTGGCCACATCTCTGTCTGGCCACTGCCCGTCTCGCTTTGTCAGCCTACTCCTGGCTGAAAACATCTCCGTGGGTCTCACAGATGTTGTGCAGCATGCAGGCTGCCACTACAGAGGCCATGATGTTTTTTGGCTCCAGCTCGAGCCTGCACTTAAGCACCTTCCATCATGCTTTCAGTTGCCCAAAGGCACATTCAAAAGCCATCCTGCATTTGCTGAGATGGTAGTTGAAAGCCATCTTCTGAGGGTCCATAATGTGCCCTCCATAAGGCTACATGAGCCAGGGCTTGAGGGGGTAAGCAGCATCCGCTCTTATAAGCAGGGAAACGGCAACACCACACATCACTGTTTCGGGGACTCCGGGTGCATAGTGTCCTTTCTCCATGAGGCCAGGCAGTGGAGAGCTTTTGAACATGTGCGCGTCATGTGTGCTGCTGGCCCACCCAGTAAAAATGTTCGTGACACTGCCTCAGTGGTCCACTACAGCTTGCAGGATCACTGAAGCAAATTGTGAATGACCTCCCCCTCCCCAATGGGGACTGCACTGGGATGTGAGTGCTGTCTAAATCCCCCATGCAGTTAAGGAACCCCATGGCATTGAAGTCAGCTATGACTTCCTGAGGATTCCCAGGACAAATAAAGTTGTTTGCTGCAATGTCCTGCAGCAGCTGGCATACCTCACGAGTCGCCAGCCTGGCCGTGCAGGCAGCCACACAGAACTGATTTGCAATGTAGCAGAAACTGGATGGGGTGGACAGTTTCATGATGGCCATGGCCACCCTCTTGTCCAGTGCGATGGCCCTACACATGTTAGTGTCCTGCCTTGCAAAGTGTGGCCCCAGCATTGAGACAATATGAAAAAATGTCTCCCTGCTCATTTGGAACATCTCCAGCCACTGCTGGTCATTCCAAGTGGTCAGCATGGTTTGCTTCCACCAGTCCAAGCTTCTCTCACGGGCCCAGACCATGTGATTGCTGCTCCTGAGGTTTATCCAGAGCTTCCACTTCTTCACATGCCTCTCGGCTGTCCCACTCTGTCGCAAATCTATGCCCCCTTTTTCATGAGGTGCCTGTACGTGCAGGCATCTCCTCATCACAAGCGTTGAGCAACACTACTGATGCATATGCTACCATCCTTATCTGCACCAGCATGTCTTGTAATGATTTCAAGACCAGCAGCAGGGTAATCAGCAGCACTATCACCTCCTCCTCCTGCTCACTCATGTCCTCCAAATTCTCCATGTTAAAGGAGTCTTCACTCCATTCTTCTCCATTCTCCACTTCCCATTCGTCACATATTTCATTCTGAATCTCCATTTGTTCCTCCTCCATCATCCCATATGGATTCTCACAAGCAAGGTTGATTTAGCGTATGCAGTAGGGCCACTTCTCAGATCACAACACCACTGCCACCATCCAGCAGGGGGGTTGTGGTCTGGAGCTCTGAATAGCTGCATTCGATCAATGACCATTACATTTTAACTCTTATCTGCATTTCAACAAGTAACCCCAGGGCACCAGGTGTTTGCACAGTAGAGCCTTTGACTGGTGGGGGGTGCTGCTGTTTACTGTGGTGCACAATGGTGCCCTGGCTTCAGGATAACTGTGTATACCATAACAGTGGATAGGCACACCCGACAACTCCTCAGTCCAAAGAGGCCTGACCTACAGAGGCCACTCCTGGCTAAAAAAAACAAGGTCCTCCCAGAAAAAAAACATTTGCCCTGTCAGTGGCAAGTGATGTTTTAGATGCACAGGATCTCATCCTTTTTAAAGTTGTGCTTGCTCTTACTGTGTCCTACTGAGCATAGGGCAAAAAAAGTAAATACCCTGAGATAAGAAAAAAGTTATAATGGAAAAGTACTGATGCATCAAGTCTTTGTTCAAGACAATTGTCATCAACCTTGCAAAGACTTAATTCTGCAATAAGACAGATAAAATTTTGCCATATTCCTCTCGTGTAAATGTAGGACCAGGCAAACCCTTTAGAATTCATGTCCAGATGAGTCAGTATCAGCTGAATACTTTTGCGAGGTCAGCAAAAACAATTGCAGCAGTAAAAATATGGCCTTGATTCTGTGGGACTATTGAAGATGGGCACAGCCACAAGCAGGTGTGATCGATTTTTGCAACATTAGGGGACATTAACCAGCCATCCGAACGTACAATGGGCTTATTTGGCCCTGCTCAAGCCCATCAACATGTCTTTGTTGGTAAACGGGGTGCTTCAATACAGTGGGTGTTGTGAGACACAGGTGATACTTTCACAATCTTGAGTACATGGAATTTTCCAAACTGCTCATGCAAGGCATGTGTATATAGCTGGCTCACACATTTCACCAGCAAACTTTCATGACTCAGTTGCTCTTGGCCTTGAACTGCTTCCCGATGTCTCAGAAAACCAAGTCCAGCAATATGCAGGTGACCGAACAGCAGGCTGATACCTCCAACACTCAGGGCCCCAACTAGACCCGAGAAGAACTGCAGGACTTAACTGACATTTGGTCGGAGCAAAAGATCATAGACCAGCTGGAAAGTAGGAGGAATAAGCTGGTATATGCCTCCACTGCAAAAGAAATGCAGGTGCGAGGGCACAGCCAGGACTGGACTCAGTGCCGGTGCAAGATCAAGGTCCTGAGATGTGTGTTTCATCGAGCCAGGGATGCAAACTCTGGTTCTGGGAAATGGTGCACAATTGCTCCTTTCTATGACCAGCTGTCCATCATTCTCTACAAGGATGCGGGCGAAGCTACCTGTCTGCAGCCTTTTGGGACCAGCGTTGTACTGGAGGAGAGCACACTGACAGAGGCAGCTCCTCCTGAGCAGGAAACCATGAGCATGTCATAGCAGTGGGAGATTGCTCCATGGTGCCGGATGATGAAGACTCCCAAGAAGAGCAATATACCCTGACCTTCACCCCAGTGTCTCTCCTCCGCCTGATTCCACGGACTAGTACAGATGATGATGAGGAGGACGAGAAGGAAGAAACTGCTTCTGATGAGGTTTCTCTTCCCAACACTCAAACATCAGTTTCTGTTCCCAAGACCCAAGAAGATGCACGACCAGTGACTTGTAAGTATCTTGGAATGTGCCTCTTGCCACTGGGAGGCACTGCCTGGGTTTGTACGGGTTGGATTTGTGGGGCAGGGGGGAGAAATGGATGTATTGCTGGAGGTGGGTTGCCATGTTCTTTTGGTGGTGGGTGAAGGGTATATGCCATTCTCTTTTGGGTTGGATAACTGGTAATGTATCAGATGCCAAACTCATTGTTTTGTTTTAATTGTTTGCAGCTGGCATGGGCAGTGGCAGCTGGGGATGTGCTTCAGAATGCGGGACTTGTAAGTTTTGGGGAATGTGAATGGTGCCCCACGCTTGCAGGGTTTGTTTCCATGCCTGCAGGCATTTTCTTTACTGCAAGGTCAGGGTGGAGGTTCGTCACCGTCCTCTTGAACACTTGGGGGAAGGAAATATGACAAAAACCCAGAAAACTATTTTCGTTTGTTTACTAGCTACCACGCCCAATGCCGGCTGGGCACATGCCTCCGATCCTCGGACCCCATCTCGCACTACAGCACAGTGCTCAAGGGAGGTGTGCCGCAGGCAACACTGGTCACAAGAAAGTATGATGGAGGCTTTGGTGGAGTTATCATGAACAAGAGTGTCAGCCACAGAAGGCTGCCAGGATGAACTCTGGGAGTCGCTTCATTGTGATGAGGTCTGGGAGAACCAATTTGCAGAAAACACAATTGCCTTTTGCAAAAAGGTGCTAGACTGCATGGGCCAGTTAGTGGACATGGCCTTGCAGTGCTGTGTGGATGCCCGGAGGGCACAGGACTTGATAACTGATGTCCTGGAGCACTTGCCGAAGTGCATCTTTGAAAAGCGGGTACCACCCCAAAAAAGGGTAAAGTAGCTCTGCTCAACTTGCCTCTGTCCACGAGGTAGTCAGGAGCATTACAACTGAGCATGTTCCCTCAAACACAGCGGACTCAGTGGAGGGGCACATGACTGCCAGCAGGGCCAGGTGGCCACCGCTGCAGTTCAGGGAGTCAGGGCTGGTTCTGAGTGATGGTGGGGTAAAGGCAAAGAAGCCCAAGTAACCGACAGCTTCAACCCTGGTGCTTCTTACAATAAAACCTCATGTTATGCTGACTTTCTGCATCTCGCTCCTGAATTTTGAAGGACCAGCAAAATCCCTGCTCACAGTGCTGGGGGTGGGTGGTTGGTTGGTGTGGGATGCAAAAATCAGACCCCAAGCATTGGTTCAGACTATCACCAATGATGGAACTGGAGGGGCGGTGGGGTGGAGGTACCACAAGCATTGCATCTCCCTTCTGCATCACCCATGTACTTTGCAAAGCCCCCTGACAAGTCTTTTCCTGCAGTTCTGCCTACTGCTTTTTCTGGGAGCTTGCATGGGGTGCGGGAATGGAGGGGGAGGGGGGCAGGCAATCTTTTGAGTGGGAAATCTTTCATGCAAAGGTACACAAAGGGGCTAGTTGCGTCTCCCCGGACAAGTCTGGCTTGCCACCATACCTGGGTGTTGGCATCGAGGGTACCACAGGCCACCCAAAGGAGCTCCCCCTCCCCCCACCAAGTCTTTTCGCACAGTTCTGCCTGCTGTCACTTTTTCTGGGTGCCTTTTGCATGGGGTGCTGGAGGGGTTGCGGGGGAACTCATCTGTGCAGAGCTACACAAAGGGGCTGGCTGCCTCCTGACAAGTCTGGCTTGCCAGCATCCCTGGGCATTGGCATCAGGGTTAGGTACCACAAGCATTGCAGCTCCCTTCCCTTGCATCACCCACAAACTCTGCAAAGTCACCCAAAGGGGGTGCCCCCTGCCAAGTCTGTCCCCCCCAGTTTTTTGCAGGTTGTTTTGGTGCTCTTTTTGGACAGGGTTTTTGTGCTCTTTTCCAGTCCAGCACCAGCCTTTCTGGAGGTTTTTTTACAGCAAAACAAGAGTGGGGGTGGGGGGGAGGGGTTGTTCCGCCCTGCTCAAAGCCTATTAATTGTGGGAGCAGTGGACGGGGTGCACATAGACTATATCAACAAGAGAGTTTTGATGCAGATGAGAGGCAACAGCACACCAGAGGCAGAAGCACTCAGCCCAGTGGGGAGAGTTGCCCGTGATGGGCACAGGAATGCGAATGTAGCAGTCAAGAAGAGTGCAGCCTGAAGTCAGGTGCAGTGCAGCCGTCAAGTGCAGGATGAGAGCTGCTTTGCAATGTGGGAATTGAAAGAGGACATTGCAGCGTCCTCTGCAACTGGCACCTTTATGCATTGGTAAGTGAGACCTGACACTAGGCTGTGCCCTGAAGGTGGTGGGCAGGGGAGGGTGGGGGTGTGTGCATTGTTTACTTCAACTTTGAAGTAAGTAGGGTGGGTGGATTTCAGTGTCATGAAGGAAGGTGAAGGGTAACGCACAGCATGAAGGCCCGCAGTGGCAGCACACAGTCCCGGGGGGAACCCATCTGCCACCCCTTCCTCGGCATGAGCCGCCCTTCTCCCCCACCCTGCACCCCCATCTCCTGCTGGGCAGCTCCAGCCTGTTTCACCTCCAGGTTGGGCAGTGGCCATCCGTTCATTCCCACCTTGCTATGTCTTCCTTCACAGCCTGTAGGCTCTTTTTGCTATCTGGTGAATAGGGTACATGAGGTCAGGGTAGGAAGCCCTTCTTGGTTGTTTTCCAATACAAATTCCTAGGATCTGTCTTTACCCCAACCAAATTCCTTCCTTCCCTCCAATTCTCAGCTCCGATTGCTACACTGGCTGCTGCTCCTGCCGGGGACAATGGGCATAGCCGCCAAAGAAAAGAAGCAGACTGACAATGCGTGAAGCCTGAGAATGACGCGTGATGCCACTTCCTTGTACACAGTTGCATTGCCTCAACTGGCAATGCTCGCAATGTCTCACTGGCAGGTGCCTATCGTTACTGGTATCCCTGCCTGCCTGCCTGCCTGCCTCTATGGCTGAAATAAGTATAATCAGCTGAAAAAAAAATGAAAATAATGATGCTTATAATCCTACTGCTGATGATTTTAGCCAGTGCAAAAAAAAATTCATAGATTCATAGATGTTAGGGTCGGAAGGGACCTCAATAGATCATCGAGTCCGACCCCCTGCATAAGCAGGAAAGAGTGCTGGGTCTAGATGACCCCAGCTAGATGCCTATCTAACCTCCTCTTGAAGACCCCCAGGGTAGGGGAGAGCACCACCTCCCTTGGGAGCCCGTTCCAGACCCTGGCCACTCGAACTGTGAAGAAGTTCTTCCTAATGTCCAACCTAAATCTGCTCTCTGCTAGCTTGTGGCCATTGTTTCTTGTAATCCCCGGGGGCGCCTTGGTGAATAAATCCTCACCAATTCCCTTCTGTGCCCCTGTGATGAACTTAAAGGCAGCCACAAGGTCGCCTCTCAACCTTCTCTTGCGGAGGCTGAAAAGGTCCAGTTTCTCTAGTCTCTCCTCGTAGGGCTTGGTCTGCAGGCCCTTGACCATACGAGTTGCCCTTCTCTGGACCCTCTCCAGGTTATCCGCATCCTTCTTGAAGTGTGGCGCCCAGAATTGCACGCAGTACTCCAACTCCAACATTTACCACCCCCCCGACAGTGACGTGAATAGTTTCTAAACAGAGGCAAAAAGGGCCTGTCATGAATTAATATAGAAGGAAATGAACGTGCATGTCTAATTTTAATTTTATTTATATTAAGATACTGCTATTTATCAATAACTTTCATGATTTTTTCTCTGGTAAGGCTAAGAATTGTCTGTGAAGCATGCTGTGTGTCTCCTTCTTCCAGGGATGACTACATGCTCTGCCTACTGGCCTACAACCTTTGTGTGCTTTCCTATACCGGACAAGACTTTTAAATGCTGAAAAATTAGAAATGCTCAGGTAGTCCAAGCATCTACTTAGTGAGAAATGCTTTTTGAACTCTTCTCAAAAATGCTGGATGCAATGTTCCTTTTCTTTTCTCTTAGGTTTTTTTAGATAACTAAGGGTGCATCAAATCTTGTCAAAATATGGCTGTTCTGTACTCTTCAGTATCTGACTATTGCATACTCTCTAGATACAAATGTACTCTCAAGATACAGAAGAGCATAAAGTCATGGCTGGGTGCTACGCGCCTGCCTCTAGTTCGCTACTTGGGCTCATTTTACTTTCAAGATAGAAAAGAGCACAAAGTGACGGTTCAGCGCTGGTCGAGAATTGACTGACTGTTGGGCATTCAGTTCATTTTGTACAGCAAGTCCAGCAGGAGAGTTAGCATGAAGTTTTGGTATTGGGGTAATGTCTTTTCCTAATGGTAAACAGTTCAGCCCCCCTCCCTTCCTGTGATCCCTGCCCCAATCTCTCTGTTCCCTGGCTAGGCCTGCTTGGTGGGTGCCCTGTTGCCTGATGATTGTGCTACTTTGTATCTTGGGAGGACAATGAGCCCAATTAACTCCATCTAGAAGAAGAAGAAGAAGAAGAAGAATGTGCCTCTAATGAATAATTGGCTTCCAGTACTAATAATAATAATCAGTGTCAGGGGGAGGGTGTCCTGCTGTTGTGTAATAATACTGACTGCTCTTTCGTAGCTTGTGGAGCCCAACCTCTCGGATGTGGTTGGCTGAGGCTTTGCTGCTCAAGTTGAAATATTATAGCTATTCCGTGTAACAATCAGGGGTTAGCTATTCAATGTAATAAGCAGGGACCCATAACTGGTGGGTCTTAGCACCCGGGGTGGTAAGCGAAGGCCCTCCTTCCTACTGTCTGCATGGTATCAGTGCCTGTTTCTAGTTGAGGTCCCACCTTTTCATACATTCTGATCAAGCGACATTCTGATTAAGCAAATGCTGCTATAAATAAGCATTCCTTCCTGACAACGAACAGCCCTCTTCCCTACTGCATCGTGGGTCTTACCCCAGGGTGGTTGGGTGAAGGCCCTTCCTCCTCCCCACTGCCTGGTTTCAAGCAGGGGGCTGGGCGCAGGGGCTGGGCGGTGGTAGGGGAGCACATAAGAGACCAGAGATGGTGGTGGTGGTGGTATGTGCACCACCACAACTGGATAGTACACCAAACTGTGTATGAGAGTTGGGCAGGTATTGGCTTGGTCCTCCATTTTTTTTCTTTCTGTTTAAAGACTACATTTCACATGCATTCTGATGAAGCAACTATTGCTATAAATATGCATTCAGGAAGCATGTGATCACACAAACACAAGCAAGGAAAAATTCCAAATACACAAAAACAAGGACAGAAAGCACCCCCCCCCCCACAAAAACACAAGTGCAAAAATGCAAAAAACACAAAGGTAACAACACGAAGACAAAAACAAATATAAAGATTCAAGGAGAAATATTGCCAGTCTCAAGATGCTGGTGAATGAACCGACTAGTTTCATGAAGGAAAAAACACAAACCACACACAAAAAAATGCAAACAAAACCAGAAAAATACAATGCAAGACTTCATAAAACACTTCAGAAAAATACAGCTGACTCTCAAAAATAAAAAACTGACTATTACAGACCACAAACATCAAGAACTCAACCTCCAGAAATTTTAATTTTTGAATTACCAAAAATAAGTCTTTGTTGCTCTAGTTAACATATTATAACTATTCCATGGTAGTTGTGACTAAAAGCTATTAAGTCATGCAAATGCTAATGTAGAACAAAGTATGGGGTCACATGCCTGCTCATTGTCAGCATCTGGTGGGTGGGGGTCTGCCCTGTTTCATAGTAATCATTAGAAATAATTGCAGGATGGCATGATTAGTGGCCATGACCCCCCACCTTCCCCTGGCCCACCAGTCTGCCTATGAAAGAAAAGACACCAATTCAGAAACTGTATGAATTTCTAAACTGTATTTCAACATTAAAATGGTGCTGCAGTTTCATGTCTTCTTCTCAAAAAAACCCCTCCATTAATTGTCTCTGCCCTGCAGGGCTGCCTGCTGCAAACTATGGGGTACCCAAATGGTGTTGGGTCCCCTGTCTGCTGAACATCCTGCAGCAGGGGAGGGGCCTGGGTGGAACTGTGACTACTCCTATGCTTGGATTTCTACAAATTTAAGTCACTTGTGTGTTTACTAATGAAAAAAAAAAAGAGGGTGAATAAAACATTAAAGGATTTTTATGTAAAAGACTATAATGAATGATCTGCCTCCTGCCTTTTGTAGCCTCATGAGAAACAGCAGAGAAGGACAAATACCCAAGCTGAGCAGCAGCAGCATGGCAGATTGGGGGGGGGGGGGGGTGTAGAGGTAGATTAAGATTCCTTGGGTCCCAGAGATCCCCACGCCCAGGAGAGCTGCCCTCCACCTAGCATGGACCCCGAGCCCCCTACTCCACCCCCCACCCGGCGACCACCACACACTGCCCAGCATGCCTGAGTGCAGGTGTGGGTGCAGGAGACCCAGTGGGTGGTGCAAGGACAGCCAACAGGATGAGCTACCCCCCTCCCCGCCCACCCAGCCGGGGACCCATGGGGGCGGGGGATGGAGGTGATGCAAAAAACAAAACCCAAGCATAGGCTCATAATAGCCTGAGAAGTTGCTAACTGCCCTCTTTCAAACATGAAGCCTTCTCTTCGGCTCTCCCCTGGGGCAGTATTGCCTCATTTTCTTGTGGGGTTTGGGATGGGGTGCTCTGTAGGGGGTGGGAGGGCAGTCTTTCATGGAAAGCTAGCAAAATGTGCTGCCCCCTCAGAAGTCTGGCTTGCCAGGATCCCTGTATGTTGGAATTGGGGGGTAACACAAGCATTGGACCTCCCATACCATCCACCCTGCCCCTGTCTTCCAGTAATCCTATCAACCCCGAAACACCCCCAAGCAAGGGATCCCCTCACTAAGGTGCGGTCATCATCTTTCCTACCCACCACCAAACCACACAGATTGCCATGCCAATCTGCCTATGAAAAAACACATGCCACACCCTGAAGGAACTATATGAACTTCAAATCTTTACTTCAACATTACAATGGTGGTGCATTCACATGATTTATTCTCATGAAAAATCAAGTCATTATTTAAAAAAAAAAATGAAATTAAGTTAGTAGAAAAATAGAAAAAAAAGTAGTTGGAATTTTCCTTCTCTGCACTCCTGTATCTGTTTCTTTACTATTTATACACTGTTTATCATTTATACACTATTTATTTATACGCTATATACACTATTTAAACTTATACACTATTTATAACTAGTCATCATTTATACACTATCTATTCACTTATACACTATATACACTAGTTAAACACTAATAACTATTGAGACTACTATGGCTACCTATGTATATCTATTTCTATTCTACTTCCTTATTATTTACTGTTCTTCTATTTCTTGTACTGCTGTTATGTACTCCTTCTTTCATTCATTCTTTCTTTTCAATTTCTGATCTCAAAAGTCTTCTGCAGGGGAAAAAAGAAGAGGTGCCACACTCCATCAGTTGCACACTTAGCATTTTGGTGCTGCTGCCACTGTGCTCCTCAGTTTAGAACACCATGCTGGGTGTGGGGGCTGGGAGGGGCACATACAGGACTGCTGGTGGTGGTGGTGGCGGCGGTATGGACACGACCACTACCAGGGGGTAGTACACCACAGTGTGCATTGGCAATGTATTGGGTTACTCCTCTATTTTTTTTTTTCTGTGTAAGTACTAACTACTGGTACAGTACAGAGGAGATGAGATGCCCCCCACACCGTGCCCTGCCTGCACTCAGCTGTGGGAGCAGGGGAGGGAGAGATGGGCAGGGACCAAAAAAAAAAAAGAAATAGCAGCAATCGAAAGCGGCACCTAGTAGAAAAAAGACTGAACTACAGAAATAGTGCAGCGCCACCTGGTGGGAAAAGAAAGTAATTACAAGTCTTTGAGTGCCTTTGTGTTTGCATACGAGTCCATAGATGTGACAAAGTAATTGGTGGCAACACAAACTAAACTATGTCCACAGCAGCGTTACTCTAACGTGCCAAAACAACTTTTAAAGCAGGGGAAATCCCACTTGTGCAAACAAAAACGCAGTTGCAGCACCTTAAAGGGCAAATCTCGTGCTGTGTACAAGCGCTCTAGATTTCCAAATCTGGTGTCATAGATCAACACTGCTTTTGAAGGGAAGAGGAAAGCTCCACCTTAGGACTCCCCAAGAAACAGCCTTATTTGGTCTCCCTCTCCTGAGAAGAACCCCCTGTAGCTAGCCCTTCTGAAGGGGCAAGCCCTTGTCCTTGAGAACAGGCTCTTCTCAATCCCTGGCTTCCCTGTGATTCATAGCACCCCCACCTCTGAGAGCGCCTTCTTTTTGGTCAACTTGTGGGAAGAGAAGGTATCTTCTTCTTTTAAAAATGAGGGGTATCAGAGTGCCAATGTCTCCAAAAAGCACAGCAGACTCCTTGAAAACAGACATTCTTTATTGGGGCATTCTAGTTCTCTCTGTCCTAACTTGGACTCTATTCTGTCCTCACTATGACTATTCCTTTTCTTTCTACTCTGTCCTCCCAAGGACTTCTCGTTTTCTACCTCCAGCTCTTTCAGGGCCTCACTCGTTCTCTTCAGGTACATGCAGCCACCCTCGCAATAAAACAGTTATTAAACTATAGTATTCAGACAATACAATGAAACAGTATGTCATGGGGAAGCAATCAGAGAGCAGTCTCTGTGGCCTGCTGTCAGGCTTGGATTGCCATCTTGCCCCTGAGGTGAAAAGGGCATAAAGGTATCCTACTTATAAAACTATTTACATGAACATATACTCATAGTAAGCCCCCCACCAAGCAGTCACCACAAGAACTGCAGGCTAGAACTCAGCCCACTCAGCCTCTTTCATCACAAAGGTCTTTTAGGTTGGGGTTAAGAATTTCAAAATACCAAAGCAATCTTCGTTCCTAATTTTCCTTGACTTTCAAGTGGACTCAGGCATCTCTTTTGCCTAGGCAACAACTGAAAATTTCTTTACATGTTCTTTAGGCTTTAAAAAATTACCTTGTGTGGCTTGTATATCCTGGTCATAAACTGTTACAAATATTTCCATTAGATCACTTCAATTTCTTTCAGTGAAAAGCTGAAATTCCAGCTACTATTAAAATTTTCCCGATCCACTAGATTCTTTTAGCTTCTTGCCCTAAATGGCATCCTTTTCCAAATAATAAAACAAGAAATAAGAAACACCACTTAAGAGGCCAATCAGGTTGGAACCCCATTGTCTTAGATCATAGATAAGCAATTATTTGGGCCCATGGGCCACATAGGGATCTTTGCTGAGCTGTTGCAGGCTGGGTCACCACCACCCTCCACCCCTACACAACAATTCACTAAAACTCTCTGCGTGGGATGGGGCTGCAGGTAGGTGGGGAACAGTATTTGGAAGCAGAATATGTGGGCAAGGCCAGAATCATGGGGTGGTGACAGCACAGAGCCAGGGCGCAGGGCAGAGTCGATATCCATTGCCCACATTCCCCTGCAACTGGCATGGGTTCTGCAGGCAGGAGCATGCAGGGAATGGATCATGGCTCTGTCCCTGGTCCTAGTCCTGCACTGTCATTGCCCTAAGAACCCAGCCCAGGCCAGACACAGACCCCTACCCGCCTGCAGCCCCACCCTGTCTGCCTGCCCACATGAGTCCCAGCTGGCCTCCATGGAGACACTGGGATCTCAGGGCAGTGACTGTGTGGGGCTGAGGCAGAGCTGCACTGAACTTCCCACATGTCCGTGCCCACAGAACCAGGGCTCTGCCCCAGTTCCGGCCCCAGCCCTGGCCCCACCCTATCTTTGCCCCATGATCCTGGGGTCTCCATGGAAACTGGGCAGGAGCTGCAGGGGCAGGGCATGCAGCCAGTATGGAGCCATGGGCAGACAAGGAACTGAATCCAGGACCAGGGCCAGGATCTTAGGGTGGTGACAGTGCAGGGCTGGGGCTGCCACAGAACCCATGCCTGTTGCAGGGGCATGTGGGCAGCAGGCCTTGCACTGTCACCACTCCAAGATCCAGGGGTCTCCTTCGCCCCACCTGCCCATCTCACTCCCAGACACCGATCTCCACCAGCCCACAGCTCCATCCCAACTGCCCAGTCAAATGTCCTGCCCGCGTGGATCCTGCCATGGCCCAGGCTGCCCCTGGGCTGGGTGGGACCAAGGGACCCAGAGAGGACTGGGTAAAATCCTTCAGTGGGCCAGATCCAGCCTGCAGGCCTTGTTTTGTCCATCCCTGTCTTAGATCCTGGGCTAACAGAATAAACAAGACTTCTTTCCAAAGAGCTTAGTGTTCAAAATTGCCACCATACAGAGACAAGTGCTTTGCACAGATTTTCCTTTAGGCCCAGAGCAGGGATGTTCTCACAAGTTCTAAGTGCCATAGGGTCTGATTTGAAGGTAATGGGCATTTTTCTGCTGATTCTCTTAAATGGTAGTGTGTTCTTTCTCCTTTAAGTCAAGTTACTTTGCTCTTACAGTTTATCATATTTTACTATGAGCTCTTCAACTGACCAATGGTAGTTCCTGTTCTACAATAACCTCCAAACTCTCCATTCACTACACGTTTCTTAGATGGTACTGGCCAAATGTAAATTGTCTGTGAATTAGTTTTAATTTTAAAAAGTCTAAGTTTACTAAACTGCTGGAAGGAAGAAATAGGATGGTTGCTATGACCTGGAACTTTGAGATGTAAAGTTTCTAAGCTTGCTGAATTAATTCTGACATTAGCTAATTAGGCTTTTCATAACAATTTCCCTTTCTGGGAGGTCTGCAAAAAAAAAAAAAAAAAAAAAATTGGGCAAAAAGGCAAACCCTGGAGGTCTCAATTCATACAAATCTAGCTAATACTAAGTAAATGTAGCCATTATTTCCTTTGGTAATTAGAAAAAAAAATTTAACTTAAGAAATTTGGACCATAACCCATCTGCCTTCGTGACAGTTTGCCAATATTTAGTCTGCTTGAATAGCTTCAGAATAATATAATGCTTGTTGTTTCTGGATAGAACAGAGAGAAGATAGTTAAAAGGAAAAGAAGTATAGAATTGTACCAGTGCTTTAAAAAAATCCAGTGGGACAAATTCTGTAGGTCTTAGTAAAAGCTTCTCACTGAAGTCAGTCACTCAGTCCAGAATGAGGAAGACTGTCTCTACCTGGGTTTTACTCGCAATGGCAAGTGCTGTTTTCCTGAGCATCTCCTCTGGATCTCTTAACTATTCAGATTAGAGGGGGAAATCAGGGAGCTCATTATCAGCTCCTGAACTGTAGTATGATCTAAGGTATGGATTAAATGAGTATCATTCTCCCAGGTAAGTACTCTTATTCCAAGAGTGCCTTTCCATTATTTATTTAGCACAAATCAGTTGAAAATGTCTTTAAACTAAATTTAAAAAGTCACTCTTATACTGGAATAATGGTATTGTGCCAATATAACTGTATCAGTATTCTCATGTAGAGAAGCCCTGATATGTTAAATGAAGCACCACAATTAAACTATTTGCAAACTGTAACAGGGAGCCAAAGAGCTCCTGTCCCTTGCAGACCAAGTGAGTTGTGTGGGGCTGCAGCAGCAGGAGTCCAGGCTGACCCTTATAATTAAAGGGGAAGCTCTTGTGAAGTGCTGGGGAGCCACATGATAGAAAGGGGTAGGGGCTTCGAGACATATAAACCCAGAACCTGAGCCACAGCAGGCAGTCTGCTCCTACAGGCAGCAAAGAGAGGAGCTCCTGAGTAAGATGGCTGCAGAAAGGGACTAACTGGCACCCAGGCTGTCCCTAAGAGATGGAAATACAGATCTAAGGGGGACTTATAGCCTGTAAGAAACTTACTGACCCAGCATGAGGAGAGGTTTTTAGTTACACAGCCAGTGGGCTTGCATTTATGCTCTGATTAAGGACCAAAGGACTAGTTTGTAGCTGAATGGGAGGACAAGAAACCACAGAGGCACTTCAGATTTTCAGCCCTTTCAGGAGCAGGCTTTTGCCAAAAGGACCAGGGCCTGAGACCCAACAGGGAGAAAGGGACAGGCTCCAGCTGAGAGGACCAAGGGCCTGAGCCTCAAGCAGAGTGAGATGAGCCAAGCACCAAGGGCCCAAGCAGAGAATCAGATGCCAGATCAGATGAAGTGGGCAACCAACAGAAAGAATAACCAGCAGGTTAAAATTAAGAGAGTGGAAGCCCATACTAAGCTGGTATGTGGCTCTCTATAGCAGGGGGTTTTCAACCTTTTTTAATAAGTGTACCCCAGGTGGCCGGACAGAGCAGGAGTGGGGCTGGCGCATGGCTAGATGTGGAGTGGTGGTAGCATAGGGTGGTGGGTGTCGGCGGTGGCCCCCTCATGCAAGCTTCCCGCCCTCCCCCGTGTCCAGTCAGCCGCGTGGTGCCTGTGCAGCCCGCAGAGGGGAGCCGCTGCCTTTGGTGCCCCCTGGCCCTGCTCCTGGGAGGCAGCAGCGCAGGACGGGCAGCGCTCCATCCCTGCCTGCCTGTACGTACCCCCTAGGGCCTTCCCAAGTACCCCCGGAGGTATGCGTACCCCTGGTTAACAACCCTTGCTCTAGAGTAATATCTGTGAGGCATGGGCATGGCTGCAGGGTCAGAAGGAGTCCAGAAATAGCCCTTAAGGTGACTGATGCCCTGGGGCACTGAAGAGTCTCTACTGAGGGCACTGAAGAACAGGACAGGGGGCCAGTTGGGTACAGGCAGGAATTACTAGCCAAGGCATGCTAAGGCTTGCTCAGGGACCCTGGGGCAGTCTCCCTTCTACAACAGAAAATAATTCTATCAAGGCATGACAGGCGACAGGAAAAGAAAGAGTACCCTGGAGAGCCAAGTGGAGCAGGAGCTGCACAGACACCAGGGGGCACCACCACCCGTGGGGCACAGTTCTGTCCCATAAACCTATTTTGCTAACTGTCCATACTTCAAATGAATTATTATGCCATTAAAACTGAACATATGGGTCACAAATGCTGTAGCTGCCTCAAGCTGAAATGCAGTCTAACTCAAAATTAATACAAAAATAAGAAAACAGAAGAATCCGATTTTGAAAGATTAAAATTCTGGCTTCACTGTACAAGATTCTTGTGTATACAACAAATATGAGGTCCAGCTTCTCATCCACCATGACACTGCAGAAAGCACTGCTCAGATTTCTAGCAGGAACAAGAGTGCCTTCTGTAGCTACTAAGTATGCCACTGACATTATAACATTTCTTTTTATGTTGCCTAGAATGTTTTCAAACATATTTTCTCTTGGGTTGAAACTTCCCAGATTTGTGTCCAGGCCAGAAGCCAAACTCATTGGAACATTTCATCAAAAACTGCTCAACTGGGTTGTTTGTTTTGTTTGCTTTTACATTCACATGGTTCTTCATTTTAACCCAGTTTTGAACAAAACTGATTCCATAGTTGCACACAGTTCCAGAACCAACCCCCCCCAACTTACTTTCAACAGAATATATTGGAAGTGTGTGTGTGTGCATGTATGTGTATGTGTGTGCACGCACGCACGCGCGTGCGTGTGTGTGTGTGTTTTCGGAACTTCAGTGAAATCTATAAAATAAGCTAGATCTGAAGGTGGAACCTGCTATACTGCAACTTACTGCACAAAACTCAGTGTAAGAAATCGGAGTTTACAGCTGTCACCCTAAAGTGAGATCAGCTAATGTTAGAGTGTTCAGCTAATGTTCCCCTTGAAGTCAAAGAAAACTCCAGACTAAGTGTCTTGACCTTGGATTAAAGTCCATACCGTGAAAAAGTCAGTTAATACAACACGTATTGTAATACAAGGTGAGAGGATATTTTAAGGCAGAGAGAAAATGAAGTTTCTACTATTTGCTATCAATTTCCTACCTTTTAAGTATTTCACATTTCAAGGATAACATTGCATTAATCTAGTTTTATATACACACAACATCTACAATAGAGCACAAACATATAATACAGCGCTAAACCCCGTTTGAATTTCTTGGAAGCCACAAAGTCCATCAATCTTTTCAAATTTGCTAAAGTTATTTTTTTATTAAAAATACAAAGAAAAGTGGAAGAAAGGAATGTTTGTAACACCTCCTCCCTACACTCACCAAAGCTTTTTTAGAAGAAAGTCAAGGATGAAACTATTTCTTTTACCAAAAGCCTGTTTAACACTAAAGAAGATTAAGCTTTCCTCCTTATCTATTTAGGACCTTTGCTTGTGCAGGGGCCAGACCTTCCTCAATTATTGGAATACCCAGCATATTTCTGTGTACTAGAACAAGAACTGAGGAAAATACTCAAGTAATGCAGCAAACTTGAAAACACTGAAATTCAATACAACTCCCATGATCTTCCTCAGCTTTCTATTATCAAAATAAACCTTCAACATGCATCACTTACTACCAAAAGAGCCTGAATACAGCAAGTGCTGAGATAAACTGCAGGGTAATTGTGAAGATCAACATTTGGAGCATGCTCAATGGACCCAGGGAATATTAGGCAAATACCCAGAGTTACATGAACTGCTTTCTGCATTTTATGCAATGTTATCAAGCATAGTTCAGTGAATACTGTGATAATGGTGGCCAGAGAGGTGGTGATCAAAGACATTAGAATGGGGCACTTTCTAAACTGGTATCTGCATGGAGATGGTGTTTTAAGAAAGAGTTTTAAAGGTAAGGTGACCATACATCCCGGTTTGGCCAGGACACTGCAGGACTCCATAGGCCAGTCCCAGTCAAAAGCCCCAGGCCAGAGTCCAGCAGGAAGGTGGAATGGCATGGTGCACCAGGCAGGCATGCGGGCAGGCACTGCAAAGACATGCCACGTGCGGGCGGAGTGGCTCCTACTCCAGTCCACCCGCCCTCCCACCTTGCTCCCACACAGGATCAGCATTACCTGCCTGGACTCCTACCTGGCATGCCATGCTGCTCCACCTCTCTGCCAGACTCTGACCTGGGACTTTTGACCAACAAGCTGGGATCAGGCTATGGAATCCTGGAGGGTCCTGGCCAAATTGGTATGTATGGCCACCCTATCTAAAAATTCCTGAGGAAGAAAAGGAAATTATGTGAATCACTCTGGAGTTTGCACCAGGAAAGGTGCAGAAAGAATGATGGGAAAATGCAAGAAAGGTGTGATCTATGCATGGGAAGCAAAAGATTTTCCTAGTGGGAGAACATTTGGAGACAGCAGACTACATCCCCCAGGCCACTTACAAACTAGCAAGGCCTGTGCTGTGGTCTGCAGCTCGGAAAGCCAATAAGCAGCAGGAGCAGTGCTGAGATTGTTTGCAGTGTCCCTTGTAGACATGAACTCTTCTCAGGCAGTTGGACATAAAGGGGACTGGAGGAGAAGAGAGCGTGAAATGGGAGAGAGTGAAGGAGGCAATGGAGAAAGAGAAAAAAAGGAACAGTGAAGCAGAGAGAGAAGAGGTAAAATCAAGTCATGGGTTCAAGAATGGCCAGGAAAGGTTTTAGGACCACAAGGGAAGCAAGAGGGAGCCAGGTGACAGAGGGTGATGAGTGGTGGAGAGAATGAAGGGAACCACAGACAACAGTCTGAGGAGTACAGTGGCAGACAGATTGAGAGAAAAATAACAAAAGGGGAGGAAAATAACAGGAAAGCATCTTTACATGTATGATTTATTCCTGCCCATTTCATTGTATGAATAATTGTTTGTGGGGAGGGAGGAGGGAGCAGGATTGTCAGCTCATCTGAACTGGAACAGGGTATAGTTTGTGTTCAGTTGCACCGCAATTGCTGAAGTACTGTGCAGCTGTAACTGGTTTTTCTCATTGTGTGTTTCTGGTGGGGTTGGCATTCATTTCCCAACCACAGTCTTGATGATCCAGAATGTTAACCCATCAGGGAATCATTTGACAGGACAGGACATGAATTTACAGAATCGTGCTGGCCTCTAATTTACACTGGTGAGGCTGAACAGAGCCAAAGCCTGTAGGTGTCACAAGCAACCATGACCTGATCCAAACAACCTATGTCTGATTAACCCTTCTCTATGATGGAGAGCAGGACACAGTGGTGTGCAGTGTAAATGGAAGGCATGTGTAAAACTTTAATGCATGCCTGAACAGATACCATCAGTTACCTTCCATTCCTCCTCACTGGTGAGATGGCTCCTTGTTATGCTAAGCTGATAGCTTGTAACTAGAGCTAAGCTGCCTGTGCCAGGATTTCTCATTATAATGAATACAATTGCTTTTACAGTGTATCAAGTAAATATTTCCCTTTCCTAATCTAGATCCTCCCCTATTGCTAAAGCAACAACCACTGCTGAGATGAAGGCATCATGTGCATCTCAGAGTACGGTTTTAGTTCTACTTCCCTCTTCAGTGACCATAATGGATCACAAACAGTGCTGTCAGAGGTCTGAGTTTGGGAGTCCTGGGTATTATCTCTGACTGGTGCACTAATTTATAGTGTACCATGGGGCTTGTCACCTCCCCTCATTGTGTCTTTGTTCCCCTTCAGACTGTTCCTTAGGTAAGTGTGCAGCACATGGCGCAATGGACCCTTCTGAAAACCTCTCAGTACACTGGAATCCAAATGAATAACTGAGCTAGATACTTCATTGGCCATGAGCTCTTCCAAACTAAGCCAGCAAAAGACACTAACATTTAAAAGCACCTTCAGCAAATCTCTCTTGCTGGAGGTAATTCTCATTTATTTTTAACATGAATGAATGCCTTGTATCAAGGACCACATTACAAATGCTTTCTTGCTATAGGAATCCCAGTACAATATACTGGAAAAACTTTTCTGGTACAAAGAACCAGTGGAGAGAAAGATCCCCATCCCTATGGACAGAGGTAAAAGTAGAGTTTTCCCCAATATGACCAAGTCTGTGCTAGTGCCTTCTTATACTATAGTGATGTCAGTTAGGGACCACGGTTTTTGAATCAATGACTGACATAGTTGTACTGGTGGATATCTGCGGTGGGAACACCAACAAAATGAGGAGGGCATGTAGCACCTTTAAAGAGTCCGATCCTTCCTTGTGTGGGTTCATTGCAGGGTTTGAGGCCTTAGTGTGAAGAATTTTAAAACCTGCAGGTAGAATGAAATCAAATCCGGGAACTTCCCTGGCACATACCGGCTCCAAAAGCAAAGAAGAAACTTTTGTCAGGGTACTCCTCCAGCAGGTCCTTCACCCTCTTCCCCATCCGCTCATTCCGCTTGTAGATGAGCTCCTGGCGGAAGTAATCATCTATCTCTTGGGCAGTAATGCGCTCATGAGGAGGCAGCGTGGCGTTAATGAAATTGGGGACCTAGTCAAGAAAGAAAAAGTTTTGAAGGAAGCAATTTTATGCATATTTAAGTGAGACTGAGACTCTAAAGCCCAGCCATTGAAATTCTATTCATGTGCATGGGACTTTTGACAGCCCAACCAACTAACTTTGTTTCAATGCAGTGAAAACAACTGCTGTTGCACAACAGCTCTTGAATCCTGCATGTATGGAAAAAGAGAATCCAGGTCTCTCTTTGCTTATGCTGAGGGACAGTGGCAGAGCAGTTAAAGATTCATGAGTGCAAGTCATCACTCTGGAGGTATGCCAAAGGCTGTCCCCAATTGACCTAGCTGTAAATGGGAATTTGGCCATTCAGGGGTTGGGGAGTTAAAGGTAGGCAGATGCAATGCTTTGATGTGTGTCACTGGCTACCGAAATGGGAATGTCTTAGGGTGTTTACACAAGTGACATTTTTCATGCAATTGGGCCCTTGAAAGTGCTCTACAGCTGTGACTTAATACACACGCACAGCTGCAGAGCACTTTTTAAATGGCCAATGGCACGAAAAATTAACCCTAGTCAAATTAAGTATTAGATGAAGGTGCTCTAAAGCAGAGTGACTTGGGGTATTTATGTTCCTTCCAGAGTTAATTTTTCATGCATGGGGGAGGAGAGGAGGCAGGGGACTGCTGCCAGCTCCTTTTGAATGGCCAGAGCTGAGGAGGTGGCAGGGTAAAACAGAGCTTCCTTGCCTTGCAGGCCCAGCCTGGCTCCCCCCAATATCCCAGCCAGGGTAGCTGGGGGGGGAGGGGGCTCCATTCCATCCCACCCCCTCCTCAGCTCTGGACCTTCAAAGTAGCCTGCAGGCATGGGCGACTGGTGCCTCCCGAGGGGGCGGAGGTCCCCCAATGACTAATTGCCAATGGGAGGGGAGAGTCCCAGCAGCTGATTTTCAACCAGGGGTCCCCCAGCGGCTGATCGCTGAGACAGCTTTGAAACCGGAAGTGCACTTCCATTAGCAACTGGTGCTTCCAGGGAGTGCACGGCCAATCGCAGGGGGTGCATCGCCAATGCCTGCAGGTCTGTGCTGCCGTGTTTTATGTAAAGCATCATGAATCAGAGCAGGGCCCTGAATATTTGTAGGCATCCCTAACCATTCTTGCTTGATGAGCCATTAGGCCTGAGCACACCTTTGACTTGATCTTTGGCTATGTACTTTCTGCTGAAACTACCCTGGGTATTGCAAGGTTAAAATCATTCTGACAATGTTTCTGACCATTCCTCCACACCCCTGCAAATCTGGATGCAGGTACTAACACTGATGGGACAGTTAAAAGATGTCAGGACTGCCTGAGTCTAGAAGGGTGGAACTGGGAGCCAGAGGGCAAAAGCTATAATTGGGGCATCTCTGTTCACCTATCACAGTGCCCTGTTTCAGAACCCCAGGAGCGGAAGAGCCCGCTGGAGCCACTTGCTGCCACATTCATACAATAAACTGGCCATGCTCCAAAAAAAAAAAAAAAAAAGCGTCAAGCATGTTACACTGCTCTGGGAGGCTGCTTCCTATACTGGAAACAGGATAGCCATACTTGGGGTGAGCTAACTACAGAGTGACAAAGCCAGTTGACTTGCTCCCATATTCATTAGCCTAAAGTGATGTTGCCACACTGCTTCCAAGTTTATGAAACAGCTTGTCCAAAACAGCATAGCCTGCTTAAAGATGCCACCCTGGAGCATGTTAAGTTTTCTGCCTAGACACAGTTTGAGGGTCTTGAAAGCATGGAGAGAAGAGGACCTACAGCAAAGAGAGGAAGAAGGACAGAACACTGACTTGCTCCTAGTGACACCAGTGGGGTCTCAGGACCCACACAACTTGGCATTTTACTTTGTTGGTTACAAGCAATGGGGGAAGTGGGGGGGGGTGGCTAGTGGCCAGGTTCTCAGTGACATCCAACAAGCTGAGAAGCCCAGCCTTAAAGATTTAAGATGTTATTGTCGCAGGAGTGTCATTATTTGAGCTAGCTGTCATATTTACCCTGACACTAATAGAGACTATTACATGGGGGAGAAATGAGACTGACATAGGTACAAGTCATCTTGCCATGCAAAAACATGATGCTTTATCAACAGGGCAATTTTCTTCTTGGGATTACAAGCAAGATCAGGTTTCTATATCATATAATTTATATGATGGGGATCATAATCATGACCTCTCTTGTGAAGCACTTTAAGATATAGGGATAAAAAGCACTAAGCACTGTTCCTTAACATAATCACTGCTGCCATCTCTCTCCCTGGCTACTTGTATATGCAATGCAAGGCTGTGCTGAGAGGCACAGTGTCACAAACAGACAAGGAAGAGCAAACACAAAGCAGAGAGCCAGTCAAGCAGGGCTAAAGCAACAGTTTTTTCAGCCTCACAGTGTACCTTAGTTAACAACATGCTCTACCCTAGAACGGAATGTCCAGATTGGCGAGCAATACGTTACTTCAGTGAGCTCTGGCTTAGATCTGTGAGACTAACACTCATCTTTGCTGATGTACATGAATCACTGGGCAGAACCTCCCATACACTGAGGTATAGTCAGAGGCCTGCTGTCCTGATACCTTAAATCTTCTCTTAGTTTCAAACCAATTCACCTATTTATGCCTTCTCAATATTAGAAAGCTGAAACACCTTAGCTACACCAGTATATTACAGCAGTTCAAACTTCCTAACATGCCTACAGGTTCTGTAGGTACAAAGACACATTTTATTCCTGCGTTGCTGTTACCAAATGAGAAGGGGAATAGCTATTGTGATATAACTGAGTACAGTTTATACTGGTATAACTAAGGTTTGTACTATGAACCATAACCCATAATAGAAATGGTTATGCCAGTACAAGAATGTTTTAGGCCTGGCCATAAGTTCTCCTAATTTCCTAATTATTCTCCCTTCCTCTGTCCTGATATACTCCAAATATAATTCAGGTTGGTTTTAGGCTGTCACCTTTCCTCTCTTGAGACTCCTGCAAAATAATCTGCCTATGAACAAGAAAGCAAAGCATGCCCTGTCCTGAGCCTAGGGGCTGATGCAAACAAAATCGTAAGGAGAGTCTGCACTGCTGTGGCACAGAGGATATGAATATCAAGTAGCAAGTCTATAAATTACAACTTGTAGGCAAGCAACTGCTACCCCCACTTCAGCAATGAAGAAAATTAAAAAGTTTGTAAACAACTTGGCCACTAGTACACAGGTGTCAAAGACAGGGTCACACATTTCACTGTATACACAAAACAGCCTGTATCTGCTCTCCATTGGCACTAAACTACCTTATCCCTAAAACAGCCTAATTCCAGACGGTCCTTAAAAAAACAAAGAAATAACTTTCAGTACTTTACTCTCAAAACAAATACACTTTGTCTAAAAGGGAAAGCCAGTATCTACATATGGTACGCTGGGGTATGGCAGCTGGAACTTAATGTGGATACAGGTATAGAAAAGCAGCCCCTTAAGTCAGCTAATTCAAAATCTTGGCCAAAGTGTGCAGATGGCTTATTTAAAGAAAGGGAGTTTGAGCTACGAATCAGAGCAGCAGACTGTATATGAAATAACACTGGTTCTGGTCCCAGTAAGTGTAAAAGAGATCAGCAATCAGCCTAGGCTCTGCCTGAGGTGGGCTGCTGAATTGCCCAGTGAGGTATGTGCTGTGCCAAGATGCTCCAGTGATGTTTCTCTAGATCTGCAGTGGGATTATCAAAAACAACAATTTGGTCGGTGATCTTGTGCAAGTTGTATGCGACCTGAATTTCCCAGGTGCTGGGGGCCACCACTGCCCTTTGAGTCAATAAGAGCTTTGATGTGCTGCCTGTTAACTCTCCCTGTCTCACCTTCCCATCTGCGTGACATTGTATCCACATAGAGTTAAAAACCCTCACAATCAGATTATCGTCTCTTTGGCAATTGGTATACCAGCAGGATGGAAAGGACAAGTGAATGCTGGGCTGAAGGAGGCACAATGCCAATAGATAAATAACTACAGTGAAATCAAGTGGCAATTGAGCAGCAATGGTGGATTTCACAGGGACCAAGCTCTGGAGGTATAAAACAGACACAACACACAGACACAGACTGGGAGGTCTACCCAAACCACAGAACCGGGATGTGGAAGCTAGTCTTCACACAGGCCTCCTGCCATCACAGCAGTCACTCTCAGAGCACCATCTATCCCAGCAAAAGCCCAAGTTAACCCCTTGCATACCAGAATTCCCAATGTTGCTGTACTTTGTCACTGCAATATTAACTAGCATATGCTCAGACTGGCTTCACTCTTTGGGAAAACATTTAACTTTTCTCATATGGAACTGAAGAAAAGGTTAAAACTAAAAGGCACCAACCCCCCAAAATCCAGATCAGGGAACTAGGAGGCAGGCAAAATAGTCTGAAACAAAAAATCAAGCTTCTTGCTGGCAAAATGTAAAGCGATTCCACTTTTGGATAACAGTACTTTAGGCCTCGCAGGAGCTAAAGCAACTCTGTTCTTTGATGGACACTAACCTAATGGGGAGGGAGAAGCTTAAATGAGGGCATTCCCTGGGTAAAGTGCAAGGGATGGCAGTGGCAAGACTCACTTGAGAAGTGTCATGGTTGAAGATGATGGAGTTGAGGTCCCCACAGTTGTAATGCTTGATAAGGTCCTCTGTCGTATAGGGGATCTGGAGACTGCCTGCTCGAAGGCTCTCCTGCTGCAAGAGAGTCTGATTCAAAGCAAAGATCACCTGAGGGAGCGGGGGAAGGGAAGGAGAGAAGGAGGAAAAGACAGAGTTCCTTATGAGTTCCTTCACTCTCTGGTTGAAAAGATACATATGCACAAGACTCTTCATTCTGCTCCCATTCCTTGCTGCTGCAATAATCCATACACTTCACTAACCCAACCCTAAAGCTACTAAAACATCAGAAATGATGGAATCCCTGGTACACATAGCACCTACACATAGACTAGCTAGCTGTGGAAATGTATCTAATTTCACATGTCACTCCTTAAAATCAACCCTTTACACTGGCACCCTGGCTGTCTCACCTCGCATTCCAGCTAAAAGGTGACAGGTAGCCTAGTGCTACAGCAAAACCATGACTTCACTGAGTCCCTGAGGTTCTCACCCATCCTAACCCTAAGAGTTAAGAGATATTTGGAATGTCCTCTTTCCGCTAGGCAACAGCCATATAGTAAATTAATAAATTTGAAGATGGAGATATTTACTGGAAAACAACTGGGAAGCCAAATGTTTTGGATTTTGTTATCTACCTGGGACAAAGTTTCAGCCCAGATACTGTATCTGACAATCAAGTTACTGCTAATACTCTAGCATATTCTCCCCTCTTCATTTCTCTCTCTCTCTCTTATAAATCCCTGCATTCAGATGAGCTATTGCCCTCAAATTTCCCTATCCACATGCTCACAACAAACATGCCTGCTCAAGTCTGATCTTCCCTTCTACCAGCTTCTACCATTTAACCCCAGCTTTTCCTCCTCCTTCTGGAGGGAGGATTTGCCTCTTCCCTGTTCCCTATCATTTTTTCCAAAAAATTCCAAAGAATATTGAATATCTTGGGTTCAGTGATGAAGGCTGATGTCATTAAGCCAAAGATGCCATGTTTGTTGTGGGCTTCCTAAGACAGTGTTCTGGGGGTGGCATCCCAGGTGAGTAAATGGAAAAATCAGTGTACAGCTATTCAAAATAATCAGAGCCTCTCCCCAGTGCTCACCTTCAGTAAGCCAGCAGGAGGACTGGCTGCTGGCTATGTCTCCTAATGCTCATTGGGTGTTGACATCTGGGCACAGTGAAAGGAGAACTACCCCTGCCCCTGCCTTTGGCTCACACCCTTACTTATGGTTCACAGAGGCCTATTCCAACCCAACAGTTGGAGTACTCTCTGCTTCCCCTAACTTAAATTGTGGAGACAAAAGATCTGTATAGCAGAACTCTCCAACCTTCATCCACTGCTCAGGCTTTCCAGACCTATCCTTTCCTCTTTGTATAACAAAACAACATTGGCCTCCAGGTCCCTTCAAGATCTGGCACAGAGGACTGGCATTCTGGCTGTCTCTTGCATGGCTACTATAGGGGGAGCGACTACTAGGCTACTCACATGTCTGTGAAAAGGTAACCTCAATCTGACCCATAAACATGAAAGGCCCATAGAGTAGTTTTGGGCAACTGCTCTTCTGGCACTCAAGTGTTCTCTATAGGAAAGGAGGGGTACTAGAATTGCATGTGCTTCACTTACATCCTATTGGAAACTCCTACTCAGTGCCATAACCTCAATGGGATTTAATTATATTCTTAAGAGGCATCCTGAATAGGGATGTTTTGCTGAACTGGGTCTTAAAGAGCATATAGGGTGCTTATACAGGAGCCAGGAAGCTGCTCTGATGATTGAATCTGCTGGAGTGTGGAAATTACCATGCTCTAGCCAGCTTCCACATCTCATATATCAGTGTCCCCATGCTTCAAAATGGCGGTGGGGGAGCTTTAACTAAAGCTCATTTAACAAGCTTTAGATAAAGTGCTCCAGCTGCCCTTTTGAAGTGCAGGGACGCTGATACACGAGATGCTCCAGGCACTTTAATTAAAGCAGCTTGCAGAGCTGCTTTAATTAAAGTGTCCTCCTACCCCTGGCGTATGTGTAAAAACACCCATAATGCCTGTACTCAGTAGTCTGCATTTGCTGCACTGAGTTTCTGGGTGGAATTTTAGATGCTGATTTGATCCAGTTGGCATCAGGTTATCTAAAAGACACTTTAGTTAAGCCAGACAGACTTATCAGTTCTGAACAGAGCACATGATAAGTTTTAAATTTACCATAAACAAGGCAAGATAAACTCTGGCCTAAGCTTCCTTTTAAGTTTGGCTATTCCATGAGATTCCTCTGTCAGGTCTCTAACCCAGTTCCTCTGCCTCAGAGATGCACTCAAGCCCTAGACCCAATCATTGTGACCTGAGGAATCAAGAAAAAAGCTCTGCATCCCTGTGCTGGATCCTAGAATCTGAGAGCCTTTTAACTCCCTTTTCTCACAGTTAGCAGAGGTGCTCAAGCTAACACACCCCTCACTGAAAGACAGCGGCTCTGGCTACAGGATATTTCCTCATGAGGTATCTTCAATTCCAAATGGATATGTGGAATGTGAGCAGCTAGAAACTGTTAGCCTTTAGGGACATGCTGCAAAGCTCACCTCTCTCTTGATGTTGAAGAAGCAGTGGGCGCATCTATACCTGTGCATTTACTGCACAGAAACCAAAATTACTGTGCAGTGTGGGTGTGTGTCTACATGTGCACACCTGTACTGCACAGTAAATATGGCAACTTACACCATTTTTACCTTAAATTTGATACGTGCATCATGCAGGTATCAAATTTATGCCCAATTAGTTACTGTGCAGTAACGCACATGTAGACACCTTATTGCACAGTAACACTGTGTGTGGACTGACTTGGGACTAACTTTGGTCCCAAGTCAGTCCACACACAGCATTTATATGCTTTAATTTACTATGCAGTAAATTTAAGCCAGTGTAAATGCACGTGTAGACACACCCAGTGAGTTGAAAGCTGTGCCTGGCTAGAGGTGAGGGGTACATATACTAATTATTCTGAAGACTGTTATTCAAGTATAGATAGCTTTGAGCAAGTTATTGTGTGTTTTGTGGAATTTATTCTTGCTTCCTGTTTATTTCAAGTACTGTAAAAAGGATCTAGGGCCATAGCTGCTTTTCAGCAATGAGAAATTAACACACATTAATGCTATATATTCCATCACATAGCCAGGGGCTGCAAGGTGGTAAGCTAATTTTACTCAGCAAGAATTTTTCCAGTTCCCCGACTTGAGTATTTAAAAGATCTAACCTTGATGCTTTATAAACATGAGATTGTACATACTGTGTGATGATCTGAGCATAAATTTATTGCATCACAGGTACGCAGCCATGCATGCCACACCCTTTTTAATTTAAAAGGTCTTTATCCAGCATTATTAAACCATGTACTACCGGTGCAAAACAGAGTCCACAAGCACCATCAGCACCTCACAGAACAAATCAATATTGTTCTTATAAACTGTTATGGCCTGGAGACATTGGTTGGAAAATTCAAAGGTGTTCCCACTCTGCCTGCCCTAGATTTCAAGACTCTAGGAGAGTAGAAAAAGAATTAGTTTGTTCTTCCCCATCTTAAGCACCTGCCTTACAGGAGACTGGTGCCAGTTGACAATGCTATTTGTAGGACAGTGTTGGTATGACACAGGGTTTTTTTCGAGGGGAGGTCTGTAATCACCCTTTCTTCAATATCAGGAGGACACAAGTAAATTAAAGATAAAGCCCACATTTTCCTAACCTGCGTGGGTTCTTTTTTCAAAATTCGGCAACATTTCAGTGAAGGTAGTATCTACATGGGGATGATTATGAAAGTTAAGCTGAACTAAATTAAAAAACCTAAATGTAAAGCATATTAGTTTACTTTGAAAGAAAATTAAGCTATGGCAAACTATGGCCACTTTACCTCAGAATGAGAACATCCTCTTAGGCATCCCTACTTTTAAATTAACATATTATGAAATCACACTTTTGATTAGGTTGTCTTAATTTCCCATTCAGGCAAGCCCTAATGACAGAATGACTGAAGGGGGCCCATTGAGACCAAATCCACAGGGAAAAGTTTTGTGCGTACAGCTAGGTCAGCTATGCCCACAACAGCCCTAAGATAGATACAGGCAGAGGCCTGCATACCAGGACATCTTATTTCTTTTGGGGAAATGAGAAAAGCTACCCTGGCAAAAGTGCTCTCTTACTGGTATAATCTGTACCTCTATTTGGAGGGTTTTCCTGTACAGTTACAATGGCAGAACTCTTGTGCTGTAAAACTTGGGCTTATTAAACTTTGCAAATAAGTGAGATGATGGATGGATACAACCACAAGCATACAGCAAGGGAAATGAGCCATAGAGAGGCACTTTAAGGTTAAATTCTAGTTATCAAAATAAAGGCTTTAGTCTTCAGATCTACTATAGAACATTGAGAAGACCATCAAGAAGCCTTTGGAGTGCGAGACCTCACTGCAGCTGTTGGCTACTCTGGTCTTTGCTGAGAGATAGAAACAGTTCAGCCTCAGGGTGTGCAGCTGAGCAAAGTTCTACTGGAGATTCAGAGATGGCAACTAGATGGCTCAAACCCCAGGAGGAGAGAAAAGCCCTTTTGCCATCAGAATCAGGTATGTAATATTTCTGCCACAGGAATATCTAATGCTCCAGAACATTCAAAGTCATCTACAAAGACTCTCTTGCTGAATTCCCCCCCAAATTAAATGAAAACCGTGTGTTTAAATCCCTATGAAAATCTCAGCTTCTGTTTCTTTTCAGCCTGGCAGTCAGGCTTTAGAAGACACTAAAAACTGATGTCCTAGTTGGAGGTTTTGATGGCACTGTTTGGGTTGAAGGATGAAAAGACTTTTTTCCCCAATTCTGACTCTTCAGGAAGCAACACACTTGCATTTTTGTGGCACCCATTTAACCTACACCCTGAAGCACAGGTGCCTCCCGAGACTGGGGGGGGGGAGGGGGGGGGCACCAGACTACTGACCAGGGGGTGGGGGTAGGAGGGTTCCCACAGTCAATTGTAGAGCGTGGAATCACCAGCGGCGAAACTGGCAAAACCACAAGTGCACTTCCACCGGCACTTCCGGTTTCGCGGCTGGCGCTTCCAGGGCGTGCATGGCCAATTTCAGGGGGTGCACATGCACCCACGCTCACCCCCTATGCATCGCCAATGCCCTGAAGACCATTTCAGATAGAATTCCAGAAAGAATCACTTCTGAGCCTACACTGGGAGTTATTTAGTTACAGCACTGGCAGTTACAAGTCCTGCCAGTTGTGTGAAGTGCCAAGCGCTCTCAGCATCTTTGCCGATGTCAGTGCAAGTAGATTGTGCTCAGCCGGACCAAGCTCAGTGCTGGGAAGTAAGAGCAAGATCTGACAAAAGTACAGGAGTTGAAAGAATATCCATTTCCTAGACAACTGCTTTTCCTTAATGAGTTACATCTCCTCACTATTTGCATAGCTGTAGGTCTCTCTAAAAATACTTATAAGCCTCTGACATAAAATAGTGCAATGACATTTGTTGGGCCTCCAACACAACATCAGAGATCACAACTCAGCTAGCGCAGAGAATAGGTTGTAAAAGGAAGCTGTGTTTCTTTCTGTTGCAGTAACATTTTGGGCCTAGAAGGTAGATGTTTAATTCAAGGGCAAGAATTCAGAAGCTTCTGTAAAGGCATTCCTGGAGGTAGGAGCAGGATCTGAAATCATCTCTGTGGCATAATTTGATGATCTGAGCTAATGGTGTCAGCCAGCTGTTTGAAGCACCAGGAGCTGCTTTAAGCAGTGCCCCTGTTGAGCAGGTTATTTTCAGCAAACAGTAAGTGATGGGGTGTCCCACAGATTTCAGAACAAGGAAGATTCCTGAGCTCATCTGCTTATGGTGTTTAATTTTTTGAGATATTTTGTTATGAACTGATAAATCTTATCTGGTGTTACTTCAAAGAGAAAAAACTAGCCTCTTTACAAAGTGCTGGTTTGGGAAGTCCACAATAGCTGGTTAGATGCTGAACTCACTTGTTAAATGGAATAAACATAGAAACAATTCAACTAAGTGAAGCAGGTATAAGACAAGGAGAAACTAGTATCAGGCCATCAATGGACTTACAGCTATTAAATTCAATGCTTTCACAAGGCAAAGTCCTTCCTGCAGTAAGCAAGAAACCTCCTCTTTCTAGCAGTGCACAGAAGAACAGAGAAATTTGCAGCAGCAAGTCGCCAAAGACCTTGAGAACTGATTGTGCATAGCTGGGAAGCAGCTAAACTAAGCTACAAGCTTGCACTAAGCTTCATTTTTCAAGCAAAAGGCACATAGAGTGTACTTCTCTTCCCCAAGTGTCTCTTGCATTGCACTGTATTTTATTAACTCTGAAATCTTCCATGCCTTGAGACCCACAGGAAATCGCTCCCCCAGTTTGTCCTCGTTTAAAAAATATTCCTCCCCCTGCACCCTACCCTACCCCACTCCATTAAGCGTATTCACAGCAGCATCAAAGCAGCTCCTGAAAAGATGTATTCGGAGAACAAAAGTAACAAGTTTATTAGAATGGGATTTTTTTCTTCCACCTCCCATTTCCACTGTGATCTCTCTCTTTTCCCCCCACCTTCTCTCTTTTTGTACTGTGGAAAAAATCGATTAAGCTCTCTGGTATACATATTGCTGCAAGCCTCATTCGCCTCCCTGAGATTTCTTCAGCTGTCAGGAGACACTTGTCCCCTTTACCGGCATTGTTGGAGCAGCCTGCTAAGCTAAGGGGGTGGAGAAGAGGGGGTTAGAGCTCGGCAGATGCCTTTTTTGTCAAAGACAAAAGACCCCCTGCCATCCTCTCCACTTTTCAGCACTTTCATCCAGCCTGGATCAAAGTGCTGCTCTGCATATGAAAGGGCCCTGGCATTATGTGCCTCAAATTAGCCTATCACCATCCCACTAGCCTCCAAGTCTCTGCAACAAAAGCGCTCACATCTGTTCGATCATTTGCCTCATCTTCTGTTTTTTCTCAGCTCTCCATTTCGAGAGCCATTCAGTCCCATGAATTATAGTTTGGGGGAGCATCTTCCTTCCTACGAGACCGCTCAGCCAGATAATTTGCTTTTAATTGTCTTAAGGAATCACAGCAACTTTTGGGGCCATCATCTCACCACACTCATTGCCATCAGCAACCCTTTCCTCTCCCTCCTCCTCCTCAAGACCTCACTTCTCTTCGCCCTCTTCACCTGAACCAGACCATTAGCCCTGTGTGCCAGCAAGCGCTCCTGCCCTGAATCAAAGGCATTGTGGCTATGAAAGTCAATAATCTGCCTTTATCATGGTAATGGCGCGGCCTAAGCACGGAGAAGAAAGTAGGAATCCTCACTGAGCTGCGACACACTTCCTTAGATGTTCTGTGCCTGTATCCTGCCACTATTTAAGCCAAAAGGACTGGGAATGCCCTTCTCCAAGCCTGGAACCTGAACTTTCCTGCGACAACTCTGCAACCACCACTCAAGATACATATAGGGGATAGGGCTGTGTTAGCATTTCATTTAGAGAGCAACCAGAACTCAGCAGGGGGCCTGAGCACCAGCCAGCAAGCTGTTAACTATCATCTGCTAAAGTGGTCCCTGCACTTCCAGCCTGTGGGAGGAGGGACCCTGTACCAGCTGGAACTCATCTGGAATCTTGCTCTGACCCTGACAAGTTTTTATAATCAAAAGAAGAGCTATACTGACATGAGCCAAAAGAAAAGCAGCCTGGTCCCCTATCAGATTGTTTTCTTCAAGGTCAGAATCAGCTGTCTTAAAAAAAATATTATAGACCAGTGCATAGTACAAAAGACTCTGTGCTAGGGAAGAAAAGATATCTTTAAGAAAAGATATAGAAACCCATACTTGCAGAAGCTATAGGCAAAATTAAGCTCCTTTTTCATTCATTGTGTTTGGTTTCTTAATTTTAGTTCTTGGAGGATGGAGGTGGGTACTGTGTAAGAGCAGAGTGCTAGCAAGTACTCATATTATAGAAGAGTAAACTGAGGCACAGAGTTGTTACACACCTTGAACCAGTCAGACAGCACATTACTAACAGAGCTGGTAGCAGAGTCCAGAGGTTTTGATACTCAATCCTCTACTCTGAGCAGTCACCTGCCCTGGTACATACAGGTGCCAAGCTTTGGATGTTTCTATTTTAAGAGGGAGCAGTAGTAAGTTGGCAGGTCTTCACTATTATAGGTTTATATTTTAGTAATGCCGAGAGGCCAATCAAGTTGGCAGCCCTACCATACAATATGCAACAAAAACACAAGTACAGGGCAGCCTCTGCCTGTAGAGGGATTATGCCGAGGGGAAGCAGTGGCTATGTTTACACTGGAAGCGTGCACACAGTTAGTGACATAAATGTGCCTCAAGCAATGACAAGACGACCAGCTTGCATTTAGGTAGTGTCTTTTATCCCACTTACATCAAGTGTTCCACAAACACAAACCCATATAACAGACAGAGAAAACTGATGTTGGTACCATAATGCGGAGCTCAACAGCACCAGAACACCAGTTCTCACCCCTTCCTATAACACATCTCTCACCATTCAGCCTACAAGAACAAAGTGTAGCTGTGATTCTCTGACTCCTGTTTCTGACTCCTGAATACAGAACTTTGTAGTGCTGAACATGCGCTTTGGACGTATGCCATGTTCCCCGGGAGCCCTCCACATTCATCACTCCTGCACAGTAAATGAAGTAATGAGCCCGTGCACATGAAGCCAAGACCAGGCTAAACGTGTTATTTAATAAATAAACTTAAATATAAAATGTTACCAGTGATAATAAAAAAAGTAATAAATAAGCTTATTGAGTACCTGAGGGAAGTATATTTTTAAACCCCACACAAAATCACCACTATTATAAAAGTCTCATCACGGAAAGACACACATGAAAATCAAGAGGCCTCTCACTGAAAAAATGTCAAGTCTGTGACCTTCAGCTGAAGTTCATAGCATAAACCATCTCTATCTGTATTTCTCTATTTTTTGTATTTTCCTCTTGCTCAGCATTTCTTTGAACTCAACAATGGCTGAAGGTGTTTTGTTTAAAATGTTCAACACAATCACAGAAACTGAGGTTGAAACCAGGCTGAAAATGTGAAATGTTGAAGTGATAAGGAAAGGAAAAAATAAAAAGTACTTTTCATGCTAGTAAAATTGATTTTTTTCCTCAGATTAATCCATCTTCCCATAATTCTCACTCATAGGTATTTCTAAAAAAACTCTAGCCCAATGGAGGCAAAAGTTTCCCTCTTCTAGTTTTACATATGATTACAGTCATGTATGCCCTCAAAAATACTAGGCTACAACACCACTACAACTGCAAAATTACTCAGAAGTTGGGAAGTGCCAAAAATAATGTTGCTAGGCTACAGCCCACTGCAAAAAAGTCTTATGTCGAAGAACTGTACCTATAAGCGTAATTATCTGCCCCACTTATAGTATTCACCAGCACACAAATACATACATACACAAAAGCTTCTCCTATTGACCTAGTTGCCCATATTCACTCTCCTCAGAAGAATATGTTTAAAGTTCAGGAGATATAAAACTAGTACAGTGGAGTGAAACCTTCTTGTCCTGTGAGCCAGATGAGTGGTGTAGGGCTGGTTTGGGAGTCAGATCCTTTGGATAGGGTTGGTCCATGAACCAGATCCACAGTGGGGTCCACCTGCAGGCTCAGTCTGTGAGTTTTATCTGGTATGCTGGCCCAGCCCTGCCCACTGGAGCTGGGGATGGAGTGGCCCTGTGCAGCAGTTAAGGCATGTAAGCAACTTTAATTTTACTTGGTAGTGAGGCTATATAATAATCACATGACTCAGACTGAAAGGGCCAGATCCTATTCCAACTATTAGGCATCTGAGTAGATTTGGACACTCAAGTATGCCCCTATTCCACCATGTTCAAGTTCCTGAAAAGCAATTAACACAAAAGTGGGTAGGCTCTCCACCTACTTGCTGCTTTTTGGTGACTCAGTCTTAATGCTAAGTGTTACAAAAGTAGGTGCATAAATATTTTTCAGGGGCTTGAGCAGGGTGGAAGAGGATCGCATTTAGATGGAGGATTACATTTAGAAAGAGGATAATGTTTTGGTAAATCCACTTAAGTGCTTGATATGTTGAACAGGATCTAACCCAAAACTTTTGGAGCAAGGACCATCTTTTATATTTTGCATTTGTATAGCACCTAACACAATGGGGATGGGAAAAAGCAACATAGCTGCTGTCTGGCACATGCCCAGGGAGGCCGGGGAATCCCCTCATGCCATGCTTAGGCTCTCATTATCATGTGTGATTGCTAGCATGCACATTTAGCACTAGGAGCTAAATTATATGTTTTTTGGCATTTGCAATGCAAGGACAAGGCATGTTTTCCTTTGCACAGTCAGAGGTGGCACAGACATGTCCTCCAGAGCTGCAGTAATGAAGGCAAAGATTTTTTTGTGGTTACAGGCCTAGATTAGATTGGATGTGTGTGTGTGTGTGCATGTGCACACACGTGGTGCAGACATGCCCTCCAAAGCTACAGCAATACAATAATGAAGGTAAGTAGGGTTTGTGTAGTTACAGGCCTAGATTAGAGAGAGAGAGAGAGAGCGAGAGAGAGAGAGAGAGAGAGCGAGAGAGAGTGTGAGTGAGTGAGTGAGTGAGTGAGTGAGTGAGTGAGTGAGTGAGAGAGAGAGAGAGAGAGAGAGAGATTTCCCTGTTTGGCAGTGATGGATGGGACAGACTTCTGACCAAAGCAATGGTTACAATCCAAGGGAGAGGCCACTGAGATAGGATTGCCAATGCATTTCGTAACCTAAAACTGTCACTACATCCTGCCACTGTGATGTGTTAATTGCAGCAAATTAAAGGCAGTTAACTGCAACATAACTATTGTCCCATCTAATCCTTACTGCTAAGGTATCATCCGATAGCACACACACATCCTCATAACAGTCAGTTTGAAAACATATGGTGATAGTTGACCACTGGGAAATGGCATCTACTTTTTGTTAGCTGGTTGGTCAAAATCCCTTTAGGATGCTGATGGTCTGGGGGGGAGGGGGGAATGTCTCCGTTTCATTCGTCCCCTCCCAGATAAGACATCTCTCAACGTGTGTTCCTGTTTTCTCTAGTGCTGGGCAGAATACGCAGGCCCAGCTGGAAATGGAACATTCAGTGCTGGAGAATAGAACCCAGCTTGGCTTCTCTTTTGAAGATCAAAGTCCCTTGTCTGAGTAGCAGTGTCTCTTGAAAAAAAGCTCAAAGCACTTAAATCAGCGTTTGAAAGTACAACAGTCCAGAAACAATTCTCACCAGCTCCCTCACAGCTAGAGGTGGGATATTTGTTTTCTAATTTAAAGTAGAACAGTCCAGCAAAAAATTCTCGACTTCCAGGAAACACAGGGCTCTCTACCTTCTGCTTCTTCAGCTGCTGTACAGATTTACATTACTTTCATAGCTCAGCTACACAGAAGTGAGTAAACCAAGGCTATAAAATAAACATATTAAACAAGCTATGCTAGTGATGTGATGAAAGGAGCCCAAACAATTATCATATTCTTTCTTGTAACCATGCAATAAGATACTTAAAATTTCCCTGCAGCCTTACCAGTTAGGAAAACATGTTCTTTAAATAACTCGCAGTGCTAATAAATTATTTTCCCATTCAACAGCACCATTAGGTTTCAATATTCCAGCTGACAGAACAAGATTTTTGCACCAATATATGTCAAAAAAATTTAGAGCACCTTTAAAAGAGGTTTCTGACTGTTAGGGATGCAAACACCTATACATGATTCATAAGATAAAGCCCAAGGTTGCAAACAGGAATGCAGTGTTAAAAACAATTCTGACCTTTTTTTAGTCTTTCCAAGCTCTTTGTGATAGAAGGCTTGCTCTATTATTTTGTTGTATTATTTTCCCATAGTCAAAAAATTAACGAAAACTAAGAACTGGCATTTTCTGAGGGGTGCCTTGAGCCTAATGAGTGGTGCCTTGAGTCTAAAATGTTGATAACCACTGAGTTATCAAAGGTGCCACTGTGCCCTACCTCCTGCCAAAAAAAGTACTAAAATGTTTTTTTTTTTCTAAGAAAGCTGTTACAAGCAGTTTGTCCTTTCTTAGCACCTCTAGTTAGACTAAATTTTTAAGGTACAGCTGCTCAAGAGAAATGAGAGATTGCCTATATGCTGTTTGTAGCCACCTTTGTTTCATGAATAATGTAAACAAACAAGTTGCACTGAGAAAATACCCAGATTCTGCATTGTCAATTTCTCTTCCAACAGGAAGCCAACTAGCACAACCCTGAAATCTGCTAATAAATAAGTAGCTATACAGTGGTTGCTAGGTACTGGGCTTAGTGAAAAAAGTGGAAATGAACAAGTTGTTCACCCATCCTCATTGAATTAAATGGCTTTTAATATTGCACCCCAGGACCTTCATTACACTTCTCCTGGTTTCTGATTTCCTTGATGGTAAGCTTATTGTGGGAGAGGATGGCCATTCCCTAAGTGCTTAGAGAGCAACTGGCATGCTTCGAGTGCTAGCTCAATAGTATGACACAAAAAATAAAGAGATAATGAAATGTGCAAAAAAAAAAAAAAACAACACATGACAGCCCTTTATCCCTGACTGAAACACAGTCTCAAGAGCTTTGTCCCAGCAGAGACACAGTGAGCTCACTGAGTGCCTGGAGTTAGGGAGTGGGGGTGGTGTGAGAGGGTTTGCTGACCACTGTAGACCAGGCTGTTGAAGGGGGAGGGTTAAGGAAAGTGAAGGCTTACTACCACTGCCACTGGCACAGCAGCTACTGTAGAAGCATCAGCTCTGCTCCAGCAACAGCAGCCCTATGTCCAGGTTTCCTGGGAGCCAACCCTGGTGGCTCTGTTAACTCCCTCCCTCCTTACCCTGCTACATGCCTATTGGGTGCAGCGTTGTGCCTATTGCAGCAGTCTCCCCCCATGGAGAGTTCAGACCTGCCCCTGCTGTGGCAAAGACTCATGGGGCGCATCCACACATGCAAGCACGTGCGCTTGCAGCAGCTCAAATAGAAGCAGTGGAAATTTGATCCGGGGCTTTGTCTCAGCACATGTGCCCAGAAATGCACTTTAGTGTGGGGCAAATTGTGCCACTTAGGACAAAATAACCCTGCCAGGCTCCTCCTAGATCTGCAGCCAGGGAGAGCTAGAGCCCAGAACCAGCGCCTGTGCTGTCCCTAGCAGTATAAAAAGCTGCCCTGTCCTGGCCCCATCAGTACAAAAAGTTACACTGGCAAGTAACTCAGGGCAACTTGCTCTCAGGAGCTTCTGGGGCCCAGCCAACTGGTACCCGGGGACACTACCCCTTGTGCCAGATGGACTGCTGAAGCATCACTGAGAGTTTTCTGCACCCTTTACCCACTGCAGCAGTCTGGCAGTGAGGGCTGCTGCCTGGCTGTGACCTGCTGTGCATTTGCCAGACCCGGATGGGGACTGCACAGTCAGTAGAGGCATCTGCCCCTCTGGGCCAGCTGCCCGTGGGCTGTGGCTGCAGAGTTGGCCTCTGTGTAGCACTACTGCCATGTGTGCCCCCTGCACAGCCATCTGGGCAGCTATAGCCTGGAAGATGTTCCTAGTGTGGTGGTGGCCTGCTTTGAACTGTCAAAGCATGTCCTCCTGGCCCCAGCTGGTCAGTAGGTCAGTCACCTCCAGCTGGGTCCAAGATGCCAGCTCTGAGCAGGCAGGGTCCTGCCACTGGCCTCCCTTGCAGGAATTCTGGTGTTCCCTATTGGAAAACTGAAAAATCCCTGATAAAAAAATTCCAAAGTCACTCTGTAAAATACCCCAAAATCCATGTTCTTCCACAATTAAAACAAAAGACCACTAGAGAGAGAGAGACAGAGAGACAGTGATCAGTTGGGCAATGTTTTATTGATATATCTACAGTGTTAAAGTAATTTGGACACCTAGCAGTGTCCCTATCATCATAATAAAGTGAATTCTAAATACCTATGCTTTCCTGCCCCCCAACAGAAGCCACAACCCCCCCACAGGGGCCACATCCCCCAGCCCCCTGGATTGCTACCCCACCTGGCCCCATCCCCCGCTGGCTCCTGCAGCCCTCCCATGGCTGTCCCACCCAGCCCCACCCCCCTCTTGCACCCCCATCCCCCCCATGCTGCTCCGCCTGGCCCCATCCCCCACTTACACCCCTATCCCCCCCAACGGCTGCCCCCCACCCCCAGCCCAGCCTCCGGCACTTAAAAAAAACAAAAGAAAAAAAAGCCTCTACTCACCCCAGGAGCAGAGGCTTTGAGGGCTCTGAGGCCTCCTGGAAGAGCTCCCCCCCCATGCAGCACGGGGCAGCAGTGGCTGTCACCCAGCCCCACGCTGTGCAGGGGAGCCTCAGTGACCCCCAACAGCAGCTGGAACTGCAGTGTGCCATGGGGGCTTGTTTTTTTTTCCTTGCTGGGATGCTTGGGGGGGGGGGGGGAAATAGGACTGGACAGGGGGCGGGGGGGCTCAGGGGGCAGGTGGGGGAGTGGGTGGGGCCAGCAGGCATCCCCTCCAGGGTCCTCTCCCCCCTCCTCCAGCCCCCCCCAACCCCCTACTTACCAGCACTAGAGCCCAGGTCCAGATCCCTGCAGCTGGCACCAGGGCAAGGGCCAACCATAGAGACACTCTGGCAGCCAGACATCTCCGTGGAGGACCCAGCCTCCGGTTGCCTTAGGGCACGGTCCAGGACTCCCCGCCCTGCTTTTTTTTCCTCTGTGGGTTTTTTTTACCTTTGGATATCCAGGGGTCTAATTTTGCAGCGCAGGGAACATTTTCTCATTCCTGCATGTGCCTCTTGCAGAATCTCAAAAGGAGTTTGAGACTCTGCAAGAGGCATGTGTAGGCTCATCTGGATGTGCCCCTGGGGGGGTGATTCTGGCACCCCCTCATAGTCATCAGCCACAGTTGGTACCCCACTTGCCCCTTCCCTCCCACCCCAAGTTACAAATCTCAGGTTTGTTTTAAAGAGACTCAGGCAATGGCTTACCACTTCCTTGAAAAGCTATTTCCATTGTAACAGACCTCGTTGTTAGGAAATCTCTCAATATTTGCTCAGTCTCATCCCATTACCCCCACAGACCACCCTGAATGCTCTCATTTATGTTCATGCCCTTTAAACACAATTATTACTTCCCATAAGTCTTCATTAGCCAAGACATGTCCTACATGCGGTATTTAGCTGCTTTACTCCTGTGTTATAACATATTCAGCCCCTCTGTCATATCTGTTGCTCTTTGCCTCATTCCTGCAAATTGATTATCATTTTCGTGCTACTGAGTGCCCAGAAAGAAGTGCTCTTGTAGAAAAGATGAACTTTCCTCTCTCTGTTTGCAGGTTCTAGTATTAAAATTCCTGTAGCATCAATTAGGACTAAAGTTTCATTGTACTTGACCCTGTGCTCATAATAAATCAACTAGGGTCCCAAAGGCCCTATATTGTATGATACACTGTATAGCACAATCACTAGGGCTATGCAAAGCTTTGGTAGCCAATTCAATTCGGAGGAGATTTGGCAGCTGAATCTCTGAATACAAATCAAATCAGGAGACCCATTAAAAGCTCCGAATTGAATCAGAAGCCTCTGAATTGATTCAAAAAAGATCTGGCACCGATTTGGAGATTTGTCCATAGACTAAAGAGGCAGCAGCCTTTGAGGACACTGGACACAGCTGCCTCCAGCCGGTAAGTCTGTTGTGGTGGGTGGAGGATGGAGGGAAGGGGCATGGTGGGGGGAAGATCAATGCCCCCAAAGCGAGGGAGGGATTGGGGCTGGGGCTGGGACAAGCGCTGCCCACAGAGGGGGTGGGGCACCTCTTGCCACTGTGTGCCACCAGTCTGGAAGCCGCTTGTGTGGTGGTGTGTCTAGTGACTCTCACCACTGCTCCCGCCACTGGCCCAAGAGGACATGGGGTGGGGTCGTGTGGCCCATAAGCTGCGCGGGGCATGTGGGGCTGTGCTGGATGGACAGCAGAAAGCACTGGAAGCGGGAGCTATGCCCCACCGCCGCTCGCCCAGATGGTGCAAGATTGAGCCATTGCGCTGCTTCTGGATTCAGCCTCCCCGCACCTCCTGGATGACCAGCAGCTTCACCCCAGCTGTGTGAGTTGCAGCAGGGCATATGGGGGGGGGGAGAGGAGGGGTGTGTGTGTCCAGATCGGGGCGGGGTGGGCGGCGAAGCAGGAATTATGGGGGGGAGCTGCAGTCAGTTTTTGGGTGGCACATTGCCCGCATCCCTACTCTGCTGCTGCATGCCCAGCCAGGGTGAAGCTGCCGCTCATCCATGAGTCGTGGGGAGGCTGGGCCATCTTCTGTCACTGTGCACCACTTGTCTGGAGGCAGCACGGAGGCTCAGTCTCATGCCAGCCCCACGCTGGCTGGGCTAGCAGTGAGGGGGGCATAGCCCCCGCTCCCAGCACCTTCCGCCTGGTGCAGCCCCAGCCCTGCCCGACCCGCACAGATCCTGGGGCACATGCCCCTGCCCCATACCCTCCCAGACTGGCAGCAGGAGCAGCGGCAAGAGCTGCCGGACAAGCTGTCATATAAGCAGCTCCTGGACTGGTGGTGTGCAGCAATATGAGCCTCCACACCCCCTCCCTGGCCAGGGTTGCACTATGGACAGCAAGCCCCAGTTGCCTGCTGCTGGCCTGCGCTCCACAGGGTGGGAGAAGCCAGGGCTGTGCTCCGGGTGGCTAGCCCCAGCCACAGCCTGGAGCGCAGCTCTGGCTCCACCTGCCCCACAGTGTGCAGCCCAGCAGTGGGGGCTAACCATCTGGGGTGCAGCCCGGGCTCCACCCACACCACGGAGTGCAGCCCTGCAGCTGGTGGCTGGGGCTAGCCTTCTGGAGTGCAGCTGGGCCCAGCCTGCCCTGCACAGATCCAGGGGCACATGCCGGCTCCCAAGCCCTCCTGGCCTGATGGCACACAATGGCGGGATGTCCCCTCGCTGAGTCCCATGCCCACCCCCCTGCCCTGGCTGGGCAGTTTGTCCCAGCCCCAGCCACAATCCCTCCCTCATTGTGGGGATGTTGATCTGCACCCCCCTGCCCACCACAACAGACACCACCTGGAGGCAACAGTGTCAAGTACTGCTGCCTGTTTATTCTATGGCCAAATCACTGAAGTGGTGCCAAATCTTCAAATCCGATTTGGCTGAATCGAATCAAGACAGTGATTCAAATCACCTGATCAAATCACTGTCCCTCCAAATCAGCTGAATCCAAATCGAATACTTGCCGCTTTGCACAGGCCTAATACTCATGCTGGATTTTTTTCCTTTCACCATTTCATAACTAACATATTGTTTACTAGGTCTTTTAAAGCATCCTTGTCTTCCAATGCTCATTTCCCCAGTGAATAGCTGTGTTTTGGATTATTTCTTTCTTCAGATGTGCTAACATATATTTCTCAGTTGCATTTTGTATCTGCCTTCTTTTTCCCTTTTCACATGAAAAGGGTAGTAAGCACCAGTGGGGTCTGAGAAATACTCCAACCTCTCTTGATTAGTTTTTCTAACAGCGAGACAGCTCAGGTAAAAAACAAAACAAAACACATGAAGCAAGCGATCCTGGAGTTTGTTTAAACAGTGTCCTATCCCTAAGACCTTTCTCCCACAGACACTTGCCAACCACCTCCAGCTGCCTGACATTCAAAACTACAACAGCATTTCAGGCTCTGTACAGTTTACAATTAAGCTGCACACTAATTAATAGAAGTACAAAGTCAACAGCCCAAGGGCAGTTTCAGTCTACGCCTCAGCATATTCTTTTTTTTAATCACCTTTCAGGGGCAGGGAAAGGCAAATTCACAACAGGGAACACCGACATTTTATTAGGAGCCCTGCTTAACAGTTGAGTGGGTTGGGAGGCTAATGGGTGGTGATGTCACTATTCATCAAAGACACCCTTTCGAAGTTCATGCTTAACTCAAGGCTGAAATGTTCAAGACTACCTAAGGGATTTGGAATTAATGCAGGTTGGGCAGCTCATAGTTTCATAGTAGTTAGAGGTCAGAAGGGACCTAAATAGATCATCTAGTCTGACTCCCTGCCACTGGCCGGAGCACATGCTGGGATCACATGACCCCAGACAGGTGTTCATCCAACCTCTTTTTGAATTTACCCAAGCTCACTTCCCATGAGGTGGTTTTGAAAACTTTCCACATCCCCACTCTATGTACATAACCACAGCCCTGCCACAGCACTTAGCTTTCCTGAGCCATCTATTGAAAACAGAGCTCATTTCCCAAACAAGCATTGATGTACAAAATGACCAGTCAAAACAGGAGGAATTTAGGAGCTTCTTCCCAGTGTCCCAGATATGAACCAATGTCCGTTACTCCAGAGAGCTGCTTATACGGGAATAGGCTTAGTCTATCAGGTGGAATTCTTATCATTTGTAACAACCTGAGCTTCTAGAAAGCAAAATGAAGGTTTCTAAAAAGGAGACGTTTTAACCATAAGCCTAGATATTCAGTGCTAGGTCCCAGAGAAAAGAGTTTTTTGCATAAAAGGAACTGTCTTTGCTCGCTGGGAGAGATGGCTGCCACCTAGAAAAAAAATCCAGGGCTTACTATACTTGGTAAGATTTTATTTGCTTTTTTCCAGCACAAGTTCAGGTACAACTGGATTTCCTCTGATTCCAGCTTTCTGAATTTTGTGAATCTATTTCTCCAAGCATCCAACCATATGGTCACCCCTCTATTTTTAGAGGGAGACCCTATAACCGAGCGCATGCATGTAACTCTCCAAAATGTTAGTGTCAGACAACTGCTGTCATCCATTAGGTGTGGGAGTGAATCATTAAAAATAGCCTCAGTACCAGAGGACTGGAAGGTTGCCAATGTGACTCCCATATTTAAAAAAAGGCTCTACACGGGATACAAGGAACTATGTGATGGTGAGCCTAACTTCTGCTCCTAAAAACTTGTCAAAACAATAATAATAAAAAGAATTGTTCAGCATATGGATGAAGAGGTCTTCCTGTGGAGCAATCAACATGGCTTTGTCAAAGGGAAATCATGCCTTGTCAACCTACTAGAGTTCTTTGAGGGTGTCAATAAGCAGGGAGATCGGGGTGAGCCAGCTGACATAGTATATTGGACTTCCAAAAAAGCCTTTGACAAGGGTCCTCCATCAGAGGCTCTTAACTAAATTAGGTATTCATGGAACATCTACTTGTGGATTAGAAATTGGCTCAAAGATAGAAAGCAAAGAGTAAATATTAATGGTCAGTTTTTAGGATGGAAAGTAGTAAACACTGGGGTCCCCAGGGATCTAAATTAGGACCAGTGCTGTTTAACATACTCATAAATGATCTGGAAAAAAGGGTAAGTAGTGAGGTGGGCAGCAGACGACACAAAATTATTCCAAGTGGTTAAGACTAAGGAGGAACTACAGAAGGATCTGGAACTTTTGGCAAAAATAACCGAAACAATACGTATACTATAATGGTCATTAGCTGTTACCACACAGGAAAGAGATCTGGCAGCAGTCATTGTGGACAGTTTGCTTAAAACATCAGCTCAGTGCTCAGCTGCCTTCAAAAAGTCAAACAAAATGTTAGGGATTATTAAGAAAGGAATTTTAAATGAGATGAAAAGTATCATGCCCTTTTATAAATCCATGGTGCATCCGCATCTTGAATAGTGTGCTCAGTTCTGGTCCCCACACCTCAGAAGAACTGGAAAAAGTACAGACAAGGGCAACAAGGATGCTTAGTGGTTTAGAGGGGCTTCCATATGAGGAGAGACTAAAGAGGCCTGTTTAGTTTAGATAAGAGACACCTGACAGTGGATGTGACAAGGATTTATAAATAATGTAATGGTGAAGAGAAAGTGAAAAAGGATTTACTATTTACTCTCTCTCTCAATACAAGAATTAGAGGTCACAAAATTAAACTAGTAGGTAGTAAGTTTAAAACTAACAAAAGTAAATTCTCTCTCACACAGTGTATAATTAAAGGGTAGAGCTCATTGCCACCAGATGTTGTGGAAGCTGATAGTTTAGCCCCCAGGAAAGGGACATTAGTAGCTGTTAAACATGGGAGTTAGGGGTACGGCCTCTGAATCAGAACTTCCTAGACCTTAAATACTGGAGACTACAAGAAAGAGAGGAACAGTGGGGGGGAAAAAAAAAACAGGTTATACCCAGTTCACTCTCCCTTTCAGCACCCACTCTCTAACACTGTATCACAAGATACTGGCAAGATGGACTTATGGTTTAATCCAGTAAATGGAAGTTCTTATGCATCAAGGAAATACTTTTTTATCAGCACCTTGCTTTTATTCCTTTTATCATCCCAAAGGTGCTTTCATAAGCGTTCAGAGTCATTTGTAATTTCATCTGCAGTCCAAGGTGGTTAACTTACAGCGATTCATGAACTTCACTTCCCTTATTCTTTATAAAAGGAACTGTGATGAATTGGCAGAATCACCTCAGTCAGTCTCTGTTTTTCTGGCCTCTATGGGGATGTGTACAAGGGTCAAACTTGGAAATGAGAAGGTAAAGATACTTCGGGGACACCCCCACTGCAAACTCTTAAGCATGCCAAAGCAGAGAACTTGAGGGCAGGCAGGGGGAGGGAGATGGGATAGGATTTCCTAAACCATAGAAATTAAGGGCTGGAAGGGACCTTGAAAGATTGAGTCCAATCCCCCTGCTCTGGGCAGGAATACTGTTGAGATCAAATGGTCTCAGCAAGGTGTCTGTCCAGTCTCCTCTTCAGGACTTCCAAGGTTGGGGACTGCACCACCTCCTTGGGAAGTCTATTCCAGATTCTGGTCACCCTTACTGTAAAGAAGTTCTTCTTTACATTCAACCTGAAACCATCCTCTAACAGCTTATGATCATTGCTTTTTGTCCTCCCCTGGGGTGCCCTAGGAAACAGTTTTTCTTCCAGCTCCTTACATATTTATAGATGACCACCAAGTGCCCCCTCAAGTCTTCTCTTCCCCAGGCTGAACAGTCCTAGATCTCGATCTTTCCTCACAAGGTTTGTCCTCTAAGCCCTTAATCATGCTTGTGGCCCTTCTCTGGACCCTTTCAAGATTTTCCACGGCTTTTTTTGAAGTGTGGTGCCCAGAACTGGACACAGTATTCCAGCTGCGGTCTCACCAGCACTGAGTAGAGAGGAAGTATCACTTCCTTAGCCTGACTCACCACACATTGGCTAATGCATCCCAGTATGCTATTAGCTCTCTTGATACAGCATTGCACTGGCGGCTCATGTTCATCCTGTGATCAGCCATAACCCCAAGGTCCCTTTCAGCCTTTGTGCTGGCCAGCACATCTCCTCCTAACCTATATTCATCTTGCTGGTTAGTTCTCTGAAGATGAAGCACTCTGCATTTATCTTTATTGAATTGCATCCATTTTCGCTCCGCCCAGCTTGTTCAGGTCCACTTGGATCTGCATCCTATCCCCTAGCATGAGTGTTTTCTCCCATAACTTAGTATTGTCCACAAACTTGGCCAGCATGCTTTCCACATCCTCATCTAAATCACTGATAAAGATGTTGAACAGTATGGGGCCAAGAATCGAACTCTGAGGGACACCACTGGCCACCTCCTGCCAAGATAATACTGACCCATCCACTAACAGTCTCTGGGTTTTTGAACCCTTAGCCAGTTCCCAACCCATCTGACCGTAGACTCTGCCAGTCCACAATCCCTCATTTTTTTTTCAAATAAGTGCACTATGGGAGACCACATCAAAGGCCTTTTTAAAATCCAAGTATATGATAGCAACCATGTCTCCCACATACAAGCAGGTCATTACTTAATCATAGAAGGAGATGAGGTTGGTCAGACACAGCCTGCCCACAATGACACCATGATGGCTATCTTTCAGCATCATGCCTTCTGCCAGTCTCTCACAAATGGACTTCTTGATACATTTTCCCAAAATTTTACCCTGTATCAAGGTCAAACTAACTGGCCTCTATTTTCCCGGATCCTCCTTCCTCCCCTTCTAAAAGACTGGCACCATACTGGTCCTTTTCCAGTGTTCTGGGACCTTTCCCGAGCACCACGAGTCTTCAGATACCTTTGCCAATGGTCCTGCAATGACTCCAACCAATTCCCTCAGCAATCTTGGGCGCAGTCCATCTGGTCCTGCCAATTTGAAGACATTCAGCCGCTTTATGTGCTCCCTCACCCATTCAACATGACCATTGATGGCAATCGCCACCCCCCCCTGCATCCGTCCAGTATCTGACCAGGTGGGTGACCACCAATGCAGGAACACGGATGCAAAGTATTCATTACAGAGTTCAGCTTTCTCCTGACTGTCTGTTATCAGTTATCCAGTCCCATTCTGCAAGGGCCCTACATTTCCCTTGGTCTTCCTTCTGCTCCCAATATACCTAAAGAAGGGATTCTTATTGTCCTTGATTTCAGTTACCAACTTAATTTCAGTCTCTGCCCTTGCCTTCCTTATCCTCTCCCTATAAATATGAGCTATACAGGCATCCCGCATCTTACGCAGGGGTTACGTTCTAAAGGCAGCGCGTAAAGGCGAAAATCACGTATAGTGAAATTGCATATTACCGTGCCAGCAGTGACTGCCTCTGACTCCAAAACCTCCCGCCACCGCTGCGGAGCTGTGCTTAGAGCTGTGTGGTTGGCAGGTGGCGTGCAGCCCAGCCACCACCATGCCCAGCAGCTAACCACACAGCTCCAGGCACGGCTCCATGGCGGCGGTGGGAGGTTTTGGAGGCAGAGGCAGTCACCGCTGGCAGCGTGGTGGTGGCCGGGCCTCCAGGTAAGCGGCAGCACCGTATGCAGACTCAAGCCCCGCCTCCCTCCCCACCCGCATATAGTTGAATTTGTGCAAGTTAAATGCACATAAGATGCGGGATGCCTGTACTTGCGTATTCCTCCTTGGTGATTACCCCTTGTTTCCACTGTCCATAAGCCTCTTTTTTAAGCAGTCCTTGACTTCTCTGGTAAACCAAGAGAGCTTCCCAGCTCCCTTACCACCCTTCCTGCATAGAGAAATGGACCTTTGCTGTGCTCTAAGGATCACTCCTTCAAGGAACATCCACCCTTCCTGAACTCCCTTCCCCTCCAGTTCCTCTACCCATAGGGTCTCTCCCACTGTTTTTCGAAGCTCATTGAAGTCAGTCTTCCTGAAGTCGAGCACCTCTGCCTACTGGTTGATTTCCCTGCCCTACGATGATCTCATGATCACCATCTCTCAGATTATCCTCAATCCTCATATCTCCCACCAGGTCATCCCCTTTGGCTAGAACCAAATCCAACAAAGCCCCCTGGTTGGCCTGTTCAACTCCTGTACTAAAGGAGGTGAACTGTACTGTATAAAACTACTGTACCTGTACTAAATAAAGTTCTTCCATGCAGGTGAAAAACCTATGTGACCGGTCAGATCTGGCTGAATGGTCCTCCCAGCAGATGTCAGGGTAATTGAGGTCACCCGTGACAACCACATCCCTCGAACATGCCGCCTCCATCAGTTCTCTGGAAAATTTCAGATCCAGCTCCTCCTCCTGGTGTAGTGGTCTGTAGTAGATGCCTACCACTGAGTCTCCTCTGTACCTTAAACCACAAGTGTCTCGAGTCGCCCTTCTCTTGAACCAATTTGGGTCCCAAGGAGGCATACTGCTCTTTTACATAGCGAGCTACACCTCCTCCCTTGTTCTCTACCTCCCTACCTGACCCCTTCTGTGCAGCCTGTAGCCCTCTATGCATGCAGACCAGTTATGCATGGCATCCCAGAAGGTATCAGATATTCTTATGAGATCATGTTCCCTATTTGCTGGCAGGAGTGCCAGATCCTCCGGCTTATTCCCCATACTCCTAGCATTTCTGTATAGACACTTAAGTCCCCCATTGGTAACCCCCAGTTCTCCACCACCCTAACGTCCTTCCAGCCTCTTGACACTTCCCTGACCACCCTGTCTAATATCCTTCCTGCTTAGCTGTTCCCTGGCCTGAATCCCCGTCTGTACACCCATCTCCGGATGTACCTAGTTTAAAGGCCTCTCCAGCAAGTCAGACATCCTGGAAGAAAACAGTTTCTTCCCCCATGGCATGAGGTGGATGCCATCTCTTCCCAACTAGTCTCTATCCTGGAATAGTGTTCCTTAGTCATAAAATCCCAAACCCTCGCTGTGGCACCATCTGCTGCTCCTGAGCCTCAAGTTGACATCCTCAATACAACTGTCCCTCCAGGGGCCCCAACCCCTGACTGGGAGAACAGAAGAGAAAGCCGCCTGTGACCCCAGTCCCTTGAGCCCAGCGCCCATAGCCCTGTAGTCACTCAGGACCCGCCCAGGGATATTCCATGGATGAGCAGCATGGGGTAGTGGTCAGAGGGCTAGATGAATTTTGTAATACTCTCTGCCACATCCCAGATATGGGGCCCAAGAAGGCAGCAGACCTCCCATGTGAAGAGATCAGGTTGACAGATGACACCCTGCATCCCCCTCAGAAGCGAGTCACCCACTACCACCACCCTCTGTCTCCTCTTCTAGAGAGGAGCTTGCTTCCTTTCTTCCTCTGGAGCAAGTGCCTCCAGTCCTTCCTCCACCAGCAGTACAAGGGTCTCATTCCTGTTGCACAACTGAACCAGAGAAGTTTCCCTTGCAGCACATGGCCTGGAGCCTGAAGTGACCACCTTCAACTCAGCTCCATTCCGGTCCTCGTGCTCTGTCTTCTTGTCCTCATTCTGCTGCAAAGCCTTGCTGTTCAACTCCTCTGTCTCCTTCTCAACAGCCTTGATGCTGCACAGCCTGCTCACCTCAGCCTGGAGGTGTTTGCTCTTCCCTGTTCGCTTGGAGAGCCTGCTTTTAAGCCCCTCTCCTGGGCTGAACTGACTGCAGCTGGCCGGGTCAGCTCATTAGGACTTGAATTCCCCAACCTAGCACCAATCATTGCCAAGCAGCCAGCAATTCAGCCAACAACGAGGCCTCTCAGAGTACACACCCTGCCCCACTGCCACACAAATACAGGCACAGTCAGAAATGCACGAAGTAGCTCACCAGGCTAGCTCAGTTTCCCAGAGCTATATCTGGCCTCGCTGTCTGGCTCCCTTCCTCCTCTTGCTCCTAGTAAACTGCTAGCAAATTGCCCTGTTTGCTCTTCCCTGGTCACTTGGAAAGCCTGCTTTTAGGCTCCTCTCCTGGGCTAAACTGGAAAATGTCTTTGTGCCTGCTAGGGCACACTGAACTCATAACCTTTCTACCAGTAGCTGAAACCCCTAAGCCAGGTGACAAGACCCTAAATAAATAGTTGAGATCACTTGCTCACAACCACACTTGAACTGCCAGCCTTTCTGTTACCAGCTCACAACTTGGGCCCTTCAGTCAGAGAAGAGGCCTGCCATCTCCCTCTGTAAGAGGGTGAGCAGAACGTGCTTGAGAACATTGTTCCCCAGGACCATTGGGAAGGCAGACCCTAAAAATACTTTATTTTTCATCAAAACACACCCAATTCCTGGATGACCCTCACTGCTGCAAGTTAGCTTTAGACGCCCCACCCATCACTACTGACTTGATTGTTACCTGCTACTTTTCAGCTTTCTCAAAATACCTGTCAAATAATGATTATAAATGTTGCCTATCAGCCAAAAGCTCTGCTTACCTTCACAAGTGCCCATAGCCCTCCCCAATACAGTACACTTCAGTCTTATCTCTTTATAGAAGAGGGAAGAAAAAGCATTCCTGAGAATTACTACCCAGCATATCTAATTCTCAGATCTAACTCAGTTGCTATCACATTTTTTTTTTTTTTTTTTTTTTAATAACCAGACCCTGACTCCCCGTGACTGATGTCAAAGGTTCAGTAAGTCCATTTAAAAGCAACCTGAAAAGGTAAAGTGTCCAAGTCCAGTAACAGGCAAGCCTGTATGTTATGCATAACCCTAAACTTCCAGGTGAGGAGAAGCATTCAGGAAAGGTGGCCTTTCATACCAGTTCTTTAGATAGGAAACATGATATTCAAAGCAAATAAAGAATCTAACTTAGCCAAAATTCTCAGGCAAGCCAACAGAGCTTAATGAGATATGATATCAAAGGTATGATGAATAAAAAGAATAAATAATGACATCAGTTCACTAAGAGATGATTATCAATCATGTAGCTGAACACCTCTCAATACTGGAGCTAGACTGTTCTCAGTGGTGGTAGATGGCAGAACAAAGAGAAATGTTCTTAACTTGCGGTTTTTCTTAAGTTCACGAGAAAATTGGAGGGTTGTGGGCTTAAGTCCAAGACAGTCAGGTGGGTGAGAAACTGGCTGCAGGATAGGACCCAGAGAGTCATAGTGAACGGATCTGTGTCATCCTGGCAAGAAGTGAGCAGTGGTGTCCCGCAGGGGTTGGTGCTCAGTCCTGTACTTTACAACATCTTTATTAATGATTTGGATGTGGGGGTGAAGAGCTCACTGGCCAAGTTTGCTTGAAGATAGGCTGCAGATACAGGCGGACCTAGACATGCTAGCAAATTGGGCAGAACAGAATCTGATGAAGTTCAATGTTGAGAAATGTTAAGTGGTCCACCTCAGGACGAGCACCCTCCAACACATCTACAGGCCTGGCGGCACCAAACTGACTAGCACCATGAATGAAAGGGACCTGGGGGTAATAATAGATTACAGTATGAATATGAGCTGGCAGTGTGATGTTCTTAAGTTCACGAGAGAACTGGAGGATTGTGGGCTTAAGTCCAAGACAGTCATGTGGGTGAGAAACTGGCTGCAGGATAGAACCCAGAGAGTTGTAGCGAATGGATCTGTGTCATCCTGGGCGGGCAATTATTTTGGGCGGAGGGCTGCTTACTGAGTTTTGGCAAGCCATCAAGGGCCGCAAGACAGGCAGCCAGGGGCAGATAAATATTAAATTTTCTAAATTTTTTAGGGGCCCCACAGGCCAGATAGAATGGCCTGGCGGGCCACATCTGGACTACCGGCCACATTTTGCCCACCCCTGCTGTAGCTAGTAGGGCAAATAATACTCTGGCATGCATCAATCGATGCATCTCCAGCAAAACCAAGGAGCTGATTCTTCCGCTCTACTCAGCACTGGTGAGACTTCAGCTGGAGTACTGAATTGGTGAGGTAGCACCTGGAGTACTGCATCTAGTTCTGGGAAAATAAGGCCAAGAGGGGACCTGGTAGCAGCTTACCGCTACACTGGGGGAGTACATCAGGGGCTCGGTGAGCAACTGTTCACCAGGGCACCCAAGGGGAAAACCAGGAGTAATGGCCACAAACTCCTGGAAGACCGAGTCAGGCTCAACGTTAGTGTCACAACCCAAGGGTGTGATTTTTGTTTTGTGAGTGCTTCGGCACTGCTAAATTGTTCCCACTAAATTGCAGCTTCTTTGCACGATGGAGTTTTCTGCTGCAGAGGAGAACCCCGGTGCAAACCAATTCCCGCCACCAGTAGCTTTCTTTGCAGGGTGCATTTCTTTGTTGCAGCACAGAAATGCACGTTGCAAGGAGTTCCCGCCATTCGTATTCAAATTTGTGCCCCACCATTGGCTAGTTCTAAATTATTCCTACGTGGCGGCTAGTGATTGGCTTGCTAGCCGTATAAAAAGCTTGAGTGGTTTCCGCCCAAGTTGGAGGACTCCACGAACACCAGGAGGAGGAGACTTCACACTATGTGAAGATCTCTAAGCGCTGCGGAGCCTATCGGACCCAGCATATTTCAAGCAGGCAACAGGGGTCTGATCAGCCTCTAGCCTCTCCCCGTCGCTGAGCGCAATCCTTGACGTATCCCTCTTCCCTGCGCGCAAAAAAGATCCACAGAGCCTAGCAAACTTCGTGTGAGTCTATTCAGAGCTCTCTACTTCGAGTACTTTCTTCGGTTGGTGCGATGGGCTCGCGGTTTAGAGCCTCCAACCGGATGGGCTAGAAGAATGTTCACGGGAAGGAACTCTAGTCCGCCTCTCTTCTTTTCTATCTGTAACTGCAACTCAAGCAAGTTTTCCTGCCTGCACCGCGACCATCTTCGGTGTAAGTAAAATAATCTTAAATCAACCATTACGAGCCCGTGACTAATTCTAGCATGCCGCCTGTTTTCTCCGACCCAGCATGCCCGGGCTGCTGGCCACAGCCCACGCGGCGTGAAAAAGGGCCCGGATCGCTCCCGGCCCGCACAGTTAGGAAAAACGTCTTCACAGTCAGGGCGTCCAGACTGAGGAATAAGCTCCCTCCAGAGGTGGTGCAATCGCCTACCCTGGAAATCTTCAAGAGGAGATTAGATAGTCACTTTGCTGGGGTCACCTGACCCCCGTTATCTTTCCCCGTGCAAGGGGCTGGACCCAATGATCTTCCAAGGTCCCTTCCAGCCTTACAATCTATGGATCTGAGCAGGGGAAGTTTAGGTTAGATATTAGGAAAAACTCTCTCACTAGGAAGGTAGTAAAACACTGAAACATGTTACCCAGAGAGGTTGTGCAGTCTCCATCCTTGGAGATTTTTAAGACCTCCAAAGCCTTGGCTGGGATAATCTAGTCCAGGCTGGCCCTGCTTTGAGCAGCGAGTTGGACTAGATGACCTCCTGAGGTCCCTTCCAACCCTCATTTTCTATGATTCTATGAAATGTTAGCTTAAAGTCACTCATCAGTCACCCATCTAGCATTCAAACTGGTGTTAGAACTGAAAATTCCAGACTTCCTGGCTTGGGTTATAGATCAATCTCACTAGAGACCTCTCTTTTCACAGCTAAGACCTGAAGTGAGCTCACTGATACCACAGAAATTTATAGAAGCATGAAGCTAGGCTATGGTCAGTCAAGGAAGTCCCAGCTGAAAAACATTACAGTATTTTTCAAAGCAACTTTTTGAAATAAGTATCACAAAATAAAGAAAACAAAGTAAGTTCAAAGGGACAAGTGCCCTTTTTAGCTCTTGTTTGTACTTTGCCACGGCTTGCAGAATACCTTTTAAATCTTCTACAAATGTCTATTCTTTTTCCTGGCAGAAAAACACTGCAAATCTTACCTACAGATTAAAATCCGCTACATTCATTTTGCCAAATTAACCTATGATTTTAGGCAAGAAGGCTGTCAGTGCTTTCCAATACTTATTTTCTGGGGGGGGGGGGGTTTAATGAACCCACACTGCTTACCATACCATATTCATTCCTTGGTGTAACATCAAGGCTACACTTGGTCCATGGATAGGGTTCCATAGAAGGGCTTGAATATTGGATTCTTTGTTACTTTTCAACACTGTTTTATCCCTCAACTGATATCAAATGAACAGGTCAGTAGTACCCTAGGGCTGTCCTTTTTAGCCTGCTAAAGATCATTACTACATTTGCTTTCTCCAGCCTTCTGGGATCTCACCTGTTCTCCATGTATTTTCAAAACTGATGGCTAGCAGTCCCGTTGTATCCTGTGCTAGCTCCTTTAGAGGCCTTGGAAGCGTGTCATCTGGTCCTGCTGATTTAGAAATATGTAGTTTTATCAGGTATTCTTTCACCTTCTCCATGTCAATAACTTTTCCTAGCTAACTAGTATCAGATCTAATCATTTCCTGATGGTTCAAGCCTTACATTCGTTTTTAATTAAAATAACTGTTTACTGCAGCCTTCTCATCATGCACAGATATTTCTCTACTGCCCACGCTTTCAGTTTTCTTTCCCCCTGCAGATGCAGTGAGAGCGTTTTGTTTTTCTCATCTCCTTGCAAAAAGGCACAGTTAGTACATTGCTGACATTTCTGTGGCACACAATGGTTTATGCAAATACAGGTACACAGGTACAGATTTCTATAAGATTCTCTTGCCCTCAGCAAACTTCCCTTCCCTATGCTGTTTGTTTCCCCACCCAGCCCATTTTGCCATACAGTTTTGTCAGTATTAGGTGTGGGCATTGGTTTAACTTAATAATGATCTATTTAAACTGATAAAAATCCTTCACGTAGAGATGTTTAAAGCTGGTTTGCCCTTGGCTCGAGTGTGCCAATGCTAGGATTTACACTGGCTTAACTGTAGCAAGTTTCACAGCACTTTAGTTAAACATGCAAACTTTTCTAATATAGATGAAGATTGAGATTTTCACAAGTGCAGATGACAGTTAAATGCCTAGCTCCTATTGATATGTAGTGGGAGAGAGGCATTTGATTGCCATGTGTGCCTTCAAAAACCTCCCCAAAGCCTTCTTTTAAGTTTCATTATCCTTATTGCAGTGCACTATCACCCTCCTTTGTCATTAAAATATCACTTCATGGTCTTTCCATCTTTCATGTCATCTTACTGCCTCCCTGAGGACCTGTCCATGGATGCTCTTCATTTCCACAGTCTCTTTACTGAAATCAAGTATCTTGGAAAGAAATCTATCATGTACCACAGAAGAAGCACAAAAGTTTGGAAAAGTGAGATATTCCATGTAAAGGTTCCATTTCATGTATGCACAAAAGGGGTTCAAAAGTATGACCTATTTAGGGTCACCCAGGTAGTCTTAACCTTGAGAGCTGCCAGGCACTCAGTATTGGAGATCTTCAGCTAGTTCTAGATCATCCTACACCCATTCACTTTATCTGCTGCACAGGTTAAAGCATCAACATTTGTGGTCACTAAGGAGGTGACCATACATGAGGAATCTCTCCAGTGATCTGTTCAATTCCAGCTGAACAGCATGGTTTCTATACAATTAGACAAATGGTTAGAATTTGACTGCGTTTAGGGCAGGTTTTTAAATCCTCTCTTACCCACCAAACTACCTGTCCTAACATCATCTATAGCAAAGTATTAAATAGTTTCCTACTTAGAGTGAACTCTGAGGCTAAAATATAGGAAAATCTGGCTATTTGTAAAAGGATTTGTAAAGAGTATATAATATATACACTCTTTAATATGCATGACATTTGACTGCATCAGATCATTGTGTGACCTATGAAGACCCGGTGTAATGGAATTTTGTAATCCTTACACTGCTCTTTTAATTTTTAATAAGCTATAAAAATATTTAGTAAATGTTTCCCCTCCAATGAAGGCATCCTGCAGGGCTGCAGGAACAGTAAAAAGAATGATATGACTAATTAAGATATTAACAGCAATATTATTACATTCAGGCCTTGGATCTACAGGGCCCTTAAAATTGTAATAGATTGTGATTTCACTAATGCTACTGAAATCAATGGACTACTCACGCTTGGCTACTCACACCTTTAGGCCTGTGCTTAAAATATCACCTTCAATAGAAAATATAACGTGTTTATGTCAGTGGATCTTAACAGGACTATGCAGCTCAGAAAACAAGTGTGAACTGCAAACACTACATGTTCTGATCTCAGTGGCTGAGAGATGTATTGCCAAATACCTCCTCTCTTTAATTGTCAGGTTAAACACATGGCTATTGTGAAAATCACCTTGGAGGGCAGCAGTAGAATCCAAAACGGTTTGTCAGGGTAGTGCAGCCCTGAAACAGAATCCCTGGGGAGGTTGTGGAATCTCTTTCACTGCAGAATTTGAACAACAGGTGAAAAAAGCATCTCTTGGACACAATCTAGGCCTAATGGAGCCTGCCTAAGAGCAGGTGATGATCTCAAGAGGTCTTCTGATCTCCTTCCAACTCTGCATTTCTGTGTTTCTATAAAAGCTTTTTATCTTCATGAAAGAGATATTGTGCATCAGACTAAAGCCGGGGTGTCAAACTCACCCTGGGTCCCTAGCCAGATCCAGACCACAGGATCTCCCAGGCTGGATTTTCAGGGCCAGCGGCTACTGCAGTAGGTCCAGGTGCAGCATAAAACCACATGTAGGTGACAGAGTGGAGCTGCATTCAGGCAGCAGCACACATCTGGCAATGTGCTGTGTTGCTTTTGGGCATCAGCATGCGTCCAGGGATGTGTAGCATGTGTCTGGGGGCAGCAGCACAGGTCCAGAGAAATGTGGTGGTATGGAGCTGCATTTGGGTGACAGTGTAAATCTATGGGGCTGTCACCAATGGCCATGTCCATTGGGGTCCAGGAACCCTGAATTCTGTGTCAGGCCACATCCCCCAACTTCCAGCAGCCCCCTGGACTACTGGCAGCCCTGATGAAATGGTTCTGAGGGCCAAATCCAACCTGCAAGCTATTTGCTTTGACACCCCTGAACTAAAGAAATTTACCTTTTGTTAAGCTAAGATCAGAGCTAGCATGATATATTATTATTGCTAAAAAATGTCAAACATATCTTGCTCACAGATAGACTAGACATATGGGTTTGATGGATATGAGGCAGAAGCGGCTGCATTCTATTATGTGTGATTATTCAGTGCCCTGAAAGATCAAGTTGGGACAGAAATATTATTAGGGTATAAACAACTAACCCCCTTCTCCCTACAGTTTTATACCAGTGCTCACTTGCACAGTATCTTCGTGCCTATGAAGCTTATGCTTGTTTTAGCCCAGCTTATACTAGCCCAACACACATTCCATATATGGCTTATATCACGGAGAAGCAGTTTGGAAAACATCAGTGAAAAACTGAACTGGGGGCTATTTCTATAGCTCATTGCCTATAAAGCTAGACATCTTAGGTAACATGAGCCAACACTGCAAGACTCCAAAGGCAGGCAGAAACATTATAGAATTAATTCGCCACTTCAAAAAATGGCACAACTTTAAGAACCACTGTCACTGGGGACACATGCAAACACTGAGTATTTTGCTAGGAAAATGGAAGACAGAAAGAGCCTATCACCAGTTCTGACCTTTGGCTCTGATTTCACAAGCAAAGTAGGAGATTTTTTTTTTTTTTTTTTTTTTTTAAGCTAAAAAAAGCAGGGGCAGGGGGAGAGAGACAGGACAGGACAGGACAGGACTAGATGGGAGGGTGAGCTACATCCCCAGATGACACTGAAAACTCACTGTCCCTGGTAAGAACTGAATTGAAATCACCCTAATAACAGTTTGGTGCAAATGTTCATACTTTGGGGGGTGGGGGGAATAAAGGAGAAAAACTTTTCTGTTGCAGGTTGATTTTAAAACGGCACCTGTTTTAAACTGCTGAACAAATTACCCTGTCAGTAAGAACTGGATTACAACAGAACACAGGCAAGGTGATCAAAGGGCACACATGGCTCTACAGTCACAGACACTGAAAGCTACATGATGTGTGTTCTATTACGTATGAAATGAGTGGCTTCTTTATTAAAGGTACCTATTACTCAGGGCTGAAATAAGGCAAAGGTACAATATGTATATCTTGGCTTTTCTTTAAAAAAAAAAAAAAAAGTCTCTAGGCCCCATGGTTGTGAAGGAAAGCCTGAAAATGTAGCATGCATTTTCACTGTACAATACAGTGATTCCAGTGTGAGACAGTTTTTTCAAACAGAACTGGCTCCTGGAGATGTATACTTATACAAATGTTTTGAAAGCATGCCCAGATGACTCGTGACCTATGCCTGAGTCTGCAGACAGCCTCTACTCAATGAAGCAGCAAAGTCAAGAAAGGAGTCAGCATCCACATCACTACTGCCACCAAAGAATAGGATTTTGCTGTACGAGAAAAACAGGGCTCCCTTTTACTGGTTCAGCAAATGACAAGGGATACACTACCATTCACTAGGAGTGGCAGAGAAGGGACTTGTTCCACACTGCTTTGAATTGGGCCTGGTAATACTTTGTACTACAGAAGGTGAGGGGCAGTGAGGAGCAATGTTATATTGTGGCATTTTGCAACTACAAGTGTTTGTGAGAGAACATGTCGTGAGAGAACATGCATGCCCCTCATCACCGCGCCATCTGAGCACCTCAACATTCCCCTTAGTGCCTTCACATTAAGGCATTTCCTTTCATAAGTGTTGTCTTTCTAACAACCTTCCTCTTTCAGTATTTACATGGGAAATTTAACCATGCCAGGCAGAGATGTCATCAGACATGCCACATGGCTCTGTGAAGGCTGCCTCCTAAACTTGGAGTGCTGTAACAGAGTGATGGTGTTGATTAGCCTGCCCCATGCTAATTAGACCATCTCTGGTGCTGCACGAATGGGGCTGTGGTGCTTCCAGTTCAAGCAGCACCCCAGGGAAAACAGGGAAATGCATTTGAGAGCACTGCTGCCAAGGATGGTGAGCCTGACCTGTAGACATGGCTCTTATTATGCTGCCCAAAGCCTTCTTGTTTTAAGTGTTTCCAGCCTGGTACGTCTCCTTCATATAAATTGAGTGCTGAAATAAAAACAAACAGGCTGATATTGACTGGCAGGCTGCTCCAATCTATACTTGTCTTTTCTTATTCATCTATGTCTTTTCATTAATACGTTTCAGATGTTGTTATGTTCTATTGAGCTGAAATTGATTGTAGATTCTTTTCAGGATGGAATAACATGTTCTCAGTTAAAATAAGCTTTATGAATTGAGAGCCAGTTAGCAGGAGAAAAAAATAAGTGTATATGCGGAAAAAATACTACCCAAAACAAAAATTACAATTTTGTTTTGATGGATTCATTTGAAACTGAATGAGCTTTGGGTTAAGCACGTGCTTGCTGGTAAACTGGTTAGCCTGACTGCATATAGGTTTGAATCACTTCCACTTATTACAAAGGAGGTGAGTTTAAACATGCAATTTCCCTTGCGTTGGGGACTTCCTCACAATAATAAGGTCTTCCCTTTGTCCAGCTTCCAGTACACTGGTGTTGGGCTCCCTTAGTCTATGTCACTGGAAGCATATTTACTCTCGTGTCAATAGGTCTCCTTTTGAACAGGTAACCCAAAAAATGCTTCATCTTAGCCTCTGCAAGTACAGGTGAAATTACACCCCTAGGAAAGGTCCTAAGATATGTTTTAGGTGGATAATAGCATCCAAAGGGCTACAGAGCACCAGTGCTCCTGTCACAGAGAAGGGAACAACTGAAAAACACATGAGCTGAAATGAGGAATAGGACAGAGAGGGCATATGCAAAAGACAATAATAAAGAGCAGCTGTGTGTTCCCTACATCCTTTATAGTCACAAAGGCAGCCCGCATTGGGAGAGAAGCTGCATGGGTTCGGTGGATGTCATCATCCAGTGGGAGTAAACTGCAAGCAGCAGAATGCAAAAATGCGAGACTAAAACTAGATGAAGGAAAAACTGCAGAGTGAAACCAATAGCCTGGTTTAGATTTTGATAGGCAGATACAAAATACCATTAACAGATTGCCATGCATAAGGTCTTACTGTGTGCACGTCTCTTGCTCAGTGAAGAGGTAACATCAGCACAAAGGAGACACAGCAGCGGTTTAATTAGAGCAGCTCTCAGTCACTGTAATTAAAGCACTGTCCCTCTCTTGCCCCCAGAGCACATGTAAAAGTGCCCAATGTGTTTAGTAGTATGACAGGAAGGTTTTATAATGTAAGCCAAATAACCGATAAAAGATAGTGGAGGAGGGAGTTGACTGTTCCCGACAGTAACAGGGCACTGGTCCTGGACCCTGTTACAGTCTGTGCTTGCCAGCGGGACCAAAGCTTATTTGGGACTTACCTCCGGGCCCATGGGTCAGAGAGTGGACGCTGGAGATGCCCGACCAGCCACCTGGAAGCTGGCCAAGCCTGAAACAGTCAGCTCTGTCATCCTGCTGCCACATGCGGCTGGAACAGGCTCCCATTGGCTGCCCAGAGTCCAGCTGGAAACTCAAAGGAGCTACCAGCATAGAAGCAAGTCCCCCAGAGAGGGGAATGCATGAGACTGGCATCGTGCAGACCGCATGGAGATGCAGGACTAGAGGTGGAGCCAGAGCTGGAACTGGAGACAGGGCTGGGATCAGGGCTGGAAAACAGAGCTGGAAAACACAGATGGGACTGGAGCTGGAGAAAGAGCCAGAGGCAAGGGTGCAACCCAAATAGCAGACCAAGTGGGGCCTAGGTAAAAGTCATCCCTTGAATCCCAAGAGCAAAACCCTGGGGATAGTTTGAAGCAGGAGGGAGTGATCAACACCGGTGCATGACTGAGGAGCAGGGACAATGGGAAAAGACTCAGCAGGAAGCCCGGTGAGTGCTCCAGCAACTGGCAAGTGATGGCAGGGGGACTGTGAATTGACTGTAGGGGTGAGTAGGTTACAGGCTATACTGTAATGCTAGGCATGGACAGCCTACATAAATGAGTTGGCGAGGCCTAGAAAGAGTACTGGGCATCACACCAGTTGAGTTAACCAGGCTAGTGACCAATGATCAATGATTTTAAAGGTCCCTAGAGAAGGTCAACAAGCCAAGGAAAATGAAAACTTAAAAGGAAAAAGGGGCCCCAACCTGATCGTGGGGAGACACGAAGGTACCCAATGACAGGTTCCATTCTGGGGACAGAGAAGATGAGCCTGGAGTGGTGGGCATAGGTGGAACTGTTGAGAACATAATCAAGACCCATCTGGGAATAGAAAAATTGCAGGGTGGAGGGGAGGAGGAGCCCTGTGAAGAAAAGTGTTGCCCTTATGTCATACAACTGATTGTGGATAATACCTCACCTCCCTTTTCTCTTTTCTAACTTTTTGAACATCAAGGTGTGGCAAGTGAGTAGCACAGGAGACTCTGATGTGTGGGAAGCAAGTAAGTGAGATGTCTCTAGGATACACTCACATACAGTAGTGCATTGGCTGGGAACTTGGAACAAGGCCAATCTTACAGAAAACAGCCACTTGACAAGATGGATACAAATCCACTGACAGTGCTGGAAAGAGCACCCCAGGATTGACAGCAGGCTCATGGGCTAAAATTACACTTGTTTCAAGGGCAACAAGTGCAAATGGAAGAGTTGGTGAGGGTGCGCTCACAAGAGTCTGATGTCTGCATCACATTATTGAGCAGACAATTGCAGCCAAAGGAGAAAAACTGAGGATGAGCTGAGCCATGGAACAGCTGAGGGTACCATAGATGACGATGACAGAGTATGACATCAAAACCTACCTAGAGGCCTTTGAGCATGCTATGTTGGCTGCAGGTTGGGATCAAAGCTGGTGGGCCAGTGAGCTAGGCCCCCTGATAATCAGCTCAGCCCAATCAGCTTAAAGCCCCGTCTAAGGCCAAGGCAAACAATTATCAGGAGGTAAAAAGAGCTATACTGTACCAACAGATTTCTCTTGAGTACTATCAACAGTAGTTTGGGGCCAAAAATAGATGAGGGGACATACAGCTAAGGGTGCCAATGCAGACACTGACAGATCGAATTGAGAGATGGATTCAACCCAAGGCAAACACTGTCCTGGAGGTATTAGACTTGTTTACCCTGGAGCAGTTCCTTGAGGATCTAGCAGAAGATGCTCAAAGCTAGGTGTGGAGGCATCAACCTCAGGCAACGGAAGAGGCTCTCCAACTTGTCGAGGTATTTATGGTGGCTGAAAGGGAAACTTATCAGGAAAAGCTGACAAGACCAGTAACAACTCTGATAGCAAGAGACATGTGACATGAACCAGCGGTCAAAAAAAATGAAGTTTGCCCCCCGGGCAGCCAGTTCCATCTGTTGCAGGGTTTGGGGACCCAAGAGGTGGTCTGTTACTGGTGTGGAGCCAAGGGACACCCAGCCTGTAACTGTCAACAGAAAATTTAGGAAAGGTGCCCTGGGAGGGAATGCATCATACACAGAGTGAAAGGACACTATAAAGTCTGTATGAAGAAAGAATGGATTGTAGCTCTGGACAACAAATAGGACCAGTATGAATACCTAAAGTCATGACTGATGCTAAAATAGGCTCCCTGATACTATCCGCCATTATGGATTTCAGGTGTGTGCAGACGATGATAAAGAACAAACTGTTGTCCCCACAAGTGGGTAAAGATGACATGACAGTCAGTATGGTGCGTATGCACGGGGAAACTTACATGTACCCCTGGTGGCAGTTAGTATTGACCATAATGGGCAAGACAGAAAAGCTATACCCTATGCTTCCCAGGCAGGACTGACGTCACTTTCATAAGGTGATAGATCAAGCCCTGGGACATAGGGCTGTACCTTTAGTGAATAGGAAGTCACAGGAGACTCGGGAAGAGGGCCTGGTGGGTGATGAACTAGGACTGAGGATGGAGGATGAGCTACAAGAGGCTATTGATTTAGGAGAAGTCATTGAAGCAGGCCAGTTCCGGGACAACCAGGCCTGAGAACCCATCTTTCATCACATTTACGAGACAGGGATAGCTAAACAAGATCGGGAGGTATTATGCCCCGAACTGATAACAATGTACCCACATTTTAAGATAAGAGATGGTACCCCGTGGTACTAATTCATGTGGGCACTAATGATGCGGCCAGAAGCCCAGATCATCTGATGAAGGACTACCAAGCTCTGGGGGGGCTAGCTGAAGGAGACAGGGGCACAGGTGGTCTTCTTATCTGTCCTTCCAGTGAGCAGACGTGGACAACGTCATGAGACCTGCATCAGAGAGGTCAACTTGCGCCTTCGGGAATGGTGACTCAAGGCGGGCTTCAGCTTCTTGGACCATGACCCCATACTTCAAGACGAGAAACATGCTCAGGTGGGACGGGCTTCACCTCTCCCCCAAAGGTAAGCGTGCATTCTCTTTCAGGTTGGCTGATCTCCTCCAGCAGGCTTTAAACTAGGCTCATTGGGGGAAGGGGAGGATGAGGTCGGAGGAAGCATCGGAACACCAAACCAAGCATTGCTCACAAGAACAGCCCAGCCAAGACTGACGACGAGCATAAGAAATACCCAGGTAAGAGACCCAGATAGTCCTGTAATTAGGGTGGTGGTGCACACACCTTCAGGAAGCCTTAAATGCCTCTACACTAATGCTCATAGTATGGAGAACAAGCAGGAGGAATTTGCCCTCCTGCTAGCTAACGCAAACCCAGACATAGTGGGGCTCACTGAAACGTGGTGGGATCCAACGCATGACTGGGTGGTGAACATCAAGGGCTATAGGCTGTACAGGAGGGATAGAACAGGGAGGAAAGGTGGGGGTGTGGCGCTCTATGTCAAAGAACAATTCACATCCTCAACGAGCAGCACTGGGTCAGAGGAGGGGCAGACTGAAGTGCTCTGGGTCAGAATACTAGAGGGTCAGGGGGAAAAGGACTTAATGGTGGGGGTCTACTACAGACCACCCAACCAGGGAGAAGAGCAAGACCTGGAATTCTCAGGTCAGCTTGCGGAGGCAGTTAAGTCAAAGATGTGATCATCTTAGGTCATCATGGGTGACCTAAACTATCCGGACATTTGCTGGGAAGAGCAGTCAGCCAGGTCTGACCGCTCACGTAGGTTCCTAGCCATGTTACAGGACCTCCATCTAACCCAGGAAGTGCATAGTCCCACCAGGGGAAATGCTTTGTTAGACCTGGTCCTGGCCACAAGCAATGACCTGGTGAGGGGACTGCGGGTGCTTGATCACCTGGGCAATAGCGATCATTGCCTACTGGAATTCACCATCCAGTGCAGGGTGACAATGGCCTGAAGTAAGACAGCAGCCCTGGACTTCAGGAAGGCAGATTTCATTGAGCTAAGGAGACTAGTTGGGGAGGCACTGAGGTCCCAGAGGGGAGGGGAGTCGGGTGTCCAAGAAGAGTGGTTGTTCCTGAAGGAGACAATCCTCCAAGCCCAAAGGGTGGCAATCCCAGCACGGATCAAAGGGGGCAAGAGTGCTCAAAAGCCCCCATGGCTCACCAAAAGCATCCAGGAACGTCTCAAAGCTAAGAAGGAGGTGTACACCCAACGGAAGGGACGGGCCATCACCAGGGAGGACTATACCTCCGTTTCTCGGGATTGTAGGGGGGCTGTTAGGATGGCTAAGGTGAAGATGGAACTGGGACTAGCAACCTGGATCAAGGATAACAAGAAATCCTTTTTTAAATACATAGGGGGTAAAAAGAAGGTACCGGGTAACATAGGGCCTCTGCAGCTTGGAAATCTGGTGGTCTCACCAGACGACAAAGCTAACCTATTTAACAATTTCTTTGCCTCCATTTTTTTGAGCAGGGACCAGGTCATCCCGCCCACCAGGATCCTTGAAGGTCCCAGGGGAGGCGCAGCCAGGCCCAGGGTCAGTGAGGACCTAGTCAGGGAATTTCTGGAGGGACTGGATGTGTTCAAATCAGCAGGTCCTGACAATCTCCACCCCAGAGTGCTGAGGGAATTGTCAGAGGTCATTGCGCGACCCCTGGAACAGCTTTACGAGCACTCATGGTGCCCTGGCAAGATGCCAGAGGACTGGAAAAGAGCCAATGTGGTCCCCATTTTCAAAAAAAGGAGGAAGGAGGACCCAGGAAATTATAGGCCTGTTAGTCTTACCTCGGTCCTGGGAAAGCTCTTTGAGAAAATTATCCAGGTGCACATAAACTAGGCTCAACGGGGGTCGGGGAACCAGTGGTCAAAGAGAGCCCAGGGTTTGTAAACCACAAACAAGATGCCAGATCGCACCAGGTAAGTATTAAGGGGTTGGTAAGCCATAAACAAGGCACCAGACCACACCAGGTAAGTAATAAAAGGAACACACGCCATCAAGGCACAGGAGCACCAAGAGCCCCCTTTGGGGGACTAAAATGTCTTTATACAAATGCCAGGAGTATGGGGAACAAGCAGGAGGAGCTTGCACTCTTGCTTGCTAGCACCCAGTATGACCTAGTTGGAGTAAGCGAGACATGGTGGGATTCTACACATGACTGGGCAGTAGGCATTGAGGGGTATAGGTTGTATAGGCATGACAGAGTGGGGAAAAAAGGTGGGGGGGTAGCACTCTATGTTAAGGAGCAGTATACGTCTTCCACCATTAAGGTGGGGGTGGAGGAGGGGAACACCGACGCATTGTGGGTCAGAATCCAGAGGTGGGCCAGGGGAAAAGGACTTGGTTGTGGGGGTCTACTACAGGCCCCCTCATCAGGATCAAGAGCTAGATGATGTATTCTCCAGGCAGCTAGCAGACGCCACACAGGCGAGGGAGGCGGTGGCCATGGGAGATCTAAACTACCCAGATATCTGCTGGGAGGAGCAGACAGCCAAAACAAGCCGCTCATGGAGGTTCTTACACTGTGTGCAGGACCTCCACCTAACCCAGGTGGTGTCTAGTCCCACCAGGGGTAGCGTCTTGCTTGACCTGGTTTTAGCAACAGGGGATGATCTCGTGGGGAACATGCGAGCTCATGGTAGCCTGGGAGATAGTGACCATCACTTGGTTGAGTTCACTATCCAGCAAAGGGTGGGTAAAGTAACTAGTGGGGCTAAGGTGTTGGACTTCAGAAGGGCCAACTTTAGCAAGTTTAGAAGGCTAGTTAGTGAGGGGATGCAACTCAAGAACATAGAGCAAATGGGGGTCCAGGAGGGTTGGAGGTATCTCAAGGGAGTGATCCTTGGGGCTCAAAAGGAGTCTATCCCATTACATAGGAAGGGAGGTAAGGGGTCAAAGAAGCCCCCTTGGCTGAACAGGGAACTCCAGGAGAGTCTGGGGGCAAAGAAAGATGTATAGGCAATGGAAGCAGGGAGCAGCCACCAAAGAGGAATATATCTCCCTGGCATGCTATTGCAGGGAATCTATTAGACAGGCCAAGGCAGGGCTTGAGCTCAGGCTGGCTTCAACAATCAAGGACAATAAAAAGTCCTCCTTATTGAGGGTTATAGACTGTACAGAAAGGACAGGATGGGGAAGAAAGGGGGAGGGGTTGCGCTCTATGTCAGTGAGCATTATACATCAACCCTCATCAAGACAGAATCCAAGGATGAGGAAGTAGAAGGATTGTGGGTTAGGCTACATGGGGGGCAAGGAGAAAGGGATTTGGTGGTAGGGGTCTGCTACAGACCCCCACATCAAGGGGAAGAAAGAGATTCGGGGCTCCTCAGGCAAATCTCGGAGACCATAAAAGCTAAAGAGGCGGTAGTCATGGGGGACCTAAACTACCCAGACATCTGCTGGGAGTCACAGACAGCAAAGTCCCACCGCTCACGCAGGTTTCTAACCTGTGTACAGGACCTCCACCTGACTCAGGAGGTACATGGTCCCACTAGGGGGAATGCCATACTGGATCTGGTATTGGCAACGGGAGATGATATGGTAGCGGACCTCCAGATCGGTAGCCATCTGGGGGACAGTGATCACCTAATAATAGAATTCACCATAAGACGGCGAGTGGGTAAGGTAACTAGTAGGGTGAAAGTGCTAGACTTTAGGAAAGCTGATTTCAATGAACTCAGGCGATTAGTAAAGGACGCACTGCAGAGTAGGAGATTTGAAGAGATGGAAGCCCAAGAAGGGTGGCTGTGCCTTAAGGAAACGATCCTTCGGGCACAAAGCAAGACGATCCCCGAGCGAGGCAAAAGAGAGAAAGGGGCCAGGAGGCTTCCCTGGCTGACCAGAGAAATCCAGAGCAGCCTAAGGGCCAAAAGGGGAGCACATAAAAAGTGGAAACAGGGAGAGATCACCAAAGATGAATATACCTCCTCTGCTTGTGCTTGTAGGGAAGCAGTTAGACGGGCCAAAGCTACCATGGAGCTGAGGATGGCAACCCAAGTAAAAGACAACAAGAAATTGATTTTTAGATATATAGGGAGTAAAAGGAAGGCCCAGGGAGGAATAGGACCCCTGCTAAATGGGCAGAAACAATTGGTGACGGACAGAGGGGACAAGGCTGAACTCCTCAATGAGTTCTTTGCCTCAGTGTTCCTAAGTGAGGGGCACGACAAGTCTCTCACTGGGGTTGTAGAGAGGCAGCAGCAAGGCGCCAGACTTCCATGCGTAGACCCTGAGATGGTGCAGAGTCATTTGGAAGAACTGGATGCCTTTAAGTCGGCAGGCCTGGATGAGCTCCATCCGAGGGTGCTCAAGGCACTGGCTGACATCATTGCAGAGCCACTGGCGGGAATATTTGAAAGCTCATGGCGCATGGGCCAAGTCCTGGAGGACTGGAAAAGGGCCAACGTGGTCCCCATTTTCAAAAAGGGGATGAAGGAGGACCCGGGCAACTATAGACCTGTCAGTCTCACCTCCATCCTTGGCAAAGTCTTTGAAAAAATTATCAAGGCTCACATTTGCGAGAGCCCGGCAGGACAAATTATGCTGAAGGGAAATCAGCACAGGTTCGTGGCAGGCAGATCGTGCCTGACCAATCTAGTTTCTTTTTATGACCAGGTTACAAAACGCCTGGACACAGGAGGAGGGGTGGATGTCATATACTTAGACTTCAGGAAGGCCTTCAATACGGTATCCCACCCCATACTGGTGAACAAGTTAAGAGGCTGTGACTTGGATGACTACACAGTCCGGTGGGTGGCGAATTGGCTGGAGGGTCGCACCCAGAGAGTCGTGGTGGATGGGTCAGTCTCGACCTGGAAGGGTGTGGGCAGTGGGGTCCCGCAGGGCTCGGTCCTTGGACCGATAATCTTTAATGTCTTCATCAGTGACTTAGACGAGGGAGTGAAATGTACTCTGTTCAAGTTTGCAGATGACACAAAGCTATGGGGAGATGTGGACACGCCGGAGGGCAGGGAACAGCTGCAAGCAGACCTGGACAAGTTGGACAAGTGGGCAGAAAATAACAGAATGCAGTTCAACAAGGAGAAATGCAAAGTGCTGCACCGAGGGAGGAAGAATGTCCAGCACACCTACAGCCTAGGGAATGACCTGCTGGGTAGCACTGAAGTGGAAAGGGATCTTGGAGTCCTAGTGGCCTCCAAGATGAACATGAGTCGGCAGTGTGACGAAGCTATCAAAAAAGCCAATGGCACTTTATCGTGCATCAGCAGATGCATGACGAATAGGTCCAAGAAGGTGATACTTCCCCTCTATCGGGCGCTGGTCAGACCGCAGTTGGAGTACTGTGTGCAATTCTGGGCACCGCAATTCAAGAGGGATGCGGATAACCTGGAGAGAGTCCGGAGAAGGGCCACTCGTATGGTTAAGGGCCTGCAGACCAAGCCCTACGAGGAGAGACTAGAGAAACTGGATCTTTTCAGCCTCCGCAAGAGAAGGTTGAGAGGCGACCTTGTGGCTGCCTTTAAGTTCATCACGGGGGCACAGAAGGGAATTGGTGAGTATTTATTCACCAAGGCGCCCCCGGGGGTTACAAGAAATAATGGCCACAAGCTAGCAGACAGCAGATTTAGATTGGCCATTAGGAAGAACTTCTTCACAGTTCGAGTGGCCAGGGTCTGGAACGGGCTCCCAAGGGAGGTGGTGCTCTCCCCTACCCTGGGGGTCTTCAAGAGGAGGTTAGATAGGCATCTAGCTGGGGTCATCTAGACCCAGCACTCTTTCCTGCTTATGCAGGGGGTCGGACTCGATGATCTATTGAGGTCCCTTCCAACCCTAACATCTATGAATCTATGAATCTATTCAGGTATATAGTGGGCAAAAGGAAAGTTCAGAGCAACATAGGGCCCCTGCAGGACAAATCAGGAGAGTTGGTGGCTGACACGGGGAAAAAAGCAGAGCTCTTCAATGAGTTCTTCGCTTCAGTATTTCTATGTACCAACCAAGTCAATTCCCCCACCTCAATCACTGATGGATGCCCCATGGCACCAGTCTGCCTACAGTTAGTTCTGAAATAGTTAAGGAGCTCCTGGAGGAGCTGGATGGGTACAAGTCAGCAGGCCTGGATGACCTCCATCCATGGCTGCTGAAAGAATTGGCCAGCGTCATAGCTGAACCGCTGGCACAGTTGTTCAAGCACTCGTGGTGCTCTGGCCAGGTCCCTGAGGACTGGAGAAGGGCCAGTGTGGTGCCCATTTTCAAGAAAGGGAGAAAGGATAAGCCAGGTAACTTTAGACCAGTCAGTCTTACCTCTATTCCTGGGAAAATGCTAGAGAAAATAATCAAAGAACACATTTGTGCAGGCCCAGCAGGGGAAATGATGCTGAGGGGAAACCAGCACGGGTTTGTCACAAGTAGATCCTGCCTGACAAACCTTGTAGCCTTCTATGACCAGGTCACACACTGCCTGGATGCAGGAGCCGAGGTTGACATCATCTTCCTGGACTTTAGGAAGGCCTTCGACACAGTTTCACACCCTATCCTCATTGGGAAGGTAGCAGACTGTGGAGTGGATGCCTACACGGCCAGGTGGGTGGCCAACTGGCTTAGGGACCGCACCCAGAGAGTGGTGGTGGATGGTTCCTTCTCAGCCTGGAGGGAGGTGGGCAGTGGGGTCCCACAGGGTTCGGTCTTCAGACCAATATTATTCAATATCTTCATCAGCGATTTGGATGGGGACGTGGAGAGCACCCTCTCCAAGTTCACTGATGATACCAAGTTATGGGGCAAAGTTAGTACACCGGAGGGCAGGGAGCAGATTCAGGCTGACCTGGACAGGTTGGATCAGTGGGCAGAGAGAAATAGGATGCAATTTAATAAAGATAAATGTAAGGTACTCCACCTGGGAAGGAGGAACCCCCAGTACACCTATAGGTTAGGGAGGGTCCTTCTCAGCAGCTCGGAGCCAGAGAGGGATCTTGGAGTCATAACTGACTCCAAGATGAACATGAGCCGACAGTGTAACGAGGCCATCAACAAGGCCAACTGCACCTTGTCGTGCATTAGCAGGTGCATGACTAATAGAACAAAGGAGGTGATGCTCCCCCTCTATGCAGCACTGGTCAGGCCGCAGTTGGAGTACTGTGTCCAGTTTTGGACGCCGCACTTCAAGAGGGACACGGGGAATCTCGAGAGGGTCCAGAGAAGGGCCACTTGCATGATTAGTGGCCTTCGTGATAGACCCTACGGGGGGAGGTTGAGAGAACTGAATCTCTTCAGCCTTCACAAGAGACAGCTGAGGGGAGATCTTGTGGCTGCCTATAAATTTATTAGGGGAGGTCAACAGGGAATAGGGGAAGCACTGTTTACTAAGGCGCCCCAGGGAGTGACTAGGAATAACGGGTGTAAACTAGTTGAGAGTGGATTTAGGTTAGATATTAGGAAGACATTTTTCACAGTAAGGGTGACCAGGATGTGGAATGGGCTTCCAAGAGAGGTGGTGCTATCACCTAGCTTGGAGGTCTTCAAGAGGAGGCTAGATAGTCACCTGGCTGGGGTCATCTGACCTCGGTCCTCTTTCCTGCCAGGGGCAGGGGGTCAGACACGATGATCCATTGTGGTCCCTTCTGACTCTACAATCTATGAATCTGCAAGGGGCAAACAGGGGAGTGTATGCTTAGGGGCAACCAACATGGGTTCATTAGAGGCAGGTCCTGTCAGACCAACCTGGTGGTTTTCTATGACCAGGTCACAAAATCCTTGGACTCAGGTGTCACAGTGGACGTAGTCTTTCTGGACTTCAGGAAGGCCTTCGACACTGTCTCTCACCAAATTCTCGTTAAAAAATTAGGAGATTGTGGTGTCGATGCCTACACAGTCAGATGGATTGCCAATTGGCTGGAGAGCCACACCCAGAGAGTGGTGGTGGACGGGTCATTTTCAACATAGAGGGATGTGGGCAGTGGGGTCCCCCAGGGCTCAGTCCTCGAACCCGCACTGTTCAACATCTTCAACAGCGACTTGGACAAGGGGGTGAAAGGCACCTTGTTCAAATTCGCTGATGACACTAAGATGTGGGGAGAAGTGGGCATGCTAGAAGGGAGAGACAGGCTGCAATTAGATCTGGACAGGTCACAGGGGTGGGTGGATGAGAAAAAGATGGGATTCAATACTGACAAGTGCAGGGTACTGCACCTAGGGAGAAAGAACCAGCAGCATACCTACAGGCTGGGGAACTCCCCTCTCATCAGCACAGAGGCAGAAAAGGATCTTGGAGTCATTATAGACTCCAAGATGAGCATAGGCTGCCAATGTGGGGACACAGTCAGGAAGGCTAATCGCACCTTGTCATGCATCCACAGATGCATCACGAGCAAGTCCAAAGAGGTGATCCTCCCCCTCTATGCAACACTGGTCAGACCACAGTTGGAGTACTGCATCCAGTTCTGGGCGCTGCACTTCAGGAGGGATGTGGACAGCATTGAGAGGGTCCAAAGAAGGGCCACTCACATGATCCGGGGACAGCAGGGCCGGCCCTGTGAGGAGAGGCTATGAGACCTGAACCCGTTCAGCCTCCACAAGAGAAGGCTGAGAGGGGATCTGGTGGCCATCTACAAACTGGCCAAGGGAGACCAGCAGGCAATGGGAGAGTCCCTGTTCCCCCGAGCACTACTGGGAGTAACAAGGAATAACGGCCATAAGTTGACTGAGAGTAGATTCAGGCTAGGTATCAGGAAGCAATACTTCACAGTCAGGATGGCTAGGATCTGGAACCAGCTTCCAAGGGAAGTGGTGCTCGCTCCTACCCTGGGGGTCTTCAAAAGGAGGCTAGATAGACACCTAGCCTGGGTCATTTGACCCCAGCATTCTTTCCTGCCCACTTGATGATCTGCTCAGGTCACTTCCAACCCTACCAACTAAGAAATTATGAAACTATGGCATATTTTATCTTGTAGAATGACGTTGGACTGAAGGGAGGGAGGTGGCCCAGGTGTTGGCACATCAGAAATATCAGTGGGCCTTGCTATACATTGTGCATGCACTTCTGCTGGGCAGGCATTTATGCAGAGATCAGACTGAATCCTGTTTAATGCAGTGGGTGTATTGGCTTGGCAAACACAACTAGGTGGAACAGTTCTGCTGCACATACCCCAGGTGTCAGCTGGCCTCAGATGTTATTCCCCCTTAGGGTCCCATTGATGACCCTAATGATCATCCAAAAACCCTATGACAGGGTGGCCTTAGATACTGTTGGGCCGTTCCTGAAGAGTGCTGTGGGCTGTCAGTTTGTATTACTGGATACTATGCCACCAGATACCGCAATGCCACTCCTATGAGGTCAGTTATGACTCCCAGAGTATCAGAGGAGCTAATCAAGTGGATATCCCATATGGGAATTCCTCAGGAAATTCTGCAGATCAAGTGACTAATTTCATGGTCAGTGTGGTGAAGGGCATTTGCGAAACCCTAAAAATGAGCAACTGCAGACCTCAGTATATGATCCCCAAACAGATGGGCTAGTGGAATGGTTTAATCACACTTTAAAAAATATAATTAAAACCTGTACCCAGGGTGGCCCAAAGAAGTGGGACTTGTGTATACCTCCCTTGTTATTTGCAATCCAAGAGGTCCCACAGGCCTCGATGGGCTGCTCCCCATTCAAACTTGTGTATGGCCAATGCCCTAGGAGACTACTTAACCTGTGAGTCTGTGAAGGATGGTGGGAGATAGAACCAGCAAGCACACAAGGGCCAAGCCAGGTCTTGGAATTAAAAGAGTGCTTAGAATGAGTACAGCAGATATCTCAGGATAACTTAGAAAGGAACCAAGGGCTACAGAAAGAATATTATAATAGAAGGGCAAAAGAGAGAGCGTTTCAGGTGGGAGACTGAGTTCTGGTGCTCTTACCCAGTAATAGAGTAAGATTCTTTCTAAGTGGCAGGGACCTTTCAGGGTAGTCCAGAGGGTGGGCTCCATGGATTACAAAACTGAGTAGCTCGGGCACTGGAAAAAGGTATAGCTCTAACATATCAATTTATTAAAGAAATGGTAGGGATTGGAAGGGTGCTTTATGAGCCCCATCCCTGATGAGCTCGGCCAGTGTAAGACCTGATCCCACGGGAAGAGGGTAAAACCCCTGTAATCAATGAACACCTTCCCAAGATACAAAGGGGCAAGCTAAAACAGTTGATAAGGGGTTTTGAGGATGTGTTCACCGAAGAGTCTGGGAAGATGGGGAGTACAGCATTGTATAATAACACCTCGGTTGTACAGTAAGAGAACACTGGAGGTGGCTCCCCAGGCATTTGTATGGACTGGTTCAGGACAAAATAGATCAAATGTTTGAATGAGGAATTATAAAGGAATCCCACAGCCCATGGCAGAATCCCCTGGAGGTTGTCCACTGACTTTTAGAAAGTTAATGCAGTATCTACCTTAGACGCGATTCCTATGCCACATGTTGAGATGTTAGAGTGAATTGGGCAAGCTCAATTCATAACCGTGCTAGACCTCTCAAAAGGGTATTTGGCAGATCCTGGTAGTGGAAGAGACTATTAAATGGAGTATAGAGTTCTTCCGATACTACCCGTTTGGCAGAAAGTTCATCCTGATCACAGATCATGCCCCCCCTAAAGTGGCTAGAATCCACAAAAATGGACAACACTAGATTAATGCACTGGGCCCTAGCACTTCAACCTTTTTTTTCACTGTAGAACATCATCCCGGAAAACTGAATGCAATAGCCAACTTCCTATCACAGAGCTATGAGGACAAAGAGCTATTGCTGTAAGAAATTAATATAGCAAAAGGCGTAAGAATTCAACACAGGGTGAAAAGGGGATGGGAGAAAGAAGTGCCCCCAGGTTTATTGGGGGGGGTAAGGTGTGTAACAGGGCACCTGTCCTGAGTCCTGTTACAGTCCATGCTTGTCAGCTGGACCAAGGCCCATATAAGGACTCAACTAAGAACCCAAGCGTTGCAGAGTGGAGGCCAGACATGCGGCTGGCCACCCTGAAGCTGGCCGAGACTGAAGCAGTAAGCCCCGTCATCATGCTGCCATGTGCAGCCAGAGTGGGCTCCCATTGACTGTCTGTAGTCCCACTGGAAACTCAAAGAAGCTACTGGCATACAGGCAAGTACCCCAAAGAGGGGAATACACGAGACTGGCAGGGATCATGCAGACCATGTGTGAGACAGCTGAAATTATGTCTGTGTGATAAAGGTGCTTGCTGAAGGCTCTATGAAGATTTGACCAAGTGTTTTTCTGTATTTGTTTAAATATTAAGTTATATGATGTTGCTAAAAGCCTAATTAAAGTTTAAGATGTAGTAAGGCCTTGTATAAAGTAAGGCCTAGTAAATTTAGCAAAGCCTTGAAGTAGTAAGGCCCTGTGGCGTAGTTAAATGTAACCTTATCAAAGGAATGCAAGGCTTGTACTGCTATTGGTCAGTCTAAGGACAGTTGAAGTAAAAAGAATCTGAGTGGCTGTATGTTATCAGTACCGTTCAGAAGCTATTAATTAGCTAAAACATCCAGAAATCATTCGGAAGGAAGATACAGCTCTGTGAAAAAGATTAGTTAGCTGTTGACCTGGATCAGTGGGCCCATGGATCTCGAGGAGCCCAAGGACTGAACACCAGGGTCTTTCCCGGTACCCCTCGGACAGTGTTGATCGAGGCTGCCTAACTTTGCTGAGCTTTGTGGAAAGAGAAACTTGTTGTACATCAGACATCAGAGGGGACTGCCAATACGTTGCTAACACAAATTATTTTTGTCTGTCATTATTTGTCTTGTTACTACGCATAGTTGTGTTTTTGTTAAGTCAATAAACCTTTCTTACCTTTCTACCCCCGACCATACTCTCAATCTCGAACCCTCCGCAGGCGGCTGGGGTACATGTGGAGACATGGAACCAGAGGCAGAGCTGGAATCAGTACCAGAGCTGAAACCACAGCTGGAGACAAGGGTGCAGCTCAACTAGCAGGCCAAGCACGGCCTAGGTAAGAGCTGTCTCTTGAATCCCATGAGCGAACCCCTGTGGCCAGTTTGGAGCAGGAGGGAGCAACCAACACTGGTGCATGACTGCGGAATGTGGACAATGGGAAAAGACTCAGCGGAAAGCCCGATGAGTGCTCCAGCAACCAGCAGGTGATAAGGTCGCTGATGGTGGGGGACTGTGAATTGACTGTAGGGGTGATAGAGATATGAGCTATGCTGTACTGTAGGGCACAGACAGCCCATGTAGATGAGTTGGTGAGCACTTGTATGAGTACCATAGGTTGCACCAGTTGAGTTAAACAGGCTGGTGCCCAACAGTGGATGATTTTAAAGGTCCCTAGAGAAGCATGCTCATTCCAGACAACAAATCAAAAGGAAAAAGGGGTCCCAACCAGAACATGAGGAGAGATGAAGGTACCAGATAATAGGCTCCCTTCTGGGGACAGAGAAGATGAGCCTGGAGTGGGGAGCATGGGTGGAACTGTTGAGAACATAACCAAGACTCATCTGGGAGTGGAAAGGTGCAAGGGAGAAAGAGCCCTGTGAAGAAAAGTGTTGCCCTCGCGTCGTACCATTGATTATGAATAACACCTCTCTTCCCTTTTCTCTTTTCTAACTTTTGAACATCAAGGTGTGGCAGGTAAGTAGCAGGGAAGACTCTGATGCAGGGGAAGCGAGCTAAGACATGCTCACCTACAGAGACACTAACAAGCTGCAGTCACTTACCAGCCTTCAAGGCAAACATAAGCTTATGAAAATTCTGGCCAGAATTCTGGCCAGAGTTTTCAGAGTCAGTTTTCTGAAGTTAGACAATGTACACATGTAGGCTTGTAGATATATGTGACCAGACTTTTGTACACTAACATCCCACACCATGAAGGCACAACTGCCTGCCTAAAATACCTTCAAGAACATGGAGTAGATTCTGATTTGCTACGTGTTGCACAAATCATCCACTTGATCCTCGCACACAACAGCTTCACTTTCAACAATCGCCACTCCTCCAAATCATGAGCATAGCTATGGGCACAATTTTTAACACACATTGATATGAATAAAAGATATCACCCTAAGAAATCCTTGCATCTCACATAATTTCTGGACCATCACAACTACAACCTTACACGTACACTACCAGATTTTCAGAAATTCTGAGCTCTGGAAACTAACTGAAGTCATTAGGGACTACTAGGTATTTAATATCTTTGGGAAATAAATAATAGGGTCACTTTTATTTTGGATCATAGGGTGAGGGACACACATTTGAATATCATTATCAATCTTCTCCCTTCTGAAGTCCCTGTGGTACTGCCTAGTTTAGATAAACCTCTGAACTTAAGATGCAAGAGCTCAGCTTCCTTCCTAGGAGTGACACTGGTCTAGTTTCTCAGCATCACTCTCAGTTTCCTTAGGGGCCTCTACATGAGATGCTTTACTGTACACTTGAACTAATTACAGTTCCACCCATGCTCCCCACTCCAGGCTCATCTTCTCTGTCCCCAGAAGCAATTTACTTGCAAATGCAAGTAGCAAATTTACTCAAGATTACCTAGTGCACAGTAGCTCATGTGCAGACACCTGACTGGGGGCAAATGTGCTCCTGATCAGCAGCGCAGCAGGAGATTGCTCCCTGTCCCCAGAAGCTGCCTGCTGCTGGGACGGGCTCTGCCACCGGAACCTGGGCAGGGAAAAATGTCCCTCTGCCCCAGCAGCAGGGAGATCCCAGCCCCCACTCTGAGATCATAGGACTGGAGCTAGATCCTTCTCTCCCAGCACCAGCTCTGTGGTCGCACGGCCAGTTTTGGGAGATCCTTATCTCTCAGCCTGAGCCCCACGGTTGTGGGACCTGGGCTGGGACATCCTCATCTCCCAGAACTGGCCCCATGACTGCAGAGCTGGTGCTTGGAAATAACGCTTTCCCAGCCCTGGCCCTGCAACTACAGAGTGGGGGTTAGGAGATGAAGATCTCTCAGCCTGGGCCCTGTGATTGTGGCTGGGAGCTCCCTGCTACTAGGGCAGGGGGACATTGTCCCCACCCAGATTCTGGTGGCAGACCCTGCCCCAGAAGCAGTCCCTGCCAGGAGACTGCAGTCTCCTGGCCCATGGGCTAGCACCCAGGGTGAGCCTACAGCTCCCCCTGGCTGCTGCAGGGGCCCGTTGAAGGGCTGCAGGGAGCACAGGAGCAGGCTGCTGCTAGGATCAGCAAATCTGCTCCTGCGTCCTCCTACGTGTAGACACATTCCCAAAAGTCATATACCCCAGCCCCTAAACCATTTTTGCTGCCATCCGCTGGACTCTCTCCAATTTGTCAACATTCTTTCTCTAGTAGGGGCCCATAACTAGACACATGACTTCAGATGTGGCCTCACCAGTGCTGAACAAAGGGGAATAATCACTTCCCTTGATCTGCTGGCAACACTCCTACTAATGCAGCCCAGTATACTGTTAGCCTTCTTAGCAACAAGGGTACATTGTTGACTCGTATTCATCTTATTGTCCTCTGTAACCCCCAGGTCCTTTTCTGCATAGTTACTGCTTTGCTAAGTCGCCCCCAGCCTGTAGCGGTGCATGGGATTTTTCTGTCCTAAGTGCAGAACTTTGCACTTGTCCTTGTTGAACTTCATGACATTTCTTTTGACTCATCCCTCCAATTTGTCCAGGTCACTCTGAATCCTAGCCCTACCCTTAGGCATATCTACTACAACCCAAAGCTTTGCATCACCCATGAACTTGCTGAGGGTGCACTCTATCCCATATTCCAGATCATTAGTGAAGATTTGGAACAAAACCAGGCTCAGGACCAACCCATGGGGCACTCCACTTGATACTGGCTGCCAACTAGACATTGATCCATTGACTACTACCCTCTGAACCCAATGATCTAGCCCAATGATCTAGTTTTCTATCTACCTAACAAAACATTCATCCAACCAACCCATACTTCCTTAGCTTACTTCCAAAAATGTTGTGAAAGACCACATCAAAAGCTTTCCTGAAGTCAAGGTATATCACATCCACTAGTCTCCCTGCATCCACAGAGCCAGTCATCTCATTATAGAAGGCAATCAGGTCGGTCGGGCATGACTTGCCCTTGGTGAATTCATGCCGACTGTTCCTAATCACCTTCTCCTGCAAGTGCTTAGAAAGGGATTCCATGAGGTTCTGTTCCATGATTTTTCCAGAGACTGAGGTGAAGCTGAATGTTTTGTAGCTCCCTGAATCCTCCTCCTTTCTTTTCTTAGAGATGGGCACTATATTTGCCCTTTGCCCAAAGATGATGGTTAGCAGCTCTACAGTCACATCAGCCAACTCCCTCAGCACCCAGCCCCATGGACTTGTATATGTCCAGCTTTTCTAAACAGTCTCTAACTTGTACTTTTGCCACTGTTGGCTGCTCACCTCCTCCTCAAACTGTGCTGCCAGGTGCAGTAGTCTGGGAGCTGACCTTGCCTGTGAAAACTGAGCACGGCAGCCCTTTCTTCATCCTCTGTCACTAGGTTGCCTCCCCCATTTAGTAAAAGGGCCCATACTTTTCTTGATCTTCCTCTTTTAGCTGACATACTTGTAGAAACCTTTCTTGTTACCCTCCATGTCTCTTGCTATGTGCAACTCCAGTTGTGCTTTGGCCGTCTTAATTTCATCCTCGCAAGCCCGAGCTATACTCCTCGCTAGTTGTTTGTGCAAGTTTCCACTTCTTATAGGCCTCCTTTTTGTGTTTCAGCTTAGTGAAGAGTTCTCTGCTAAGCCCAGCTGGTCTTCTGCCATACTTGCTTGTCTTCCTGCACATTGGAATGATTTGTTCCTGAACCTTAAGTAAGGTTCCTTTAAAGTACATGTTTCTTTAAAGATTTCATTAAAAGTAAAAAGTTTTGGTGTACACTAAAGATTTTGTGGATATAGCTATCCCATCTCTCTGGTGATCCTGGGACCAGCACCACCATGGGACTACTCACTCTTGCTCTGCATGTGCCTTAAGTTAACAAAAACACTGGCATGTGCCTGTGACAAGGAGCCCCAACGCTGTTACCCCCAGAGTGAGGGGAAGCAGGAGAGTAAGGCAGGGTTGGGTCTCTGTGTATCATTTCACTGTCAAGGTGTGGCAGATGAGACAGCAGGGTGATACCCAGAGAGACAAAGTGGGCAAGCAGGATAAGTAGGACCACCAGGGGGAACCAGAGCCAGCCTGGGAGGTATGGTTCTGTCAGTGCCCAGGGACGCTCCTAAGAACTGTCTTGGGTATGCTCCCAAGAGCAGTGCTGGGTATGCCTGGCACCATCAGCACATTTGTTCAGCCTGCCATGGGGGTGGAGTGGAAGCAAATGAGTGGAGTTTGTTGGTGGCAGTCTTGGATCTTCTGTGGAGGAGATACAGACCAACCTCCCCTCCCCTCCCCTCTAGGCCTTTTAAGTAACAGTTCTGATAAAAAGAAAGAGGGATCCCCTTAGGAACAAAAGACTTTCATAGACCTACCTGGCAAGATCCACACAGAATCAGTGTCACAGCTGAGGTACCCCAAGAATGTACAGGCAACCCTTGCTTAACGTGGTTTTGCTTACTGCGGTTTCGTTATAACGCTCATTTAAAATACCTACCTAGCTTCACTCAGCGCTGAGTGCGTTTCGCTAATGCTCAGCGCAGGCATGGGAAGCAGCAATGGCAGCAAAAGAAGTGGTGAGTGGCAGCTGGTGGGAGCCCAGGGAGGGGTGGCAGGAGCCTGGGGTCTGCTCCTGCATGTGGAGCAGGTAGGGAGGAACGGTAGCAGCAAGAAAAGGAGGGTGGGGGCCATGAGCTTGGAGCCCAGGCCGGCGGGACCCAGGAACGCAGGGTCCACTCTGGCACGTGCTGCTGGAGGGCCAGAGGGTGGGGAGGAGCAGCAGTAGCAGGAAGAAGGGCAGGATGGGGGGCAAGAGTGCAGGGCCTGGGCCAGTGGGGCAGCAGAAGCCAATGCAAGCCAAGCCCACAGCGTTTCCCCGCCCCTGAGCCTACAGCGATCTGGAAGTAGTGGCTCGTCCCTGTGCTGGGTGTCCTGGAAGGAGCCCCCGCTGGGCAAAGCGCGGTGTGAGCAGGTGGGTGATGCCACTGCTTACTCTGTGCCAGAGTCCGGACTCAGGCCTCATGTGTGGGGCAGCTGGGGCCATGCACAGGTGCACTGGTGGCCGGCGGGTGCACGCCGGCAGGGGCCATTGTGGTAGGGGAACAATGAGGCTGGGAGGAGCTGATGCCTTCCCTGGCAGAGCCCGCATGGTGTCTTGCCGGGAGCAGCCTGGCCAGGGCCTGCAGGGCCAGGGTGGGGCTGCAGGAGCGCGGGGTCTGGGTTGGTGGGTGGTGCGGAACCAATTATCTTTATTTACATTCAATCCTATGGGGAAATGGGTTCCGCTTAATGCCGTTTCACTTAGCACTTGTTCTTTCCAGAGCCAATTAGGAGCACTAAGTGGGGGTTGCCTGTAGGTCTGGCCCATCCAGGGCATGGTGGAGGTGTAGCACCAATGGGTTACTTATCTCCAGGGATCCTGGCTTATTTATTTTTTTTATCAGAGAAAATCACAAATTCTCTAATAAAACCCTCAAATCCATTATTAATATTCAAGGCCCCCCAAATTCCCCCCCCCCCCCAGGTCTCTCACTCCCTCTCCCCCGCACAGCCCCCACAACCTTGCTGGTGCCCCTCACCCCCCACTCACAGCTCCTGCTCCCCCAGCCCTCCCAGAGGGGACCCCAGCTGCCAGGGCTATGGACCTGGGTCCACAGCCCCCACCCCTGCTCTCCACTGCTGCCTGCTACAGGCTTGGGCTAGGGGGAAGCTCCCTGCCACCGTGCGCACTCCCAGGGGACGGGGGGGACCCGGGCCCCCCAGATGTGTACGCAGGGCAGGCACAGGCTGTAGGCTCAGGCTCCTGCCCTGCTTTCCTCCCCCAGAGCCTCCGCAGCCCAGTGGGCATTCCCTGGTGTGCTGGGTAAGAGTGGAGCCGCATGGAGAAGCTGTTCACCACAGTGAGCTCTGCACTGCCCTGGTGACATGTCTCCTGCATGTGGGGCTGCAGTGAGAGCAGCAGCACGAGGATGCCCCGCTCAAAGCAGTGGCATGTGCAGGAGGCACGTCACCAGGGCAGCGTGGAGCTTGCAGTGGCGAGGAGCTCCCCGCGCAGCCCTGCTGTTCCCTGCCACACCAGGTCATGCCCGCTGGGCTGCTGAAGCCCTGGAGGAAAGAAGCAGGGTGAGAGCCTGAATCCACAGCTTGTGTCTCCCTTGCATACAGATCTGAGGGGCATGGTTCCCTTTGCCTCTTGGAAGTGCATGCAACAGTGGGGAACCAGCCCTCCCTCTCCCCCCGATGAGCCACCCGTGGCCCCATCCTGCTACCTGCTGGGGCCCTGCAGCTGTGCATTACAATTTTTAAGTCAAACCCATTTTGGAGGCCTGATTGGAGAACTCTGAAACACACAGGTTGGCAATACTGTACCAATCACTCAGTTTTATTGTCCGACTCAGAGCAGCCAATGAATTTACAGGATGACAACTTCAGAGCTAGTCCACTACAACCAGGACCACAAGAACCCTCAAAGTCCTGTGCCTGCCCACCCTCAGCACTGAATTTCAATTCTAGCAGGCTGGTTTGCCATCACTTTTCCCTTATTCCCCTCTTACCTGGTGGGGTTTGAAAGACCCACCCAACCAAAGTAAATTGATACAGGGCTGAATTCACTATTGCTCTCAATTAGTGATGTCCAATTCATTCAACTCCACAGGATGGATGAGGAGCACTGGTCTGGTCCAAGGGCCAGATCCAGAGCGTGGGGCCAAACCACAGGCTGGATCTGGAGCATGGAGCTGTGTCATCTAGCCTGTGAGGTTGAAATTTGCTGGTGGCATCATTAATTACTGTGGTTCATGGAGCCATGACCACTGCCACTCCTCCCACCACCAATTTCCAGATGACACAGCTCTGCACTCTGAATCTGGTCCGTACTTCAGAGCTGTTCTGCTCTAGGAGCTACAACAATTAACGCTGCCACCACTTGCCATGTCGCCAAATTTCCAGAACTCTGGAGAGCCCCATGGGCCATATCTTGGTCACCCCTGCTCTCCAAATTATGCAGTAACCCATGTCAGTTAAATGCTATCAGAGGAATCTGACAGTGCTCTAAGCAGCAGTAAATGGCCATGAAAGCTATTGGGCAATGGAGGCCTGGGCCTGAGCTAGCTATGTACAAGATAAACAAGGTGAATCAGAGAACTGTGTTGTCTCACCTCTCAAAGCAGACATGTTCTTTGACCCTGATCTTGCAAATAGTTATGCATTGCATAATCTTACATATATGAGTTGCTGACTGACTTCAGGCTAACTCAGCTAACTACCTCTTTTTGCCCTACCAAAGTCACCATGACTTTGCAGTGAGATAACCACTGCACTGGGTTCCCTCATGATAAAAAACACAACTCTCACAAAGCAAGAACAAAGCTCTTATGGAGACAAACTATTGCATGGTAGTTATACAAAGTACACACCATCCCCTACCCACACATGCCCTGCTATAAAGCTCTGGTGCCTTGCCTCTAACAAGGATTTAACAGCTGGAGAGCCAACAGGTATTAATTATCCCACAGGAAAAACACACCTTTATGCAGCAGTGCTGACAATAATTTAAAGAATGGACCCTCAGAGTTGTATCTCTACAAATGTGCATTAAGCTACTGTAGTGGGCAGATGCACAATTTTCACTTTGGTGCCATTAGATATTGAATGGTAGCTGGAGTTGTCACCATGCATTAGAAAAAGAAACCAGAACAACACAGGAGTTGTAATGAGGCATTTCCTCCAACATTAGTGTAATGCTGATTTATAGAATTGTACTTATTCTGTAAATTGTCAAGCATATGGATAAACACTAGCTTAACTATGGGTGGGCAAGCAGGACACCAGCCCTGTGCACCAACTTACAGGGAGTTTGAGACATGGTAACTGCCACTGTCCTAGACACTGCTGCTGCTCAGTGTGTAACCTGCTTGTTACAACTCCTTGGGCAAGTACAACACAAAATAAATGATCAAAGTACATCTTGTGATGCAGCATCCAGCTCTCTCCCACACGCACCCTTTTTAACATTTTTTATCATATGTGACACTCTGGTAGATAAAGCTGTCATGCATGGCACGGAAGGAAGGAAATCTTGCCACAAGAGGTTTTAACTACAGCACTCGACTATTAAACCTTCAAAACAGGAGAGCAAGATCAACAGGACATTTATTTTAAAAGTGATCTGCAATAATTTGCAAAATAGAGACTTACATTCTTGTTCCCTTCTCCCCCAAATTGTATGGAGGCATTCTGGGATGTTTTTGTTTGTTCATTTAGTGTTATTTTATTTTTTTAACTGTTTGCTTCTTCTTGGAGGTACAAGGAATATCAACTTCAGTCTGTCTCTAGCTTTACTGCAGGATCTTCAAGAAATCTTCAAGCAATTTATGTTGAGTGCTAACATCCTAACTCTGGGCACTGAACCTTTAATAAAGGCTTCCTCTCCACAATGTTTATCACTGCCAAACAGAAGCTGCTCATGTGAAAAGCATATACTGAAGGCAAAGGTTTCAGGTCTTTGCACATGAAAAAAAAAGGGCAGAAGCTCCATTTCTTTCCATTTGCAAGTCATCTGAGTCTTCCCTTCATCCTCAAAGAGTGTCTTTACACATGCCCTGGGGTTGGGGGGGTGGGAATGTTTTAATTACAGTGGCTCTCTGGAGCCGCTCTAATTAAAAAGCCTGCAGCATCTCAGATATTTCGCCTCCAGCTTGTTCCACAAGCTTTAGTTAAAGTGCTCCCCCCACTATTTTGAAATGCAGGGACCCTGAATACACGTGACTCAGAGGCTGCTGGAGTATTCTAATTAGAAAGCTTCAGCAGACTCCATTAATCAAGTCTAATTAGAACGTGTTGGAACAGGCATTGGGCACATGTATAAGTGCTCAAGGCTACATTTCTACACAGCCATCCAGGAAATCCTGTTCCCTGCATACAGCTAGCTGGCCAGAGGCTCACCTGAGAGTGCACTGTAACATTAGGAACCATAAGAGATGCATCCATTAGTCCCAGAAATGCACTGTTAAAGGGATTTAGGCACCTGGGACCCATTGAATCAGACACTGATTACAATTAGAGTTAGCTGCCTAACCCCCGCTTTAAAAACCTAGCTTCAAATTACCTAGTGGGGATTAACGCAGCTCCACTGTGGACACAGCTGCAAGGGGTATACAACTGCAGGGGTGCAGCTGCGGCCAGTTGGGCATAATGGCATGGATACTCATCTGTTGCGTGGGGCTTAGGTGTGTGGGTGCTCACACAGACATGGCTAACCATACTGCTGGACCCCGTGTAAACATGCCCTAAACAGTGCGAGGTCTGCACAACAGTGGCTTGACAGATTGTTTCAGACATGATGAGAGCATGGGGGATGATATAGCCACACATTTCAGACCTGGGAGAGTCAATGACTGCCTGAACAGCATACAGGAGTGGTTTGAAATCCTCTAAATACTAGGGCTGCACCGATAAAGATTTTTTAGCCGATACTGATGGCCGATTACTAACCAGCCATATTGGCTGATACCGAACTGATAGCCAACATGCAGCTTGGCAGCTAGGAGAGCAGTGCATGGCCAGTACGTCTGTGGGGGTGGAAGGGGTGGGGGGAGGGGCAGATTGAGGATCCCATAGTGAAAGATGGAGTGGAGCTACGGGAAGGGTAGGTGCTGCCCAGCTGGGGCAGGGCACGGGACGGAGCTGTGGGCGGCTTGTGCGGGGAGCGCAAGGCAACAAGAGGCTCTCCCCCAGGGGAAGCACCCCCCAGGGAAGTATGGGGGGCATGTGCCCCCCAAATGTGTGCAGGGCGAGGGCGGGCTACCCACTGCGGTCCTAGGACCAGGGGCTGTGGCAGCCTCTTCCCAGCAGGGGGGCTGGGGCAGGGCTGCTCTGGGTGGTACCAGGAGGGAAGCTATAGTGAATTTTGGGGTGGCTGTAGCCTACCCTGTAGCCCGGCTCCCAGCACTGCCACTGCTGCTCACCCTGCCCTGACCCCACCTGCCCCAAGTGCAGCCCCGAATAGGAAGAGGTTGGCGCAGTCCCTGGCCCTGAGCCCTCAGCAGGCAACCCGCCATCATCCCACGCATAAGTCCAGGAGGGCACATGCCCCCCATGCCTCCCCCACAGATGCAGGCAGCTGGACGCTGCTCTCTAAGCTGCCAAGCTGCATTCCTGGCTGCATGCATGCGGCAGCTGCACACATGCACATGACATTTATCGATGACATTAAATCGGCTACACCGGCCAAAAAAGCCCGACTGCTGATAACGTCAATTCTCCTTTTATCGGTGCTGATCCAAATATGGATACACCTATCGGTGCAGCTCTACCAAATACCAGCCTGCATGATGGGAGAGCCCTTGGTACAGTGCCAGTGCCTGAGTCTTTACAAGAAGTAAAAGGCAACCCTACCTCAGCCCCATGTAACAGCCAGCAGGAGAGAGCTGTCACAAGGGAAAGTTTCACAGGAAAAATACACCCCATGATCCAGAGATGAAATCCCCAGCTAAGATAATGTTTGACCTGTGGGTTGTGACAGAAGGCAAACTCCTGATGTCATCCCTCTATCCTGGCCTAGGGACTTGCTTGCTGAGTTTACCTTGTGGCAAAATCCAAAGTGCATTGTCATAGTGCTGGGCAAACACACGTAATGGGGTGATACTTTACATGTAAGCTGGTCAAAGAGAATGAATGACTGGCCCTGGTGAAGTAGTAGCAATCCAAAACCTAGGAAGCTTACCAAGTGAGCATAACAAGCATACTCAAGGAATATAATAGGAGATGCAATGACAGGAGATGTAGCTGCCTGCAAGGAGCTTTCTGCCACACTGCTGGCTCATTTTCTAAGAACATACAATGTTTCTCCTTCATCACAGTTCAGCCCCATGGCATTTAATGGGAGAAATCCCAACTCCAGCTCCCCTGCTTCAACTCCGTTGCAGTGCTGCCTTTCCTCTGGGCCGCTTTGAACCCTACAAGGATAATCCTCTGACAGAAAAGCCATGTCAGGATGGATCTGCTTCTTAATTCTGCTCCACCATAATAACAATAAAAAGAAAATGGTACAATTGAAAATAAGATTAGCTGCTTAGAGATAGACGAAACAGATAAATATGCTGGCTTCAGAGACCACCATCTGAAACTGAAAAGGGCTTTAACTGTTTTTAATTCCTGTCAGTAGCTTGGCAACAAGAAAGTACCTAATTTTTCCCCTATCACTCCTGTTAGAAATCTTTGCAAATAAAGTATAGGCTGCTTTTTTATATAAATCAGTTTGAAGTAAGTGCAAATAGCCACTCCCATTAAAAGCAGTACTGCTCCTGGAGAAGGGTAATTCCAAAAGCATTAAACTATAATCTTAAACTCAGCTGTAAGAGCCTGTCAATAAAAATCTTTGTTGGAATGTTTTGTTGCCAAGATAAGAAAGGTGTTATCTGCTGGCTAACCTCCAACTGCTTTTCTCCAGGGACTGGAGTGGGTGAAGGAAGAACTGTTTGTTGGAGAACATGCAACTGGAAGGGGACCAAGTTATGCACAGGATGTCAAAACCACCACGTAATAATACAGATGGCACTTAAGGTGAAAAGCCACATGTTGGTGTGTCTCCGGGTTTCCATTACAGAGATCTGTGGCTAGAGCCCTGATGATGAATTAGCTGTCTTGGTTGGAAGGGTAATGGTAACAGGAATAGAAAACAAGCTGGGATTTGAGCAGCCTGGTTATGGAAGGAAGTGTTTCTGAGCTACGAACAGAGCAGGAAGCATTCATAAGCAGAGGAACTTGGTTTTAAGGGAAAGCTACAGTAGGGCCTTGGGGTCCTGACTGCATGAACTATAAGCATTCCCATAGATTTATTCATGCAACAACTTCCCTTGGTGTGGGGGAAGCATTCAAGGGAAGAGCAATGGGTCAAAGACGACCTAGTAAAAATCCTTCAAAATAACATCAAGTTGTAGTGGAAACAAAAAGTGGGAAGGATCCAGCTCAGTACCAAAAATCCCAAAGAAAAATACCACAAACAATGAAACAAGGAAATCATACTGCTTTAGATGTGTGTGGGAGTCAGTCACATGAGAACTGGGGAGGACCCAGGGGGGTGCAGTGGTGAGGTCATACTCCCCTTCCACTGCCACTACTGTTTCCAACTGAGCCTGGAGCCCACACAGCCTCTCCCTGCAGCTGGAGCCCCTGGGTCAACAGAGAACACCAGGGAGCTGGGCAAGGAGCAGGCAAAAGCAGAGGACCCACCCCCTCCCACCACTGTCCAATATTGACCTGGGTATAAGGGGAACCCAAGAACCACTCCAGCAGTGGGAAGAGCCAGGTTCAGTAGAGGGCAGTGGTAGTAGTAGGCAGGTTTCCTCTTCATGCACCTGCTTCAGCCAGAACAGATGCAGCAGTAGTCAGGTTTTGCCTCCTAGTAACTGCTCCCAGGCAACAGGAGACACCAAGGGGGAGGGAACACATGGAGCAGGTGCAAGAAGGAAGAACCTGCCCACTGCTGCCACTAGGTGACCCAACAGTTTGTGCAGTCACTCCCCATGGCCACCCCTCTCCCTATAAGGTACAGTGGCAGCAGGAGGCGAGTCCCCCACTTCCTGTACTTGCATTTGTCCTGTCCTGCCTTGCAGTCTCTCTCACTGGCTGCCGGCTCCAACCACACTTCACCCCCATCCCCCACCATGCGCTGCACTCCCCTTTTACTAAATTCTAGAACTGCCTATGCTAGACAACAGCACTGTCAGTGGATCTGTAACCACACCACTATTCGTGACAAATCACTACTGAGTCCCCCCCATCAAACAAAAAAACTTGAGGGATGTATGCAGTTGTCACCCCATCAGGCAGGGCACCACCAACAGTTGTCCAACTGGGCAATGACAGGCAAATCCCTGGTTTCATAGTAGTAGTTAGGGGTCAAAAGGGACATGAATAGATCATCTAGTCTAACCCCCTGCCACTGGTTGGAGCACATGCTTGGATCACATGACCCCAGACAGGTGTTCATCCAACCTCTTTTTTAATTTACCCAAGGTAGGAGCGAGGACCACTTCCCTAGGAAGTTGGTTCCAGATCCTAGCTACCCTGACAGTGAAATAGTGCCTCCTAATCTCTAACCTGAACCTAGTCTCTAGCAGCTCCTGGCCATTGTTCCTCATCACCCTAGGTGCTGCTGGAGGGAGTAGGGCTCTTCCTATTTGCTGCTGATCTCCCCTAATGAGTTTGTAGGCAGCCACCAACTCCCCCCTCAGCCTCCGCTTGCTGAGGTTAAACAGGTTCAGGTCCCTCAGCCTCTCCTTATAGGGCCTGTCCTGTTGCCCTCCAGCCAAGCAGATGGCCCTCCTCTGAACCCTCTCAAAACAGGCCACATCCTTCTTAAAGTGCGGTGCCCAGAACTGGACGCAGTACTCCAATTGAGGCCCGACCAAAGTTACATAAAGGAGGAGTATCACCTCTCAGGACCAGCCTGAGATGCATCTTTGGATGCATGAGAAGGTGTGGTTGGCTTTGCTGACTGCGGTCTGGTATTGGCAGCTCATGTTCATCTTGGAGTCAATAACGACTCCAAGATCCCTTTCCACCTCTGCGCTCACGAGGGGGGAGGCTCCCCAGCCTGTATGTATGCTGTGGATTCCTCCTCCCTAGGTGCAGCACCCTGCATTTATCTACACTGAACCCCATTCTATTACCATCCACCCACCTCTGTAGTCTGTCTAAGTCTAATTGCAGCCTCTCTCTCCCTTCGAGTGTGCCTACCTCTCCCCACATCTTGGTGTCATAGGCGAACTTGGACAACGTGTTTTCCACGCCCTTGTGCAAGTCGCTAATGAAGATGTTGAACAGTGTAGGCCCCAGGACCGAGCCCTGGGGGACCCCACTGTTCACATCCCGCCAAGTCGAGTACGACCTGTCCACCACCACTCTCTGGGTGCACCCCATCAGACAATTTTTGACCCATCCAACTGTGTAGGCATCAATGCCACAGTCACTCAGTTTATTAATGAGAATGGGGTAGAAAGATGTAGTTAGCCATGTCAGTCTGAAGTCAAGTAGAAGACTGGGTAGATTCACTCCTTGTAGAATGGCCAAAATGTCTATTTATATGTGTATCTATAGTACAAGCTTCCATGGGTTGAAGCTCACTTCATTAGAGCCTTGGTAGCCAAAGACAACGGTCCTACTTCTTGGACCTTCCCCCAGTCTATTTCTCTAGTTTATTTTTGGTCCCTGCCAAGCTTCCCACAGAGCTGAGAGCTGGAGATCTTAGCTCCCACCCAACTGAGCTGTGCCCTCCCTTTTCCTTCCTGCCAAACCTGACACCTATGGCAGGTGTAACGGGATGAGATTGACTGAGCCCACAATCATTCATTAATCCTTGCCTTACAGGTATGGCCTTTGTAGATGCTGTATAGCAAGCCTGTGTTCTCCCCGGGTCCCACCATATCCCCAGATTCCCCCCCACACTGCAGATTATTTCAGCCAGAGGCAGATGCAATCTTTATAAGAGACCAGATAACTGTGTCAGGGAACATGTCTATGGACCATGTTACTTATGTTAACTATGTTATGCTGAAGTCAAGTAAAAAGCAGGGTAGATTTGTACCTGAAAGACTAATGAAAGTAGACAGACATATATAGCACAAGCTTCCATGTGCACACTTATTATCCCAGACTGCCCACGGATGCAGCTGTGGAAGATACGAGACGTATGCAGAGGTATATATGGGTGAGAAGACACTATTTTGTGCTGTGGGTCTCTTCCTAGCTCTTATGACTACATGGATAAACAAGCTGCAGGACTTTGTTCCCTTTTTGTGAAAAATCTCCTATAACTGACAAGTTCAGATGACTGTCTGTTTGCTGTTTAGTGCAGGTGGCGATATAGGCAGGTAAACTTCCCTTTAAGTTAATTACAAGGGTGTGCAGGGTGAAGGGGACAATTGATTCCAAAGTGAGGCTTTCATAGACACCATGTCTGTCTATACATGCATTAATGCACCATTGTTACTGTGCCTCAAGTTTAGTATCTCTAATATGAGGTACTAACTAAATGCACAGTAATTGATGCTACTGCACAGTAGCACCAGCATAGTCTTTTCATGATGCTTAATGCACAGTAAACTAATTCTACTGCACATTAATGCATTAGCATGACTTTCGCCATGACGTGCTAATGTGCAGTACAATTAATCTACTGTGCATTAAGCATCTCATGTAGACATGCCCACCGAAACCCACATTGAGGGTTATAAGCTGTACAGAAAGGATAGAGTGGGGAAGAGAGGGGGAGGGGTGGTGCTCTATGTCAATGAGCGATATACATCAACCCTTATCAAAATGGAATCGGAGGAGGAGAAAGTAGAAGGATTGTGGGTTAGGTTACATGGGGGTCAAGGAGAAAGGGATTTGGTGGTAGGGGTCTGCTACAGACCCCCCACACCAAGGGGAAGAACTAGATTTGGGGCTCCTGAGGCAGCTCTCAGAGACCATAAAAACTAGGGAGGCGGTAATCATGGGGGACCTAAACCACCCAGACATCTGCTGGGAGATGCAGACAGCAAAGTCCCATCAGTCACGCAGGTTCCTATCCTGTGTACAGGACCTACATCTGACACAGGAGGTACATAGTCCCACTAGGGGGAATGCCTTACTGGACCTGGTATTGGCAACGGGGGATGACATGGTAGGAGACCTACAGATCGGTGGTCACCTGGGGGACAGTGATCACCAAATAATAGAATTCATCATAAGACGTCAAGTGGGTAAGGTAACTAGTAGGGTGAAAGTGCTAGACTTTAGGAAAGCTGATTTCAATGAACTCAGGAATTTAGTCAAGGACGCACTGTGGAGTAAGAGTTTTGAAGAGATGGGAGCCCAGGAAGGGTGCCTGTGCCTTAAGGAAACAATCCTTCAGGCACAGAGGGAGACGATCTGGATGCGGTGAAAAAGGGGAAAAGGGGCCAGGAGGCTTCCTTGGCTGACCAGAGAAATCCAGAGCAGTCTATGGGCTAAAAGGGGGGGCATATAAAAAGTGGAAACGGGGAAAGATTACTAAAGAGGAGTATATCTCCTCTGCTCGTGCTTGTAGGGAGGCAGTTAGACAGGCCAAAGCTACCATGGAGCTGAGGATGGCATCCCAAGTTAAGGATAACAAAAAATTGCTTTTTAGATATATAGGGAGTAAAAGGAAGGCCCAGGGTGGAATAGGACCTCTACTAAATGGGCATAAGCAATTGGTGACGGACAGGGGGGACAAGGCTGAACTCCTCAATGAGTTCTTTGCCTCGGTGTTCCTAAGCGAGGGGCAAGACAAGTCTCTCACTGGGATTGTAGAGAGGCAGCAGCAAGGCACCAGACTACCAAGTGTAGACCCTGAGATGGTGCAGAGTTACTTGGAGGAACTGGATGCCTTTAAGTCAGCAGGCCCGGATGAGCTCCATCCAAGGGTACTGAAGGCACTGGCTGACGTCATTGCACAGCCACTGGCAGGAATATTTGAACACTCGTGGCGCACAGCCAGGCTGCCATGTGAAGAAAGGAGTCTCCATGTTCCAGGCAAAACACCATTGTGAGCGCAACAATCAAGGTGAGAAATTAGGCAGGAAGTGCAGCGTTAAGCCTGAAAACTCAGCTCAGATTCTGCCCCCATGTGCTTTAACCAAAAAGGGCACAGGCCCAGTATCTTTAAAACTAAAGAGAAGTATGACTACTTCCCATTAATATACTAGCCACTTCAGTACATGCTTTTTAGCTTTGTTAAGCACAGAGGAAGTAGAAGGAGAAGGGAAAGGCACTATCTGAGTGGGATGATCTGAATCAGCAAAGCTTTAACATCTGAGTGATTTCTGCAGGACTTCATTTTGGGGTGTTTTTTTTTTCCTTTTGCCAGGCTTTATCTGGAATCCCTCCAATGGCTGGTGGGATAAAGATAATTTGAAAGACAGTAAGAGCAGGACTGGGTGACAGAGCTGAAACTGAAGCTGCTTGTACATGCTATGGGGGTTTACTTTCGTTTAATTCTCCCTAAATTGAAGAGGTGAGTTTTTAAAAACACCACTTCAATTTAGGGCAAAGTAATAAACCTCCGCAGCATATACACAAGGGTTGAGCCTAATCCTTACCTGCCTCTTGGGGGTCTAATGTCTATGAAATCTCTCTGGCAGTGGGGGGAGGGGACAAGGCGAGGTGCCAGCAATGGCACTCCCCAGGCAGCACCCAGCCACAGGCACCTGGCCTGGGTGGTCCCAGCGCCCCCCACAGCTGCGGTGGGAAGCACTAGGCCCCCATGCAGCTCAGGCCGGTAGGCAGGCTCTGGAGATGGGGTGGGGAAAAAAAAAAAAGATCAGGCTCTCTGCTTTTTTTTTTTCCTTCACTGGAGCCTGCCTATACGAGCTGCCACTGGGGTGCCTGCATGGCCCCTGAGCTGCACAGGGTCCAGTGCTTTAGTCTGTGGCTGTAAGATAGCAAACTAAAGCACCTGACATGTTTTATTTTGCTGCATTCAAAGTCATTTCATGCGCAATACGCCACCAACAGTGTAAACAGCCACACCATTAAAGCGCATTACGCCGCCAGCAGTCTAAACAGTTGCACCATTAAAGCAGTGCAAGAGGACATTTAAGCTGCTTTAAAGGCCAATTTTGTGGCGTGTACAAAGGCCCCAAGACATCAGCACATCATGGCACAAGGGTGAAGGGGGTGGGGTCTCAGGTGATCTTCTCTTCAATCCTTCCAGTTAAGGGAAAGGGCCCAAGCAGGAGCACGTGCATTCCTGCAGATCCATGTATAGTTGCGCAGGTGGTGTCACCGGCAGGGCCTTGACTTCTTTGACCATGGCATGATGTTCCACGAAGAAGGACTGCGAGCAAGAGATGGGATCCACCTGACAGAGAGAGGGAAGAGCATCTTTGCAGACAGGCTTGCCCACCTAGTGAGGAGGGCTATAAACTAGATTCACTGGGGGGATGGAGACCAAAGCCCTGAGGAAAGTGAAGAAGTGGGGGACCTAGAAGAAGAGCAAGCAGGAGGGGGCAACAGAGGAGATGCTCTCATTCTTCCTGAGAAATCAGGGCAATTGGTTAGTCACCTCAGGTGTCTGTATACAAATGCACAGAGCCTGGGAAACAAGCAGGAAGAATTGGAAGTCCTCACACAGTCAAGGAACTATGATGTGATCAGAATAACAGAGACTTGGTGGGAGCTTGCATGACAGGAGCACTGTCATGAATGGGTACAAAATGTTCAGGAAGGACAGGCAGATGAGAAGAGGAGGAAGAGTTGCACTTTATGTAAAAGTGCCATATGATTGCTCAGAGCTCCAGTATGAAACTAGAGATGGGCCTGTCACAAGTCTCTGGGTTAGGGTCAGAGGGGAGAGCAACAAGGGTGGTGTCATTATGGGGGTCTACTATAGACCACCGGACCAAGAGTAAGTGGTGGGTGAGGCTTTCTTCAAACAGCTAGCGGAAGTTTCCCTATTACAGGTCCGGGGTCTCATGATGTACTTCAAAATCACCCAGACATCTGCTGGGAGGGCAATACACCAGTAAGCAAGCAATCCAGGAAGTTTTTGGAGAGTGCTGGGGACAACCTCCTGGTGCAAATGCTGGAGTGGCCAGTTGAGGGCCATGCTCTTCTTGACCTGCTGCTCAAACAGGGATGAATTGGTGGGGAATGTAGAAATGGATGGCAATTCGGGGAGCAGCAACCACAAGATGATTGAATTCAAGATCCTGAGGAAAGGAAGGATGGAGAGTAGCAGAGTAATGACCCTGGACTTCAGAAAAGCAGACTTCAACTCACTCAGGGAACTGATGGGCAGGATCCCCTCTGGAAACCAGGAAACTAGTCTGAGGGAAAGAGGAGTTCAGGAGAGCTGGCAGTACTTGAAGGAAACCTTACTGAGAGTGCAGGAACAAACCATCCTGATGTGCAGGAAGACTAGCAAGTATGGCAGGAGACCAGCTTGGCTTAGCAGGGAACTTTTCAGTAAACTAAATTACAAAAAAAGAAGCTTATAAGTGGAAACTTGCAAAAACAACTAGGGAAGAGTGTAAGAGCATTGCTCGGGCATTCAGGGATGAAGTCAGGAATGCCAAAGCACAATTGGAGTTACAGCTAGTAAAGGATGTGAAGGGTAACAAGAAGGGTTTCTACAAGTATGTCAATAACAAGAGGAAAATCACTGAAAGTGTGGGTCCCTTACTCAAAGCGGGAGGCAACCTAGTGACAAGAGGCTGAAGTACCCAATGCCTTTTTCACCTCAGTCTTCACAGGCAAGGTCAGCTCCCAGACTACTGCAGGTGGCAACACAGTTTGGGGAGCAGGTGAGCAGCCAACAGTGGCAAAAGAACAGATTAAGGACTATTTAGAAAATCTGGACATATACAAGTCCATGGGGCTAGGTGTGATACACCCGAGAGTGCTGAGGGAGTTGGCTGATGTGACTGCAGAGCTGCTAGCCATCATCTTTGAAAACTCATGGTTATTGGGAGACATCCCGGATGATCGGAAAAGGGCAAACTTAGTACCCATATTTAAGAAAGGGAAGAAAGAGGATCCGGGGAACTACAGACTGGTGAGCCTCACCTCACTCCCTAGAAAAATCATAGAGCAAATCCTCAAAGAATCCATTTCTAAGTACTTGGTGGAGAAGGTGGCAATTAGGAACAGCCAGCACGGACTTACCAGGAGCAAGTCATGCCTGACCAACCTGATTGCCTTCTATGATGAGATGACTGGCTCTGTGGATGCAGGGAGACTGGTGGACGTGGTGTACCTTGATTTTAGCAAGGCTTTTGATACAGTCTCCCACAACATTCTTGCAGGCAAGCTAAGGCAGTATAGGCTGAATGAGTAAACCGTAAGGTGGATAGAAAACTGGCTGGAGCATCGGGCTTTGAGTAGTAATCACTGGTTTGATGTCTAGTTAGAAGCCAGCATCAAGCGTTGTGCCCCAGTGGTCATTCCTGGGGAGTTTTCTTCAATGTCTTCATCAACAATTTGGAAGATGGCATAGAGTGGACCCTCAGCAAGTTTGCAGATGGCACCAAGCTGGAGGGAGTAGTAGATATGCAGTAGGGTAGTGTCAGGATTCAGAGTGACCTAGACAAATTGGAGGATTGGGCTAAAAGGAATCTCATGAGGTTCAACGAGGACAAATCCAAAGTCCTGCACTTAGGACAGAACTGTCCCATGCACCTGGGGGCTGGGCAGAAGCTCTGCAGAAAAGGACCTGGGGGTTACAGTGGACAATAAGCTGAAAACGAGTCAACAGTGTGCCCTTGTTTTCAAGAAGGCTAACAGCATACTGGGCTGCATTGGTAGGAGTGTTGCCAGCAGGTCAAGGGAAGTGATTATTCCCCTCTATTCAGCACTGGGGAGGCCACATCTGGAGTATTGTGTCCAGTTGTGCACCCCCCACTACAGAAATGATGTGGACAAATTGAAGAAAATACAGTGGAGGGCAACGAAAATGGTTCAGGGGCTGGGGCACAATGACTTATGAGGAGAGGCTGAGGGAACTATGCTTATTTAGTCTGGAGAACAAAAGACTCAGAGGGGATCTAATAGCAGCTTTCTACTACCCGAAGAGAAGTTTGAAAGAGGATGTAGCTAGACTGTTCTCAGTGGTGGCTGATGACAGAACAAGCAGCAATGGTCTCAGGTTGCAGCAAGGGAAGTTGATGTTATATATTAGGAAGAATGTTCTCACTGAAAGGGTAGTACATGTTACTCTCTCAGCACCTGGAACAGGTTACCCAGAGAAGTTGTAGACTCTTCATCCTTGGAGGTTTTTAAGACCCAGCTAGACAAAGCCTTGGCTAGGATGATCTAGTTGGAGATGGTCCTGCTTTGAGCAGGAGGTTGGACTAGATGACCTCCTGAGATCCCTTCCAGCCCTAACTTTCTATGATTCTATGGCCTATCATATATTTCTAATAGTAAGGAAAATGAACTTGTGATTTTTGGACACTAGTTGAAAAGTATCAAACTAGCAGTCAGGGAACTAGAGCTACTTATAACTCTCCCCCTTCCCACCTCCCCCTTGCCCCTACATCCTTGGGACCAGTGCTGTAAATGTAATAAAGTGAGTGCAGAAAGACATCTAGCCTTCATGGCAGCATTACCGCCTATACCAGACCACCATCATATTAGGACTAAACTGAGAAGAGCAAATGTAGAGCTCTTAAAAGACTTTTAATAGCTAGAATGATAAGTGAGTTCTTATAAGTTCTTTAGTTCTAAGTGCAGCAAGAGTAGCAGTGAAGGTATGGCAATATTTGGTGAAGTATTTATTGATATCAGTGGTCAATTATTGCAGAACCTATCACCCATGGGCAAAATTCAGCCCACAGAGCTGTGTCATTCAGTCTGTAGGGCTCCCCAGTTGCCTAGAAATTTGGCATAGGGGAGTGGTGGGAGTGTTAGTTGTTGCAGACCCCTGGGAGCCATGGGGAGTCCCAGCAGAGGCGGCCGGGGGCGGGGGCAGGGAGGGGCATGAGAGCAACCAGGGCAGCAGCCTCAGGCACTACCTTTGTAAGAGGGCACAAAAATAGCTGCTGCCACCATCAGCATAGTGGCAGCCAGTGCTGCCCCATGAGTCATGGCTGGCCTGGGAGAGGCACTGCCCCTTGTCTCTAGAAAGCGCCGCTGGTCCAGATGATATGGTCCCATGCACCAGGTTTGTCCAGCACATGGGGCAAGTCCATAGGGCCAGATGGGTTGGTTACCACTGATCTATATAATCTATCAAACAAAAAAGTAAAGATTTCTTGATATAAGCAAATAATGCCCAACCATCTTATACTGCTACCCTGATCACAGTCTGGACACCCAACGCATTATTTGCATCAGTTTTGCATGACAAAATAAATTACACCGGGATCTGGAATGGACAGATGATCAGTCATTCTAAGGGAGTGACTGCAGTAGGTACTATTAGGGTGTGGACATAGAAACCCTTGGAGCCGTTTAGAAAGGAGTGTGTTGCAAGAGGGCAGCATCTGGTAAATTCTTATTCTTTCTAATGAACTGAAAACAATCTAAATGTAGGCTCCAACTTTATCCTGGATGGACTCTTAAGCCAGAGCAGTTTTACTGTATTTGAATCATTCACAAAAATTAGTACCTACCAGCCACTGCCCCTTTTGAAATGTTTCCCTTTTGAAAGGCTCCAACCCTTTGAAAGGCTCCAAACCTTTGCGTGTCCGCATCCTTAGAACGTCCTGTCTCTAGATGGCAAAATAATAGGTAGTAGCTTCACCATCCATTGTAAAGCTGGCAAGTCATTCAGCAATACAGAAGTCCTCAACTTCAAGAAAGCTGACTTCAACAAGCTCAGGAGGCTTGTCAGTGAGGCCCTAAAAGGGTCACAACCCAAAGGGAAGGGGAGTTCAGGACAAGTGGTTGCTCCTCAAGGGGGCAATCCTGGATACACAAGCAAAGTCTATTCTGTCTTGGAGGAAAGGCAGCAAAAGGGCACAGCAGCCCCCTTGGCTCTCCAGGGAACTAGTGGACCTCCTGAGGCTAAAAAGAAAGATCTACAAAGGATGGAGGACTGGATCCACCCCCAAGGAGGAATACTCTGCACTGGTCCAGACCTGCAGGGAGCAAACCAGGAAAGCCAAGGCTGCGATGGAACTCCAACTAGCTACAAGTATCAAAGGCAATAAAAAGTCCTTTTTTAGGTATGTGGGGAGCTGGAGGAAAAGCAAGGGTAATATTGGACCCCTGCTAAACCAGATGAGACAACAGACAACCAATGCCCAGGAAAAAGCCAACTTGCTAAATGGGTACTTTGCGTCAGTTTTTCACCGGTCCCATAGGATGCCCCTGCCCATTACAGGACAGGGAGGCCCGGGTGAGGGAGATTCCTTACTCTCCATCAATGCTGACCTCGTGAAGGAACACCTTGACAGGCTAGATACCTTCAAGTCAGCCAGCCCTGATGGTTTACACCCAAGGGTACTCAAAGAGCTGGCAGGCATCACAGCTCAGCCCCTGGCACGGATCTTTGAGAACTCCTGGTGCTCTGGTGAAGTGCCCGATGATTGGAAGAAGGCCAACGTGGTGCCTATCTTCAAGAAATGGAGGAAAGTGGATCCGGCAAACTACAGGCCCATCAGCCTGACTTCTATCCTGGGGAAGGTCTTGGAAAAAAGATTAAAGAGGCCATTCTTAACAGGCTGGCTTACGGCAACATGCTGAGGGATACCCAGCACGGGTTTGTTGCAGGTAGGTCCTGCTTGACCAATCTTATTTCCTTTTACGAGCAGGTGACCTATCACCTGGACAAGGGAGAAGAGATTGATGTCATATATCTTGACTTTAAAAAAAGCCTTCAGTCTGGTATCCCATGATCACCTCTTGGCAAAACTGGCTAACTTCGGCCTTGGCCTCACCACGATCCGCTGGCTGGGGAATTGGCTCCACGGTAGGGCCCAGAGGGTGGTGGTTGATGGAAGTCATTCGTCATGGTGCGCTGTGACCAGTGGCTCAAGGCTCTGTCCTTGGGCCTATACTATTTAACATTTTCATTAATGATGTAGACATTGGTGTCAGAAGCAGACCGGCCAAGTTTGACAATGACACCAAACTCTGGGGTAAAGCATTCACACCTGAGGACAGGAGTGTGATCCAGGCAGACCTTGACAGGCTCAGGAAATGGGCAGACAAGAAACTGATGGTGTTTAACACCGAAAAATGCGAGGTTCTCCACCCTGGGAGGAAAAACCTGCAGCATGCTTATAGGCTCGGCAGTGCTATGCTGGCTAGCACTAAAGGACGAAAGGGACTTGGGGGTCATGATTGACCACAAGATGAACATGAGCCTTCAATGTGATGCTGCGGCTAGTAAAGCAACCAAAATGCTGGCTTGCATCCATAGATGCTTCTCAAGCAAATACCAGGATATCATTCTCTCGCTGTACTCGGCCGCAGCTGGAGAACTGTGTCCTGTTTTGGGCTCCACAATTCAAAAGGATGTGGAGAAGCTTGAGAGCGTGCAGGGGAGAGCCATGCGCACGATCAGAGGTCAGGAAAACAGACTTTATGATGAGAGAATTGAGAGCTATGGGACTCTTCAGCCTGGAAAAGTGCAGGCTCAGGTGTGATCTGGTGGCCACCTATAAGGTTATCAGGGGTACTCACCAGGATCTTGGGGAACGTCTTTTCACCAGAGTGCCCCAAGGGATGACAAGGCTGAACGGTCACAAACTCCTCCATGACAGTTTCAGGTTGGACATAAGGAAGGACTTCTTTACTGTCTATGCCCCCAAGGTTTGGAATAGACTGCTGCCAGAGGTGGCTCAAACACCTACTTTGAACACCTTCAAGAGACATTTGGATGTTTATCTTGCTGGGATCCTATGATTTCCTGCCCCTGGGGCAGGGGACTGGACTCAATGATCTTCCAAGGTCCCTTCCAGCCCTAGTGTCTATGAATATATTGCATAAACAGCTCCTTTGGGATCAGCATGGACACACAATACTTACAACATGCTGGTATAAGTTACACATACGTATCTGCTTTTTCTTCCTGGGGTAAAACCATACCAGATTCTAATAGATTACAACAGTGCAGGGCTGTATGTCATGTGTCTGTTCCTTTTTTTATACTTCTGCAGGGCCATACACCAGTATAAATGCATCATATGCTCAGGATCTTGCATGGCAAAATTCAGATACTATACAATACAGCCTCATTTAAAAGCAAAAAGCCAGGTCATCAGCTTCTGTAAGACAGCAGTATTCCGTTGAAACTGATGGGATACTCTGACTGCCCAGAGGATTGGTCTCTAGCTCGTACTACTCTGCAAATGGCCTGGTGCATGTGATCCAACATCAGGCTGTCAGAATAAGTTTGAAAGAGGTGCAAATGCCACTTCTCTCTACAATGGCACCCTTGCAAAACGATGCCTTGGGCATAGTTAGGATGACTATGCTTACTGAACCTCTAAAGGGACAGGTCTCCCTTCCTTCTCCGACTCTCTGGCATACTCAGCTCTTTCTGAGATCTAGTGTCAGTCAAACACACCAGCTGAATGGAGGATAAAGGGGCCACAGAGTGGAGCACACTGGTTAGACAGGACGGAGAGGTGGTGCAATCGAGGGAGCGAGCAAGGGAGCAAGCAAGCTAGCTGACCCAAGTTTTCATTGGTTTATTCAACCAAACACATATATCCCATCTCCAGCAGGAGGGTTTCTGAGAAAGGGACAAAAGCATTAACTTGAGGACACCGACAGGGTATGCAGGACAGATGTTTCAAATGGGACTGTCCTGGTGAAAATGGGATGTATGTTCACCCTATGCACAATGTAGTAACTACTCTTTTAGCTACCTACCATATGTTCCCAGTCTGTTATATAGTTACAGGCACAAGCTCTTAGGACTGAGCATACAATTGATAAGCAAGTGTAGAATCATAGGAAAGAATTTCATGGTCAAAAGCTATATCTGAGAGGAAAGGCCACCCCTCCTGCACATGTAAATCAGAAGCACCATGGCCTGCATTATATGGGAAAGACTGCCTGAAAATGAGATCTATTAATACCTCAGCCAAAGTCCAGAGGAGTTGATGACAGTCTTTCTATGGACTCTTCGGCGGACTTTGAATCAGGCCCATAGACCAAGAAGTAGCATTCTTAAAATAAATGTTGGCAGCCATATTGTTGGAGCTATTTAGAAGTAGACAAGATTGTCACTACCTCTTTCTAATTTCTATGATCCTAAAGGAGGGCACACATTATTGCCCCACAGATAGTCAGATCCTTAGTTTGCACACATATAGTATTGAAGTTTGCACAACATTTACAGGGCTCTGAGACTGACGATGCACTGTATGTGTGTTTCAAACCCCATATCACTATAATAGAGAACAAGAAGCAGCATCTCCTTAAACTAAATGTACCTGGACACTCCCACCTGCTAGAGAAATGCACTTAAACCTAAAAATTGAGAGCCACTTATTTTCAATGGCTGGTACCACTGGATCTTTGCAATAGATTATTTGCCCCTCTCTTTACCCCGTCCCAAACTGGTCTGAAGCCCATGTGGCATTTATGTGGCATCATGCCCAGGATGTGGCATAGTACCAGGAATGACGCTTCAGTTAATTATGGTGCATTGTGAAAGATACACCCACTAAGGAATAAAACTGAGACAACTGGTAAAGGCCTGTTTTCATCAGGACCCTTCATTCATGCTAAAATGGTTCAGCATTTGTAACAGTTTCATTCATAGTTTCATAGTAGTTAGGGGTCAGAAGGGACCTGAATAGATCAACTAGTCTAACCCCCCGCCACTGGTTGGAGCACACGCTGGGATCACATGACCCCAGACAGCTGTTCATCCAACCTCTTTTTCAATTTACCCAAGGTAGGAGAGAGGACCATTTCCCTGGGAAGTTGGTTCCAGATCCTAGCTACCCTGACAGTGAAATAGTGCCTCCTAATCTCTAACCTGAACCTAGTCTCTAGCAGCTCCTGGCCATTGTTCCTCGTCACCCCAGGTGCTGCTGGGGGGAATAGGGCTCTTCCTATTTGCTGCTGATCTCCCCTAATGAGTTTGTAGGCAGCCACCAACTCCCCCCTCAGCCTCCACTTGCTGAGGCTGAACAGGCTCAGGTCCCTCAGCCTCTCCTCATAGGGCCTGTCCTTTTGCCCTTCAACCAAGCGGGTGGCCCTCCTCTGAACCCTCTCAAGACAGGCCACATCCTTCTTAAAGTGCGGTGCCCAGAACTGGATGCAGTACTCCAATAGAGGCCCGACCAATGTCACGTAGAGGGGGAGTATCATCTCTCTGGTTCGGCTTGAGATGCATCTTTGGATGCATGACAAGGTGTTGTTGACTTTGCTGGCTGTGATCTGGCATTGGCGGCTCATGTTCATCTTGAAGTCAATAATAACTCCAAGATCCCTTTCCGCCTCTGTGCTCACAAGGGGGGAGCTCCCCAGCCTGTATGTATGCCGTGGATTCCTCCTCCCCAGGTGCAGCACCCTCCATTTATCTACATTGAATCCCATCCTATTACCATCCGCCTACCTCTGTAGTCTAAGTCTAATTGCAGCCTCTCTCTCCCTTCAAGTGTGCCTACCTCTCCCCACATCTTGGTGTCATGGGCAAACTTGGACAACGTGTTTTCCACCCCTTTGTCCAAGTCGCTTATGAAGATGTTGAACAGTGTAGGCCCCAGGACCAAGCCCTGGGGGACCCCGCTACTCATACATCCCGCCAGGTCAAGTACAACCTGTCCACCACCACTCTCTGGGTGCGCCCCATCAGCCAATTTTTGACCCATCCAACTGTGTAGGCATCAATGCCACAGTCGCTCAGTTTGTTAATGAGACTGGATAAGAGACAGTGTCAAAGGCCTTCTTAAAATCCAGAAAGACTACATCCATGGCAACACCATCATCCAGGGATTTAGTTACCTGGTCATAAAAGGCCATTAGGTTGGTTTGGCCGGACCTGCCTTTAATGAACTCATGTTGATTTCCCCTGGGCATGATCTCCCCTGCAAGCCCCCCAGATGTGCTCCTTAATGATTTTTTCAAGGATTTTCCCCAAGACCGATGTGAGGTTTATGGGCCTATAGTTTCCCAGGTCCTCCTTCCTCCCTTTCTTATAGATGGGGACCATATTAGCTAGTTTCCAATCTCTGGGCACCTGGCCCGTGGACCACAATTGCTCGTACAGCCGGGCCAGGGGCACTGCAATGACCCCCGCCAGCTCCCTCAACATCCGTGGGTATGTGTTTCAAACCCCATATCACTATAATAGAGGACAAGCAGCATCTCCTTAAACTAAATGTACCTGGACACTCCCACCTGCCAGAAAAATGCACTTAAACCTAAAAAAGTTACCTCCCAGCGCTGCCACCGCCTGCCCCAAGCGCAGCCCAGCCCCCCGCCAAGAAGAGCTCAGCACTGCCCTGGCCCCAGCCCACAGCAGCAGCCCGCCCTTGCCCCACACGCAGATCTGGGGGCACACATCCCCCAGCTGCATATTGGCCGATATGGCTCTTTAAAAATTGACCATCAGTATTGGTCCAAAAAGTCTCTATCAGTACACCCCTACTTATGACTTATAAACAGGCCAGCAATTAATTTTACAAGAAAAAACCTTAGAGGCAGCTCTAGTGAGAAAGCAAACAAATAGTATTTGGAGAGCTCGCGTATTTCTCTTTGAGCAAGAAGAGTGCAGCTTTGTCCTAGCTCCAGAGTGGCACTACAACCAGTGGCCTCTGAGCCATCTCAGGACCCCGAGATGCTGGAACTTCCTTGCCCTGCAAGCATCAGAAGTTTGACAAGCAGTTGTGTGTGATCACTCGCCATGACCAATGGCAGGGGAGAGAAAACACTGTTTTTATCAAGAAACCCCAAGCAAGTTCATAATTACTGGACATTACAAAAACATTACACTCCAGCTAGCACAAACTATGGGCTACTGTGCAGATTGCTTGTCTTTACTAATCCAAACTGACAGGGACCCAGATGTGTTCAAAAAGTCCCTTTAAGGATCCTAATGGCTCCAAAAACTTGTCTAGCAGGCAGAGCTGCATGTCTGCTGAACTCTGTCATTCAGGTAGCAACTAACACAGGGGTGGGCAAAATACAGCCTGTGGGTGGCCCACAAGGCACTTTCATCCAGCTAGCAGCACCCACCCACCCACCCACCAATGAATCGTACCCCACGCAGTCCTTCTGCCCACGAGGGTAGGAGTGAGGACCATGTGTACACCTGCCCCACCATACCCTATTGCACCTTGCTCCCTTGTGGATAGAAGGGCCTGGCTGCTTCTAAGTGGGGCCACTACTACTGCTGCTGCCAGCTTCCCCGATGTCCCACTGGCTCTGGGCAGCAGGTAGGAAAGTGGCGGGGACAGGGGCTGGGCTGGAATGCAGAGTGTAGGGATGGGGGAGGAGAAGTGCAGAGCTCAGGTGGGTAATGTGTGGTTATAAGAGAGGGTGGGAGTGTCCTCCCCCCCAAACACACACACTCTCCCCATGGCACGCAGTCCTGGCAGGGAGCAGCAGCAGTAGCAGGCAGGGACGCTCCAGGTGCTCACGCAGCTCTGGTGCCTGGCTCCGGCCAGCACTGTACGTAATAGTGAGGAGTCAAGCCCGGACCTGTGGAGCACTGGAGGGAAGGTCCAGGCACTGAACCCAGCTGGGGCAGGGAAGGCAGCTGGCTCCAGTGACTGGGGCTTCCTCCCCTGCCATGCCAGTGCAGGGAGCGTCAGCAATAGAGGCTGCTTGGTTGGGAGCTGCACTCTGCGATGTGATGTGCATTGCTGGCCAGACCCAGGCACCAGCGCCCCGAGCGCCCCTGCCTGCTGTTGTGCCATGGGGGAGTCCCCATGCCCCTCCCACCCTCCCTCACACCCCACAAATGACACACACCAACACCCTGCCCCCACAAGCGCCCACGTATATACAACTTCCCAACATATCCTATGACCCACCCCCACACAGTCACACCCCCTCACAACCCCCCACCCCATCTCACACACACACACACCCACCCACCCACCTCCCCCCCACGCATACCCATACACACACAATATACAAGACTAAGAATTAATTTTTTAGTTATTATGCTATCCCCTCCATATACAGTACACAATCACAAATTATAACAAACATATTTTTCTGATAAAATTAAAATATGTTATAGTAGGCTCTTAACTCCTGGTGTTTGATTTGTTTTTTTCCTGGTTCTAAGATGGCAACCCCCCCCACTACCCAAAAGAAGTATTTCCAGGGGCAAAGGGAAAGACTTCAGGTGGCAAAGGACAGGGGTTAGGGGTGGACATCTAGTCCCAAGATGGTGACCAGGGGGCAGGGGCAGGGCTACTCATATGGCCCAACAGCTCATTAGAACTCATTAAGCAGCCCTCTAGCTGAAATAATTGTCCACCCCTGAACTAACACACATCCTTACCTGGCCACATTTTAATAGCAATGTGCAATAGTAAGACAATATCTAAAAAACAGATTTTGTGATAGAAGTTATGAGCTTACGGTCCTGGCTTTGGCTAACTGGCTAGAATTTAGTGCAGATGGAAGAATCCAGTTTGGAAATTTTAGCTTTCAATGTCAAACTGGCTTAGTTGAAGAAACAATTGAATTGTAAAGAAAGACTCAGACTACTTCCACAGGAACCATTGAAGTGCTACTATTCAGGCTTCCTCTCTCTTGGATGCCTTGAAAGCGAGATGCAAATCACCTTCGAGCTGATCACCTTCACCATCTGCCGAAAAGCTGGCAAGTCAGTCAGCAACACAGAAGTCCTTGACTTCAGGAAAGCCGACTTTGACAAGCTCAGGAGGCTTGTCAGTGAGGCCCTAAGGGACCATGACCATGGGGAGAGGGGAGTTCAAGAAGAGTGGTTGCTCCTCAAGGGACTGATCCTCAATGCACAAACTAAGTCTATTCCATCTTGGAGGAAAGGCAGCAAGAGGGCACAGCAGCCCCCCTGGCTCTCCAGGGACCTAGCAGACCTCCTGAGGCTAAAAAGAAAGGCCTACAAAGGATGGAGGATGGAAGTCACCTCCAAGGAGGATTATTCTGCACTGGTCCAGTCCTGTAGGGAGCAGACCAGGAAAGCCAAGGCTTCAACTGAACTCCAGCTAGCTTTGAGCATCAAGGACAATAAAAAGTCCTTTTTCAGATATGTGGGGAGCCAGAGGAAAAGCAGGGGCAACGTTGGACCCCTGCTGAACCAGATGGGGCAACTGACAACTGACGCCCAGGAAAAAGCCAACCTATTAAATAGGTACTTTGCGTCGGTCTTTCATCAGCCCCATGGGACGCCCATGCCCGCTACAGGGCCGGGAAGTCCGGGTGAGGGTGATCCCCTGCCCTCCATTAATGCTGACTTCATGAAGGAACATCTTGAGAAGCTGGATACCTTCAAGTCAGCTGGCCCTGACAATCTTCACCCCAGGGTACTCAAGGAGCTGGCGAGCATCATAGCCCAGCCTCTAGCGTGGATCTTTGAAAACTCTTGGCGCTCTGGTGTAGTGCCCGAAGACTGGAAGAAGGCCAACGTGGTGCCTATCTTCAAGAAAGGGAGGAAAGTGGATCCGGCTAACTATAAGCCCATCAGCCTGACTTCTATCCCGGGGAAGATCTTAGAAAAGTTTATTAAGGAGGCCATCCTTAATGGACTGGCCGACGCCAACATCTTAAGGGATAGCCAGCACGGGTTTGTTGCGGGTAGGTCTTGCTTGACCAATCTCATTTCCTTCTACGACCAGGTGACCCATCACCTGGACAAGGGAGAAGAGATTGATGTCATATATCTTGACTTCAAAAAAGCCTTCGCTCTGGTGTCCCATGATCGCCTCTTGGAGAAACTGGCCAATTGTCGCCTTGGGTCCTCCACGATCCACTGGCTGGAAAATTGGCTCTGGGGTCGGACCAAGAGGGTAGTAATTGATGGAAGTCACTCATCGTGGTGTCCTGTGACCAGTGGGGTCCCCCAGGGCTCTGTCCTTGGACCCATACTGTTCAACATCTTCATTAATGATGTGGACACTGGAGTCAGAAGCGGACTGGCCAAGTTCGCCGATGACACCAAACTTTGGGGCAAAGCATCCACATCAGAAAACAGGCGGGTGATCCAGGCTGACCTGGACAGGCTCAGCAAGTGGACGGACGAGAATCTGATGGTGTTCAACGCCGATAAATGCAAGGTTCTCCACCTTGGGAAAAAAAACCCGCAGCATCCTTATAGGCTCGGCAGTGCTATGTTGGCTAGCACTATGGAAGAAAGAGACTTGGGGGTCATCATTGACCACAAGATGAACATGAGCCTGCAATGCGATGCTGCGGCTAGTAAAGCGACCAAAACGCTGGCTTGCATCCATAGATGCTTCTCAAGCAAATCCCGGGACGTCATTCTCCCCCTGTACTCGGCCTTAGTGAGGCCGCAGCTGGAGTACTGTGTCCAGTTTTGGGCTCCACAATTCAAAAAGCATGTGGAGAAGCTTGAGAGAGTCCAGAGAAGAGCCACGCGCATGATCAGAGGTCAAGGAAGCAGACCCTACGATGACAGGCTGAGAGCCCTGGGGCTCTATAGCCTGAAAAGGCGCAGGCTCAGGGGTTATCTTATGGCCACCTATAAGTTTATCAGGGGTGACCACCAGTATCTGGGGGAACGTTTGTTCACCAGAGGGCCCCAAGGGATGATGAGGTCGAATGGTCACAAACTACTACAAGATCATTTCAGGCTGGACATAAGGAAGAATTTCTTTACTGTCCGAGCCCCCAAGGTCTGGAACAGCCTGCCACCAGAGGTTGTTCAAGCGCCTTCATTGAACACCTTCAAGATGAAACTGGATGCTTATCTTGCTGGGATCCTATGACCCCAGCTGACTTCCTGCCCTTTGGGCAGGGGGCTGGACTCGATGATCTTCCGAGGTCCCTTCCAGCCCTAATGTCTATGAAATCTATGAAATCCTGTTCCGTGGCAGAGATTCTCATTTCTCAGAGTCTATCACCTCCATCAATCAAGAACTACCTGTAGCCTTAGTTACAGTATCTTATCCATTACAGCAGCGGTCTCTAACCTTTTAAAGTAGGAAATCACTTTTTGAATTAAATAGCAACCCAGGATCTACCATGTGCCACCCCTCCTCCCCCCCCCCCACCCCACACACACACCCCTACCAGCAGGTCAGTCTGTGGAGAAGAAAGTGGGGGCAGTCCAAGTGGAGGGAGAAAAATTTATTTGGGGGCACCCCCCCAGCAGGTAAGTCTGTGGGGGAAGGGGTGGAGGGAGGTACATTGAGGCCCCCATGGTGAGGGAGGAAGCAGGACACAGGTAGGAGCAGGGGCTTCAGGTCTCTGCTTATCCCATCACTTGGCCTGGCTGAGGCCCCACTCACCTCAGTCCCTGCTCCTGCCTGTGCCCCACCCCCTCTCACTGCTGTGGCCTCAATCTGCTCCCCCACCCCAGCAGCGAGGGAAGGAAGGAGTGGGGCAGGGGCAGACCCTCCACAGCTGGGGTGGGGTGGGGTGCAGGTCAGGGTGCAGGACGGAGCCGCGAGCGACTCATCTGAGGGGCACCCCGCTTGGGGTGGCTGCTCCCACTGCAGCACACACGATGGGAAAGGCTAGGGACCATGAGCCTGGGATCTATGCGCAGAGGAAGGTGAGCTGCCGCTGTGGGCTGGGGCCTGGGTGGTGCCAGGATTTTCCCAGCAGGCAGGTTGGGGGGCACTACAGTAAATTTTCGGGTGACTACAGCTGCCCCTGTAGCCCCGCTCCCAGCACCAACGCTGCCCTCCCTGAGCACAGCCTGGCCCAATTCCCCTGCTGGGAAAAACCCAGCGCTGCTCCAGCCCTAGCGCACAGTGGCAGCTCATCCTCCCCAACACACAGATCCCAGGTACATGGCCGCCATGCCCCGCCCCCCACACACACCCTGCAGAAGAACCGCTCTCACAGCTCCATCCTGTGCCCCGTCCTGGCTGTGCAGCACCTGCCCCAGGCCCAGCCCCACTCCCTTATTACTATGTGCACGCCCCTCTGCACCCCTGCTGCAGCACATTTGGGGGAGACACGTGGCCCCCCAATCTGTGTGCAGGGCAGAGGTGGCTGCCACTGCGTGCTGGGCTTTGTGCCCCAAGGTCCTCTGCAGACGGCCTAGGAGTGGCAGGATGTACATGGCTTCACACCACTCCCAGGCCACCTGCAGCGGGGCTCAGGGCACAAAGCCCAGAGCACAGCAGCAGCCACCTCTGGCCCACACACAGATCAGGGGGGCACATTCTCCCTGGCCATTGCAGAGGTGTGCGCAGTGGTGGGAGACCCCCACACCTCTGGATGAGCACCCCAGGCTTCAATCTTCCCACCAACCATCCCGGCCAGGGCCCCACTCACCTTACCTCTGCTCCTGCCTGTGCCACACACTGTCCCTCACCACGGGGACCTCGATCTGGCCCCTGCTCCTTCCCTCCCCCACAGCCTGACCTGCTGGGCTGGGGGCATGGCATGTGTGCGCTCAGCCCCCTCCAGCCTCAGATCAACTGAAAGAGGCTCCGTGATTGACCAGTCGATCATGATTAACTGGTTGGTAACCACTGAATTACAGCATAAATGAAGCATGATACCTTCTAGTAAATGTTACCTAAAGGATTATTTCAACCACTGAAGAGCTGCTGTGTCCAGCAACATCTTTTGAAAAGCTACTTTTGAAGAAGGTGCCTTGCATTTCAGGAGTTTGCAGAACTAATCAAATATGCTTTCATTGGTCAGCTTTTATGTCAAGTGGAGATATCATTCTAAAAATGACTGGTACTGGGGTAGGAGCTCCTCACCAAAACTGATACTAGGCCAACAGAAAGAGCTACAATTACTATACTTGGAGCCCCACATATAGCAGCAATGGGAGAATGCAGTGGTTGCCAAGCCTGCTCAGTCTTCCCTTGGTCAAACCAGAAGCTAGATGGCCACTGGGCCACAGTGCCACCACCCCATAGCAGGCAGCTATAACCATCCAGACAGAAGTTCTGGTGGCAGGCCTTGAAGCCCAGGTCTCCATGAAAATGAACCAAAACCACTTGAAGAATGGCAGTGACGCTGCAGGATGCATGTGGGCACCCCGATCACCAGCCTTCCTAACTTCGCAACTTGCTGCTCCAGAGATCCAGGCAACTGGGGCTCTCTGTGCATGCTTGTTTTGATACCTTTTTATGTAGCTAATCAACCTCTCATGTCTACTTCCCTCCCATGCTCCTGATCTTTACCGCAACCCGTTCCGACTCACCTCCTTGTGAAGAACTAGGTAAGATACAGAGAAATGGAACAAGGATGAATGGACTGCAAGGTAGACAAAAAACTGGTTGGACCACTGGGCTCAAAGGGCAGTAATTAGGGCTGTCAGTTAATGCGCGTGATTAACACATTAAAATTAATGCAAAAACAAATTAATGCATATTACTCACTGCTGGTGCTGAGGGAAAAGTGCTCTCCCCCCTCTGCTGCATGCCAGCCCCTCCACCCTTGCTGCTGTGTGCCAGGGGAGGGGAAGGGGAGGAGGGGCCCCTCCCCACTCACTGCTGCTGGAACACACACCACACACGCATCCTGGGAGCAGAATCAGCAGCTAGATGCAGGTAAGTGTATGGGGGGCAGGTGTTGGAGGGCCAGGTCTTGGGGACTGTCTAGGGTTTGTGTACATGTGCATACATCCAAAAATATTTATAACAACTTGGGATTCTATTATTGTTTAACTGAGTGATTAACACTGTGATTAAATCGCAACTTTTTGTTTTAATCTCACAATTCATTTTTAATCTTGCAATTGAAATTAATTTTTTTTTAAAAATCACTCAACAGCCCAAGTGTAATCAATGGCTTAATGTCTAGTTAACAGCTGGTATCAAGTAGAGTGCCCCAGAGGTTGGTTCTGGGGCCAGTTTGTTCAATATCTTCACTAACGATCTGGAGGTCAGATGGAGTGCGTCCTCCGCAAGTTTACGGATGACACCAAGCTGGGGTGAGTAGCATATATGCTGGAGGGTAGGGCTAGGATTCAGAGGGACCTCAACAAATTGGAGGATTGGGCCAAAACAAGTCTCATGAAATTAAATAAGGACAAGCATGAAGTCCTGCATTTAGATTGGAATAATCCCATGCACCGCAAAAGGCTGGGGACTGCACGCACACACGCACGCACGCACGCACGCGCACACACACACACACACACACACACACACACACACAGTCCCTCCCTCGCTGCTCTCCACCCCCCCGCCCATTGCATGGATGAACACACCCTCTCCCCCCACTCCTGGCCCCGGGTATCAGCACAGGCCCCATGCTCCCCTAGTCCAGCCATGCAGCTGGGAGCCATGTGGTGCAGGAGTGGCCCTCAGATGGGCAGGGAAGCACTGAAAATGGGGGGGGGGGGGAGGGGAGAAGAGTTGCAGCAAGTGGGCACACCAGAGCATAATGACAGCTAGGCAGGAGCAGGGGGCCCATGCTGGTGTCTGTGGGGGGAGGGGGGGCAGGCAGGTCTTCCTGCTGGGTCTTGCCACCAGCTTTCCCTGAGTAGCCAGGAGCACACAAATATTACATTTTCTAAATTTTTTTTAGGAGCCCTGTGGGTTGGATAGAATGGCCTGGTGGGCTGGATCCAGTTTGTGGGCCATATTTTGCCCACCCCTGAGCTAGACTGTTCTCATTAGTGGTAGAAGGCAGAACCAGGAGCAGCTGTCTCAAGTTGCAGCAAGAGAAGTTGAGGTTAGATATTAGGAAAAGTGTTCATGTTTAGGGTAGTAAAACATTGGAACAGGCTACTGAGCGGGGTTGTAGAATCTCCATCCTTGGAGGTTTTTAAGCCCCAGGTAGACCAAGACTTGGCTGGGATGAAAGAGTTGGGAATGGTCATGCTTTGAGCAGAGGGTTGGACCAGATGACTTCCTGAGGTCCCTTCCAACCCTAATTTTCTATGATGATTAGTGTTATGAAGGGGCTTCCATATGAAGAGAAACTAAAGAAGCTAAACCTATTCAGTTTAGAAAATAATGCTTTGGGGCAGGCATGATAAGAGTTTACAAAATACTAAATGGTGAAGAGAAAGTAGATAGGGATTTATTATTTACTCTCTCTCTCAATACTAAAACTAGGGGTCATAAAAAGAAATTAGCAGGTTGTAAGTTTAAAACTAACAAAAGGAAGTTTTTTCACACAGCATGTAATTAGTGTGGAACTCACTGCCACCAGATATTGTGAAGTTAACAGTTTAGCCAGATTCAAAAAGAGAGTGGACAAATTCTTGGAAGAGTTAGGGATACAGCTTCTGAACCAGAAGTTCCTAAACCTAAAATGCCAAAAGCTGCAAGTGAAAGAGGAACAGAGGAAAACAAACAAACGAACCAACCAACCAACCAACCAACCACTGGTCACACCCTGTTCGCTCTTTCTTTCAGCATCTATTCTCTTGCCCTGTGTGACAGGGTACTAGGCAAGATGGACCTAAGGTCTGACCCAGTTAATGGCAGTTATGTTCTTAAACCCTACCCATAGCTCATGGTCACTTGCATAGACTGTGAGACACATCCCATGAGTAGTGTAACCTGTGGGAGGGGTGTGGGAGAGGGGGAAGGTTAGGGCAGCATCCCCAGGCATCACCTTTGTGGGGCAGGGGGTAGGGTACACAAAACTAGCCACTTCCACTAGGGGGTGCACTGATAAAGATTTATTTGGGCCAATACCAAATATTAACGAGCCATATGGGCCCATACCGATCCAATTGTTGATATGCAACCTGGCAGTGTGGAGAGCAGCATCCGGCTGGTAAGTCTGATGGGGTACTGGGGGAAGAGGTGGGGAGAGGGAACAGGCATAGGGAGGCAGATCAAGTCCCCCACAGTGAGGAAGCAGGGCAGCTAGGGCTGGAGCAGGCAGCTTCTGCCATTGTGCGCACCCCCAGAGGATGCATAGGGGGCATGCGATCCCTGGATCGGTGTGCGGGATGAGGGTGGGCTGCTGCTGTGGGCTGGGAGCGGCGCCAGGCTCTTTCCAGTGTGGGGGTTGGGCTGGGGCTATGCTCAGGGCAGGCAGCAGTGGCACTGGGAGCAGGGTTACAGGGAGGGCTGTGGCTACCCCAGAATTTGCTGTAACCCCCTACCAGTGCCACCGCCTGCCCCAAACGCAGGCCCAGCCCAACCCCCACATTGGGAAGAGCCTTGTGCTGCCTCCGACCCCAGCCCACAGCAGCGGCCCACCTTTGCCCTGCTCACAGATCCCTGGGCCACACACCCCTGAATGTCTCCCCCAGGGGTGCATGCAGCAGTGGGAGCTGCCCCCCCACTGTGCCCACTGAACGAGCCCCTCACAGCTCTGCCCCAGCTGGGCAGTGCCTGTCCCAACCACAGCTCCCCTCCTTCTCACTATGAGGGCCTCAGTTTGCCCCACTATGTCACTTGCCTCCCCCTGCCCCTTCCCCACCAACAGACTTACCAGCCGGATGCTGCTCTCTAAGCTGCTGGGCTGGCTGTGTGCATGTGGCCAAAAAAAGCCAATTGCCAATAATGTCAATTGTCCTTTTATTGGTGCCGATACAATATGGATTGATGTACTGGTGCACCTGTAACTTGTACTGTAGTGACAGTGTTGAGAGTCATAATTGGCATAGCAGGATCCAGAGCTGACCCTTGTGTCAGCAGCTGCCCTGGTATACCTCTGTATCTCAGCCCTTCCTTTCCCACTCACCACCCCTCCATCCTGTGCGCCATGGGCATGCAATTTGAGTATGGCTTGAGCATCCTTTCCTCACTGAAGTCATGTGTTAGCATTTTATTTTTATTTTTCTCTACCGAGACAATGCTGAAGACTTCTCATGGATCACAATTTAGATGTGATAGAGTGATGTGTAAGCTACCAGTGACCTCAAGAGAAATGCCATCTGGAGTTTTGTACTGCTGGTAGGCTTGCCCATGATGGCAAGGTTGTGAGGGAGGTTTCTAGACTCATACCAATTCAAAAATGAAAACAAAAAAGTCTTCAACAGCAGAGCAGGTAGATGAAGCAAAAATATTTCACAGTGCCTGCAAAAGTGGATGAAGGCTGCAGCAGAAGGCAACCTCTGGTTTTCTAAGGTTTCTTTGTCCTTGGATTAAGTTTTTCTTCCTGTGAAATATCATATGGTTGCTGCTGTGCAACAGCATCCCCACATTTGAAGAAAGATGACTGCACATGTCTTTTATAGCAAATCCTACAGCAATGGGAGAGTGAAAACAGGGGCTAGTACTAGTGATTACTGGAAGCACCTACTTGGAACCAAGACAAGTGTGCAATTTGGCAGCTGTAAATCATGACTAAGCAGGTTTCTTTAGGATCCATTCTGCTCACTCTGTATGGGGTAGGGTTAGAAAAAGTGCCCTAAACATAATCTGTATCATTGCACCTGACTAGAAAATTATCTAGTAGGATCATTCTACCTGCAGTGCAAATCAAATAATGAAGTTTGCAACTTGGAATGTCCAAACCCTGACGGACAACACTAGATCAGGGACAGGCAAAATAGGGCCCGCAGGCCCAACACAGCCTTCCAGGCACTTTCATCTGGCCCACAGTGCCCACCAACAAATTGTACCCCCCACCCACCCCTTCTGCCCATGAGGGTGGGAGTGATGCACCCTCATATACACATGCCCCCAGCATACCCTATTGCACCTTGTTTCCACCCTTGTGAGTGAAAGGGCCTGGCCTGGCCAGCAAGCAGCTTCCCAGCAGGGCTGCCACCAGGAGACCTGCTCGGCTTCCCCAGCATCTCACTTGCTCCAGGAAGCAGGTAGGGAAGCGGTGGGGGCAAGGGGGGAGCAGCAGCTGGGTGGGAGCACAGACAGTAGGGCTGGGCCTGGTGGCAACTTGGAACCTGCGCCCAGGGCAGCAGTAGCAGTGTGGAGCTTGGGTGGGCAGGGTGTGGAGATTCTCCCCCATCTCCTTCCATTGGGCACAGCCCTGGTAGACAGCTGTGGTAGCAGCAGCAGGCAGCGTGCTTGTGCCCAGTGCAGGCAGTGGCCGGTGTTGTGTAGCCCTGGCCAGCACTGCACATTGTGGCAAGGGGCACAGCCTGGGTGGCCTGCCTCTATGGCCAGAGCTCCCCACCGCACACACACACCCCTACACTCATGCACCACTGGAGGGAAATTCTACATGCTGGAGCCAGCTGCCTTTGCCACCCCCTGCCTTGCATGTCCCGAGACTCTGCTGGAAGTGGAGGGGAGCCCCAGCCCCTGCTTTTCCGCAGAGTCCCAGGACGTGCAAGGCAGGGGGAGTGTAACAGGGAGCGGGGAAGGCAGTTAGGTCCAGCACATGAAGCTTCCCTCTGGTGGTGGGCGAGTGTGGGGACTTTGTGCATGTGGCGGGGAGCACTGGTGATAGAGATGGCCTAGCTGGGCTGCACCCCTCACCACAATGTGCAGCACTGGCCAGAGCTGCATGCTGCCAGACACCAGTGCCTGCAGGGGGCATGAGTGCCCCACTTGCTGCTGCACCATGGGGGGAGCAGGGGGGAGTCCCCACATCCCTTCTCACCCCACAAATGCCACACACCCACACCCTGCCCCCACAACCCCCCCCACATATACACCCCCAACATACACAGCCACACCCCCTCCCACACCCCAGCACTCACCCCACCACACACAATATACAAGACTAAGAATTTATTTTTAGTTATTATGCAATCAACTCTATATACAGTATGCAAGCAAAAATCATAGCAAAAAATATTTTTTGCAATAACATTAAAATGTTATTAGTAGGTGTTTGACTTTTAGTGTACGATTTGGGGGGGGGTTTCTGGTTCCAAAATGGCAACCCCACCTCCCAAAAGCAGTGTTTCTGGGGGCCAATGGGAGGAACTTCTGGTGGCAAAGGTCAGGTGTTAGGGATGGGACATCCAGTCCCAACATAGCGACCAGGAGACAGGGCAACTGTCAAGGGGTGGGGGTACCCATACTGCCCTTGAAAGCTCAAACCTCGTTAAGTGGCCCTCCACCTGCAATTATTGCCCACCTCTGCCCTAGAGGCTGCAGGTGGCTGCTACGCCTCCGATTCCAACTCCAACCCCAGGTCAGGGCTAGAGACAGAGCCACAGCAGCCACCTGTCCCCTCACCTTGTACCTGAATCCATGATGAAAGGCTCCTCTGCCCCACACTGGATAGAGAAAAAGCTTGGATTCAAGTAAATTGGGGAGTGACCTTTATTAACCAAATGTATGATATTTATCAAAAAGTTGTATCTTGTTGGACAAACTTGATACCTTTTCAATAAAAGGAGGTATTTAATTAGTTAATGGATTTTAAGTCTTTATAGACTTCACATCTGACTCCTCAAAGCTCAGTATCTGGCTAACCAACCTACAAATAGGAGTTTGCTTCCTCTCTTACCTGATACCCAGCCTTCTGGAAGTTATATGGAGTCTGTATATACCCCATAGAAAATACTAATTTTCTGACAGTTAAGCCAACTTAACTTTAGGTCAACTTAATGGTCATAGCATAGACATGTGTGGAGCAGAGACGACTCAAATGTGCAAGATAATACACCTCAGAGGTGTATCTGCTGATCTTGACTGATCTGTACATATGTATGCTCCGACGTGGCTTAAGTTGCCTTAGTTATGTTGACTTATTTTAAGTCGACTTAGTATGTGTGTACATACCCATTGTGTTCCAAAATTTGTTAAAGCTGAACATTAATAATATTCACAGAACTCCTTAGCCGAGTCTTTTAACACTCTTGAATATTATCCACTTTTCTTCATTAGAATATTTGTTATTTAAATCATCCCCTGTCCCCCAACAAATATTTGTAGAATAGAAACATTTAAACTGTCACCAAGATACAAATGCATCATCCTGCTTCTTTCCGAATACCAAATATATTTATTGAGTCATCACACCTTTTCTATTTCAGGAGGAACAAGTTTTCAGTCCTTGCCTCATATCAGAGCTGGATCGTTGTAAGATTTCATTAGTGCCCCATACTTTTATAGAGTTCCTTATTGTACCAAGCCCTGCTGGCCACAGATTCTTCACTGACATCTTTCACCTTCTTTTTCAATTATCTGCATTTTTTAACAGTTAATCTGTTTTTATTGTTACTGGCTTCCTCACTTTGTGTGTGCGTGCGTGCATGCGCATTTTATTGCCACTTCTTAACTCTTCTGTTAACCAAGTTTTTTTTTTTTTTTTTTTTTTTTTTTTTACACCACACACACACATTGAAGTAGCTCTCTTTATGAATGCAGAATTGTGGTTTTGGGAGAATCTATTAAAGCATTCTTGCACAATTACCAATTTTATTCACATTTTCCCTCCAATTGTTTTTAGCTTTGAGAAACTGGCCTTTTTAGTGCACCAAACATACAGGTTATAGATTAGATCTATACTCTATATACAATAACCCAGTTTTGTGTACATGTAATAAGTGGGTGTCCCGGGGCCAGTCTAGTCTTTGGCCTGCCCACTTGTCTTAGGGCCAACTGCCCGCCTACCTCACCTTTGATGAAACGAATGTAAAGTTGTTAACAAGGCGGGAGGCTACCCATTTAAGGGCCTATACATGGCTCCAAACCTTCTCTTATACTGTCCGATGCCTCGCAGATGGCATCCATGGCCTAACACCCAGCCTATGGCATACACCATACCAGGGTCTCCCTCCAGTATCCCTACACTGGGACCCACACTCCAGTGCCCTCACATCAGGACCCCCAATCCCTGTGCCCTAACATTGGGTGCACAATCACACCTACTTGGGGCTCCCAGTTCCTCTCTTTGTCACAGGCTCCCCTGCCCAACTCTGGACCCTCTTGGTCCCCTCAGACCCCACACTAGGCTATCATCCCCTGCCCAACACTGGGCCTCAATCCCCTTTCCTGACACTGGGCCTCAATCCCCTTGTCCCTGGAGCCTCATACCCAGTTCCTTCTTGGGGCTCAGAATCCCCCCCACCCCCGAGCCTCACACCCAGCTCCCTTTGTGAACCTTGGCTCTGTCTCAGGTTCCTTCGCACTACCTGGCCCTCCCCCCCTCAGGCTCTACACAGCAAACCTAGGCCCTTGCTTAGGCTAGGGAAGCACACCCCGAAGACATTCTCCTCCACAGGGTAACCCGCAAGGCAGCAGCGGCTGAGGCTTTCTGGTGCCCCTATTCGCCCTTCATTGGCGAGGCACAGGTATGACATTTCCTGGGAACTGGCTTGCCACCAGCAGCCCCATCACACCATTCAACCTCAACAGGGTGTACTTTTAGGTCATGCCTCAGGACCAGGAGCCTCCACCATGCCCATATCTCTCCTGCCCTGTACCTCCAAGATGTTACATGAGCAGCTCCTCCAGCCAGGTGATGCTCTCACTCCAGCTGCTTGCAGCAAACTGCTGACTCCACTGCTCAGAGCCTGTTCTTATAACAAACAGCTGGGGCCTGATTGGGAGTGCAGCCACCTACAGGCTGCACTGATGCTTGCCTATGCCCCTTTGAGTAACAGAGCACAACTTGTGCTCTGTTATAGTTATCAACTCTTACATTGGGCAACAGCCAATTTTTTGTTAAGTATTCTCTTCATCTTTATGCATCTCAAAGACATCTAATACAGGATTACACTGAGCTGGCTGAAAAACTGTTAACATGAAAAATTATCATCTATAATTTTTAAGACTTCAAGGGATGGTCTACAAGGATCACCATAAACCCTCCAAAAAACCACCTCTGGATTTAAATGCTCTGTGGCAGTGCAATTTCTGTTTCTACAAAATTCAAGATGGATATCCAAGAATCTGCCCACCTTGTTCCCTTGCATGATTTGACATCTATGGTGACCACACAGAAGTCTTATCTTGTGACTTGTCATAGAAATTAAGGGCTGGAAGGGACCTTGAAAGATCGAGTCCAACTTCCCTGCTCTGGGCAGGAATACTGCTGAGATCAAATGATCCCAGCAAGGTGTCTCTCCAGTCTCCTCTTCAAGACTTCCAAGGCTGAGGACTGCACCACCTGCTTGGGAAGTGTATTCCAGATTTTGGTCACCCTTACCATAAAGTAGTTCTTACTTGCATCCAACCTGAAACCATCCTCTAACAGTTTATGGCCATTGCTCCTTGTCCTCCCCCTGGGGCACCCTAGTGAACAGTTTCTCCCAGCTCCCAATATTCACCCCTTACATAGATGGCAACCAAATCCCCCCTCAGCTTTCTCTTCCCCAGGCTGAACAGTCCCAGATCCCTTAGGTCTTGCCTAACAAGGTTTGTCCTCTAGGCCTTTAATCATTCTTGTGGCTCTTCTCTGAACCGTTTTAAAATTCCCCACATGTTTTTTGAAGTTCCCAGAACTGGACACACTGCTCCAGCTGGGGTCTCACTAGTGCCAAGTAGAGAGGAAGTATCACTTCCTTAGCCCTTGCTCATGACACATTGGATAATGCATCCCAGTATGCTATTAGCTCTCTTGATACAGCATTACACTGGTGGAGTCACATTCATCCTGTGATCAAGCATAATCCCAAGGTCCCTTTCAGCTATATATGCTGACCAGCACAATCTCCTCCTAACCTATATTCATGTCATTGGTTACTTCTCCCCAAATGAAGTACTCTGCATTTATCTTTATTGAAATGTATACAGTTCTGCTCTGCCCATCTTTCCACTTCTCCCAGTGCGCTTGGATTCACATCCTATCCCCTAGTGCAACTGCTTTTCCCCCATAACTTAGTATCATTTGCAAACTTGGCCAGCATGCTTTCCACATCCTCATCTAAAGTATTGATAAAGATGTTGAACAGCATAGGGCCAAGAACTGAACCCTGTGTGACAGCACTGGCCACCTCACACTAAGATGATACATAACCGTCCACAAACATTCTCTGGCTATAACCCTTTAGCCATTTCCCAGCCCACCTGACTGTGGACTCTGCCAGCTCACAATCCCCCAGTTGTTTGTTTGTTTTGTTTTTATAAGAGTGTTATGGGAGACCATATCAAAGGCCTTGGATTTTAAAAAGTATATGACATCAACAGCGCCTTCCACATTCAAGTGGTTTGTTACTTGATCATAGGAAACAAAGTTGGCCAGACAACCTTCCTGAAACGAAACCATGTTGGCTATCCTTCAGCATCATGCCTTCCGCCAGTCTCTCACAAATGGACTTGATAGTTTTTTTCCAAAATCTTACCCAGTATAGAGGTCAAACAGACCAGCCTATAGTTTCTTGGATCCTCCCTCCTCCCCTTCTTAAAGACTGGCACCACCCTGGCCCTTTTCCAGTCTTCTGGTACCTCTCCCGAGCACAAGTCTATAAATACTTTCTCCAATGGTCCCGCAATGCTGAGGGAATTCTCTAGAGTCACTCTCAGGGGTAGTCCATCCTGTCAACTTGAAGACATTTAGACTCTTTAAGTGCTCCCTCAACGGTTTGACACCAACCATTTGTTGGTAATCATGCCCCACCCCTGGGATCCTTCCAGTATCCAACCTAGCAGGTGACCAACATTTGCTTGCAGGAACACTGACACAAAGTATGCATGACAGGGTTCAACTTTCTCCTGACTGTCTTTTAATCGGTTGAGTTTTCCCCTTCTGTAAGGGCCGCATGTTTCCCTTGGTCTTCCTCTTGCTCCCTATATACCTAAAGGACTTCCGATTGTCCTTTATTTTGGTCACCAGCCTCATCTCAGTCGCTGCCCTTGCCCTCCTTATTCTCTCCCTACAAATACGGGCTATACTTTTACATTCCTCCATGGTGACTACCCTTGTTTCCACTATCCATAAGCCTCCTTTTTCTTTAAGCACTACTTGACTTCTCTGGTAAGCTGAGAGAGCTTCCTAGCCCCTTACCACCTTTCCTGCATACAGGAATGGTCCTTTTCTGCACTCTGAGGATCACTCCTTTGAGGAATGACCACCTTCCTGAATTCTCTTCCCCTCTAGTCCCTCTTCCCACAGGAGCTCTCCCACTATTTTCCTAAGCTCATTGAAGTCAGTCTTCCTGAAGTCAAGCACCTCTGTCCTACTGGCTGACTTCCCTGCCCTACAACAGGTAGTGAATTCCATCATCTCATGATCACCATCTCCCAGATTACCTTCAATCCTCAGATCTCCCACCAGGTCATCCCCTTTGGCTAGAACCAAATCCAACAAAGCCTTTCCCCCAGTTGGCCCATTCACCTCCTGTACTACATAAAGTTCTTCCAAGCAGGTGAAAAACCTATGTACGTGACTGGTCAGTTCTGGCCAAGTGCTCCTCCCAGCAGATGTCAGGGTAATTGAGGCCACCCATGACAATTATATCCCTTGAACATGCCGCCTCCATCAGGTCCCCACCACCCCAACATCCTTCCAGCCTCTTGACACCTCCCTGACCACCCTTTCTAACATCCTTCCTGCTTGGCTGTCCCCCGAATTGGTCAGCCAGACTGTTGGCCCATAGACTCCCCAAGTTCTGATCTTCTGACTTATCAATAATTAAATTCTAAGTCGTGTCGAACTCACCTGGCCTCATGGGGACTGTCCCCAGGCTAGATTGGGCCCATAGACTCTCCCTGTCCAGCATGCTAGATCCACTGCACACAATACCAGTCCAGGATCTGTAATGTATGTGGTGCCTGATCTTTGACACAACTGCTCTAAAGCAAATAATACTAAAGCAAGTAATAGCAACTTTTATGAAGTAACACCATCTCTTCTGCCAGACATCCTTCCTTAAAGAGCATATACCTACAGTGCTTATTTAACAACATTCCAGTCATGTTACTTACCCCACCAGGGTTCAGTGATAACATCAGATTTCTGCTTGTAAACGGGTATTTCTAATTTGCCTGCTATATTCCCCAGTCTACCAGCACTGGTATACAGGGAAGTAAGCAATTTCTTCTTGGCTTTGGGGCAAAGACCAGTGGTTGGAATGGGGAGGAGGCAAGTATTGTTCAGCTGTCAGAGAACTAACACATGCTTTATTAGTGTACATCAAATTAATTCTGGGTATCTGCCATTTTAATTGCTTCAGTATAGCATCTATGGTAAAATCCTGCCCCTGCTGAATCCAAGGAATTTTCCCATTGACTTGAAGGGGGCCAGGATTCCGGTGCAAATCTCCAGAGCCACACTGGGATTTGGCCTGGCCCTTCTCTACTTAATTCCCCTCCCCACCCCTGTGGAAATGGTCTTTAAGCTCTACATGCAGAGGTTTTGCTGGAGTATATGCGAAGGTCAAGATCAGGTCTGATACTATAATCAGTACCAGTTCTGACTACATTAAAAAGCTGAAGGACTGAAGGCTTCCCCCACCCCTGTCAGTGGCACATCTGTACAGGATTGTCTTCCTGATCATTCCCAGAGTTCTTCATATAAACAGTAGGGGAGGGAAGGCAAGACATTATCTGCCTTCATATACAGTGCAAACATAAGCAGTTTCTTTGTGCCTGTACTAAGGAACATGAGCAAAGAGCCTGCTAGAATACCCGTTTGATGGTAGCACTTCTGTTCCACATGCTTTAGCAGCAAGCTGCTTTCTATAGGCCACCCATTATCACTTGTAACAAATTCATAACAGGCTCCTGAACCTGCTCCTTTGCTCAGCCAAACAAAAGCTACCTTGAAAGAGTTGCTTAGAATGAACTGGCAACACCCTGAAGAATGTTGGTTTCCTCACGCCAGTGGGTACCATCTGAGAGGAGATGCATGGATTTTCAATCTCAAAAGGGTGAAATGACACGCTACTCCCATCTGAACTCAGGTCTCTCTCTGGAGCTATCTATTCCAAATAGCTTTCTATGTCCCACAAACCCTTTGAGCTCTGAAACCTCACCCTAGATGACACCAAAGACAGAATGTTTCAGCTCTGATCTCAGCAAGAAGAGAATTGCTACCGGATGAGTCTTGGCAAGGGTCAAGATAAGAGGATTTAATGGTAGCGAAGATTTCTGCTTTAGCCAGTCACATTTGACACAGAACTCCTGTTACTGGCCAAACAATTGTATATTTTACTTGGTTTTCCCAAAGAGGGCCAAAAAAATGAACAGAGAAAAATAGTTAACTGTATTAGTCAGATGTCAGCTACAAGGCAGGGCAGGGTAGCCCCTTAAAGACACATTGGCTACCTACAATAATAAAGAAAAAAGAAAAACAAACAAACAAACAAAAAAAATCAGGCTTGTAATCAGACCTAAGAGCTCACTAGTTGGGAGCCCTCAGAAAACAAACAGGTTAACAAAAGCATGCATAAAAGCTGCACTTTTTAAATGTGTTCTTCGCTGGAATGTTCCCTTAATGCCTTTAGCAGATGCCTTATATAAGCTGAGGCTGAAGTAGTACTTTTTTAGCCAAGAATTAATTCAAGTTCTGGCCAATTGTAGCAATCCTAATCCTGTTAGAACAGTGTAAAGAGATTCCAAGAAATTTACAAGGCCAGCTATCTAAATCTTCCCTAACACAGTTATGGGGCAGCACTGTGATTACAATAAATTGCAAACCTAAACATTGTTATACACTTGGTTTTAATAGACAGGATTGGTTTTAAGTGCCACAGATCCCCTCATAAACTTCTTGCTGGCTTCAAATCACCTTGTCAGCTGCTCCCCATCTACTTGTCTATTCACATTTGACCTTTGTACACTTAATAGCATTAAGCCTCATGGGGGGGGGGGGGGGAGGGGGGGGAGTGACACTCCAGGGTCTGGAGGTCTGACTGGGATACCATATGTCTGACAGGTTTCTATCAGCTGACCCCACTCCTCCTCAGATTTTAAGTGCTGCCTCATGCTCCCAGCAGGTAAGCTAGGAGCTTACCTTCAGTATGTGAGGTCTCAGGATTTAATCTCTACTGCCCTGTGGTGCTTGAAGTCAGCTGCAGCTCCTTGCCTTTGTGCCATCTTATCCACCAGCACAGAGGTCACTCTTTTCAAAGCACAGCGATCTCTTGCCATTCAGCTCAGACTATATCAAAACGTGAAAATCAGCCAAGATGCTTTTACCCCAAGCATATAATGCCTGTGGACAGAAGCCCAGGGGGTACAGTGGAGATGCACACTGAGCATGGGCCCCATGTGTAATGTATAAAGTTGCACTGAGCATCATTTTGAGGGTCTATCTGCTGACCATGCTAGTCCTGGTTCAAACTGTTCCTTGAGACAACAGGGCTGGAATGCTGGAAGTCAGAGTCTTATGGGGAGAGGAAGACAGGATCTCCCACTGTTCTTGCAACACCATCTGGTGCCCACATGGAACGTATATAGAAGGGGCAGAATCTGCCAGAGGAAAGGTGACTATATCACAACCTCTTTGGGTATATTTATGCTACCGCTGTACTACATCCAGGAGCTCTACTGTGAATCACCATCTGGTGCCATAGATAGCCAAGCTCAAGCAATGTCCTATCCCCTCAACCCACTTACAACAAAGAACCTGACTTGTGCCATCCCTGGCATCTCTATATAAAACTGTCCCAAACTACCAGATGGTACATCTACCACTTGGTCAAGGCATGAAACATCCTGTCTGCGTCTATGGAACAGCGTGGGCCATGTTCCCAGAAGCACACATGCGATATCCTGGCCTGAGATTACCATCGCATCCCTCAAACAGTACTGCCTTTCAAGCAGTACAAATGGACAGGCTGAACTTTAGGTAAGTGGAACTGATGCTAGGAGGAAGAGTCAGGGCAAGTGAAAGCTATTAGAGATCTTGCATTACGTGCATTCTATGCAACTACCTCAGACTCTGCTACAGGGCTCTGTCCTAATGTTGTTGGATACTCAAACAGCTATAGCCTAGTGTACTGCTGTGAACAGTTTGGATGCTTCAGCCTGGCTGGTAGAATTTAGGCTCGGTCACACTGAACTATACCTTACGATCTCCATGCCCAAGTCTTCATCTACCGAAGGATGGTCTTTCCACAGAAACTAGGCTCTCTAGAAACAGCGTCTAGCTCTTTTTGAATGCAGAGACCGCAAATCAGTGTCTGCAATCCTCTTTTATTGACACAGGAAAACAGAAGTGTGAATTCCAACATTTAGCTAATCACGTCATAATTAGACTTCAGTGAAGACAACACAAATGCAAACCCTTCATTACTAAGGCACCCAGCTAATTCCTTGTCCTCTGTGTCTAGACAGAGTGGCTACAAGCTTATCTACACACAGAATGAAGACAAAGCCAGTGGATCTTGCAGTGAAAAAGCCAAGGATGTAAATTCAATCAATTCAGTTAATTTAGGTCCAGTTCATGCTGAGAAAACCCTGATGGTTCCAGTCACATCAAGGGGGAATCATAGCTGAAATTCAAACACCTACAAGCTGTGCCCTAAGGGCAAAGATACAATCATGCATGGTGGCTCACTACAGCCTCTCATTCCAAATAGTGTCCTGTCTAACCTGTTCTCAGACTCAGCAGCCAGCAGTCCTCCATCAGCTCCCTTTCACCAGCAAATTGCTCTTTTTAAAAGTTAAGACCATTCCCTTTACATCTCAACTAAATTATTCCTTCCTTAGCTTCAGGCCAAGTACCCTTCCTTTTCCGAAGCAAATACTGCCATCTCCCAAGGGAATTCTAGACTGAAGTCTTCTGCAACAGAATTTCTGGAAGATTCAGACTCAACCTTGGAAATTAAAAGCAAACATTTCAGTGAAAAAACAAAAATGTAGCATCAGTAGATAAAAAGTGATTTCTCCTAAGTTGCTATTCCAGGTTTTTGGACCCATTTGAAAGAAAAGCTAAATGTCCAAACAATTCCAAAGTAAAGCATCCTGAATGGAAGTAATTTCTATAATTTTTCTGTTTAAGAGAAATTCTAAAAATGCATTTCAGCAGCAGAAAAAGGTAAGTTAGTTCCAGAGGTATTCTCCCCCCCACTTCTGTTATCCAGAGGTGTGGATTGTAAATCTTGAACACAGATTTTTTTCTTCTTATAAGGTACTACATAACGGAGGCTTCTAAAGGAAGGGGATGAGACAAAAGGACTACAAAGAAAAGAAAGGGATGGAAGTTTCTGCTGCGACACTCATGTGCTGGATTTTTAAAGTGAATAGTGCAAGACAAACTGATCAAGAGACAGTAAATGCACCTATATCTCCCATCTGCAACATGTATGAACCATCTCAACCAGATACCCAATAACCTAGCTGCAAAAGTTAGAAAGAGCCTAGTTTTCAAGCATTTATGCCTGGAGCTGTGGTCATGTTGTCAGAAATGCTCAGAACCCCTCAGCTTCCACTGCAGCCACTGAGAATTGAAGCCAACTTCAACACCAAACCACTTAGAGCTAGGCTCCTCCTAGGGCCCCACTAGCTGGGAAGGCCCAACTACTGGAATGTGGTGAGGGCAAAGTTTCTTAAACTACTGACAACTGACAGTCTGGGACATACAGAACAGGTTACTTTACACCAGGGGTTTTCAACCTTTTTTAGCAAGTGTACCCCTTCTGGTGGCAGCAGCCAGATACAGGAGGGCGGAGGGAGAGTCACACAAGGCAGCCACCACCGCCACCACCACCCACCGCCCCATGCCACAGCACCCCACTTTCCCACTTTCCCCACAGTTGGTCGCACGTGCAGCTCGCAAGCTGCTGACAGGCCTCGCGCCCAGTCAATCACATGCTGCCTATCAGCAGCCCACGGAGCCATGCATGTAACTGGCCACGGGAAAGCAGTGCACAGCAGTGATGCAGGGTGGTGGTGGTGGCATACCCTTATGACCTTTCCAAGTATCCTTAGGGGTGCATGTACCCCAGTTGACAACCCCTGCTCTACACCAATGGCCTGATCCTGAGAGGGCTAGAAGTTGGTGGTTGTTCAAATCTAGTCAGAGCGCCAAATTGTGCCTTCTCTCTTCAAACTGATGGCATGGCACAGGCCAGGAGAAGGCTTTTACTTCCAGATTCAGTGTTAATTTGATGTTTTGGACAAAGTACAATCCTGCTAGCCCAAACAACCATAAATTTCTCCTTGACTCCCTGGGGCACAAGGGAGGCAATCACATATGTATACACAAAACTTTAACCGCCTTCAGTCACCCTGCTGAAAATCAGTGGTACTACCCCAAGCACTCGTACAAACCAAGTTTCATAGTAGTTAGAGGTCAGAAGGGACCTAAACAGATCATCTAGTTTGACTCCCTGCCACTGGCCGGAGTACATGCTGGGATCACATGACCCCAGACAGGTGTTCATCCAACCTCTTTTTGAATTTACCCAAGCTCACTTCCCATGAGGTGGTTTTGAAAACTTTCCACATTCCCACTCTATGTACATAACCACAGCCCTGCCACAGCACTTAGCTTTCCTGAGCCATCTATTGAAAACAGAGCTCATTTCCCAAACAAGCATTGATGTACAAAATGACCAGTCAAAACAGGAGGAATTTAGGAGCTTCTTCCCAGTGTCCCAGATATGAACCAATGTCCGTTACTCCAGAGAGCTGCTTATACGGGAATAGGCTTAGTCTATCAGGTGGAATTCTTTGCATTTGTAACAACCTGAGCTTCTAGAAAGCAAAATGAAGGTTTCTAAAAAGGAGACGTTTTAACCATAAGCCTAGATATTCAGTGCTAGGTCCCAGAGAAAAGAGTTTTTTGCATAAAAGGAACTGTCTTTGCTCGCTGGGAGAGATGGCTGCCACCTAGAAAAAAAAATCCAGGGCTTACTATACTTGGTAAGATTTTATTTGCTTTTTTCCAGCACAAGTTCAGGTACAACTGGATTTCCTCTGATTCCAGCTTTCTGAATTTTGTGAATCTATTTCTCCAAGCATCCAACCATATGGTCACCCCTCTATTTTTAGAGGGAGACCCTATAACCGAGCACATGCATGTAACTCTCCAAAATGTTAGTGTCAGACAACTGCTGTCATCCATTAGGTGTGGGAGTGAATCATTAAAAATAGCCTCAGTACCAGAGGACTGGAAGGTTGCCAATGTGACTCCCATATTTAAAAAAAGGCTCTACACGGGATACAAGGAACTATGTGATGGTGAGCCTAACTTCTGCTCCTAAAAACTTGTCAAAACAATAATAATAAAAAGAATTGTTCAGCATATGGATGAAGAGGTCTTCCTGTGGAGCAATCAACATGGCTTTGTCAAAGGGAAATCATGCCTTGTCAACCTACTAGAGTTCTTTGAGGGTGTCAATAAGCAGGGAGATCGGGGTGAGCCAGCTGACATAGTATATTGGACTTCCAAAAAAGCCTTTGACAAGGGTCCTCCATCAGAGGCTCTTAACTAAATTAGGTATTCATGGAACATCTACTTGTGGATTAGAAATTGGCTCAAAGATAGAACGCAAAGAGTAAGTATTAATGGTCAGTTTTTACAAGCATAGATGTGAACAACTACAGTGGCATAACCAAATTTACTTCCCAATTCTACAACTTTCATCTTTGCCTACGACTGTACCAAGTAGGCAGGGAGAGAAAGGAAGAGGACTTTTAAACAAGCAGTGTTAGAAACAACATGAAGGCTGAAAACAGGAAATGAACAACCAGGGCTGCCTAAATCTTTTCAAAGAGTTAAGCTGATCCAAAGAGTTAAGTTGATCTCAGAAATATGGAGGGACACAGCTCTGGACACAGTAGTCAGGCCATGTAAGTGTCATTTCAAAGCAGAGGAACTAGACTGAATTAGGAAAGAACACAATGTGCTTGTGGGCACTAAAAGTTGGAACCATAAAAATAAAGAGGAAGTCAGAACAGACAGCCAGAAAGGAACTGTGCTCTGGAAGGGAATGCTGGCAGCAAAGTTTTTCCCTTTAGCATGTGGTCCTCACATTTAGTGAAGGCAGGGCATTATTCAAGACAGAGGTACCAAATGAAAACACCTCCAAGCATTCACAGGCAGTAAACACAAGGGTGGGCAATTATTTGGGCCTGCAGGCTATATAGGGAGTTTTACTGAGTTGTTGTGGGCCAGGTCAGCATCCCCCTCCCCACAACAACTTACTAAAAAACTCCCTATGCAGGAAGCAGCATTCAGGAGTAGGATGGGCAGGCAAGGCCAGGGATGCGGGGCAGCGAGAGCAGGACATTGGCCAGGGCTGCATTGCAATCTGTTGCCCACACACCCCTGTGATGGCACAGGTTCTGCGGGCAGGGGCACACAGGAAGCAGATCACAGCTCTGCCCTGGCCCCACACTGTCACTGCCCCATAATCCCAGCCCCAGCCCTAGACATAGCTCCCTGCCCGGCCACATGTGTCCAGGGCCAGGGGCCAAATTTCCATGGAGTCTGGCCCAGAGCTGCGTGGGCAGCACACAGGTGCGCAGGGAGCTGTGTCTGAGGCTACTGTCTGTTGGCCCACAGCCCCAACCCAGCTGCATGCCCTGCCCATGTGGATCCTACCGCTGGTGGCGAGTGCAGGGCAGATGGGCCAAGGTGCCCAGGTAGCAGGGCTGGGCCAACAGAACTAGAAGGAGCTGCCACAGCCAGGGCTGCCAGGAAACTGAGTCTAGCCACCACACTGCCCCAGCCCTGCTGTACGCCGCGGGGCAGAGGGACCGACTGCATGTACCACAGCCCAGGCCGAGGGACCTGTCGTGGGCCAAGCAAAATTGCTCCATAGGCTGATCTGGTCCACAGACCATATTTTGTTCACTCCTGCAGTAACATGTCAGCCCCAGCAGGATTTCATCTAAGGCTCTGGAGAGTACCACAAAGCAAAAGGGGCCTAGCTATTAAGACATGATTTATGGTCAGGAACTACCCCTTCCATTTCTTTACAATTGTTCCTCACCTCTCCCCTCCAAAATAAACAGAGCAAAAAGTGGAGTGATGGGCGCACTGATATAACCAGGGTAAGAGTAGTAGACACAGCCCAATTAAGAGAATTACTGAATATGCTAGGTGCAGCTGCTTCCTCTTGACATTACTACACATGCATGACAATGCAGCTCAGCATCCAGGACATCGTGTGATGCATCATGCCATTCAACTTCAGTGGAAGCAGTTTATTCTGCACTCCTCCCCACTCAGTACCTGGGGCTGTTACCCTGGTCACCCCACCCTAGTTGTGCTACTGCATCGCTGGGGAAAGTTGACACTGCTGCAAAGGAGAAGCTATGCTTCCCCTTGGATTCCCATCTGGATAGCAGGTGGGCAAGAACTTAGCAGAAACGCTATTACAAGGCATGAAGCAAACATAGGGCTTACACCCAGTAATCGAGTCTACACAAGATGCTCATTGTGCAGTAGCATGCAAGGCAAAAACCAAACTAATACACTACTGCACAGTAGTATTAGGCTACTGCGCAGTTAGCATTACTAAAATCCATGCACTGGTGCTATTGTGCAGTACTGCCAGTTACTGCGCATTGATTTAGTACTCGGTTATACAAGTACTAAACTTAACGTGCAGTAACTATGGCACATTAATGAATGTGTAGACGCACCCAGTATGGCACAACAACCATGTGGAAGAACCTGAGATTTAAATCAACCGCTTCCTCAGGACAGACAGTTACCCCTGTACTCAACCTTCGCAAAGGTGCTATGGGTGGCCCAACACAACACAATACAAACAGCAAGAGAAGAATGCGAAATGCCAATAGGGTGCTAAGGAATGTACTTGGGAACACCATGTAGTACAGGGATGGGCAATTATTATTTTGGCTAGAGGGCTGCTTAATGAGTTTTGGTGAGCTGTTGGGCTGCAAGGGAAGCCCTGCTCTTTGACAGGTGCCCCACCAGCTAGTCACCATCTTGGTACTGGAAGTCCCACCCCTAACCCCTGACTTTTGCCACCAGAAGTCCCTCCCCTTGCCCCAGAAGTATACTCTTTTTGGTCAGGTGGCCATCTTGAAACCAGAAGAAAAAAAAAAAAAAAAAACACACCAAATCATACACTTAAAAAAAAATTTTTTTTAAAAGTAATAATAATAAAAGACATCTACTATAACTTCTTTCAATTTTATTTACAAAAATATATTTGTCCTAATGTATGTGTTTGCATAGTGTATCTAGAGGTAACTGCATAATAGCTCAAAATATAGTCTCTCTCTTGTATATTGTATGTGGGGTATATGGTTGGGGAGTGCATGTGTATGTGGGGTGTGGGCATGGTAGGTCGGTGGGTGGGTGTGGGTATGGGATACATGGTTGGGGTGGGGGGCCAGCAGCTATGGGAGGGTATAGGTGTGTTTAGGAGGTATGGTGGGGGTGCAGCATGGGAGGTTGTGTGGGTATGGTGGGGATAGAGGGTGTGGGAAGAATCCTCAGAGTCTCTGGAGTGAGAATCCCTGGAGCTGCATGTGGCGGCAGGGTGCAGGACCAGCCCCTCCTGGCCTCAACACTCAGCTCCCACCCGCACGTGGTGGCAGCATGCAGGGCCAGCCCCACCCGGATCCACAGCACACAGCTCCTGCAGTGTGCAGGGCCAACCCAGCCTGGCTCCCTGCATTCCCAGCCCTGGTCCAGTGCAGCCCTTACCTGCATTCCCAGGCAGGGAGCCGGGGAACAGCCACAGGAGGGAGGGCTACATGCAAGTTCTGCCCGACCAAGGCTTCTCATCTGTGGTGCCCCCTGGCTCAGGGCTGGGGCAGGACAGGCCAGGTGGGGGCAGGGAGTGGGGGGGAAGGAGTTGCTTAGCAACTAGAGGGGCAGCTCATGCATGGAGAAATGTTTGCAGAGGAGCAGTCCAGGGCCAGGGCTTACAGAGGGTTCCACAAAGGGGCCCCATGGGCTGGATGGAATTGCCTGATGGGGCTGGATCCATCCCCTAGGCCATTATTTTGCCCACCCCTAATGTAGTATCTGCAATGTGGTCTCTTAACTTGCTTAAAAACTGCTAGGCATCACCTGCAAAAGGACTCTCTTGTTGCTGAAAGATGCCCTGGGAGGTATTTTTGGAATGCGTGTATTCCCAGATGCTGGCTCTCCAGAAAGGTCCAGTGGGATAACTGGAAGGGCCCTGATACTGATTTGGTGGGGTGGGGGAGTGGAATACGCAATCAAATGGCACCTGGTGGAGCAGCAAGGGAAGCTATTTCAAGCACCCCGATTAAAGGTCTCCAATTCTATTAAAACACAAATTATCTCAGCTACCTGAACAGAAAACAGAGCAAAGTCCTGAGGCAGTAGATTCTCAGTAGTGTTCAGATAAGGAGAGAGTCAGGCCCCTAAACAATCAAGAAATTGGTTTCTGGGGTTCTCTCTCTCTCTGGGTTTACCTATGCAGGAGTATTAAAGGACAGTAAGAGGTAGGGTGTGAATTCACAGTATGCTGGCTCCTCTGCCTTCACTCCCCCCATTGTGGGTACTTAGAGCAGCATCACTTATTCTACTTTCACATGGCAGCAAGCTACTGCACAGCTACAACTCTCCACAGAGGGTGGGGACATAGTATAGCTAGTGCACCATAAATTCATCCTCTAACTGACTGCACACTAACCTCCCTAGGTAGACAAGCTCTTTGCCTTCTGGTTGCTTAACCTTTGCAGTGATCTCAGTTCACATTTGCAAGCCTTTCCAAGGAGTCATAAGGAGAAAAGCTTCCCAAAGGTTTGTAACAACAGCTGAGGCTTGCGTAATCATCACTGGACTCCATCAGCTCAGGCTTTACAGAAACTCAGACTCAGGAGAGAAAAAAAAATAAAATTCCAGGATTTTACAATGCTGGATTTAACCTCTCTTCCTTAAGTTGAATTCCGGCCCCAAAGTCAATGGAAAAAAGTAGCATCAATGCCAGACAGGCCAGGATTTCAGCCTCAAAATTTTCTTCCTTCTCTTTCCACCAGGAAGAAGTCAGTCTACTCAATACAGTGTATTCAGCATGCAGTGAGTTAACAGTGGGGTTGCCTACAGGATAAGCATTCAGAGTACTAATGATCAAAAGACTGCTAGCCAGCCTAAGAGAAGTGTGGCAGGAGTCCCCACCTTCATACTCCTGAGCAAGGGCAGGACTCACTGTGGTAGTGGGCTGTCCAGAGCATGCGGGGAGAAGCCCATATGGAGCTGGGAGGGAGCATGCAAGCAGCACTGCTCAGGGATGATGCAGCACTGTGACCATAGCATAAGGCAGGGTAAGAAGGAGCCCACTCAAATCAACTAGCTCAGATGGCAGCAAAAGGGGTGGGGGAAGGGACACTGATGGCCAAAGGGCAGCACAGGCCATCTAAACTCCAGGTCCACCACTGACTGCAAAGTATGCACCACCTTGCCACACTTCCTCCAGTGCTGTGCCGGCCTTGAGCACCCATGCTTATTAGAGGCCCTGCAGAGCCGTGTCCCCCAGGTCTGGACTCTCCACCCAGAATCCTTCCCATTCCACTATGGCAGGGTGCAGCACAGCCACCACTGCTGCAGTAAGCCTGGAACCCATAGGGTGAGGGACAAGATGGACAAGATGACAAGATGACTCTATATCCTACCTATGTTTCAAAGAAGGTGCCATATCCATAAACACCCTACAGCTATAGAGAAGGCATCGACCACTATTCTTCAGCCTGGGCACTGAGGACTGGCACAGGGGGAAGCTCTCACTGCCCCAGCACAGAGCAGGGCAAAGAGAGGGTCACCCAAGCACATTTGACAATTATTTCTGGTTCTGATGACTGGAAGTGGATGCTAGCCTGGAAGGTCCATGGGCCTAGACAACAAAAGAGCTCAGCCTTCTCCACAGGATGGGTCTTTACTGCCATAGAAACAGCCTCTTCTCCCTTGTCTGCCACAAGTATTCAGAGTGCTTTTACTACTTGGGGCAAGAGAGCCCAACACTGCACAGAGGATGGAGGATCCCAACCAGGGGCTGAACATGGAGTTCAGCATCTGCACTGAAAGTAGGGGACAGGGAGAGGACAGACCTAATCTGACATGGCCATGGGGAGAAAATGCAAGTGGACAGCTGCCCTCAGACAGTATAACAGCCGTACTACTCCCTAGGATCCCGTGCCTGGCCCTATCTCCCCTTTTCAGCTCCCCCAGAGAAGCACTGTACCCCACAAGGCTACATTCACTTCTTGGGAACTCCTCTATCAGAACAACCCACCATGGTTCAGACAAGATGACTTGTAGTTTCCCCACTTGATCCACACCTCCCCTCTTACCTGGGAGAAGTTCAGTCCATTCAGTGGGTGGCACTGCTCCTCCACTTTCTCCACAGCACCAGTCTGCTTCCTCAGACGCTCTGCCTCCTGAGCCAGATAAAGGTCCAGGACAGGCACACCACGTGACTTAATGTCCACTTCAGTCAGAGAGTTCACCATCAGCATCACCCACACAGGCCTCTTCCGTTCCCAGTTCCCGGCTATGGCATTGAAGAGGTAGTCCGCGTACAGCCCTTTGCCCCGTTGGTCTGGAGTCATCCAGGACGGCATCATGAGTTTGACATATTCCAGGTGGCGCTTGAGCCGGCGGTAGATGTCCCTGGGCAGCACATCCTGGAGATTCTCCCCCTGTGGTAAGAGCTGGCAGCTGGTGAGGGCAGAAATGGTGTAGGGGTCGGTGAGGTCCAGCTCGAAGTACACAATGTGGCTCTGCTGGAAGGCTTTCTTGGAGTTCTCGGGGATGAAATCCCAGACCCGGGTATAGGGAACATGGATGGTGCCAAAAAAGTAAGATGGGGGGTCTCTCTTTATAGTCCAGAGGAAGGAGTTCAGCTCGCTTTGCTGAAGGGGAGGGAAACACAGCAGAATAAACACACAGCCATTTGGGCCAGGCAATGCAGGGGAAAATTGCACAAGCAGCAAGTAACAGATGGGAAAGAAACAGGCCCTCTGGCCCAGCAGTGCCTCCCCACACCCCTTTTAAAAGAGGCATTGTTTTGCAGCAGTGATACTCAGAGCAGAGCGCTTAGAAAAATGTTTAAGGTTATTTTTTTTCCTGAATGCATTCAAAATGCGACTCCTGCAACCCTACAGAACATGAGAATGCCCCTGTGGGAGTGTGCAAATATTAGTGAATGCACCATGGGTTTATATTTTATCTGGGAGTGTGTCTACCAAAAATTTCCAAGGGGGGAAGGGGGAGGCCATGGTAGTGGCTTGTCAGTTAACACTGACCTACACTTGTGGCTCCTGAGCCAGTCAGGACCAAGCATCACTCTCATGGTGGCACCCCAAATGCTAACAGACCATGTGACCAGCTGGTAAAAGTCACATTGGGCCACCAGGAACAGTGCTGGTCCTTAACAGGAAACAGAGTAACCTGGTAGATGAAACAGGGTCTGGGAGATCTGGCTTCTATTCATAGTTTTGCCACTGACCTGTGAGGAGATCTTGGAGGAGCTATTGCACCCCTCTGTGCCTCAGTCTCTTCACCCAAAACATGTGGTATAATGATGCTGACCTCTTTGACAGGTTGACAGAGGAGCCACAGAGTATTATAAAAGAGGACCTCTTCCAGAGTTTGGTCACACTTTTAGCAAGAGAGGCTCTTTGTCAGCAAGTACCCTCCACTGGATGCCCCTTTTTAAAAGCCAAAACCCAATTTTTGATACTTAAAGTAGAAAAAAAAAAGGTGGCTCTGGTCTGTCTGTCTGTCTGCCAGAATCCACTAGTGAAAGCTCTTTAGCCCCACCCTGATAACACTGCTGTTATCTACATGCCAAAGACCCATGCTGACATCAGGGACAGAGCAGAGCTTAACTTAGCCAAGTGCCCTCCAGGGAAGGAGTCTGCATTTCCAACCTAAGAAAATGTCAAATGTGGCCTTTGCTTCCTTGAAGCAGACTTGCTGCTACCTCCCTCCAGCTCTTACCTCACTGCACTTAGCTTTGGTTTTTAGCCTCCATTAATTATTGTTGAGGCCTTCTGGTGTGGAGGAAAGTTGCACAGAGACAGCAAGCTGTCAAACAAACTGTCTGGGCTTTCAGTAACAAAAATGTGTCTGGTAAGGACAGGCCCAAACTCTCCAACCTCTGAATCCTCCAAAAGATGCCAGGTAAATGTGTTGCAGAAAACAACCAGCTGGATAAGGAACACAGTTACAACTACGTGAACATATGGGCCAAACACCAGACCCTACAGCTTAACCAATGTGGCCTTAATTGTTTATTTTTTGTGTAAAGCAAATCACTTGGGAAGACCGAGGAAGATGTTCCTGGAGAGCCAGATTTGATTCATATTTCCAATTACAGGTTGTTCTAAATTAAGGGAAAAAGCTTTTTCTTTAAAAAAAAAAAAGTTATGCATGCATGCGTTCAGTTCTGACATTCCCTCAACATCATAATTGCATTCTGGTTCAACTTCACTCTGGTAAACAGAGACTGATTTAAAGCACTCCCATAGAATCAATCAAACTTTCAAAGAATTTTAGAATCTAGAATTCTTCGAAAGGTTGATCGATTCTATGGGAGCACATCTAGAACAGTTTTGTGCCGAGTTTGACTGGTCCACAGCATGACAAGTAACATATGGGGCCAGATCTTAAGCAACATAATCATTGGAGCTCTGTCAGTTTACATCAACTAGCACCTTGTCCCAGGTACAGGCTTTCCTCGCTTTATTCTGTACATGCATTCCTGGAAAATGTTGCACCACTCGAATTTGCATACAGGAAACCCACTTTAGAATGCAACAAACAGGGATACGTTCCAAGACCTCGACTGTACTGACTCATTTCTACCACTTTTACAAGACAATTTTGGAACTCGCCAACAGCAGACAGCACACACAAGCACACGGCAGTATCAGAATGGAGATGGCAACTGCAGAAACACGTGCCGTAGAAACGAACGAGGAGCACAGATCTACACAGGAGACTATTTTGTTGTGTGTCACTCATGCAATGTACCACACAAAGCAGCTGACTGTGGGTTTCCACTGGACCAATCACGTAAGAGTGAATTTACCTCGCATATAATGAATTTTTGGTATAAAAAGGGTCATCGCATAAGATCAAATTCACACACATAGAATCCACATAAAGCGAAGGAAACCTGTAACATACAGTCTGAAGAATATGCAGCTAGTTCAATGCTGCAATGAGAAGTGATCCATAGGCACCATTCCTGACCGACTACATAAGCAGGGCAGCAGAAAAACGTTTGGAATCATAGGTGATGCATATGGGGGAGGCACGAGGGGGTATGTGCCCCCCCTGAGATTGGCCATTGCCAAAGTCTTTGCTGGCTTGTGTGGGCAGTCCCCGCTCACCGCCAACTACAAATGGTGCCTCCCCCCCAGTCTCAGGAGGCACCAGTCATTCATATTTGGAATCCCACCCCCCAACTCTACACAGCAGGGAGATCTGGCTATTTATTGCATTTTCACATTTGGGAGGGGCTTCCACATGCTCTCAAACATATGGTCAGATTTTAGATGACAACCCCAGCACTGCGGCTACATTTAAGTGTGCGCGTGTGCTGCTCTAAGATGCCTTATCCTGGCTTTTAAATGCAGAACAGGCTCCTTAAAGCAGGGGCGGGCAATTATTTTGGGCAGAGGGCCACTTACTAAGTTTCAGCAAGCCATCAAGGGCCGCATGACAAGCAGCCCAGGGCAGATTAATATTAGTTTTCTAAATTTTTTAGGGGCCCCGCGGGCTGGATAGAATGGCCTGGCAGGCTGCATCTGGCCCCCAGGCCACATTTTGCCCACCCCTGCCTTAAAGGGGACCTATTGAAAACACATTGCCCATAAATTTCTGCTGGAAGAACCAGGTTCAGGAAGGGTTCATTTTAAAGATTATTCTACAATGGATCTTCCCAGACAATGCTGTCTGAGAGCATCCTGTACCAAGCCTTGGTGACTGAACACTCTACCAAGTCCAATTTACTGTCACCAAGAAGCTAGGTTCTCCAATCAAGTAAAAACTTCAGTGCAACACTTTCTTCGCTATAAAAACAGAAGGGTGCCTCACGTACCTGGTCAGCTGGCATCTCTCACACTAAGACTGTGCAAGGCCTCCAGCTATTTTTACTGAGTACTGTTACTGTCACATATGACTTGGGTATGCATGCACACACAAGACTAAGTATTTTCAAGCATTCTGGAATTTTTCCTTCTGCCTTCCCTGCTCCTCCTTAGCTTGCTAGAATAGAAGCAAAGGAATTCTACTGGCCTGACGGAGAAGAAGGTAGAAGGAAAAGAAGAATGTAGCAGAATGCAAGGAGGTAGAGAGAGAGTATGGAGAGGAAGGTGGTGGTGACAGAGACCTAAGAATATGGGGAAAGCAAACAGTGAATAAAGAAATGGGAATGGAGCAGGAAAGAGGAGGAGAAGAGGCAAGTGTTTGGGGCAGGGGGCAATAGGAAGGTCTAACAGCAAAGGGACAAGTTTGACAAATGGAAGAGACAGAAGTAAATCAGAACCTAACAGGAGAGAATGCCATCCATAAGGCAGGACTCCAGTTTAGCTAAGCACTTAAACAGGTGCTTACAGAAGTCAATAAAGGACCTTAAATACTTTTCTGGCAATGGGAACCTTTCCTAACACAAACTGATTTAAAAAAAAAAAAAAAAACACAACCAAAAAACAAACCAACAAAAAACTTGAGCATCCACTTAAGTTAAATTAAGAATGTGCACCAGTGTTTTGTTAAACAGGGATGCTCTGCTGAATCAAGGGCAAATAAGGGGACATAAGTGACAGGAACAGAAAAACTTGGGAGCATAAACCTAACTCCCCACAGTTAAGGAGGCGGCAAAAAACTGGAGACAGAGGAAAAGAAAGACTAACAAAGCTGGAAAGGGGGGGGGGGGGAAAACAAAAACAAAAAACCCAAAACACACACAAGGAGATGACAAGAACAAAAGTTAGGCAGAGGACCATTTCAAAGTGATTTAATGGGAAGTCTGATGTCACAACAAAGGCTCAACTTCCATTACACTGAGGCCCCTCTAGTATAACTGACACCCACATCCAGGTGTCTCTGCTTCCAGAAGGAAAATAAATTGGCCTCCTCATATGGCCAAAGTCTTCACTATTTAGGAATCTGGCAAATGCGTAAGAGAAGAAAACCTGGGAGATCAAGGAGGATATTATCAAGGCACCTACTCTCCGTTGACTTGCTACGGGAATAAGAAACTTAAGTGCTCTCTGGGCCTCTGAAAAATCTCCCTCATCTCTCACGAGATCTCACTGGGAGGTGGTGCTGGTAGCAGCGGTAACCACACCGAGGAGCTGCAAGGCAGCCCCGGCATAGGCTCCAGCCAGCCGTAGCCAGAAGCGCCCCAGCAGTGGCAAGCACACCTGCAGCCAGGTCCCACTCCCCCCCACCCCCTGTCAGCACCAGCCACCGCCACTCATCACGGGCCGTGCACCTTTCTCTGTCTCTCTCTCCCTCCACCACCTGATCTGTCCTGCGCCTAAAACATGCCCCCACCCCCAAAGCTTACACCAGCTCCCAGCCTATGCACGAGCAGCAGCTGGGAACACAGCCAGCAGGTTCCCACTGGGGATTGTAGCATCTGCCTGAGCCCCTCCTTGGGATAGTCCAGAGGCAGTGCTGATGGAAGTAAGGCCCCAGCTGAGCTGCCCCTGCTGAAGCTGCTACCTGTTCCCATACCAGCTCCCTGCCTGCAGCCTCAACCCACATAGGGAGGATTGGTGAACTGCTGTGTGTGGTTGTGGGGAGGGAAGGAAGAGTGCTGATTCAGCCCACAACAGCTCCCAAAACTCCCCATGTGGCCTTCAGGCCCAGTAAGCAGCTCAATTTTCACGTGTGCTGAGCACCCAGAAGCCCCCTGCCCCTTAAATACGTATAATTCTCTTATGAAGTCCTTGGATTCACTAGCTTAAGTTTTATAGGAATCTAAACTCAGTTCCTTAGTGAATAGGTGGTGAGAAAACAAATGGAGATCAATGGAAGCAAGTGGCATCACTTGCTTGCTGCAAACAAACAAAAAGACAGAAAAGCAGTTCTAGATGCTAATGGGGTTGAGAAGTCAATGCTGCATGGTTTTAAACGAGTCTGATCTTGTGTGTGACAGGCATTGCACATGAGAAGCCAGGCCTGAAAGGAATCTTAGGGAAAACGTTGCCGCTGGCCAGCTTAAAATTGCATGGGCTCAACTGAGCTACCTAACAAAACCTGTTAGGAGAGAGCCCAGATACAGAGAACTTGTCTTTAACTATAAGAGAGTACCAATGGAGTTCAGAGCCCTTGTAAATAAACCCATTAGATCAGCAGTTGGCATCATACTTCTACCTTTTTGGAATCCCACTGACCCCTCAAGCAGCCAGCTAGATAGAGAGTGCATTATTACTGCTTAATTATTTTGCAGCAACGCCTACAGACTAAGCAGATCAGGGTGCCCCTGTGCTAGGTACTACATAAGCACAATAAATCAGATTTTTTGCCTCAAAGAGCTTACAGTGCGGCACATAGGAGAAGCCAGTCCTGGTAGCACAAGAGCTCAGGCATCAAGACTGCTCTGCATAAGGGGTGCTTGGACATTACAAATGACACTCCTGTGCACTGCCTACAGCAGCAACAGTTAATGAAGGAGCCAAAGTGCTAGTGTTAAAGAAGTTATAATTTAGAGAAGCTCCCCAATAGGAGACTGAAGGAGTTGGGAAATCAGATGTGGCTCCAGAAATAAAGGTTGTTGTTACTTCTTCATTCACATATGAATATGCTTACTGAATTCAGTGATCACTACATGATGTCAGGGGTATCAGATGAGCAAGAACTTGGAAGAATTAGAGTTCTGAACCTAAACAGGAGTTGGAACCCGAGAGCAAGTTAAGCAATTCAGCTACATCGAAGGACAAGAGCCTCTGGAAGTGATCAACCTGTGCAGTTACAGTCAAAGGACATGGAAGTATTACAACCTCTAGCTGCCTGTCTAATGTTTGAGCAATATAGTAGGGAACTGGAGGACATTCAGACAGCAGCTGCAGGGGCAGAGGAGAAAAATGAGTCAAATCTGCAATCTTCTTGCATACTGTGCAGGAGAAAGCCCTAGTTGTTTATAATACCTTTGATTCCATATTCTGAACTTTTTTGAAGGCAAGTAAAACACTGTCTAAATTGGAGGAGTATTGCATACCAACATAGAATTAGATCCTTGGAAGACAGATATTTATGTACAGACAGACAGCAGTAGAAAGTGTAGATCAGTATGTTCCTGAAGAGACTTAAGTACTGTGCTTTTAGGAGCCTGACAAAATTGCTGATTAGGATAGGATTACTGATAGGATTATTTGTAGCACTGCAGACACTTAGTTACAAGAAAGGCTATTGCTTGAGGGAGACTTATGCTTAGAAAAAGACTATTCAAGTGTGCAGGGCAACAGGAACTGTGAAGGGCCAAGCTACAGAGCTGAATACAGGCAGTTCTCGACTTACAACGTTTCGAGTTACAACATTTATAAATCGACACCCTGTTTCAACTTTATGACATTAGTTTTGACTTTATAACACTTGATCTGATGCGACACCATGCCAGCAAACAAGTTCACCGCGTTGCCCATCTCCCTGGAAAACATCTGTCCAAACTTCCTTGGACATCTTCTTTAAGAAAGCAGACAAGACTCCAGAAAAACCGTCAGCCAAGAGTCCTGAAAAGACTCCAGCCAAGAACCCTTCAAAAAGTCCAGCAAAGTCACCTCAAAGAAGTCCTTCCAAATCAATATGATTGCTATTTACAATATAAATACATTAATGTAGCTATATTACTCATCTATAATTGGCTGAATACAAAATTCTGGGAGTATTTTTGGTGAAAATAGGGTTTTGGGCCTTGGTTCAGGAACAAATCCCCCATTTATAACATTGTTTCTTATGAGAACATTGGTTCCAATTTACAACATTCTGACTTAAGATGTGGTTTTCAGGAACCAAGAGGTCATCCAGGCAGTAGGCATGAAACTATGTAGCTATAAGAGTTTCATTTAGCAATAATCACACCTCGTACTAACCTCATTGGCTATGATACTACCACTGCAGTTAGCTTCCTCTCAGGGTGGAAATTTCCATTAGCAAGGAACCGCCTTACAGGCTGGAATTTGCCATTGGTAAGGAGCCCTCTTAGGGTGGGAGAACTCACAGGCAGACATGCAGCAGGCATGGAAGGCAACATAGCCCCAAACACTGTATCACATTTGGAAAGCACCGTTTTAACTGTAACAGGAGGAACCATTTTGCCAGGTACTATAGATCCCAAATAAAATAAAATATATATATTAAAAAAGCAATGAGAGAGGGACTGAATTTTGACAGGGAAGTACAATGGTTTCATTAAAACTGGACACTGGAGCAAGTCTAACAAACATCAAATAAATGGCTATTCAGGAACAAATATGCTAGTGAAAAGTGCATTACTAGCATCCAATACAAAAACAGACTGTACCAATTCGCATTCATTGTGGTACCTAGGGAGGTGGCACCAATTTTGGGTCTGTTAGCTTGTGAAATATCTGTAAACTAATTAGGTGTGCACTTTCAATACAAGTACACACAACATTCATGCCTCCTTTTAATCCTCTTGGCCACCACAGCCCAAATTTTGACAACTTTCTTAAGAAGAAAACAATAATTCCAGGACATAAGCAGCAACCATGTCCTTATGGGAGGACATAAATGCAAATACTATCATGCAGAAAGAAGAAATCAGCCTCGGTGGTCTAGCTAATGAACTATGTGTAGAAAGCTCAGCTGACAAAAGTGCGAGTCAATCAGATCCCAGCATAAGGAGTCAAGTCCATCAAGACTTGGAGGGAAAGCTTCCCAACAGAAATAAACTAGAAATTGGATCAGATACTTCAATCAGAGAAGAAAGCAAAACCTTCTGGAATGATTTACAGAGACTATTAAAAACTCTTCCATGAGTTTTGATTCCTTTTTTTTTTTTTCTCTCCATACACTGATACACTCACATGCATCTCCAAGAGTTAGATCTCTCTCCCTCGGACCACCACCAGTTAAGTGACAGAAGCAAGCAAGCATCCTTCCCCCTCCGCCCTTAAAAGGAGAGCAGCATCATCATAAGGAGCTAAGTGGCTGTGAGATAACACAGGAACAGGGGTGAGGCTAGCTCACCCTCATGGCACTATGAAGGGGCTGGCAGTGTTTCTCTCACACCTTTCACTGAGACTGTCCAGAAGATAAAGGCCCTAGGCCTAATTTCCTTTCCAACAAGATCCTTTGACACTGCTCCAAGGCATTAAGTGCCCTGAAAGTGGCCATATGCTGCAACTACCTCAAGACCCAATTAACCTTCCAGAGAGAGAAAGGGGAGTTAGTGTAAACAAGAAATCAAGCACTGTAACTCAAGTGACTTCTTAGCTTACATCAATACAAGAGGAAAATGGGGCTATTTCCATTCAAATACCAACCTCTCTTCCTGCAATGTTGTGGGTACTGGTCAATTTATTACCTATAGTAGCACCTGCAGGAGAAGAAGGGTAGATGAGTGGTTAAGGGTGCTGGCCTCAGGCTTAAGGGTCCCTCATTCAGAGCAAATCACCTACCCGTTAAATGGAATGTTGCATAGGATGAATCTTTTAACAGCTTTGGAGACATTCAAGTAAAATAGGAAAATTATCCTTCACCAGGATGAAGGACCCACCACTGTGCTGGATGCTGTACCCAGTCTTCCCAACTCAGCACGTTGTCACAGACATAGTAAATAGTGCTAGGCAGCGGCACACACACACACACACCACACTGTGCCAAGTATGTGTCATTTCCCAAAGTGGAAGCAGTGTGGTTGTGTTAGCACTGTACTAGCAGCAGGCTAATGGGCAGTGCCGAATGATTACTGAGAGGCAGTACTATCTGCAAGACAGCTTCTGAGCCTGTCTTGGTCTGGCACAGTAAGCTCATGGTGTGGACGTGTTCCCCATATTCAACAACTGCACGCATCTTGATCTATGCTTCCTTTCATTTATTTTAACAGGGAAAAACTCTTGCTGAGGTGCTTTGATTAGCTTTTTAATGGGATCTATTTTTAAGACATCATAAAACAGAAAACTCCTTGATTGAATCTATTTTAAACAAACATCAGAAGGTTTGGCTGCATTGGATAGTCTGCTCTTCCAAGAAGACTCAACCAGCATTTATAGGTCCATAACATGACATCGGGTCCCCAAATATATGCATCCTACTTCATTTGTCAGCTGATACATGGTTTCCTATGCTGATAAAGATCTGTTGGAAGATCAGCGTCATCTATTAAACAGGAAGTTTCCTATTAGAGTACAGTAAAAGTTCCAGTAACAGGCACCTTACAAGCCAGCATACTCTGTTAATGGGCACACCAGCTTGTAAGGTAAAGTGAAAATGGAAGTGCCCACCATGGCACTTCTGGTTTCTCTGAGCCCCCACAGCCTGGGGCAAAGCAGCCTGCGCTGCCGAGCCTCCCACTGCCCAGAAGTATAACAGGCTGTGCGGGGCCCACCTCCTGTCCTGCAAGGGCCACAGGAGGGTTGGAGATGCTGTGGGAGGGGTGGCGATGCCCCAGACGACAGGAGAAGAGGCGGCCCAAATAGGCAAGTTTGCCTGTTCAGGCCTCTCAATTAACCGGCATATTTTGTTATCCGGCATCACCCATTCCCAGGGGATGCCAGATGATAGAGCTTTTACTGTACTTCCAGACACACAGCTATTGGGGATAGGATCATTTTCTTCCCCAGCCATTATTTCAGAATTGTTGAAACCTGTGGTTGACTGCTAAAACCTGCAACACAGGGAAATAAATAACCAGAGATGTGGGGCGGAAAGTTTTCCAAAATAGAAAAGTCTTCCAGAAAATTTTCCAGTGCTTTATTTTCCTGTGGGAAATATTCCATTTCTAAAAATTCATTGTTTCATAAAATTCATTAGTAACAATGAATGGATGCCAATGTAATATTAGTCAAGCTTTTCAGTTTCAAAAGGTATAATTAATGTTTTTCAGGTGATTATCCCTAGGAATTGTGAGAGAGTACATATATGTTTTATTGATTTGTAAACAGGAGGGTAAATATACCCACATAATAATCCAAACTAAAAATCACCTAATTTGCTGGGCAGGTTAAAAAAAAAACCCAAAGCTAAAATTCTTATTTCATCTCAGACCAAGTGAAAGCAAAACCAAAACTAAAACTGGGATTCATTTTTGTTACACTTTCAGTTCAGCAAACACAGAGCAGCCTCTCATTTCTTTTTTTGAGTTGAGGAAGCTGGAAGCATCTGCATCAGATCTGTCAGTTTTCTTAGCGCTTTTGCTTTGAAGTAGTCATAATAATGCCTAATCAGGAAAAAAAGAACCAGTGTGTAGCATCATTATAATGAAGCTCAAGTCACTGAAGGAAGGAAGACAGTTGGTAGATGTAAATATTGCGGGCAGGAGTATGCTAACGCAACAAGAATGAAGAAACATTTAATAACATGTAGAAACTGTCCTGAAGGAGTACAGGCCACATACAGAAAGCTAATACCACAAAGTGGTAGAACAACATCATTTGAGAAAAGTCTACTTCAGGAATCCTATGTAAGTAAACAAATTAATATGTTAAACAAACACACAGTATAGACTACCATCTATATTGTTTTAAAACACGATAATTTTAAAAGTTGTTAATGCAACTCTGGACTATTATTAGTTTAAGATATTCGTATCCTGCTTTTCTGCTCCCTCTAAGCACCCAAAGTGGTTTAGGCTTAACAATATATTTTTTTAAATTGCATAATAGATAAAAAAGTTAACTATTTCAACTCAGCAAAGCAAGCTTAGTCCTCTGGCCAATGGCAGAAGCCAGACTATACTTCCCTTTGGCTCTGCAGTCCCAGGGCAACAGAACAACAAGTTCAGCAGCAGGGAGATGGGAAGGAAGCTCCCTGCTGCTTCTCCTTCCCCTTCTGATGGATGAGGTCCGACTAGAATAGGCTAAAATAAAAATCTTTCCCTGCTTTTGCTGCATGAATTTGGTAGCTGAAGTGAAATAGCAGACTTCCAAAAAAAATGGAAAGTGAAAATGTTGAGCTGCCAGGTCTGGGGGAAGCAGCAGGATCCTCACTTTCAAGATCACTGTCACCAGATATGGGATCTGCCAGGAGTAGCTGTTCAAGACAGACAAGCTTTTAATGAAGTTTTATGGACAAAATGTCAAAAGAAAAATCAAGAAAAAGCAGATGAGACATTAGCTTGAATTATATTTGCAAGTGGTACACCTCTTTCCATAACTGAAAATCAACACTGGAAGGAACATTACAAACTAATTTGCCCATCATATAAGTTACCGCTTATTATAACATTCTCTCTGAGACCAAGACTATGACAGAGTTCAAACAATGTTATTCAAAGGATTGGTCAAGCAGAATCACCAACTCTGATGTCAGATGGATGGACTGATATACAAGGAAATCCTTTGCTGAACATTATGTTAGCAACACCTGAACCAATATTCCTGAAAGCAATTGCTACCAAATCTTCTCATCATACAGGTGACTACATAGCCAAATTACTGGGTGAAGAGCTTGGAAGTGCAGGTCCCTCCAGGGTACAAGCCCTTCTAACTGATAATGCGAGTTACGTGAAAGCTGCATGGCAAATATTAAAGGCAAAGTATCTTCATTTAATAGTGGTTGGCGGTCTTGCTTATGGATTGAATCTTCTGGCAAAGGACACAGTAAGTCTGCATACAATGAAGACAATACTGGCAAACTGCAAAGTGATTGTGAAGGTATTCAACAATCATCACATTGTTGAATCAGATTTTGAAGAAATTACAGAAAGAGAAGCAGGGGAAAGAAAGTGCACTTTGATTGCCAGGAGAAACTAGATGGGGCTTGGCTACAAAGTGTTTACATTGTTTGCTGCGCACAAAGAACTGTTTGCAGCACGCTTCAATAGATGACACGGTATCCCAGGTTATTCCTGTGAACTTTCGGAAGCAGATTCTCGACAATGATGTGTTCTGGGTTCGAGTTTAAGGAGCATTCAATTTGCTACTACCAGTTTCAGTGACTATCAAGAAACTTGAAGGAGGTACACCAAGCCTTTCAAATATTCCAGAGATATTCAGACAACTGAATGAAAATCTAACTGAATTTTTGCCTTCTTCACCTCTATCTAAAAAAGTAGTAGTAAAACAAATGTTTACCAAGAGATCCGAGTTTTGCTCTTGTCCAGTTTATCTGGCAGCAAACCTTTTAGATCCTCAACACAGAAGACAACATTTATCAGAAGATTAATTTTTTACTGCTCTCAATATAATTATGGAAGTAGCTAAGTCACCAAATAGCCGTGATGACAGACATTCCTGAGTACCATGCAAAAGAAAAACTTTGGAGCAAAGACATTATTTGGCAGACAGCAGAGAATATTTCTCCCGTCACATGGTAGAAGGGATACTGCACACCCAGCTGTTGTTCAGGATTGCTCTAAGGATCCTAGGCTTTCCACCAACAGCAGCTTCTTGTGAATGGATATGGAAGGATTTCAGCTCAAACAAGACAAAAAAGAGGAATAGATTAACAAATGAATGTACTGCTCAGCTTGTTTTTATTTCTCAAAAATATCCTGCTTCTGGAGAATCAGTCAGAAGCACAAGTAGTGAAGAAGATGCAGCGTGATGGTAAGTTGCCCTTGCCCATAGACTCATTCGTAAAACCATCCTTTAGTGAAAGAGAATGCAGTTCAAGTAGTTCTGAACCAGATTTGCCTCAATCGGATTCTGAAATGGACCAATAAGTAGTGCAAGTGATTCTACAGATAGTGACAGTGACACTGGAGGTGCCTCAATGACCTCAGTGGAAGAGAGTTAAACTCTGTTGAAGTAGATGAGTGGACAACCACAGCATGTCATGCACAGTTCTTTGGGTACGCTAAAATTAATGTGTCAATAGTTTTCAGTGCCTCTGTTTTTCTTCGAAAATTTAAACAAGCAGTGTAAGGGAAGTACATGCTTTTACAGTTATTCCAAAAGAAAGAATCTCTTTCCACATAATGCTTTGAATGTATTTGAATATAACATTTAAACCACACTAAGTATGCTGTATTTAATTTTTTTTCCTAATCAAATATTTCAGTTCAAATACTTGTGGCTATTGGGACATAAAATTAACATGGGGATACTTTTTGTAGTTTTGTCTACTAAATATAAAAGTCAAATAAACATGCTAAATCAGATCATGCTCTATTTAAGTCATTGAAAAGTTTTCCAAATCAAAATTTTCTGGAAAACCCACATCCCTTTAGATAACACTACACAAGGAGAAACCATAAAAAACTTCTAGTGGAAGGACACTGGACACCTAGGGTAGCATTCTATTCCACCGCGGGTCACTGGATGTCTACGGAACAGTTTTGGTACCCACGTGTCCAGGAGTATTCTATTGCTAGACATAGTCCTGTATGCCTGGACACTTATGTGGTCATGCTGACTGAGCTTGCACAATAGTAATCACAGCCCCACACTCAACCAGGTGCGTAGAACTATGCATCCAGCAACAGAATACTCTTGGAGGTCTAGGAACCAGAATTTGCCCTGTAGACATCCAAATCTGGGTGCTTAGACTAGTGGGGGTCAACCTTTTTGGTAGACGTGCCACAAATTAGCCCTGCATCCTCCCCGAGTGCCACTTTTCTTTACTCAATCTGTTTTCTGCTCCCTGTCCTGTGCTCCCTGTCTGATCTGATGCTCTACTTTCTGTGCTTTCTCCTCCCCAGTCTGCTGTGCACCACACACAGAGGCTGCTCATGCCACTTGGCGGACTTGTACTACAGGCTGGCCACCCCCAGTTTAGATTACCAGAAACAGAACAGAATTCCACCCCTAACGAAAAAAAAACCCCTGTCACTTGAAAGGGACTCAAGAAAAATCTAAACTCTAAGAAGGAAGGGGATCTCAAAAGTTCCCATGGATAAGAAACAGTCCTTGGGCTCCAGAGATTAGCAGATCCACTTCTGATCTTCCATGCGATTTGCAGCAAATCACATCTGGCTCAGAGTCCCTCCCACTCTGTGTCTAATTGGTTTATACTACGCATTCTTCAGGGCAGGTACATCCACAGAGCATGTGATGCTCCATGATTCTAGTCTCTTTTGAAGCCTCCAACTGTTGGTGGAATTAACTAACTATTGGCAGATCCAGAAACAGAACAAAGTTTAAGAACAGAACCAGGCCAACTTTACTGCAACAGTCTCCAATTTTAAAGTAATAAAAAATTATCCACAATGCAAACATCCCCATAATCCACATGTCCTTTGACCTTAACTCTCCCCTTTGTCCATTTCTTATCTTTCTTGGTGTCTCATCATATACCACTAGCCCCTAATTCAGCCACGAGCTCTCTTTACTCACTGTGGTTCTCTTGGGATTTTCTTCCTTGCATTACTGAAGCCTACATACAGTCTTAAAACTTAGTTAAAATAACAGCTTCCTGGGAATATATGATGCACTACATGGGAGCATCCCAACAAGCGTACACGTGCAGCATGCGGCACCTCAAAGCAGTTTGAGATGCCACAAACTGCATGCAGCACGCATACACCCATTCACCGTCTTGCAAATTAGCATGTTTGGTTGGTTTTTTTGACACTGGGAGATCCTGGTGACAGCCCCCTCCCTTCCCCAACCCCCCCCCCCAAAAACAAACAAAAAAAATCCCACAACTGAAAAAGCAATGTGACATAAGCAGCAGCAGCATGCACAGCCAGCAAGGAAGCCTAGCCAGGCTGTTGGCCAGGCTCCAAGCAATCAGATCACAGCCACTGCTGCCCCAGGACCCCAGGTAAGACTGCTGGGGCCAGTACAGGGTCTGGCCCCAGCCTCCCCTATCCCAACAGGGACAATATGCCCCACACAGAGGCACAAGCAACAGCAAAAAGCAGCAGCACAGATTTGTGACACTGCAATTTTTGCTTCAGCAACAGCACGCCCCTTCATGTGGGGACACACCCCATGAGACTATTGAAAGAACCCAAATTCAGTGTTTCACTGCAGCTGAAAAATAAATCAGATGTCAAAGTGAAAGCCAAGAATTTACATGACACAGCTGGATGGTTTACTTTAGAGAAGCAAATATACATTTAAAAAATAGTCATTTAAATTAATTGGTCCATAATAAAAAACAAAATATTCTAAAGTATTAAACAACTGCAATTATTCTGATGCCAACTCCAGTAATATAAGAGTGATGTTATAGTTGTGTTGGTCCAGAAACTATGCAAGAGGTAAGGGTTTCTTAGGGTGACATAATTGATTAGACCAGCTATGAGAAAGTTAAAGAAGCTTTCAAAACTGAGGAAGAATGTCTTATATTCAGAAGCTTGTCTAACTTTATCCCAGCTACATACTTCGTCCAATAAGAGATGCTAATCCCTGCATATTAGCATAAGCACATGGATATGCATCAGTATGTACTGAAATACAGCATTATACCAAATTAGTTAACAACTAGGGAACACCCTAAGTGTTCCTAAAAACTTTCTTGCAAATAGAAGGGAAAAAGCTTTTAAAAAGTCTGTTGGAAAAAATATATTGTGTTGGCTCCTTAATATATAATTTTTTCTTTCAGGCACTGAATACACATATACTTACCTCAGGATGGAAAACTTGGGAGACAAGAGAGGAGGAGGAGGAGGAGGAAGCAGCATACAAAAGTTATATAGTAAGGTAGAAAACCCCCACAAGTGATATTTAAGACAAGGTTCTTTGGGCAAGTGATAGTTAACACATCTTTATCGGCAAATTTAGACAAGTGGGAGCACTACTGTTTCCAAAACAGATGGAGTAAGAAGTGCTCCTGCAATATAGCAAAAGGTTGTTTCCTTTATACCCAAATCTTTTAAAATAATCTGGATACTCCTATTCATGGGACTAGAAAATAAAATCCATTGTTACAGTGTCATTCCCACCACTGTCTTAATGACCTGAGGAAACAGACTGCCAATGCAGAAAACAAGAGGTGGTCCCACATTTTAATGGCACAGTAATCAGGAGATAACGAGATACCATTAACACATTTCACCTGGTAGCAAGGGTAAAATTCCAGTTCCATTGCTTCTGGGGAAAATGCATTAGTGCTTTCAAAAGGAAGCCTGCAAGTTTCTAGTCTCAGTTTTTTCTGCTGGGCTTTCCTGGCACCTGCTCCTCAGATAGGCCCAGTTTAACATCAGTGCTTCAGCTGATTATATGAAGATCCTGGTTCCTATCATACAGCAATTTCCAAACTTTTTTTTGCTGTGTATCCCCTTACTTGCAAAATGCTGTGGCTTATACCCTCTACACCAGACACATCTGTGCATGTTTGTTCCTTAGGAAAAGTGTTGACACTGACACTGTACATTGACCAACCAGATGTTCCACCACTATTATTAAAATTTATACAGTACCCCTTGGCAAAGCACCACATACCTACCCCCAGGGGCAAGCATACCCCAAATTAAAAACCACTGCACTCAAACGGACTCGCTGGCAGGAAAATCGCCATCCGCTCTGCAGGGTCAAGTGGTCTGTCCCCATCTCAGCCAAGCATCTCTAGCAAACTGCCAGAGCTTGACACAACAGTGTCTGCAATTCTCAAAAGCCCAATTGACGATTAACATGAGGGAAATCCCATGCTCTGCAGCTTCAGGCTGACAGACAGCAGGACCCAGGAGACAAGATGGGCTTGCAGGTGGGGATGTACACGGGGGAAGCTGGAGGTCAGTGTGTGGACAGAGGTCTCAAGAAGTTATATGAATTTGAACAGCCCTGATTTTTTTCCCAGCTGTGAAATGGTCACATCATGTCCTCATGACAAAGCAGATGGTTAGGGGGTCATTTTTGGCTCCTAAATTTTCCTGCTGGATCCCTGAACCAATTAAAAAAAAAAAAAAAAAAATCAAAAAGATACTGTGTTCAAAAAAGAACCAACAGCAGATTTATCTTTCCCTGGGACTAGAGTCTTACACCTCTGAAAGCTCCTCTCGAGTCCCCTTACTACTTGCTCAACAGTATGAAATGCAACCACATCTGAATAGTGTTGGCAGTTGATACAAAGCCAAAACATAAATTAGGGCTTAGGAGAGATGGGGGTAAAACATGGAGTATCATCCTCGGGGCATGAGAACAAGACTCCAGGACAGATACGCCCCGAGTCTATGAAGTGAATCCAACGTCCTGCAGCCCTTCTTAACCAAATTTCAGCTGTACTGGCCAGGATTTAATGCCAAATCTGACACCTAAAAAAAGAGACATTACTTTGGAGGCAGGTTTCTTAGCACTTCAGGAAAAATCAGGCCCTTTTAAAAGGTCTTTCAAACTGTACACACAGGGTCGCTAGTTGCTTCTGAAAAGAATTGAACCACAAGCTTTTGCTCAGCATATTTTCCTCTCATATACACTTACTATTTAAGTCGCGCTCAACCTAGGTGAGACAATACCCCTGCCAACAGCCACATTCAAGTGGTTAAACTTATAGACAAAACCTCATACAAATGTTATGACAATACCTTATATTTAGGGGGCATTGTTGTTTCCTGGACTAAATAAACATGCTTCTCTGAGCTGGAGAAATCAGTTTATGTACAGCCAGATAACCAAAAGTAGTCATTCTGGGGTAGCCAACAGATTGTGTTAGCAGAAATGACAACTCCTGGAGAAAGCAATCAAGAAGCCAAGACTGAGAAAATTCTCTGTGAGAGGGGAAGTGGGGAGTATGAAAGCAGACTCTTATTCAGATGGGGCCAGGACCTCTTCTGGTTTGGTCCTCTTTTCCCATGCCAGAAGCGTAGCAGGGAAGGTCTACATTCCAGATAATCAGTGATAGATGAGGCAGTGCCAGCTCCTGCTGTGCGGATTGCAATGGTGAGGTCAGTTGCCACTGCCACAGCAGCTGCTTTTGTGCCACACTCCAAAGTTTGCCCTCCTTTAGTTACACCACTGTGTCATGCTGCAGGTTATCAATAACTCCCATGGATTTCATGGAGGAACTAGGGAAACCGCAACGGAACAGCGCCGTTTTAACCAAGAGTGTCCCAAAAGTGTTTCCGTTCACCCTTTTCTTGAGCCTGCTGACACACACCAGGTATATGCAACAGTGGATGTTTGCATGCCCATTCCTGTGGGCACAACCCCAATCTGCATATATCACAGACATTATACAAGGAAGGCTGGTGCTTACCGTTTTGTGGTATTGGTCCAGTCAGTCCAGTCTGACTTGTTCTTACTACCAATAGAAGGAGGATAATCTGCCATAATTACTTCCCAGAGTTATGGTGCACGTTCAGCCATGTTCATAAGATGCTATGAAAATGCAGAACACTATATAAATGTGTAGAGAGAGAGGCAGTTACTCATGTTATGCTGAAATTAGGCAGAAGGCAAAGCCATGTGACAATTTAGAGACTAACTCATTAGACTACAGAGTTGGTCTGTAAGGTGCCACACTGCCTTGCTTTATGCCCAATTTCAGACTAGCATGCCTAACTACCTCTCTCTACTCATGGATAGCGCTAATCTCTGCTGAATTAAATGTACTTCAATCAATCCACACAAGAAACTTGCTCCAGTACCTTCTCCCTGACCATATGCAAGCAAATAAATATTGTCCCTAAGGGACTCCAGGTGACCAATCCACTCTGCTCAACACACCATGCAGCCTATTTTAACCAGCCGTGCTTCACTCCGAGAAATTAAGAAACCAACATGTAAGGGCTGTTTGCCAACAAGTGAGCCTATAAGGTCCCACAACTTCTACTATACATGTATATTGGACCTTTTTAGCCAGATTAACTACAGTATAATATACCACAATATACCCTGCATGGCTTGTAGTCAGGTTTAGTGCAATACGCTAAAAGGGCATTATGCCCATTCCCATCAATTCATAGTTTCTACACATTGCTTGCAGCATAAGCATTGACTTATTTTTGCTGGTGGGGGGGAAGAGGGCTAAGATGACAGATGTGGAAACATTTAGGCAATTCAGGGGACAGCCTGATGGGGGCCAGGCCCTCA